>NW_027480422.1:40707656-41415312 GCF_051401765.1 Calliopsis andreniformis
TGTCGGAAAACACGAGTCGTAGCTAGACGATTCGTTCAGCGACCAGACATAGATTTTCACGGCACGTCTGCATCAGTAACAAGAATCGAGTCTCTTCGATTGTTGATGGCATTAGCAATTGGATGTAACAACGGTTTACCTGAATGAGATATCGACCTTATAAAAAGGGCACAAATCATGCTGGAGAAGATCTGCGTAGGATACAAAGTTTGTAAACTCATAAAAGCATTATATGGCCTACGTCAAGCGGGTCGTTTGTGGAATGAGGAACTCAGTAAAATCCTTCGACACATTGGATTTGTTCCATACGTCGACAAAAGCGGAAGAACATTGATCTTGGTCTATGTCGACGACATATTGATTATTATTAACAATCGAGGCAGGGAGAGACAAATTCTTTGAATCATTCAAAATCAAGGACCTTAGTGAAGTTAAATATTATTTATGATTCAAATTTCAATGCGACAGGGAGTCTTTCACAATCCGGCTACATTCGCGATATACTTCGTAAATTGAGGATGGAAAACTGCAAAACAGCAAATACTCCACTCGCCGTGCGCAGTAAACTAGATGTTACCAAAAAAAATGACGAAAACAACATTTATAATTTCCCCTTCAAGAACCTCATAGGTGCCCTAACATACTTGGCAATTGGCACGCGCCCGGACATCGTACATGCGATAAGCGCTTTAAGCCAATTTAATAACAAGCATAAAAAAGTTCATTGGACGGCTGCAAAACGCATCCTTCGATATTTTAGAGGAAGTATCGACCACGGGCTTACACACAAGAAAGAAAACAAAAAAACTAATTGGATTTGTAGACGCTAATTGGGGGAACTGCGCCATAGATCGATGATCATATACAGGTTCCGCATTCATTCTCAATGGAACCGCCATGCACTGGGAATTCCTAAAATAAGGAACCGTCGCATTATCATCGATGGAAGCCGAATATATTGGACTCACCGGCGCTGCGAAACAAACCGTCCACATAAGCGGCTTCCTAAAAGAACTCGGTTTCGGAAACATGACTAATATTGTAATTTACAACGACAATCAAGGGGCAAGAAAACTATCTTCGAATTCTGTGTTTCACGCAACGACGAAACACATTGATATCAGACACCATTTCGTCCGCCAAGCATTAGAGAATCATTCTTTGAAGATCGAATACATCCTAACGGAGGACATGATCGCCGATGTACTTACAAAAGCACTTCCAGGACCTGAACACCACAAGTGCAAGAGTGGACTCAGCGTCACATCCATTAACAACTAGATATGAGATTCCCTTCTGGCATCGTAACACTGAGAGATAGTGTTAGAGTATCTTTGGTATCTCGTGATTTCACAATTCCATAATTTATAGTTCCGTCGATCTCGGCGGTATGCTATCGGCGTTCCGCCATTATTCTTCTTATCACAGTCCGTCATATGCTGTATCGTATCGATCTACCAACCAATATCAGTTCATTAATAAACCCGTATCATTTTGTTGTGTGTCACTTATAAACTGTGTGTATTTGCTTTCTGATATCCCGGAACCTCACATGTCCATAATAATCATCATTCTTGATCTTCATTTTACTTTGACCTCTAAAATCGCATCTTCAAATTTATGCCACCTATAGCCTAACATCCTGTAGATAATGAAAATATGTAACATAGAAACTAAATTTTGAACAGAAGGAGAGAAAAACACGAATAATTGTAGTTATGTACTTTTATTTTAAATTGTGCTTAAAGGAACATAATTCCTCTATATTTTGTGACAATAAGTTCGATCTTGTTACCATAATATTTCCAGATGTGAAAGAAACATTCACCTGTTATTATGTAGCTCAATCAATAAGAAAATGTCTTGCAATTAAGGATTGGGAGTTTGTCGGCATTAGTTTTCCACTAATATAAAATATCTGTTCTCTGTGTAGTAATATTTTTGGAGAAACAAACTTGTATTTTTTGGCTTTTATGCATACTAAAATCGCTATTCTGCATTTCTTCGGTTAAGTTCCCAAACGTGTGATTAAACTTCGATAACGTTTATTAGATAAACTTCGAAAAGCGGGAGGGGAACCGCAGATACGCAGAACTTTCAAACCGAGACGGTAATCGCATCAAAGTGGAATTCATAACAGTAATTAGCCTAACATAGGACAACTTCAAAATAGTTTATAACGATTACAGATGTAATTCTCAGAACATTCAGAAATATTGGTACAAGCCTTGTGAGTCCATTTTTGAAATCTTTAGACATGAATCCAATTTTCATCACTGTCTTCTAAACATAACTACACCGACGTGTTTGTGTTTCTTGTGTTAGTACTCTGGATTTCTTTATTTTCCAAGAATCCAAAAATCTTTCCTCTGTATTATCCATGTCGTTGCCTAGGTGTAGTTTTTAACGACTGAAACCAAAGCGATAAACATTGATACAAACGTAGACACACAAAGTTGAGGTTTTCACTGTCCTACATGTTAGAAACTTTTCTAATTTGGTTCCTCGTTCAAGGTTCTGGGGTAAGTGCCGTGTCCCTTGACACAGTCCTCTTGCCAGAGAGTCAAAAGACTCTCCCCACTCCGTGGCCAGATCCTTCAGGAACAAAGTCCCAATTCTTTAGCTACGCGGCGTCAGGCCGCTTGCTATTTCCAAACTCTCTAGCTCTTCACATAAACATTCAATCCCTCAACACCCGATAGCTGGGAGACCCAACGTGGTCATCAGCCATCGCCTGGCGTCGAGGCTGTTTAGTCTCACGCACCCTCATTCAAGGCCACATAGCCTAAGTCCCATACACAAAACCCTCGAAGGCAAGACGGCATGGAACCGTTCACCCTCAATTCGTTTTTAAAATACGTTGACGCTAACATACAATAGGGGATAATGTTCTATTCGAAACAATGGCATACTAAATGCATGTCAAAAACGAAAAGGTAATTGAAAATATACTTACCAATACGTATAATAACACGATCGACATGATTTGAAGTTACGAAACCTTAATAGCTATAACAGCCTTTAACTTATGTCAAACCTGCTTAACAACTACTTGCAGCTAAAAAATGCTGTTTGGTACTCGCGAGTAACAACCGCAACGACCACAACCATAGTAGTAATAGTTGTGAAAATAGATAAGAGTAGTAGTAGAATGTAGAAAAAGTAGTAGAAAGTAGTAGAATAGTAGAAAGTAGAGAATAATAATGGAAGTAGATAAGACTATTACAGTTTACATGCATTGATCAGCCACCCTTTTGCTCTGAGCATCGCGTCTCAAGTCGCGTGTTTCTGTAAGTTATAAGTCTCTCGTCAGACCTGACTTACCGACCTCCTTCATTGTTTTCGTAAATACGACCCTTCGTCGCAATTCTGTTTTCACATATATGGCTAATGTTTGATGCTATTATTGGAAGTCCGAGTAATGTTAATTCCAAATTGTAATTAATAACTTTATTAATTATTATACAATTATGAGATTAACGTCATTCCAACAAATCAACATAGCGGAAAGTATAGCATGTATATTTCGAAGGGAGTTGCGGGAACGGAAATGTGAGTACCGCTAGTCGCAATTTGGGCCATAAATAAGGAAGGGGGTGCACAGTGATTCTATCCTGTTTTTCGGTAGTTTGCTTGCTAAATATCTATGTATACATAATAAGGGAAGGTTCGAAAGATCAAGATTCAACGCTGCAATGTGTAATATGTTTTCCACAAACTGTTGTCGCTAAATTCTTTAGATAACTCAGAGTTAACAAAGGCTGTTATTCAACACTATCTTGTCTAACCCGACGCTACGGAAAGTTCCCTCACTAACGAGGGCTGCTTTGTTTATGATACATATGTTCTACTCTTATGCCCGTTTCAGAGTTGAACGGAGCGTCCACGCGCGGATAAAATTACTCTATGTTATAATGCGCGGATCATCCGTGATACTGTAAATGCTTCTACTAATACAATATGAGTAATTTCACTCCTGTGTGTAGCGCGCAGTGCAGACGCCTCGCTCAGCTTGAAAACGAGGCTTAGGCTCTACAGTATCACTTTTCAAGATGGTGCTTATCAACCAAAAAGTCATAGTCGAAGATATCCTGTGTTGTCTTATACGCATTTCAAGATCATCGCAGACCTTTAAAATCCAAAATTGAGTCGTCAGCTGAGTGCAAGCTGCTGCTATGTGAACTGTGTCCTATTTGGAGCTCTCGTGAGTCCAAACAAAATTTGTATTATTATTCAACAACGATAGTTATAAGCTCCTTATTGTTAGTTTAGGCTTTAGACAGTAAGTAACTGGGCAATCACGGACACGATTGGTACAAATCTTGAGATTAATGTTGTCGACCTCGCTGTCATGTACCTGCCTGTGATTCGATCAGAATAAAATCGCTAAGAATAAAGCAAATTGTAACTCAGTTCTCATTGTCTTTTTCTTTCTCTTTATCTCCCATATTTTTCTGAACTAAAAGCGTGAAGTCCACAAGTTAGACTCAATATGCCGGTATTTACGAGTACTTTACGCTCAGAAAGGTAAAAAAGAACACTTATGAAGAACTGGGTGTCTTGTCTGCCAACCTGGACCAGTCATGACATAATCCCAACGGCCTGATCATACTAGAATTAATTTGTAACACACATAACGCACATAGAATTTGTAACTACAACACCACACAATTTCCGTAATAGAGGAGTAACCTATATTGCAATTTCAGAAAAATAGAAGCCATAATACGAATATAACTTATACTTTATATGATTTTGTTCAACGTATACAATAATTAATTGACTATGAAATACATCTTAATTTTTTAAGCATGTGCAATTTACGTGAATCATCTTTTGTTTGATCGTACTTATTAACAAGTATTTTTACTTACTTTCGTTTTATTCATTGATTACATTGATTACTTTATATGAATAATTATTGCAAAAATATAGTAACAACAAATATAAAGAGATTACCTTCTACACTGTAAGAAGTACTGAGAAGTGCGATACAAACTAACAGTATCCATATTATTGTCCGGGTCGGCGCCTAGAAATAAAAGGAAAATATAATTAATGAAAAATATGTAGATATTTATTATTCTAATTTAATTCTAATTTAATGACATATTCTCATTTTCTGTGTTTAACAATTTATATTTCATTTGTTTTATTGTTTAATAGATTGCAGTTTAAGAAACTTGTGTCTAAAACAAATTTTGAAAATCGAACTTGCGACATGTATAACAATCTCAAAAAATCAGCGTACAGAATACATCTTGAGTACAAAATACTTTAGTATAGCAACTTATAAAATATATTACTCGAGTACCAAACGCCCCTTCATTGGAACTTTACAAACTTGGTATCTATAGTGTAAAAGGGTTTAGAACAGAGATTGAAGTAATATGTTCGGTTTGTGGTTAATCGTTTTACTCGCGATACTCGTCTTACCACTCGCCAAATTAATCTTGAGTGGCTGTTTCAAATTCCTGATGGACCTCGACAGTGAAATGCTATAGTGAAAAACAGTGAGTCCGCACGACAACTCTAGATACGGTGAAGTTCAGACGGCTCTGACTTCTTTCCTTGCGTTCTTATCCAAGGCTCGAATGCATCTCTTTCAATTTTTTTCGGAGTCCGTTCTTCATCCCCTTACATCCCCCAAAACGCGCGACTTTAAGGGCGTCACCGATTTTGTACGACGAAAACAAACTGGCATTGATTGGCCTTTGGCTCAAAGAAGGAAGATCTACCTAGTCACCCTGGCGGGGGCAACGGAACCGCCTTGATTTACTCGTGACGAAGGTGGAGGAGACCTCTCCTTCAGGTCGAAGGCCGCGAAAATTGGGGAGGAAGAACGAACCCCCCGATATATACCGTGGCTTGAGCGGGCTCACGCGCGTATTTTCCAAATGTTTTTATGGCCGTATTGTCCCGCGAGTCAGCGACAACCCTCTGAGTCAGACGAGGATGAGCTGGCGAAGGCACCGATTGCGGGGCAATACGGCCCTCGATGGTTATTAGGGAGAAATACTCCGCTCGAAGAAAGCACGAGATTACTTTATTCTGCCAGATGTGGAATTTTTGAAAGTACGGATAAATATACAAGATATTTAAAAGAAACTCGGATTCCTACATCTGGCAGCAATAAACGCGATTGCCTCTTCGAACGGAACATAATGGCTAGCTATGGCATAGTAGAGACGTCAATAAGTAGTACTAACAATTAAGGTAAGGATGAAAGATATTGCTTATGTTTAAAGAATGAGTGCCTCTCACATGCATTCTTAATCTCTAGTCGTTAAAACATATATGCATCTCAGTTAGTTAGTTATAAATTGTGGTTGTAACAGCAGCAAAACTTTAATGATTGTAACATGTAACAGTTACCAACTGTTCAATTTTCGTAAAGAAGAGGAACAGTAGACCTACAGTTGCTGCATATCCAACATATAAGAGGTATTCCATACATTTTTCTTTCCATGTTTTTAATCTCTGGTGGTGTAACATTTGATCTGATATGGTTTCTAGTTCATCTAATGCTCGTCTAATCGGTTGTACCTTTTTGGGCTCTAAATGGATTTCCTTTATTAAATTCAGTGGAATATTGGTTTCCGATACATTAAACGTCGAAGATCAAATTTTTGTAAATATTATTTAAATCGCATTAAACTAATTGTTGGATTTTATAATTGTTGAAAGCGAGATATCACTACAGTTGGGATCTAGGTTTAGATCTCTTATCTGAACACAATGTGCAAAGTTTCATTTTGAAGTGCAATTTCTATCCATTGGTTTCCAGTATGGAGTTATATTCATACGGTGTTCTGCTTTTGCATGTATCGTGTTTTACAATTTTCCATTTCATGTTTTATGAATATTTTAGTTAAGCGATTATCTCTCAAATTTGTACAGTAATCGGGTATATTACATTTTAGTATCATATCTTAGTTTCTTAGTATTGACAATATTGGCTTCGACTATGGGTACGAATATCAGACAGAAAGGATCTAGGAGAATTAGACGCTGTTACGTATTATAAAACTGAATCGAATATCCATCGATGCGTTGGTGGCGATATTACCTTAATTAGGTTAAGTTCTTCCTTTAAGAAAGCGATTTTAATCCCCAATATTTAATGCTTTCCTTTCATCAAGTGATATGTTTACTGCGCAAATATGTTGTTAATGATATGTATAAGGTTTCGTCTAATGCTATTGGGAAATTATTGATGCGTTGGTGTTCACGGACAATAATTGTCCCAGTGTTAATATGTAGAGTTACCAATTTTGTGTTTGTCGCCGAACGTTCAATCTTCTATTTTCCGTATTTATTCACGAAGTCCAAAAATGCTTAATTAACTATTTAATTAGGTTATTATTTAATAACCTCCCAAGATTATTAAACTGATTATTAAATTCCGCTATTTGACTATGAGTTTCATCGAATAGAGCGACATCAGTCTTAATAGAGTTAAGAACAATACTATTCCGATTACGAACGTGTTGTATTATAGTTTTCTGAACTACATATAGGGTCATTCTATGCGAAATCGGACACGTTCTGGAGTAAGTTTTTGTAGATTGCTCAATTTTGAATATGTGTAGTCTTTAACGATATTTAAACGTATCCTAAAGGATTTTTCAAAATTTTGAAAATTGTCGACTTTACAGCTGTTTGAAGTTGAGTGTTAACTTTTTTAAAAAAATTATAGCTATTGAACTAGTAAGCGGAGCTGCAAGACGTTTCAAAGGCCCGCCAATACCATCGTATGCATTTTTGCCATGTGAAGTTGCAAAAAAGTGCCATTCTGCATTCATTTATTATTATTAACAAAGAATGCGTTACCAATATTTATTGATCGCATTAAACCTTGCAAATGCTCGGAGATAATGTAGAATAATGTCGGATGAAGCCGCCTTGATTGTAAATAATGACAGGGCCAATTTTAAAATGTCCATATTTTTAAAAGCTTGTCCATCAAGGGGAAGGATCAAATTATATTCTACCTTTTTTCAAATTTTTAAAATCGCGCATTATCTTAAAACCTGCATTTATTTAAAATAATTGCAAAAAAATGGTTAAAAAAGAATTTTTTTTAATTGAAATAATTATTTTTACCAACTTCAATATTTTATTTATATGCACCGTAAAGCTCATCTCCATCTGCTTATTAGTTTAGTAGCTATAATTTTTTGTTTAAAAAGTTAGCACTTGACTCCAAACAGCTGTAAAATCGACAATTTTCAAAATTTTGAAAAATCCTTTGGGGTACGTTTAAATATCGTTAAAGACTACAACATATACAGATTTGCGCAATCTAAAAACACTTGCTCCTGAACGTGCCCGATTTCGCATGGAATGACCCTGTAGTTTGTCTAATTCATTATAATAATAAATATCATCAGCATTTGAGGTATCGAATAACGTTTTACTGATTTATCCCATGAATTCAAAGACTCCACATCAAATACGGAGTGGGCTCCTTTTAATTTCTGCAACTTAAAGTGCGTTGCTAACCTCAAGTTTAACTGGAGCCTTCTATCGTTTTAACAATTTGAGTAATTGAGGAGCGGGAAAATTTTTGTTTGTTTGCAACCCTTATACAAAGAGTACTTATAATAGTTTTATATAATTCCTCAATTGTTGCTTTATGAACAAAAAAGAGTTTTTTTAATTATAGATATTCATCTCACTGAAGAGTTTTCGGGGAAAGTTGGCCGCTATAATAGGAAACTCTTAATTCCGATAAGTACATTTTATGGGAACAAGTAGTAAAAAAAAAACGGAAGAAAAGAAAAATATATTGCTTCCGAATCGAGGATTGTAGCTACCTACCCAACAAGGTGCTAATAGTGAGGATACAGGCTGATACCGACTTTTCATGTGACCAAAATGTTACCAGATTGGACAAATTATGGCTGCTGCTTTTAGGACTTTTTACGAGAGAATCGTCCTGTAGAACCTATTCTCCAGAAATGTCCTATATCGTTGGAAATACCTTGTATAATACCTATATTATTTTTTGTTGTAAGGTATGGCTCAAACTAACATCATTAATTCTTTCTGTAAAAATATCTATAAAGTGAGTATAATCATGCTAAGAATACTCCGCTTTAAACCTATTAGTACTACAATAGTTATTTCCGAAATATCGCGTATGTATTTAAAAAATGACACAACTTAAAAAACACGATTTCTGAGTTAGAACCATGAAGCAATCTGGAAGCAGATCCCTACTTATTCTAAACATTTTATTAATTAATCTTGACAATTTTAAAGTATATCCAAAAAACTTGTAAAATATAAGCTACCAATTAGGTATGCGAAAATGAAGACAAAATTACTTGTTACAAACAATAAGTAATCATTTTTCAAACAAATTATTCAAATATGATATCTTTCTTTAGATAATTCTATTCTTTTTTGTCTATATTATTTCCTTAGTAAGTAATTTTTCGCGGGCCCATGAATAACTTTTGGCTTTTCATGACAAACACATTTGTTTAGATTGCAATACTTTTGAAATACATTTCCTATACGTCACTAATGTTTGACATTCATCATAAAACCGATACATATCAGTAGTATATTACTAAGACTTTTGATTACAGTTATGTTTAAGCTATCTGAAAAACATAGAACCTTAGTTATTGCTTGCTCCGTTATTATGATTGCGGTTTTCATATTCGTTTTGTTATCAGTAACTGGAGTTGTTCCTTTATCTTTTAATTAGTTTTGAAGTGTAGTCTATAAACTATCCACAACTACTTTTCTAGTGTGATTTAAAACGACTTTTTCTGTTAGTAAGCTGTGCATTTTCATTGATAAAGTAGCACTTGACGGTAAATAATTATGTTTTCTAAAGTCTATAAAATGAAAATATGGAACATGAGCTCATTTCTATTAGGCTCCTCATTCGCAGCTAATACTGTGTTTATATACAGCGGTAAATTGGATATTTTGCCGTATATTTTTTTGTTTCTTTAAACTTCTTTGCCAGACCTACTGTAGTAGGTGGCCGAGGATGGAGATCGGTTTAAGAACAAAAGACGTGGTTAACCTCTCTAAAGATTTATTTCAACTGCTGCACGTGGTGCGAACGGTGTGACTCTGTCTGGACTAACTTCAGGCGTCTACCGATTGTTTTCCTACTTCCGGTACTACGCTAGTCAACTATACTACTAATATTTCAACCTCACTTTGATACTGCTTCTAAACGATATTTGAAAATTGTTACTAAATATAAATCAAATTTTGATTTGTAAAACAATTTAGTGACTCCATATTCACAATCGTTATGTTTTATGAAAAATAATAGAATGACCTACGTGTCTGTTATATGGCACTAGAGTAAGGATGGATTTTTAGAATATCAGCCATTTACATCTTCTATACATTTATTGTAAATAAGATCTGAAACTGTAATGAGACATAAATATGTTATTAGACATAATTCTTCGATATAATTATAATTCTAATTTATAGCATGTAGACGATTGAAAACATATTGTAATCTTTGAAATTTGTAGAAGGAAAAGTATCCGAGTGATAGATCTGAAGCTTCGCACATTAATTTATACATTTCGTATCATAGTGCACAATTTTTTTCATACAAAAATACTAAATAATAACGAAGTTGTAGCTTACCGCGTACGTATTAAAAAAAACAATGTTTGGCAAGATTTTGATGTATCCAGTGCTCTGAAACCAAAAACCCGGACATTTAATTAATCTACACGATCAGAGCTAGAATATAAATTACGATTTTTAAGAGATCGTAACATTAATATACTTCTTTCATACGATAAAGCTGATAATTTCAGAAGAAAATCGATACTATTTATTCAAAGTACTGCCATTTTGGCAGTTTTTTATATTCTTCAAAAATCCTAGTTCACACCGTAACTCTGTCCGTATACATTAATCATGTGTCCAGGCTTTTCGTTTTAGATCACTGGATATCCCGCACTACTAAACGCACTAAAAATGTACAATATGATACATGTATAAATTAATGCGTGAAGCTAATAGTTTTCTGTTTACAAAATTTCAAAGATACATTACATATGTTTTGCCCTCGTTTACACGGTATAATCCTCTTCATACCTTTCATAAGTAATACGAGTATAAAAATACTTAAGCTTTAATGCAAATGCTAGCAATTACGAAGTAACATAACGTATAATTGATACTATGCGTTTCCAGAGTCTGAGATTGAACTAATGTGTTCATGTCAGGGTGTAGGATATTTCTTAGCCAGCTTTATTACTATATTTAACTACACATGCTTATTGAACATTCTTAAGGGGGTAGACTAGTCACGTGACTTTTCAAGATTGCCAAGTTAATATCTGCTGTGACAGTTTTTGTTACAGGAATAGCATTGCCTACAGACACGTAACTGTTTATTGAACGCGAGATGGAGCTATTCTATGATTTCAAATTTAGAACGTGGCTTAGAAAATGTCCCACTCCACTATATATGTATACTATTACACGAGCTACGCGTATATGGGCTCGGCGCATCGACAGCTGAGAAAAGTCGAGAGAGAAGGCACCTGTAACCCTTACTCTTTCGCTCTTGAAACGTTAAGATACAATTGTTCAAGTTGCCATAAGCGACACGAGCCACGCACGATTTTTTCAAATGCCTAAATATTTTCATTTTTCGATTAGCTAAAATGGAGCAATGGTGAATCTACTCTTCAAGAGACCAGAGACCTCACAGATCTTTGTAGCCCCATTGTAATAAATAAATTATGAGCAATATGTATTATTTTATTTTTACGCAATATTAAATACACATAAAATTAAGAATATTTGGATCAAGTATTTGAAAAGACATTTGTTTCATATTTATTGCGATAATAACGTAGCTATATAATCCACACTTTAGGTGCGAAGAGCTAACAATAACTCAGTATACTTTCATTCAATTTTCTTCAAATTTTTGATAGTTGTTGCTAATGCTATTCTGTTCAATTGCACTATTTCACGTACGAAATTTCTGGTGAAATAATGCATACGTACATATTTTTCCTGTCTTACCCTGTCTTACGAGTCTCGAGGTGACCGCCTGTGCGAAAATCCGTTATTGGTGAGACCCTCACAGATTTTTATGAAACTTTTAGGGATGAGTCTAGGAGTAATGACGTTTCATGGAATATCTCTATGCGTATTTTTTATGAACAATCAAAACAAGTCTATGTAACATATGTAGTGTATCTTTGGAAATTAATAGTAGCATTCTGAATGAACGCTATTGGGTAGCTGCGGATGATGATTTTTTTCTAAGTGACAGATCCTGCGTTGAATATTTAGTATGGAAAGGACTGTTTTGCCTTTTTAAAATATATAGACTACATATAGCAGTATTTTACAAATATTGTAGTTATTTTGCACATATTTTCATTCATAAATACATATCTAAAAAATATATTTGAATTTTTCTCTGAAATAAGTATGTACGTATTACTTGTATATACATATAGATCTGTATATAGTTTTTACAGAGAATTAAAATAACGCATCTGACGTTGCGGCCATCCGCTGTATGCAATGTACACAACCGCACACAACCGCACATAACACCTGAGAAAACAAATGCAAGAGATCACATATTCGCAGAGACATTGCATTGTGTGTGCTTCAACACTGCGCCTAGGCAGTGGAAATTCCTCGATAAAACACAAAGAAAAAAGAAGAAAACAGTTCCAATATATTTGTTAAATATTTACTTATGAATTAAAATGTATGTAAAAAGATCACAATGTTTGCAAAATACTGTTATATGTAATTTAAATATTTAAAAAAGAAAAAAAAAGTTCTTCCCAGATTAGGTATCAAATTTGGGACATGTCGCTTACAGTCAAACTATCATTCGCAATTATTCAACAGCTTATTTTGAAGATACTGCTAACTCCTCTATATACAGGGTGTTCGACAAAAGGTGTCCGATAATTTAAGTGGTGATTCTAAACAACTTTTTCCTTAGCGAAAATGTTTACTGCGGCTTTCTTAACAAGTTATTAACGAAAAACAACAACCAATCAGAGAGCGTCTTTAGCCAGCGCTCGGCCGTCTAGATGGGGCACAAGTTACGCGTAGCGTTTATTCTCGTCGTGCTCGAGGCTTGTACAAGAAATTCAACATGCATCAAGTTATTGCTGAATTTCTTTTGAACTATTGGATACAAAATTTTGAAAAGAATCAGAGACACGTAAGCAGAACGTAAGTAGAACAATAGTATTAGTCATATTTATCTACCAAATTAATATGATTACTGTTCCGGTATTTCTTCAGTACAAAACCGGCATTTTTCAATATTTTTCTCTTGTTAATTTATTTTTTTCCAACTTAAATAATCAATTTAAAAATCTGAACAAATTCCGTAATATGTGGCTCGATAGCTTACGTGTCTCTAATTCTTTTCGAAATTTTTTATCCAATAGTTCAAAAGAAATTCAGCAATAACTTGATACATGCTGAGTTTCTTGTACAAGCCTCGAGCGCGACGAGAATAAACGCTACGCGTAACTTGTGCCCCGTCTGGACGGCCGAGCGCTGGCTAAAGACGCTCTCTGATTGGTCGATGTTTTTCGTTAATAACTTGTTAACAAACTCGCAGCAAACATTTTCGCTAAGGAAAAAGTTGTTTAGAATCACCTCAAGAATCACCCCTTAAATCATCGGACACCTGTTATCGAACACCCTGCATAGGATGTTGCAGGGTGTGTGGTACAACTAACAACAGAGTGATTAAGTGAAACTGAAAGTAAAGAATATGATCTTTGTATAAGATACTTAGTTTTCGAGAAAATTGAATTTAAAGATTCGTCTAATATACATATGTGCATTTGACTATCCCGTGGCTTCATACATATATAAAAGAATAAGCGGTGCTAATGTCATTATTTTATACATATATGCCTTCTCGGTTGTACCACACATCCTGCCACACAGTTTGTGTATATTTGTTTTAATTGTTACCAAGAAATACGCACTAGCACGAGATATTTCACAAAATGTCATCGTTTAATTTCTAGATTCATCCCTCAGAATTTCATACAACTCTCTGAGGATCATACCTAAGAGTTTCCTTCGAATTGTAAGTTGAAAAGTGAAAATATTTGGACAATTCTAAAAATCGCGCGTGACTCTCGCTGCTTGCCCGCGACTTGAATAGCGTTTGAGTTTCAAGAGCGAGAGAGTAAGCTTCACTTTAAATTCGCCTTCTCTTTTGACTTTCCAAAGTTGTCTGAAGTGGTCCGAAATACCGAGGTCACGTACACGTAGCTGGTTCGGTACTGTGTGTAATGGAGGGTGAAATATTCAATAATTCTCATCGCCAATTTACGTATCACAGATTCCGATTCCACATTGGCAGCCGTCTTAATTAGATACCGCCTCGTTTGCACAAGTCTAACTAAACTTGTCACATATTTTACTCTGTTTTATCGATAACCCAGCAAAAAGTAATGCTGAAACAGGAGTTTACGGGAGTTAACTTTTCGTCCTTATATGAGAACCTTTTAAGCTAGGAAAGGGTTCATTCGAAAGAAAAATGTTCAATGAAGCGCAGTCAACTCGTTCAACTTTCGTTCAAAACACTCTCTAAGTTACATAAAATTGCTTGGTTTCTACGATTGTGAACGATCGATTTTTACTCTACTTTATAACACTCGTATTACTAAATATCAGCAGAATCTTGTTAAATCACGAGTTGATTGCGCTCGATTGAACTTTTTTCTTTCGAATGAACCCTTTCCCAGCTCAAAAGCTTCTCATACAAGGATAAAAAATTAGCTCCCGTAAACCCATATTTTTTCTAAATTTTGTCGTTAATGTCACTTCTCTGCCATATTCTAGCTACCCCCTTAAAAAGTCAGAAATTATTGTATCCTCAACTAAAAAATATTTCTGATTTTTATATTACGGACAATAATACACAATCACACAATACTCATATACAATCAGAATTTTTTAGAGCAATATATTCAAGAGCAGATTAATACGATACGTCCATAGCATATATGTAGCTAGTCATGTTCTTATCGCTGCAACCTTCGTGTTGATATAGAATCTCGTTACAGGTTTCATTAATATTACCTTCGAACGATATTCATAAAAGTAACATTACCTACCGTTTTTTTTTTTCATTTCATACGACGACGATAAGAGAAATGCCTAGCGTTAATGCTGGTCCTTTATTCGTCTATAATTTAATGATTAATTAACATTTTATGTCAATTCAAAAACGATCATTTTTATCAAATATCAGAGATTAATAATATTTTTATAATTTTCAATAATCTGTTACTACCAGTATTATATCAGCCTATTACTTGTGATGTGAATATTATATTTTTTTATTGATTTCATATATTTCACTGTTTACATGGTCCAGTTTAGATTTAAAAAACATCTATTTTCCTCTAGTTTCTTTCCATTTATAAATATATAGTTCCGGACAAAATTGAGTGATCAAACACATGTTATGGGTAAAAAAGTTGTAGATAATTCAGCGCATCTTTTTAAGTAATTACTAGTTCTTTAATTCTTTATTATAATTTAGATATTTATAAAAATATTTTTTAAGTAAGTAATTATACGAAGTAACGAAGTTTAATTTGAGTAAGAATATCTGCAAGCCTACGTGGACATAATTGAGTACAGATGTTCGTTTTTTCTACATTTTAACGTTTGCACTTCAGTTTAAAATTTTATATTTCCTCTTTTAATCTCAAATACAAGTTTGTAAACATTGTAGAATACCTTCCACTAAACGTTCGATTGTGTTTTTCCGTATACACTCCCATTAATGTTGCAAATCGCTGATAAACGAAGTTTTGCTTGTAATGCTGATAATTGCTACTCCTCTATCTAATAAGGCTTATAAGTTCTTAATGTAATGAAGTACTATACATCAAATGCCATCGCCTTGAAGGTCCATTAAAGTAATTCATAATAAAAAAAATTTTGATTTTTTCCCTAGTTACGAAAATAATTGAATTGGTCGAGTTAAGTGATCCATCTTATATATCCTTAACCCTTTACACCTCGAATTTTTTTTAACGAGTAAAAGAATGTATTCTAAATAGAACTAGGAAATATTGATCTCTATATATGTGAATTAACAATCGATTTGCAAATTTCAAACTTTTTCTTATAAAAACAAATTGTAACTTTGGAGCTATTGGGGGTAGATTATTTGAGTCTTGTTCAGATTAGTTGAGTTACTTGAGTTCAAACCACTTGGATTCAAGTAGCTGAATGTCGAGTTTGTGTTTATACGAATCGAGTTACTTGGATTCAAGTAGCTTGTATTTAAATGTAACTTGAATTTAAAACTTCGCAGCCAAGTTGCCGCGATCGTATGTTTTTCCTTCTTTCCCACAATTAAAAATTATAAATTGTACTTGTTGCTACATTGTGGCGACTTGCCGCACCGACAAAAGAATGCTCGTCTGCAGCGGGCCTAATAGTTAACTATGCCAACTCTAGAAGACCTAGGCTTTCTCGACAATACATTCGTATACAGATATTTTTTCAAAAATGTTTTAATACAGGAATTAGATAGTAAAAAACGTGGTAAAAGTAATTTTGAGTCTTTCTCAATCATGAGAGGGAGAGTGTGCGAATACGACGAGAGAAAACAGATGCCCTGGATAAGGCAAGTATATACGTAAGAGCAATGTACAAAGAGTTAGACATTATTACGTTCCAGCCACGCTACCGGGGATAAATAACAGTATAATATATGAGGTTTAGACAACTATTGCTTTCCTCGGGATCGTCGGAGAATTCGTGATTAGGAGTTACTTGGACTGGCCGTCACTTAAATACAAGGGTATAATCGTACAGATAGTTTATTTAATTACACCTCTTTTCGGAGATACAAAATATAGTTTAGTTACAAGATATCTCTTTTCGGAAATATAAAATATAGTTTACAATAATTGACAATGTTTAATTACCTTAAAACTAACTTACGAGGAAGAAGGCTCGGCGTTAGGAGACTTACAAAGATGTCTCTTCTCCTCGTTCCATAGTTTCCATGTCGCATGGGGCACTAACTAACAACTATGCACTCGACGGACTTAGCAATCGATATTTGAGTTCAAAAGACAACTAAACGCAAAAATTACAACAGTTTATAAAGGATTCGATTGGAATTTGCTAAATGGTGGGACCGAATAATCTGTCGCAATTGATCTTTACCTCTGCGATATTTACACATTGCAGGTGTTCTGTAATCGCGAAGCTATCATCTATAATTTCGATTAATTTGGAAAATGTTGGAAATCGTGAGAATAATGTTTTCCTGATAGTAGCAGCTCTGATGTGTGAGAGATAGAGAGAGGGAGTGTATGTAATATGGCGATAGAGGCTAAGACGAACGGCAAGACACGTCTTGTTATAAATAGTCCTTTTAATTACACTGTTCAATATTACGTTTACAACATATATGTATTCCACTGGGTTACAAGTGTGTTTTCATAAAACCTCACCCATAATAACAGAAGACGATAGTTTTGGTGTCCTAAATTAAAGTACTAGTGAAGCCATGGTCTAGTGTTCCTACTTCCTCGTAAACTATCTATTCTATAAAACACAAAATATATACTAGATCAATCATCAACATACATCTGACACCTGCACGGTAAATGGACTGCTGATTCTGCCAAAATACCAGATTACAGGGAGACTCGGATTCGGAACAACTCTCGTTTAGCGAATCAGCGAAAGGAACTGTAATAGACTAATTTTCTGTTTCATATTACTATATGTTGCACTTTCCATCCTCAAACCACGCTTACCCGAGTACATTGTCTTTTGATGAGCAGGAACTTAACAAAAACTTATTTTTTTATAATTAAAGCTGAGCACAAATCAATTTATAAATTTTGATGTTTAGTGAAAGAAATATTTTTTAAAAATTTGCAACCCCAGTAAACTGATTTCTTACATTATTGCAATTATATATAGTACTTAAGTAATCATTTATTATTAATCAAATAAATCATTTATAATTTAATATCATTTAAATAATTTAAAGGATTCCGTTTATAAACGTTAATGAAAGTGTGAATAACATATAAATAAAAGAAATATTCATAAATTTGCAAATTTGAAAAATGAACCATGAAAAACTAATATTTAATGTTAATAACTGTTTGAAATCCTGTAATGATAACATTTCTTATAACGTCATATTCCTGATACATCAAAATTCTTATAACCTTGTCAAAAATACTTTTTAATACGTTCTGAACATATTTAATGTGTAAATCGAAGCCTAAATTTAAATACATTATTTTCGGTTGATTGCTATAGTTGTGACCCAGATTATGAGTATAAAGTAGGTTATACTCACAGTGTTGTATTCCCTTTCCCTCCTTCTCTCTCTGTCTTTCCCTCACTGCTTCCTTTTCTCATACTTTTTGTTGCAATCGCAACATAGGAGCAACTCACGCACAAGATTATTAGTACATTTCAAGGGACATAATATACCGTCTTTCACTATACAACATATATTTACGCCCATGTATTCTGCTGCATTTATACCGTTCAGCGGAGACGGGAAATTGGAACTGAGTGAGAGTACTGTAAACGAGTAACCCACAATGGAACATAGTTTCATATGTGATATATTCAAGGAAATACATTTCATATAGTTCAAAATAACTTGTTGTGAAATAGGGTTGTTAAATATTAGTAATTAGAATATAGATAACTAATTAATAGCCCTAGTATATGGTTAAAAAGTATTTTAATTTTTTATCATATATTAGGGCTTTTACTAGTTTTTGAGTATTGTACCTTATAAGGCGTCTAATCAATTCTAATTTTACTATACTATGGTTGAGCCTAACTGCTTAAGAAGTTCTAATCGACTTTTAACCATTGATCAGGAATAATGATTTCCTGATGGTTACTGATTGACTTCAGAGATCATTCTGTCTCTAACACATCAGTCTCAATCCGCTAAAACCGTGTTTGCTGAACTGCCCAATGATTGATTAGTTTCGTTACTACTTACTAATCAATCACTGAATCAGAGGTCATCCTCATCTCTTTTCCTTTTCGCCCTTGACGTGCCTTTCTTGATAAAGGAGGAAACCAATGTCTTCTTCGTGAAAGGGAGGAACGAAACCACAGCATCAACAAAAATTGCCTCCAACTGACACATCTGCATACAGCATGCGGGTATGTAGGACGAACACTCTTACTTACCCTTCGGAAACTTCGCGGTTTATGACATATCAATGTTGAAAGCAAAAAACTCCAGATTGTCTCTAATAGCCTCCAATTGCTAATACTAATCTGATACTAATCATACAAGTCCCTTGATTCAAACTTATACAGTACAACTCTATTTATTCGACATAATCGGGGGACAACAGAAATCTACAGATTATCTCCTACCTCACTGTTTATTTGTTCACATAATTGAAGTTAAATTTCACATAAAGTATTAGTGACAGAAACTAACATCGTATATTTAAAAGCTCTCCGAATATTTTTGTTATATTGAAATATATAAGTTATAGTGAAAAGTTTTTGTATTCCTGTTATCCATAAATTACACTGTGTAACATAAAATAATGCTTTTCTTATTCATTGTATGTTTACAGTAAATGCAGGACATTAAAGTCGTTGTAAGATCAAATAGTTATCTGTTCGATGTATCCTCCTTGATACAAATCTACAAATCTAATTTTACCAGTCACGTTTTTTGATTCTTCTTAATTTTTAACAATTTATCAATTGTTTTCTACACTCTCACTGATGTAAAATAACCGCTACACAGTAGGACATCTATGAAAGTGTAGAAATAAAACAATTAACAAATTGTCAAAAATGAACAAGAATCGAAAAAGGTGACCAGTATCAACTACATTTGTAAAGCTGTACCTTGCAACTTTCTTATTCTTTTGGACATTTACGTATATGTTTTTAAACCGGAAATACCTTGTTTGCATAACTTTTTTTCATGTTTAGGAAGACTATTTCGGTTACACTCTGTATATTTAATAGGAGAAAGTTATTCTTTATTAATTACAAGAACAAAATAAAATTTGTGTGGAGTAGGATATATGAGTTTCATCAGTAAATTTAAACTTGAATTTACATATAGTAAAATTATTTCATTAAACAGTACTGAATTTTAAATAGGTTTTTGTTTAATTTTGTTAAAATAAGTAATTATTTATTAAAAAATTGCGAGTAGTCAAAGAAAGTACTCTATTAGATTATGGAAATCAATATAAAAAGATAAAACTAGTTAAATCCGAAATAGACAACGGTGGCGATCCATAATCGCTTATAAGGTATACCTTTCACCGAAACCTAAACTTTGAGCACGATAGAATTTTTACGGAAGTTTAAAATGAGATTGTAAATGAGATAGGCTATTCCGCTATTGTGACTAACGTTTAATAGGAAACTGAGTGAAAGCTTCGACGACAAAACAAGATTCTACTAATGATAGTATTAGGTACTGAGTCATACTGCACCTTTTTCATCAAAGAGGATTATTCTTTCAAAGGTAAATAATTACAAGTAGTCTTTCCTTTTACCTAAGTTTGTCCATTAAAAATAGTACGTGAAACAAGGTACACTTACAACATAATCTGTTGTTTAACATGCAATTTCGTAAGTATTTAGAAAATAGCAAAACGCTTACTTCTAGTTTTAATACAGTGGGTTTCTATAGCAGCTAGATCTTTATTTCGTTCTTAACTTCTTTGTAAATACTTTATAACGCGAAATTGAGTAGAATCTCTTTTATATGAACACCAGCTGTGTAAACATTCTATTATATGACCATTCTGCTATGTGAACGTCCTATTATATGAACAGTATACTTCCTGTTACAATACTGTAGGTAAACGTGCGCAATGATTTAAAATGAAATGAATGCAGTACGTGTATGCTATAATATAAATAATTATACAAGGAAAGGGTTTAGATGATTTCAAGACCAAAACAAATATCGATACCTTCTTTCCAGTACTACGTATACCTGAAAAATATTTACTTTTACAGGATTTCAATGTAATTTTATTTTTTATATAACTATCTTGAATATTTTTACATAAAGAGTTTCTTAAAACTATTTAAAAAAACATTTAAAGCCAATTATTAACTATTAGAAACTAAATACAGACAAATTTCATACGTGCTTTCAATTAACTGCAAATTAAATCTGTAAGTAACGTTTCCCGATTTTTTGTATTAAAATAATTCTATGTACAATGAGAAGATTCAGGAACTCTCAATACCCGAATTTCGTTAAAAATGATGATACTAAAATTGTATTGAAGAAATTATGTGATTTAACTATTATACAAATTTGGGTCTATAGGTTTGATTTTTTCATTTCATTAAAGAGAAGAAGAATTAAACAATATTTTTTTCATTTTAATCTATGTAGAATACGAAATTATCTATAAACAAATTGTATTCATTTTATCTCATTTTCTCATAAGTATTAAATATAGTGCTAACTATTTGTTCTATTATGTGAAAATTCTCTCATGTGAACGCTTTTGTTGCCCAATTAGTTCATATAACGGAGGTTCTAGTGTATACTTTTCAATTTGCCGAATAATTGCGTACTATAAAGATAGGACATGTGAATACCTTAACAAAGAGATCATGAAATGCGAATTACGAATGTAATCTCAGCTTAAGCAGCACAAGCTGTGCTAATTTCTTTTACCTGTTTAAGAGGCCTTTCTAGTTTAAGAAGTAAAAAGATATTGAATTTTGTTTACATTTCCTAAAAGTATGGAATACATAGTACGTACCTTAAAAATACGTAGAATGATACCATATATATAATAAATAAAACATGAATGCATAGGAAAAATTCCTAAAACAGAAGAAGTTACAAGTTCCTCCTCTTAATGGAATTGTACAAAATAAAGGAAAATTGATCAGCAAGTGACTTATTACAGAAATATCTTGGTATGTACATTAAAATTTCAAAATAACGACGAAATCTTTTCTGGTTACTCATTATTATTATTTATTCCTACTCCATTATTTATTATTTATTTATTATTTATTATTTATTTCATTTATTCCTACTATTCGTAGCGCTGCCTTCTTATTTTGTGCACAGTCGCTAGCACTGGACGTAGTAATGAGAAGTAATGAGTTAATGAACTCCGAAAACGTGAGACAAAAAGAAGCATTGGTTTATTCAGGTCTCGCTTGTGGTATTAATATCATATAAATACGACGAAATATTTTGTGATTCATCCTAATCAAAATTATAGTCGACAGCATAAATATTGTATAATGTCTGCAATCTTTCCTAAAATTTCAGTTAAATCCTTAATCCCGCAAGAATTATAATTTATCACTCAAAATGTACACTATAGCAGGACAAATTTTTCTTCATTAGCATATATGTATGTACTATATACATCATAACCAGTATGCCAAATTAACTGATATGTTATAATAATTATAGAGAAAATCTTTTGCAGTTTTGCAAAAATCTAACATAGTCTGGTCTCACAAGTCAACATAACCAAAGCAAATATATTGATCTATAATATATTATAATCGAACATGTTCGTCATTCCAGATAACCTCTTGAAGGGTTAAAATATTTCTCACGGTTTTATACAATACTAACCACAGTCGTTGTATTTTCCTATTGATTGCAATTTCTACAGTGAATGTTATTCTAGTACGAAGGCTTCAGGGACTTCTTAAATAAACAGGGAATGGATCGTACACAATCCATCTTAAAAATTCTAATCCGTTACGACTCTCACAGATTAGCACGAAATATTCGCCGGAAATGTGGTCAGAAGAGCCGTCCTCTTCATTAGATTGTGGCGAATCTTTTGCCGTCTTTGAATACGTAGTATATTACTCGACGCTTAAGAAGCTATTCGAAATTCTGTGATTCTAATGATAAGTAAAATATTTTTTCGGACTTTTTACACACATATACATGTTTCAAAGTATGAAAACATACTTGATTTCTATAATGAAAGTTGTAATAGAACATTATATTACGATATAGCTTTAGAAAGTGACTGAGTTTATAATGCAGTTATGACTTTTTTGTTACTTTTGAGCTTTAGAGTTACCTTTGAGTCTTACAAAAACAGTGATTCAATATAGACATCTTCTTGATATGAGCTTTGTAACACCATCGTTCAAAACAGATTAACATCATCACATAGCTTTCATTTATTCTAAAATGCAAATTTGTGCAGACCAGAATTATTGATTTAGTAATTTCGAAGACTCTGACTATCCTCTTCTCATCAAATATGTAGTCCACTGCCGAGTATTCAAGATTGTATTCTAAACGTATTTAGCTACTTTTCGCCTTGTCAAATAAACTAGCTCAGTATTGGTAAACAAAAAAGTTTTGTAGCTTTTGTAGTTACACTAACGTAAGATTATTTGTATTTTTTAAATAAAATAATTTTCTTTCCCAATTTTCATTAAACTACCCTTCCCCAAGAAGAAAATTGTTTACAAATTTAATTTTTGTAAAACTCGGACCATTTAAATCGTTCAAGAATGGTAGAGCTATCTCGGTCATCTAAAATTTAGTTGTAATCGGGATATTTATTGGATCATTACTGAAATCTACACATACGTACTAGATTGCTTACGACGTTTCTCACTCGTTTTAGTAGCAGTTTAGCTGAACATCGTATTACACAATTGATTCTGGTAATTGAGATTCGAGTATACTGACTGCAATTACTCTTTTATACACCTTGTCAGGTTTTTAGCATGTTAGAACACATTTTAAAACACGAAGCAAACCGACTAGGTTTGTTTGTTCTCCAGCGTACTCATATTTCTGTATCGTTCCCAGGCTATGCACGTTGCGAACCGTTTTCACTCGACTTCCGCCGGAGGCACGCTCAGAGCCTTGTAGGTCAATGCTTATAAAATTTTCAAGAGTTTCTGTTGTTCGAGAAAAAATGTCAAACTTAGTTGTTAATCCTCTTATTGTTTTCTCACCAATATTCTTTTTTAACAATGAGTTTAAAATATAATGTTCTTCCTCGAGAAAGCAATGAAATGTAAGTTTGTTATTTAGAACTTCTTTGTAGATATGTTCTCATTTTATTAATGCTTTTTCGCTTTGTATTGCAATAAATTTGTATTCTGTCTCTATGATATTTATGTCAAATAACTGAAATTTTATTGTCCCGATCTATGATAAACTCAGCAAATTAGTCTGATATTTTATATTATAATAATTCTCTATATAGTAAATATTTATATGACTTCATGTGGATTTATGTAGATAATTTTTAACACTTTCTTAACTCTGAATAAGTGATATTGTAATGAAAAGTACTTTTCTTAAGAGAAACCGATAATGTACACCTTTTATTGTAGGAAATTATATACGTTTGTTTCTCTCAAATTCTAGATCACTGTACCTACATATATATAGAATAATATCGGATACATTTGTTCCTTTTTGATGATAAAATACTGGAATTTTAGAGTTTATGTATTTATTGTAAGTTTCTCTTTATCTACCAATAGGGAAACGAAAACTTGAAACGAGTGAAATAAAAATTTTAAATAATTTTCAGTTTTCCTAATTATTGATATCATTTAGTTTGAAATTTAAAGTTCATTAGTTTCTGAATATTGGCTTTCTCACATAGTTTACTGTTATTTCATGTTTTCTGAGTCTCCACTTTATTCCTTCTACGGACTTGATTTAAAGTTAACAAACGAAAGGAATGCTGTTCTAATTAGTTCTGTCGAAATTAGCTAGTGTACTCGGACATAATGATAGAGTCAGGCCACATACATTTTCATTATTCGTCGAATTGGTCACACTACTAATCGATGCGTTTAGTGTTGCATGACAAAAGGTGGGGACAAGACAAGTGAGCGGCGTCCTCGTCTTGCTCCTATGCCGTTCTGACTGCCAACTTACCAGACGTTATGTATACATAGTACGCACTTTCACGCAACACACAACGCACAACGGGCAATTGGCACTTGGCCAAGAAAAACCAAAGGTAACTGAATCTCTGCAATGCTACCAACTTTGACGACGTAAATTTTAGCTGCATCACCGTATTACCACCCTTTAATAAAAATCGTATAAGCTACTATATTTGCACTCCTATTTATCAAGTTTGAACAGCAGTATCAGTTACCTTCTTCAAAGTGCTATCAGTTCACAATAAATTTATCATTACAGAAATGTTGACTTTCTTGACACAAATGGTACTTTTAACCCTGTACTAACTGACATGTTCAGCAGACAGAGATGGGAACAGTGCTTAGATGCGCGTAGATCAAAGCATGGTTAACGATGCGTTAAATATTCAGTAGTCACTCTGGCTACTGCCTGATTTGCTAAAGAAGAGTCTTAGTGGTCGGGACCTCTACTTGCGATATCGTCGCTTCTCTAGCTTGAGAATGGTATTTTTCCCATGGTATGTACGCTCACTCAGAGGGTTTTGACTAATTTATCTATGAATGCTTAGTTGTAGGTTCTCGCTAGTTTTCACTTATCCTCCCACGGCTAGCGTTTCTTTTTTTTAGCGGAGCCGCATAATACCATTTTCATAGCATTTGACACGAGTGTCGAATGTTACTGGTGATTAGGGGTGTTTGTCTGCCCGATTCTTCAAATGAAAATGAGGGCCTGGTCCTAATTTGGCAATTTCGGATGTATTGATCAATGTCGCTTCTAAGATGATATCGAACTTAATAGCCTGGGGTCTCTTTACAAAAAGTGTTTATTTAATTTGCAGTATGTGGTTAACGCTAACCCGCTGATTTAACCCCGTTTTTTGGTCTGTCGATTTTATACGTCCTAACACAACTGTAAAGAGGCTGCCCTACTTCTAGGAAATACATCATCGGAAATGATATCTACCTGCTCCATTCATTTAGGCATGGCGTAAGAATGTTCGCCCCCCCCCCCCCCTTTCCTTCCAAAAAAAGGAACTGTGATGAAAATTCAAGTCGAAAAACAAACAATTTTTATCCTTCTCTTGATGTGATACGCAGAATGAGATGAATTATTTATCTAACAACAAATTAAGATAGCTAATAATAGAGTTTTGTACCTCCTTGAAAGAAGACGGACTAACTAGGCATCCTGTTATCTCTTTAAGATTCGTGACTTCTGAAGCATATTATAACCGTGGACTTATCGGGTCTTACAACTGTGTAATCTCCTTTATTTATTCGCGATTCTTTTATCTGTATAATTAAAGAACTCATAACGAAACCTTGTCAAATTTTTTAATTTTTTTCAATAAGAACATATTCTGGTAGTCAGAAATGAAATTCACAGTAAACTAGAACCTATCCTATCAAAAACGCGATATATGGATTATGATTAATATTTTGTTAAAACGAATATTCATCAATTGAACAAGATGCTATGGTATGTTTTTGCTGTTTTAGAAAAAGATAAAAGTTAATAGAACTGGTTTTTGCTATGTGCTCTTCAATTGCATTGCATTATCCTTGGATACTGTAGAATGGATTTCAGTAAGTATCTGGGAGGCTCTACTTGCATTTTCAGGTCAAACAATGAGCTGTATCAAGAGAAGATATATATCGATCTAAAGAAACTGATAGGGATTATCTTCTAGTGTGTCCACGTAATCATGTGTTTACGTAAAGCAGTATGTACCCGATTGAACTTGCCTCGAGACATTTATCGCGATTAGTGACGGATTAAAATCATCGATTTCAAGATTCGAATACTTTTGAATCTTATTCGACCTTCGATATCTCATGGTATTTGAAGCGGTTTTGATCCCAACACCAGTCGCGGTACCCCGAGGCAA
This sequence comes from Calliopsis andreniformis, assembly GCF_051401765.1. Lineage (NCBI taxonomy): Eukaryota > Metazoa > Arthropoda > Insecta > Hymenoptera > Andrenidae > Calliopsis > Calliopsis andreniformis. The sequence continues at coordinate 40,734,476 of NW_027480422.1, forward strand.
ACTTTACCGTGTGTAGGGTACTTGAATTAATACTGACACGCAGGAACCATGCGACCAATATCGGTGATTTCCGTGAAAGTCCTGACACCTTCATTTGTTTTAAATCGTTCTCTTCACCTTGCCGTTAATAAGCGACCCAAACCTCAAATCTATACTACAAATGGTGAGGGCTATATGGCGTGATGGACTTTGCTCGTACACAGGACCGATGTACAACATATCAATCAAGGACTGAATGAAACTGTTAAAATATTCAATTAGTTATAAAATAATAGATAGCTTTTGATTGTTATCTTTTCTGTTACCTTTCGTATTTCAAAAATATAGTTATAAAATGAAGTATATTTACTGAAACTATTGTTTTATAAATGTTTGTATAAATAGGGAACGTCTATTTTTTCAGAAGTAGAACAAAATTCTACTTAAACAAAAACATTTATTGTGTTTTGAAAAAATTCAAGTTTCGTCAAATAAATTTTTCGTATGATTCTTCCAAATTTCTATTAATCAGATATAAAATAATTGTTAAAACAAAAAAAGAGTAATTGAAAAATTAAACAATCTAGAAAAAAATTGTGATTTATAAAAATTAACAGTTTTATTCGATCTCTAGTAGTCCAGCTTCCTGTGTGAATATTTAAGGTTTACCTATTCTGATGTCCACAAGATGATCGGGGTTGAAAAGAATACGTACCTCGAGCCTTAATCTCTTCAATTAAGAAATTACATACATAACAGAGAAAATTATATATCATTTATAAATTAAGCGTTGTAGACAAATTCTTATTTAGTAGCATTATAAGCATAAAATTCTCAACAAGAGAATTCTCACACTGTTTTAAGAGTATTGTATCTACTAAAAAAAGCGAATGTATTACGAATTGATTTCTCCTCTTAAGAGTGTTTTTTGCCGAAATAAAGTTTCTCGTTGCATATTTCAGTATGGTCCACTTTTCGAAGAAATGGAAATGTGTATAAATGGCAACCTGCTCACTGAGAGAGAGAAAAAATAAACAAATCCAGAACATACGCTGCTGGTTGACAACGATTACCTCAATTAAAGAAGTGAATGACGTAAGAAATCGGGAAGTAAGCGAATGTGTTTGAACGGAACGCAAGAGAAAGGACTAGTAATAAGCCTTGAAAGCGTCCAGGTGTGGCAGAAAAAATAACGTTTCTGTGAAAATAAAATTTATTGAAACTAAGAGCTCACTCAACACGATCAAAATATACATTCATTTTTCAATCATTTTTACTTTTAATTAAGTAAGCAAATGCTAAATATTTCACGGAACTTTTAGAAGATTAAGAAAAAGTTGCCAAATTAACGAATTAAAAATTATTTATAAAACGGAAACTTAAATACAAAAACTTGAACGTTATTATGTAAATAAAAGACGATATTTTTATTAAATAAACACGCAGCGTATAAAAATCATCTACTTACTTAGATGAGGATTCTTCAATAAAATTATCGTTGTCAACGTTTGCGACTAACTAAGCTTCTAGAAACCTGATGACGAGCAATCCCAAGGAAGCGTAATTGGTTTACATATGTACCGCTAAATCAGACTAATCGTTAAACTGGTCTTCTTTCCACTATAGGACTTACGTCTAACAGGGTGTTACGTTTAAACACGAACGGTGGAATATTTTACGAAGAGTTGAAGTTATAAAAAAATGTTCCCGCAAAAGCTATTTGACTTGAAGGTACTTGCTATGTCATAAATAGTGTTTGTGTAAGCTAAGGTGGGGGGATTACACTTCAAGATCAAATTAATTTTTTAAATGGAATCATATTTTTTTGTTGATTGTACGATAGAATTTTTCAACACAAATTCAACGAGACACCTTACGATATAATTCCCTGTAGTAAAATGTCATTAATTAGATCGAAAAAGAAAAGTGAGGTCAGCGTGGTTGTGTGTTATCGATCCAGCTAGACTATGCGTCAATGTCAAACCAGACTAATTCATTTTTCGACCAAATATGATTTTGATTTTACTAATACGAATTACTCTGATCAGTTTTTCCATGGGAAAGATAGCTAACGTTATTAGCCATATTGATATCACAATATAGCTCAAATGCTGTAATGACAGAGATAATTATTTTTGTAGAATCAATTTCTACTACTATGACATGTAATAGTATTTTTATTTTGAGGTCTAATTCACAATAATTTAAATGTAAAATAACGAATTATAGAAAATAACTGCACATAACATTTTAATTTAGTTTGAAATTTTCTTCGTTAAAGTCATTCGCGTCGTGTAGCTTTCTAGATACATGTATGTAGATACTAGAAAAAATTCAGTAGAAAGTTGCTTAAATCCGGTCCAATTTGTATTAAAGCACATAAGTACACCCCCTTCAATATATTTCATGCATTCAGTTACTATTAATTGAGTCGAGTATAATAAACTTATAAGATAATGCGTTTATCCATCTACCAGATTTTTTATGAATATAAAAAAAATAAAATTTTGTTAACCGTTAAATAAAAAATAATTATACTACTCTAACAGAAACGAAGATAGTTTCATATATACTGTTTTTTAAAACAACCACCTATTTTTGAATTTACTCGAACCTTCAAGTTGTACAAAATATATAGGGGAATCCAGGGACAAACGTAACAATTTTTTTTATGTCAAATAATAGTCACAAGAAAATGCTTTTATTGTATGTTAAAGTTAAAAAGATGAAAATCTTGATAAGCGCCAAAATATGAATAACTATTTTCATAATAGGTATATAGGAAAATAACTTGACAAGTCAATGCGAAACAAGAGAATAATTTGACAAATTAACCAAAAATTCAAAATTATTATATAATTTCTAATAATTGTATTAAAAAATGTTGACTTCACTGATTACATCACTCGTTTTTGTTATTATATGGGCCACGAACTGTCAGACTCTAATTTGAACGATACTTTATAAAGTTAAAGAACAAGCTAAGATGATAGAAACGTATTTTCTTTTAACTGCGCTAATCTAAGTTTAAAGGGTGAAACCGCTATCCGAAGATCGACTAACAAAATGGTAACGTGGAAACAATAAGAGATAACAAAATTGTTTAATAAAAATTCAATGGGTTTTGACATATTCAGACAAAAATGTTACAGCTAACGAAAAATTGTCGAAAACAGTCAAAGAGTTGCGTGCTGTTGTTCGCATAACAACAAACATTTTTCATTTTAAGAACTCTATGTATACTTAAATGTAAAATTACATTTCGCGTGTATTCATCTGCGTAAATAAAATATGGCTAAATAGAATGTATGTAATTACTAGACTACGGACGTTTACGCAAATTCATACCTTCGTGAACACAACTAGAAGAAATAGAACGCTAGTAAATGTGTAGTTTCTACTTTTTTATATGTTTAAATTTCCTATCAATAAGTAAGCTAATAATTCAATTACTCTATCTGGTTTCTATGTATAATAATGGTATTCGTCGACGAAACGTTTAATACATAAAGATTATTTACACTATCTATATTTAATTACCGCAAAATCACCACAGATGTTGATGGATTGGTTAAAGATATTCTATTATGAGAACAACTAGTAGAATGTGGATTTTGTATTCATTTGTCATTTAAAAATAACATTTGTTTAATATATAAATGTGGCAGTTCTTAAAATTTGTTATACATAAGTGTATATTGTCGTTTGTCTCCATCGTGCAATTGTTTGTAGCCAGTAAACGTGTGTATTTAACAACAAACAGTTAACGTTAATCTCACAAATGTTGTAACTCTATATTTTCTGTTACCTTTATCATATGATACCAGTAACCAAATGACACTTACTAACAGTGCTGGAGAGAATTTAAAATATGTTGCATTCAGTTTAATTATAAAAATCCAGAATGTTGATTTGGACTTGCTAGACGAATATAAAGAGAACAAAACACTGAATCAAGATAATATTTATGAAGAAGACGTTACGCATAGAGAATTCGTCACTTTTGAGTACCGGAAAAAAGCTATGGAATATTACAATAACTGGAAATAAAAATCATTGAAATTAGATACTGTATGTTCTGAATTCCAGCTGCTAAAATTTAGTAAAATGCCATGCATGTGGGTTTTACATGTGCAATTAACACACTTGCAAATATTTAATAGAAGCAATTTCATTAAATAAAACTAGCATTTCATAAAAACTTAAAAGTTTAGAATAAATGTGCACGGTGTAGATCTGCGTTAACAGAGTTTATAAGCGAGAGATGCAGAAAATTTACCAGTATTTCAGATCAGACATACTTGGATAAAGAATTCTAAAACAAAATGTGGAATAGTGCCCAAAAAATTCCCAGATTTGTCACTAGAAATGCGGAAAATCGAAAGAGGGATGCGCATTTACAGTGAAATGCATTCCTGGCTAAAATAAAACCGTACACAAGATGGAACAAATCATCGAGTGTATGGAATTCAGATTCGGAATGACATTTTAACTAAAGAAGGTACCCAAATGGTAGAAGCTGAAGTTCAGTCAATTTTGTCGATATTTAAAGTTACATCATCTACCTATTTCTGCCGAGGCACAGTTGCTGTCTTCATTATTTATTGTACTCAAAAAAAGTACAGGAAATTTTGGGTCGTTTATATTATCAACTCTATTTCATCGTAGAAACAGTTTTTTCCACAACAACAAAATCAGTAATGAAAATTTACTTTCGATCACTTTAAGATATGCCTACGAGAGATTTACTTCTGCAACGCCGGACTTGCAGCAGTTCTGTAGGTACTCTTTGGTATTCTGTAGGTACAACTTTGATTGTAATTTCCATTGATAGTGCAATTAAACGTCGTTTATCCATTTATTCTTCTAAATGATATGTTGCATTGCCGTAATATGAACACATCGACTTTTCTTCTTCCGAGAACTACGTATGTACTTAAATATTTTTCAACGAATTAATCAACCTGAGCTTTGCGAAGGTCTGAATTATACTATCTCTACTAACCAAACTAATAAGAGCAGGTAGTGATGATGCAGGTAGACCACTATTATCGAAATTATTCGATTATCCGAACTGCCTTATTTCCTGACGTCTTCGGATAATACGAAGTTTTACTGTAACAGGATAATGACTTCTATGTCAAAAGCAACAAAATAAAATTATAAGGTCGTGTTCATAACTACTATTCGGTCCTTACGATCCAGAATTTTATCAACTACTCCTAGTACGGGAGGGAGTACATAAATGAAAAACCAGAATCGTCTTGAAACTTTGTAGAGTATTATTACTCGGTCGAAAATAAATCAAGATGAAAATGTTAAACCTGTGAAAGATCTTTAAACATTTCTTCGACTACCATTGCTGTAGACTGTAGAGATTACATATAGTAATTAATAGATTATAAATGCTTATACGTTAGTGTTAAATTGGAACGTACAAAGAGCTACAAACTGCATATACAGTAAGCGTGTCAATAACTATGTGTTGATCGATTACTGTGTCCCCCTTTTTCCTTTTCACATATAAACTAGCTTTTATAACCTGAAGATATTTGTTTCTTTCATGAAATTACACAGTAATTGGTATCCTTACTTCAATATATAAAAATTCACTGAATATCGAAAATAATGTACATGTTAGCTTCAGATTACCCTATTGACAAAACAAGTCTGTTCAACGCGAATGTCAAAGTGTTTGAAGCATCACAGTGGTATCGGGTTACACATATGGTTTCGTGTTATTTTCATTACATGAGCATGTAGCATGAGTAATCTTAATATTCAACAAGTGAAGGTTTCTGAGTACAGGGATCATCCTTCTAAACTGATTTCCAAATATCTACGACTAAACAATGGCAAACAACTTCGAAAAAATCTAACGTCTTCAAATTATGCATCTCCACGCCCAGAAATGACAATTTTCCCAAGAAAGATCATGCAATTACGCTTGTGTCCGAAAAAGGGCAAAACTAATTAATTAATTAATTGATTGATTAATTACAAAATATTATTTAAGACGTGTACATTCATGATTTAGAACAGCTTTTGGTTCCCAGTATGGAAAACTAGTTCGAAGATTCAAAAGACTTTTACTTTCAACATAATAATTACACAATAATGGAATCGAAACGACCAGCAGTTAATTTAGATTTCAAACCGACAGCAAAAACTAGTGGTAGAAATAACAGAAAAAATGAATACATGAAAGGAAGCTAAAAAATAAAAATGAAGCAACCAAATTATCAAGGGAAAAAATTTCACCAAGACGATGTGAAAAACTAATGAAGTTAAGACAGCATGCATAAAAGTAATTACGTATGTATATGTGATAAAGTCACAGAGTATTATAAATATATGTATATTAAATAAGTCAGTTCTTGTGTTTTTTGTTTCATGTCGAATATTTCTTCTTCGTTATTTTCTACTGAATAATTAATGCAAATACTGTTTAGCCATTTTCTATATTAGCTTCATGTTGCACCAATTTCACTTTTCCATATGTTGTATCCTATTTATACCATAACATTTTACACACCAAAAACTCGAACATTGTTTTACTGTTATGTTTGATTGAAAACTTATTGCAAGAGGTAGTACTATTGTGTCTATAACGTCGAGACGTATTTCGTTTTTCTTTGCGCCAGTAGGGAATGATTGGAAAGAGAAAGTTATTTAATGGACGAATGTCCAGATATGACATTCGACCGTTAACTGGGCGTCTCCAGCCGGTGCAAGCAGGGCTATACAGGTTCAATGCAATAATTTTGATATATGATAGACAAATACTTGAAACATTCGAAAATTCTCCAAACTATTTCGATATTATTGGAGATTTCGGCGAATTCTTTTGTCGAAGTTGGGTGTTCATTGTACATAATTTCCCGTTATTCATTACTTTTTCGAGAAGTAGAGGATGACACCCTATTGAAGAAACCAAAATTGAACAGTCATAGTCTAGCCAGTATTTAGAACATATCCCTAATCTTCCTACATCGTCGGAGTTTGTAGATCAGAGTAAGTTCCTTGAACAGACTGACTCCAAAGTGGGACAAAAGTATATAAGAGGGGATAACCGTGAAAAAATTCGAAACATTAACAAAATTATAGTTTTTAATGAAACAGTGCAGATAGTCTTACAATTTTTCCAGTGAATTTAAATACATTTTTCTCGAAACTCCGTATTACAAAACGGTGCCCCTAATAACTTGAGCCACGTTCAACTGGTCAACTTCAAATTTTGCATGCAGTTTCAGTATAAGATTCCGCAACTGGCACGACAGCGTTTTCGATACCATTCCTCGTTTTTTAGTTATAAAGGAAGAAAACTGATTTATCTTCCGAAATAACCCAACTTCTTTAACATACCACTATTCCTTTATTTTTAAGTATTTTGAAAATTCCCTTGAATATCATGTAGATATTAATAGAATGATACAGGTATATTGACCGCAATTAGTCATATTTATGACTATATACACACATATCAATTATAGACCGCAAGTATATATACACACATACATGTACAGGGTGGAAATTATAAAGCGTTAGAGACGAATATCTCCAAAAATATTAATTATACGCAAAAATGTTTGAGATGAAAGTTATTCAGCATCGAGGGGAATATCCTGGAAGGTCACGACCATTTTGCTAGTGTTGTAGCTTATTTTAAAACAAATTTGAAAACTATCTACAGAAGATCATTCTAGGTCAAACTTGCAGGGAAATGCCGAAAAGGTAATTGAAATAAATGTATTCATAATTTAACGTAATTGCGTTTTATTTGTACGTTAGTAAGTGTTCATATATATATATATATACAAATACCTAATCCAAGTTGATCATTTCGGTGCAAAGATTCAGTCAAAGTATATATGTATATAAGTATGTATATATATTCATATGTTTAATATAGGACGGTTTCAGTTTTTCATTTTAGACATGATGTACAGACGCTTTCAAAGCTACCGTTCAGAAAATGGAGTGTCAAAGAAATTCGTATAACTTTTGAAAATATATTTTTTTTATCTAAACTTTTTTCGAAGTAGTAAATTCTTTCAAATAATCAATACGAAATAAAAAGAAAAAAATGTATCAAGTCGTTCAACTCTAATAAAATGAAGAAAGTGCACGTATTATACCGCAATTCAAATTGTTCTGCGCCCCTTAATATAATAGTTTTGTAATTTTACGTTCTCAAATACTATCTACAGTTAGCAGTGACTATATTTAAGTCTACATATTTGAAATTACTGTGTGTTGTTATTAATAGCGAAACGAGAACTCGTATCAACATTGATAATAGCATACGTACTGTAGAAGTGTTGACATTTACAAATTACATAATCTGACAAATTAGAATATAATCAAACAGTTTCATATAGACCACTTTCGCTACTACTACATATTATTGGAATGACGCGCTATACAAGACCTAACTTGTACCTTTGAATACCTTAAGGGAGTGCACACTCCATAGCTGTTTTGACTTGGTTATTACTGCTTGGTAATTAATGTCAAGTATCTTGAGACGAAACTGAATGTGAATTGGAAAAATCTTAAAAGGTTTTTGAGGAGAAAACGCATTTGTGGCGATGAGCGAAGTTCTATCCTAACACCTAATCGTTTTGGTTTTCTTTTTAACTGTGTCCCACTTATTTCACGCTTTCTTCTACATTTATAAAATCAACTGTGTTACATTATTTATTTAAATTGTTTCACGAAACGTAAAAGTGAATAATATTATATTTTCGAAACATGGGAATAATGTACTTTCTGTGTCACACGTGATGTACGGAAATGAATTTCAGAAACTTCGATGAAGAAGAGAAGTGAGTATATGAGAGAAACAAGTTTTATTAAAAATCATGATGTATTACCATTCCACTTAGTTTTTCAAAAGCTTATCTTATGACAAATTCTCAAATTTTTTAAAACCAGTATATTTTGTTTAGAAATCTATTTTACTATACAATAAAAATTTTTTTTAACAAAAACAATATCTCTACCGAAAGGTTAAAAAATTAATTCAGTGTAAACACAACGTTGACATTGAATATTTCGAATATTGTTATATAAATATGTAAACAATAATTTATACTAGTTGCAGTTAATAGGAATATTACGATAGTTTTACAATGATAACATTAAGAATAACGGTGATGATTTATTTATGCTGATTTCTGAAAACATAAAAATGTATGCTTTTTCAGTTATTTATGTTAAAACAATGGAAGCGTACATCAACTGGATTTAACATTTGATAGCAGAAGATACTAACCTGCTATAAATCATACTCGAAAGTTTCACCACTTGATGTGGTAGTGAATATATACACATCTTTCCTGTTCCTTTACCGTTAAGCAGCTAGTCACGATTAGCGATTCCCAGAGATGCTCATTAATAATTCAACGCAATGTGTTGCATTCGAAAATAGTGACAAAAGGATAGACATTTTAGACTGTGAACGGAATTTTTACGATATAGAACGTGCGAAACGAGAAGCTTACTTACTAAATAGTTAACTACTTTATTTGACAGTTAAATTTGAATTCTATGTAAATTTTAAAAAGTATACTAGGCATTTAGTATACCTAGTTATCCTAAGACATGTTTGTCTAATAATACTTTAATTAAATGAAGACTATGTCAGACCATCTTCTTGAATAAAATAAAAAATAAAAAGTTAAGAAATCTTTAAACTGTCAACACGCGATCCTTATAGTCAAATTATTTGCATTCGTTAATTATTTATGAAGTTTATTTAACTATAAATTGATTTATAAATTTAGTCTTGTTTGTTTTGTAGCGGCTTTGCCGTTGCTACTCCCTGCAGTATTTTGCGGAGCGATTAGGCAGGTAAAGCGGGTTTTCCCCAATATTTCGAGCCCACATCTGGTAGCCAGACTTGGACGAAGTCAGCGAGGGTTTTTCCGCTGGTCACTTGAAAAGAGTTTCCTACGCGTAGACTAAGGGCAAATAAATAGCCTGTGAAAAATGACGACTGGGCCATTGACCGACTCGCTCCGCAACCGTGCGCTTCGCGAGGAACTTTGTACGTGTCACACTCGAACAATAAATTAGTACGTGGGTTTAGTAACAATCGCTACTTATTCAATTACCTACAAAGTGGTGACCCCGACGTGATCGTGCAACATCGGGTGTGATTGATCGCAATATAGTGTTAGTGAAGTGACTTTAGTGATTACATTAAATATATAAACACGAAAATTTAGAAATGGCGAATGACGGACTTCGTGATGGTGCAGTGCCCGCGGGTGAGCGTTTGGGAGTGCGTATCCCGGAGTTTACGCCGGACGATCCAGAATTATGGTTCTGCATCCTAGAGCGTCACCTTACAACGGCGGGTATCACCGCGGATAGCACCAAGGCCAGCTACGTTACCGGAGCACTAGGACCACGTTTCATCGCCGAGGTTCGTGATATTTTGTTAGATCCACCAGCAACGGGTCTATATGAAGTGTTAAAACGTGAATTGATCCGTCGACTATGTGTGTCGCAAGAGCAAAAGGCACGGAGGCTGTTAGAACACGAGGAGATAGGTGATAGAAAACCATCTCAATTTCTGCGACATCTACGAGGTCTGGCTGGCACATATGTGTCAGAACCTTTATTACGGACACTGTGGCTTGGGCGATTACCGGCGAATGTTCAGGCAATTTTAGCAACGCAGAAGGATACGGCGTTGGACAAAGTTGCAGAATTAGCGGATGCTATCACCGATACTCTGCCGGGACGCAAAGTTATAGCGGAAGCATCATACCCAGGGCCGTCGACGCAGTCAACATCGAGTGATGTTCTATCTGAACGCATGATGGCATTGCTCATTTCACTACAGGAGCAGACGGAGGTAATGAAAGAACAGATCGCGGAATTGCGCGCCTCGCGAAGGAATGGACCTTTCCATAAGCGTTACGATCGACGTCGCCCTCGTTCGCGTAGCAATTCGAGAAGAAAGTCTCCGGCAAGACCCCATGCAGCTAGTGGGATGTGCTGGTATCATGATCGGCACGGTGCGAATGCTCACCGTTGTATTCAGCCCTGCACATATCAGGGAAACGCGAGGGGCAGTCGTTGATGGCGGCTAGCGACGCAAGCCCGACGTTTCGCCGTCTCTTTATTCATGATCGGACGACGAATACGAAATTCCTGGTCGACACGGGAGCTGATATTTGCGTATTTCCTCGCAAGGCCATACGCGGCACATGTTTTAAAGAAGACTACGAGCTCTCCGCGGCTAATGGCACACCGATCGCGACGTACGGCACGAAGACAATTACTTTAAATCTTGGTCTCCGTCGGGACTTCACGTGGAGGTTCGTGATAGCAGATGTATCCAGAGCTATCATTGGAGCCGATTTCCTGGCACATTTTGGTCTATTGGTGGACGTGAGGAACCAGCGTCTAATCGATGAGACCACAAAACTCATATCGAAGGGAGCGCCAGTTCGAGAGGAGACTCCAACGGTAAAAATCATTCAAGGACAGTCTTCTTACCATGCTCTACTCCAGCAATTTCCGGAAATTACTAAACCCAGCGGAATGCCAGCCGAGATCAACCACGGCATCTGCCATTACATACGGACGACTCCAGGACCTTCTGTTGCATGTAAGCCACGCCGTCTTGCGCTGGATAGACTTTGTATCGCAAAAAAAGAATTCGAGATAATGTTACGTCTAGGCATTGCGCGAAGCTCGAAGAGTGATTGGTCCTCTCCTTTACATCTAGTGCCCAAGAAGGGTAGCGATTCATGGCGACCGTGCGGCGACTATCGAGGTCTTAACGCGCGGACTATTCCAGATCGTTATCCGATTCGTCATATCGAAGATTTCGCTCAGACTTTAAAGGGAAAAAAGATATTTTCGACCATAGATTTAGTTCGGGCATACAATCAGATTCCGGTAGCAACAGAAGACATTCATAAAACAGCAATCATTACTCCTTTCGGGTTATTTGAATTTCCCTATATGACATTCGGTCTTCGTAACGCCGCCCAAACATTTCAGAGATTCATAGACGAAGTTTTACGTGGACTAGATTTTTGCTTTGCATACATAGATGATATTTTAATTGCATCTTCCTCAGAAGCCGAACATTTAAAGCATTTAGAAACAGTATTTGATCGTCTGAAACAATTTAATGTAGTCATTAACCCCAACAAGTGTATATTTGGAAAAACAGAGGTAAAATTTCTTGGATATGTCGTTTCGGAGAACGGATCAAGTCCCTCAGGCGATAAAGTAGAAGCAATATTAAATTTTCCGGAACCTATGTCAGCGAAGCAATTGCGACGTTTTTTGGGTATGCTTAACTTCTATCGTCGGTTCATACCCAAGGCGGCTCATCACCAAGCACCTTTAAATGATATGCTCGTAAATAATATTAAGGGTAATAAACCCGTTACCTGGACAGACGAAGCTCGCGACGCGTTTGCCAAATGTAAGCAGGACCTAGCGCAGGCAACGTTGTTAGCTCATCCAAAGTCTAATGCACCTGTAGCCCTTACTTGCGATGCGTCAAACTCTATGGTCGGTGCCGCGCTGCACCAACAGGTCAATGGTAATTGGGAACCGCTAGCTTTTTATTCTGCAAAACTTTCTTCCACTCAACAGAAATATTCTGCTTTCGATAGAGAGTTACTTGCCATATATTCTGCCATTAAGCACTTTCAGCATTTATTGGAAGGTCGAAATTTCAGCATATTTACTGACCACAAGCCTTTAATATTTGTATTCAAAGGAAAATTAGATAAACATACTCCCATGCAGATCCGATATTTAAATTATATAAGTCAGTTTTCAACAGATATCCGGCATATTGCTGGCCGGGATAATATCAGTGCGGATACTTTATCACGAGTGGAAGCGATTGAAACCATAGATTTTGAAGAGTTAGCGTCATCTCAGGCTGCCGATCCAGAAATACAGAAATTTTTACAAGAGTCTTCCGGTTTATCGCTTAAACTACTTGCAATTCCCGGTTCTACCAAAAAAGTTTATTGCGACGTTTCAACGAACAGCGTGCGACCTTTTTTTGACGATGCCTTTCCGTCGAATAGTTTTTAATGCGTTACACGGATTGTCTCATCCAGGGATTAATTCGACAGTCAAGCTCATAGCTCAACGCTATGTCTGGCCGTCGATAAAATCTGACTGTCGAGAATGGGCCCGGAATTGTATTCCATGTCAGCGCTCTAAAATTACTAAACATGTTGCTGCACCTGTAGGGTCTTTCGCGCAATCGGCAAGATTCGAGCACGTGCATATAGATATTGTAGTTTTACCTGTCTCCGAAGGATATCGATATTGTCTTACCTGCGTTGATCGGTTCACGAGATGGCCAGAGGCAATTCCCTTGCGCGACCAAGAAGCGATTACCGTAGCGCGAGCATTTTATGAGGGATGGATTTGCCGTTTTGGAACTCCACTACGTATAACAACGGATCAGGGTAGGCAATTCGAGTCCTATCTTTTCAAAGAATTAAATTCTTTGTTAGGTTCGACTCATCTACATACTACGGCCTATCATCCAGCGGCAAACGGTATGGTTGAGCGTTTTCACCGGCAATTTAAAGCAGCCATCCGTTGTTACCAGCATGTTCGTTGGACAGAGGTTCTTCCGACCATTTTGCTTGGAATTCGTTCAGCCTGGAAGGAGGACCTAAAAGCTACATCTGCGGAAATGGTATTAGGCGAACCCTTACGTTTGCCGGGTGAATTCTTGACACCATCTTCAACATTAGATGCAAGCGATTTTGTGAAAGAATTGCGTAATAATTTCCGCAATATCGGTCCGACCGAAGCGTCGCGTCATGGCAGTCCGCGTATATTTATTTTCAAAGATCTAGAAACGTGCGATCATGTTTTTGTGCGGCATGATGCATCAAAATCAATTTTACAACAGCCATATGATGGACCGTATCAGGTTGTAAGCCGGAACCAAAAGACATTTACGCTAAATATAAATGGTAAGCATGTAATAATTTCAATTAATAGAATCAAACCCGCGTATTTAATGTCGGATAATATTCCATTACAACCTGACCGTTCACAAATAGTACCGCAGTATGATTCTGTACCATTTGATACCGCGACAACACGAAATGCTGATTTTTCAACTAATCTGAGAAGCGTATTACCTGGTAATAATGTACCACTTGTACCGGAGCAGCACTCACGCACAGTGGAACCATTTACTACACGATCTGGTAGACGCATTAGATTCCCAGATCGATTTCAAGCAGGTTTTTCATAGTAATATTATGTTATATTTTGTGCTAGAATAGCGTTATCTGTAAGTTTTTATGTACATTTATTTTTTTTTTGTTTCACGGTGTGTTAAGATATCTACGGCTCCGCTATAGACTATTGTACTGGTAGGGGGGTGATGTAGCGGCTTTGCCGTTGCTACTCCCTGCAGTATTTTGCGGAGCGATTAGGCAGGTAAAGCGGGTTTTCCCCAATATTTCGAGCCCACATCTGGTAGCCAGACTTGGACGAAGTCAGCGAGGGTTTTTCCGCTGGTCACTTGAAAAGAGTTTCCTACGCGTAGACTAAGGGCAAATAAATAGCCTGTGAAAAATGACGACTGGGCCATTGACCGACTCGCTCCGCAACCGTGCGCTTCGCGAGGAACTTTGTACGTGTCACACTCGAACAATAAATTAGTACGTGGGTTTAGTAACAATCGCTACTTATTCAATTACCTACAGTTTCATAATTTTTTGTAGTTGTTACACAATGTTTTTTACGTCTGATAGCTACGTATTCATTTACGCTAATAAAACTTTCTTGTTGACACACTGTTTAAAGTAAAAGTAGGATGGACAGTGTCCTTTTTAAGCATTATCGATGTAATATCGTACAAGTGGTTGAACTTATGAAAAAAATATTCTCACAAAAGGTGTCCCACCAAAAAAGATACTAACACCAAATAACATGCCCCATTATACTAACCAACGTTTGTAAAAACATTTTTTCCATAACTTGAACCAGTTGTGAGATATTCTGCTATTTATACTTAAACGGGACACATCGTATTTAATTGTATCATTATTTGTAATTTACAGTTCAGTTAACCATTACAGCAAATTACTATTATTACAATTAGCAGTAGCAATAGTGTTGCATCTTTATTTGCTACTTATACGTGTATAGATATGCGAAAAAAGAAACAAAATATAATAGAATTATCTTGTTACATTAGTTACATTTTCGTTCTTATCAATATACAAATTGCTTCAGCAAAATATGAAATTATAGATGTCCTACCCTATTATTACTTATAAAAAGTGAAAAATATATATAAAGAAGAAGGAAAGATGTCAAGTGACAAGACTTCAAGAAAATGATAAAAAGGATTGAAGTTATATACTAAAAGTAATTGAAATAATATATCGTTAATAAAATGACATCATATTTAATAATTTTAGATCGGTCTAACAAACGTGTGTGCGAAAGATCATAGCCAGTTCTTTAACCTCATATGGTTGATCGACTAGCATTGAATGTGTGTGTCATGCAATTTTTTAATTAAATCAGAGTAGCATAGGGAGGTCTAATCATTTTGTGTGCAGTCGCATGGAAGGATTCTGTATTTTCTTTAAAGGGATAAGTATTCTAAACTATTTTAATTGTGTCTCAACACTATAACATTCCTTTTCATGCAGCTACACAACCGTAGACTATGTAAATTTCCTTTGAAATACTGTCTATTTGATAGCCCTAGAGGTGGATAGAATACAAATGTACACACAAGAACACAATGTTTCATTGTAGAAGAGACAATTGAGATGCGAAAAAGAAGCCAAATATACGAATACTGTCTGTTTAAGAATCATTATTCTTTCATTTGAAGGAATTTTTATTTTAAATATATTTAGCTATCAAGAAGGAGAATAACTATCGACAATAAGGTCATCGCACGACGAAAGTGAGAGGACTTGGGTAACCTAACCCGGAAGGACAAAACGAGTTCTTGGTACTTGTTACAACGAAGGTCCTCAAGAATGCGTAGGCAGCAAACTGTCGTCGTTTGTTCAGCCGATTAATGAGATGTATTCAGATATCGACAATTTTTCCTCAATCGACTTTCAATTGACATCTCTCCAATTTGGTAGCCAAATGTTCAACTCGTATCGAAAATTATTTAGGCTAACTACCCTAAATTTCTCCACTAAGGATTGTTGAAACCATTTCATTTGTGTACTATAAGATGAAAATCACATATTTTAGAATGGGTTCACAATAAATCTCCATGATTAAATAGGAAAAAACTAAAATTCTATTGAACTTAATAAGGAAAACCCCTTATAGCTGTAACAAAGATTCGATATTTATCAATAGAGAATGCATTCATTATAGATCGTGACGATTATTACCGTTGCAACGTTTTGTCATCGTTCACTCCGTTGAAAGAATAAATAAGTGGTCGATGAAAGTTCAGGGCAGCCTTGTTACGGTTTGAACATGTTAACAAACTGGTCCCAAAATGTATATGCTTACGCCATATTGACAGAAAAGAGACTTTAGCAATAAGTTCGGACCCTTGTGCACCAGGAGCATATTATTGAGCGTATGGATTCGAAACGCAATGAGCCACGTATGGATCAAACAATTCTGAACGTATTACTCTTTCTTTTAACCCTTGCCGAATCGATCTGACCGGTTTTATGAAGGTCCAACATAAATCTACGCATGATGCAATATTTTTTTAATAAAAAATGAAACAAGTTAAGAAACAGATACATCAGCTTTCTTGAAAACAGCTGGTGGTATTGAAAAATCAATAAACAGTGTTCAATATCGATGAAACGGCTTAGGCGTCATAAAATACCGATCAGCTGATAACTATTAATTATTATGTATTAATTTCAAAAATCGAAGTCTGTTCATGAAACGATTAAAGAGTTTTCTAAGTTAAGAGACGGCACTGTGTTTAAAATTACAGAAATTTCAATAAAATGTAAAATACAAGTGATTCTAAACGAGCGATCAAGTAAATATACAAAAGAAGCAATATATGTATAAAAGTAAAATCATGCTTGACTTGCCATGTTTCACCCAGTTTTCCAAGCGGACGTAACACTGTTGAAGTAGAAAGTGGTGTGAGGAGACAAGAAGGAACGAATATTACAAATTGAAACGCGTTGAAACGAGGACAAGAAACATAAACTGAGGAATATAAAACTGTATCTTGTAGTGAAAAGAAGAAATAAAATAATTGAAAATCTAACACCACATCGCCAAAGAAGTATCACTGGCAACGGTTCAAAAAGCACTGACCATTGTGAACGCGAGCTGGCTGTCATTCTCTCTTCCCCTCTCTCGTACTTACTACTTTACTCTGGCTCTCTCCTAACAGAATAACTCCCTTCCTTCAACATTCAGTCTTACATTCGTTTCATTCACTATTCATCCCTTTCTTTCGTGATCCACATTTTTCTCGGTATACATCAATAAACGTGTCATACAATAACAACAATGAAAATGATCGTAACGTAAGCAACATTATAAGCAGCAGAAATATTATTCACTGAGACCGCAATTAAAGTCGCCTTTCATTTTGTGTATAGTAAGTGACAACGCGTGCTATAACTCCTGTATGTATCACAACTGTTAAATCACTGTTAGATTCTGTATCAGAATCAATCAAATATTCGGAAAGGATGTTCTACATCTTGTACATCCACAATTAAACATTGGCTAATACAAATATTATTATATCCTGGAATTCCAATTAATAGCATTTGTCTACGTTTGATATCGTGCGATAATCGAAATTGCAGTCTTATTAATCACGCTGAGATCGGATACAGAAAGTATAGCTAGCTATAAAATTAATGACAATAGAGTGCGCATTTGTGGTTGTATGAATTTTTTCGTAAAAAATGATTATGAAATTTGAATCCTTTGAATTTTATACAGTTGATAATAAAATAGAGAAAAGGATGTTACAAAAAGTGGGAGTTGGCGATTAAACTTTGTTGACGATTGATTCTTTCGCGTAAGTGTTAATATTTTGTCACTTACAAGACGCAATCGGCTCAGCGGTAAATGGGAACACGAGAGTGAAACGGCGATCCAACGATCCATATCGTCCAACTAGAACAGCATTTTCCAACCTATTCTGTGCGAACCTTTTAACAATACTTCGTGGAATTCTGCAATCTAATTTACTAGTTTCAACCTTTTTTCTTCTTTCACTTCATTATTAAACTCATAACATTTTGAATACGTTTAAAAAGTTTACTAAATTTTAAAATTTCACAAACTTATCACTTAATCTTTTCTTTTTTAACCATTTAACATTTAATTTATTGAAATTGCTTACAACATCATAGATGTACCTGTTTTATACAAAAAATTTGGCACAATATATTTATAGATTCAAAATACTGAAATAATTGTTCATAAAACACGAAATACGAACGACTTCATAAAATCATGTTATATTGTTACTAATGTATTTCAAATGTGATCGATTATATTGGTTTCAAACAATTTCGACACAAAGTATTACGTACTTAAATAGTTCATGCATTTGTGATAGTAAAGTATAATATTTTAATTATAGTCTGCCTAAGGAATTCGTAAAAAAATATCTGTGAAATAACATTTTCCAGTTTCAATAACACTTTCCAGGTTTGCAAATAAAGAAAAATAAAAGTCATTATGAGAAAAAATAACATGGAGTAAATAATACAGGAAGAAAAGTCACTTTTTCCGTAGTACCTTATGTATTACTAATCAGACTTGGAAAACTACTACAGATGAAAAGGTATTTTCCAGCGAATAAAAACATTGTAGTATAATTATTACCAACAATAGAAAATTTACAAAAAATTGTTGTTATAAGGTTCTTTAAACAAGAGTAAAAGTTACGGTTTACAAGAATATATATATATTTAATTGAGGAAATTTGTTATAAACAAAGAAATAGTCAGAGACTTACAATGAATCTGAACTGCGTAATGCGTATAACTTTTACGAGCACGGAAGTCGTAACCATAGAACAAGAAAAAAGCGGAGGGCGAGTGCCAATCTCACGCAGTATAGAAACATAAAATAAAAAAACAGATCAAAATTCTCCATCTTTCTTAACAAAAATGTACAGGCGAAATAATCCATTATTTTTACTCTGAATCAGTGGCGGATTTAGCACGCAAGACGGCCGCCAGGGGCCCCGAACTCAAAGGGAGTCCTGAGTTCGAAAAGACTACTGATCTAAATATTACAGTCTTTCGTGGTTATAATCTTTTTTAGTTGAGAAAATAGAACTAATTAAATTCTTTATCAGACTAATACGAAACAGCAATTATGTTACTGTTTATTGATTTAGCTATCCATGAAATCATGTGATGTACAGGGTGTCCGTTTTAACTAAATATATTGAAGTATCTTATAAAAAAGTAATATTATGAACAAAATGCTTTCACAGAAGTTGTGTGTTTGTAAAAGCAGCCATATGGCTACGCGAGGAAAGAAAGAGTTGAATGAAATAACTGGAATGAGAAAAAAAGTACGTTTAAATTCGGATGTTGTGGATCAAAAATTTTTTTTTTTTTTTTGGTTGATCTCATTTAAAGTTTGGATTTAAATTTCAATACGACATAGTTCGAATTTGAGGGAGAGGCACACATAAAAAAGTAGACAAAAAACGTAAATAGGAAACCTTTACGACTTTCAAAAGTTAAAACAAAAAGAGCGTGACAAAATTATGGTGTGCTAATGGTCTACGATTTCGTTTAAGACTGTATATTAAATATCTCAACTTAGAATCCTATAAATTCAAGTAAAAAAAAATAAATGCAATAAATTATAAAGAAATAAAAAGAAAATCACCAGTTCGTTCCCGACGACGAACGGATACGGACGTGTTTATCGACATCACGGTTCCACGAGTATTATTGACAAGTTAGATATACAGTACCTCTAATATACAGGGTGTCTCAGCGAACACTATACAGAACGTTATTTCTTAAAATATTAGAGATAAAGAAAATTGTTTATACAGGATTGCATGGTTCGAAGGGGCCAATTTATTAGCGAAGGCGAATTTTTGGTAACATTATTATTACATGAGATATAATGGTCAAGATTGGTTTTTTAAATGGAACTATATATTTTTTTACAGATCAATTGATAGTGTGTTTCAAGACGAATCCACCGACATCTAATATATATACTTTTTTTAATTAATTTTCGAGATATTGCGCCTACATTTAGTAATTTTCGTCGAAGAGAACCTTGGTATCGGTTTCAAGGGGTAATGCCTAACACGCGGCATCAGGAGGGAACAATACAGCGCCCATAGTACCTGCTGGTCAGAAAGGTTCTCTTCCGACAAAAGTCACTAAACTTGTAAGCACAATATATCGAAAATTAATTAGAAAACTACATAAATTAGACGTCGCTGGATTCGTCTTGAAACACACTATCAACTGATCTGTAAAAAATATATAGTTCCATTTAGAAAACGAAACTTGACCATCATATCTCGTGTAATAATAATCTTACAAAAAATTCACCTTCGCTAATAAATTGACTCTTTCGAACCATGCAATCCTACATAAACAATCTTTTTTATCTCTAATACTTTAGGAATTAACGCACTGTACAGTATTCCCTGGGACACCCTGTATAAGTATTTCTCCTCGAGTACCCTGATCAAGAAAATCAGATTGAATTGCTGCACCAAGTACAACTCTCTCCACTAAAGTGTTTCCAACACCATTTCCCTCTACTGAATACAGCAAAGAAAGAAATTCAACGTTGATTGCCGAACCTAACAAACATCCAACCGAAATGGACCAAGGAACAAGCTACGCAACCGTAACTAAAAGTTTGTTATTTCCCAAAAAAGATCAAGCCATCATAATGGACGCTGTTCAAAGTTCTTTCGTTAAAGACTATACAAAAAAAATTCTCTAAACAAACAAATCCAGTTAACATTAGATTCGTATCCAGAATCTCTAACAATAGAATATGCATATACCTCGCTCCTAATGAAATCGCCAACGATCTGATTGAAAACGTTGGAATGAAATGATACCATGGCACTCTTGCTTTAAGTACGTAGACTTAAGGGGCGGTTTTTCCTAGAGACTGGAGGTCACAGGCAGGGGCGTAAAGTCAGGACAGTCGTCAGTCTGGGAAAAGCAGTTAGCCTGAGCGCATCTACACAGTATCGCCTACAATTTTCTTTACATAGTGTTTTATATACACTTAATAACAATAAATTTTACTGAAACTTCTACTCGAAATAGTATTCGCGGATATACAATAGCGTTATATAAGACTACAATTGTTATTAAACAAATAAAGTACATATAGTTTAAAATTTGTAGTTCATTAAACGTTATTTGAAGACATTTCCAATAGATAAAAAAAAAAAAAACTAAAAAAATCTCTCTAGGAACCCACAATATTCCTAATAATAAGAGCACTAATCTTAGGAGCTAACAAAATTATTATTTCCATTCTTTGCCCCATTATACCCCACGACATCATAGAAAAAATATTCAAAGAATTTAACACTAGATTAGAATCCAACATAATATTTGTTAAAGCCAAAATTAATAACCCAGGATGTTCACATATTTTAAGCTTCAGGAGGCAAGTTTACATTCATCCTAAAGATCTGCATAAAATCCCTGAATCTCTCCACATTGAATATGAAGACACACATTACTGGCTTTTCTTTTCAACAGATTTACTCATATTCTTTATTTTGTAAAAAGGAAGGATACTTAACTAAACAGTGCCCTGTCAACCAAAGTCAATCAATACAATTACTACACGTACAAGATCCTCACGCACGAGATGCGGAAACACCTATTCCTATCTTTCAGCTACGAGACGTAAGACTACCATCCCCCTCTCCAACAGCTATTGAACCCTTACTTCCACCACTCCAGAAGAAACAAGGAACTAGTATTAAAAGGCTTCTTTTTATTACCTCTGGATCTAATACAGATCCCCAAATTGATGAGTTTTCCGATTAGGATATTAGCATCGACTCTCTATTCCAACCTGAAAACAACAAATCCAGTAGCAATGCCGAAGACACCCTTAAACACAGAGGACTCAGAAAACCGAAAACCTGCCCTAAATCTACAGTTAAGGAGAATATTGATAAATTTCTAACACGAGTAGAAAAGTAATGCTCGACCAGCCCAAAAATTTTCCTCTAACTTTACTTGCCTTTAGAAGTTTCCTCGATAATGCTATTGCAAACCCCTGGGCTTCAAAGATTGCTAATAACTATACTAATGATAAAATTGTCCTAACAAAAATGATGAGGAACTTTACCTCCTCCTATCCATAAAAAGTATTAAAAACCAATTCACAGGGATAATAAAAAAAAATTAGAAGACAAGTCGGAATACCCCAGACTTCGGAAAACAGATACAAACTAATAAAAAATAGAAAAAGAAAGAACCAAACCCATAATCCAATGAAATATAAGCTACTTCAACAATAGATATACAAATATAAAAAGAATCATGTACGAGAAATCCCCGATTGTACTATGCTTGCTAGAAACCCACTTCAAAAATAATCTGTGTACAGAATTAAGAGAACACCAGAAAGTATGGGAAAACCGAACAAATGCAAGACACGCTAGTGGTGAAGTAGCAATTTACATAAATCATGCAATCAAAAAATTAATTTGACCACTAATTTGGAAACAGTAGCCATAACCTGTTTCATCCCTAGAAGAATATGTATATGTAACCTTTACTTACTAAACAGTTACTCATTGACTCTTGAAGAAATAGAAAATGTTATATCGCAACTACCCAGACCATTTATAATCGTTGGCGACTTTAATAGCCACAATACCATATAGGGTTCTAAAAGAACCGACACCAGGTGAAAAATAATAGAGGAAATTCTGAAGAACCCTGACATAACGTTAATCCACGATCACAACAGCACTTATTACAGTCATGCAACTCCAGAAGAAAGCATAATAGATTTAACATTAGCATCATTACCGTTTGCTGAGAGTTTAGAATAAGAACCCTCAGACGAACTCGAATAGTACAATAGCACCCCTCCAATATGGAACTTTAAAAAAGCAAACTGCGGTAAATTCTAGAACGAAATTGATAAGAATATAGAAAACATTGAACAACCATTTGCCGAAATAAAGGAAAAAATAGAGCTCATAGTGAATAGCTTTGTTCAACTCATCCTCCAATATAGCAACACTGCAGTTCCCAGAAGTAAGATCACTACTAAATGACAAGTTCCATGGTGGAACCGTGCATGTGAAGAGTCATTAAGAGAGAGTAAACACGCATTTAACGTGTACAAGAGACCTAAACTATCGAAAACAAAATTACGTACAACAGAGCCAACGTTCTGTTCAGAAGAACCTCCAAAGAAAATAAAAAAAAATCCTGGCTAGATTACTTATCTGAACTAAACCAACGCAACCCCTTATCAGCTATCTACAATAGGCTAAGAAGGGTAAAAGGAAGAAAGACCTCGACGAACATCTTAAACTTAATTGATATAAATGTCGAAACCATCTACGACAGTCAAAAAATTACTGCGGAATCAGCTTCAAACAGCTATCTCAAAAACCGCTAAAAACTATAGATCAACCATGTGCAAACTTCTCGAAAAAATCATTAATAGTGGAAGAAACCTGTCAATTACACAAAAAGTTCTACAAGTCTTACTTTAAAGTGTATACAAATGATCAACCATAGCTGGCTTTAAATTCTCAAACAACAAATCGAAATACATAGAAGTAATCAAAAAACGAAAAGAATCCGAAGAAATAAATTTCCGTATTAATGAATTCGCTATTAAAGAAACCCACGAACTCAAAATTTTAGGTTTGATATTCGATGAAAACATAACATGGAAACCATACATTACAAAGCTAACAAACAAATGTTCTAAAAGACTTAACCTCCTCAAGGCACTAGACGCCAACAATTGAGGAGCCGATTCTACAGTGTTGCTGAAAACATACAAATCAGCCATCCTAGCGAAACTCGTCTACGTGTCAATAATTCACGGCACCAGTAACGCAGCGAAAATGGTAAACCCCGTACAAAATACAGGACCTCGAATAGCTCTAGAAGTATACCGCATGAGCGCAATATCTAGCTTACAAGTGGAAAGTAATATCATGCCCCTAAATCTCAGAAGATGGAAACTTACATGCAATTACGTATGCAAATTAATGGCATCCCCCTTAAATTCCGCGTGGAAACTACTACTTAATAGCAAAAACAACAATTTTTACAGTAAAAAAAGGAATAATCATATCCCACTATCAGTTAGGTTTGAAAACATTCTCAAAAAACTAAACACGAATCTTCCACCAATAACAGAAAGACCTCCTCAACTCCTGCCACAACTAGTCACTAACATAAATGACCCTATTGAAAACACATCAATCTTCATACATATCCACCAAGAAAGGCAATACCTTAATCATCGGAACAACAATAATTAATAACACCAACACGAACTACATCCTACCCAACTTAATATCACAGGAATAGAGCCACCTGTATACCGTACTATTAACTTTGGAGAATCTAGAAGTAGATCCGAACATTTCTTATAACAACCTTATAACGACGAAATTTCAAAACCACCCAATAACGACCTCCTTCTAAACAATCTCCAACACAAACTTCTCAAATATAATAATGTAAAACTAAATGCATCAAATTTAGAAAAGGATTTGACCACAATCCCCTCAAAAGAAATAATCATCAAGTTACAGGAATCACCGATTTCAGTACAAGACACCCAAAAGCACTTTTCTAAAATAATTTATGACAAATGGAACTAACAGTGGCACAACGGAAAACACACCAAACTCCATGAAGTAAGAGAAAACATCATAAACCCAGCTCTTTCTCTGTCCAAAAAAATCAGGTCCTACTAACAAGACTAAGGATAGAGCACACCCAATTAACACATGATCACTTATTATCAAAAAATTGAGACCACAATGGTGGAACCATTGTTCCATTGTTGCATTTGGAACCAAATGCAACAGCTATAACGAGCAATTATCAATAAAACACATAATGTAGGAATGCTCTACCACAAGGGTGCTGTGAGAAATACTAAAACTATCCTGAGATATTAAAATCAGTCTAAACGACAATAAATACGAGAAAAATATAATTAATTTTTTGGAACAAGCCGATCTATTAACAAAATTGTAAACTACCTGCTTCCAAAGGTGAAACGCTCATTATTTTGTAATAATTCAGTCTAACTGTAAACAAATCATGTATGTACACATATTCTGTAAAGACCCATATATTGTAAACGAATGTATAATAAATGTAGTCGCTAATGACTCCATGAGCCGATGCGACCTTAAATAAATAAATAAATAAAAAGAAAATTAAAATGTATTTATTTTTGTCCAGATTTTGTGCAGATTTCTTTTTTGATACTATTTCAAATATCCCTTGTCGATACGTCCATTTCTTTCATATAATTTTAGGATACTTTTAATTCATTCGTCTTCTCTTCCTATTATTAATCTCTTCTCTTTATTTGCTTCTTTGCTAACATATTAGCACTATGATAACCGGTAGTTTTGAGAGACACTTTACAATGATTCTTGTGTCATAGGTCATCATAGTGTTAATACTACATGCTACAAAATTATCGAGAAAATACCGTAAAAAGTAGATCGGTTTGTCTTGTTCCCTACCTTTTGGCTTTCCTTTCCAAGTATTCCGAACTGTACGTTATGATACATTCGCTGTCCATAATGGTTGCTCTTTTATTAACCCAGGCAAAATAAGTACGTGCTCAAGGCATTAGAAGAAAGGGGGGCACCACCGAAATTTTCTAAATTTTAAAATCTTTTACCTAACAATTACATTGCTATGTATTTATGTACTTAATGTGAGAACAGACATTTGAAAAACTGTTTGCACAGATCAACTCAACGTTCAAAAATACATAATCAACTAATTCAAAGTTTCCTTCTACATCCAACGGCTTCCAAGATTGTAGGCAAACTATGATTTTTACCTGCAACTTTAATAGCAGTTTTCACCCCCTTAACGAAAAACCTACCAAATTTCATCAAAATCGGAAATTACCACTTCGGTTAGTTCCCTTGTACGTGTAAAAACTTCTGCATTACGTGAAATTAGTTTTCAGAATCTGATTGAAGACTGTGTAATTAGAAAAAGTAGAACTGTTTAAATATAAATAAAGTGGAAGTATACAATAATTAATATTTTTAAGTTTTAGAGAAAGTAATAGAAAATAGTCGAACTACGCAAAGTGATCACAAGACGTGTAGCCACGAGACGTATAGGCAGTGACAACGAATCTGTCAGAACTAGACGGGCCCGTTATAGGCAACTTAAAGGCATCACCAACTGAAACTTTTTGGTAGCTACTAAGATATATTAAATTAAAAAAATATTAGGTAAGTAGACCTTTTACCAGAACGCTGTTAATGTCGAAGGGACGGTAAAAGGCTACCATTAAACAGAACTTACTGTCAATAATTATACTTTCACAACTGAAAATTGTAAAAGTATTATTTACTTTGTAAATTTATATCAGCAAAAATAAAACATAAGAACGAAATTTTATTACTTCAATGTGCATTTTTTTGTCTGCATGTCAGCAATTATTTCGTAATAATTAGTCTTAAAGAGGAAACATATATTTACACATAGCTCTATCAAATAAACAGAAAAAATGATAGTTATTCGCAAAAAATAAATGAGAAACATTAGAAATCTGCTAACTTTACACGAGTTGAACTACGCAATTAAAGTATAACAGAATGACAGTATATCGGTATGTCGGAATGTTTAAGTATACAGTTCAGGTGAGCACCGCTCTCTAATCGTGGTCTTTTACTATTCGGCTAACTGCGCCCAGTAACAAACCTACTTAATTAAATTTCTTATTGGTCAGTCACTAGGTAGATTGGGTTGATGGCAATGTTGCCGGAGGAGGGCTTCTTCCGCTCCTTTCTCTACACCGACCCGCCGCGCTGTACTCCCTTCTCCCACTTTTTCTAAATGGAAAAGAAGGAATTCCTCCGGCAACCCTGATTGATGATGCCTTTAGGTTACCTATACTGAATCCGTCTAGTTATGATAGATTCGTTGTCACTCCCTGTACGACCATGCAACGAACTAAGCGGGAATAATCTAGACATCTAGCATCAATCCATAGGGAGCTATTCGTTTCTCTACAACAGCCCTTCTATCCACGTGATGCGTAACTATATGTAACTTATCGTATATAAATGCTAACTTATCGCAACGTAACTCATGTTAAACATTGTAATACACAGGTTATGCTGAGCGTTGACTATCGACTTTGTGAGTATATGTGCAGGCGATTGATTAATTTGTGAGTATCAGAGTTCAATCTTTTTTCTATTCTACTAACTTCCGAAAACAGTAAAAGTTGGATAACTGCCTGAAATTTGGAACCTTCCTTTCCTTTTGAAATGTTTTGAACGTGGAAAAGGACAGTGAGTGAAAGGGAAAAAAGGTAGATAGTGAAGGTGACGTAAAGGAAACATCATTAACACAATGCTAATGCAATGATGAAACTTCTTTAATTTTGATAATTTTTTAATAAACACATGAGCATTTGTGCAATTTTGTACAATTACTTAAACAAATAGTTATTTGAAAAAAATGTGTTCTAACATAATTGTTGCGATATGATCAATAACAGATGTCGAGTTGGATTTATCCGTTGATCCTCGTTTCCTTAGTTTCAATTAAGAAACGAGGGATAGTTGAATCTTGTGATGTCTGAACAGAGCTTCTTGACTGTTTCAAGTGGACTCATGATTATTTTTTTTTTAAGTTTTTTCCTTGGATAAGAGCGGTACAATACCTGTAGAAATTGCATACATTTGCCCTGTATATATCATGAAGTAAGTAAAGTTATTGATATAACTCATGTGTGGTGGATTTTGTTTCCAGGAGTATTGTGTAACAGGGAAAGCTTACAAAATCTCTACAACTATTTATTGTTTAGTAAAGTAGATTATTCTTTTATCATTTTAAGTGGTATTTCGTGGATGTTATATTTGCCTATTTTATCTATTAATGGGTTATTATGTGGAGAGGTACAAGATTTTCTGACTGAATCCAGAATATATCTACTAATTGTTACAATGTCCGCCTCTGTGTGGAGTTCCTCTATCGGTGTGTCGTATTTCTTATTTAAAATGATTCTAAGGAATTTGTTCCTTATAATCTTTCCTTATAATCGTTCCTTATAACATAATCTGTTCTTGTTACAATTTTTTCGTGTAAAGTATTTTCCATATATGTATTTTTTCACAAGGACGTCTATGAAGTTAATGAAATTAATACGTCCATACATAGATGGGAGGAGGTTTTTCTGTAATGAGATTTTGGCTGTCTGCTGTATTTTTGGATGATTGAGCATGACTTGTTATGGGTGTTTTGGGATCAGGCAATGGAACCGAATTTTTTTCTAAGTCAAAGCAAGACTAGGACGATTCCCATTGGTTCGGGCCTAGCTTAAGTTTTCGAATTGTAAAGTTGCGGAAAAACCTAACCTATGCGTCAGCAACTTAATTATGGTACAGCATGGTTCGGCGCTGCGTGTGGTGTCGCAGTTTTATAGTACTTGATCGAAAAGAGAAAAATGAATTTATGAAGGTAGAAGTTAATTCTTAACAAATGTTTGAAACTCTTGTAAGTTTCAACAATAATATTATTTTCAATATGCCATACAACCCATATTTGTAGCTTATGGTATAGAATTATTAATATTAACAAGTAAATATTATCCAAATTATATCGTCTTGCTCTAATCAGAAAAATCTAACAAATACGCTCATAAAGCTCTTGTTTAAAAAAAGAAAAAAATATACAAATTTTTTCCTTGCATTAATGTTGTCTCACCAATACACGACTTCGAATATGGTTACCTTGCTCGGTCCCTACTTTGCTGTCGAGTTTCAGGGTGAACTGAGGGAGCCCCCCCCCCCCCCCCCCCCCCCCCCCAGTGGAAATAACTACCAGACAGTTACACAACAGTTATCCAACTTTTACTGTAAAATGAAACTTACTACCTATACAGGATGTTTCTGACCAGTACGGTCAGATTTTAAAGGATGATTCTAGACAACAACATAAGACGAAAATCAAGAATAACCATTTCGCGTTTGAGACTTCGTTTGTTAGTTATACATGTTTAAAAATCTGGTGGAAGTTACTAGAAATGAGCCCATGCAGAGGCCTCGATCAGTCATTGCTCGAACAGCAGTATAATACTGATACAAGAGAGATCACTCTCCGTCAAACAGCTGATCAGACACAACATTCAACAAGGCTACAAGAAAAATATCATTAAAAAACAATGAGCTTGTATATTCGTTGCAATCTATAGGACAATCGAAAACGCTCACTATAAAAGAGAAAGGATTAGTATGTCCACCTTCAGTTCACACATCTATATTATACGATTCTCTCATCTACAAATATGGAAATACAATATGATTCTTAATATGTCCACCATCCGATTAATCTTCTGGTGAAAATTCACACTTGAAAAGACCGCAAACACCACTGCAAGTCTTAGAGTGCCATTTTGAAGGAAAAGCGCACACATAACGGGAATATCGTAAAAAAAGTACTAAATTCGTAGGAAAACTTGGCTCAAACGTTCAGCGCGAGGGTTTGCCGAAAAATTAGCTGCGGCTTCTTGAAAAACTCGTCGAAAATGATCCGTAACTCCTTGTACTGTCAGATACCTGGATCGTCCTCCATAGGTACGCCAGGACTTTTAATAATGTGTGCAGTTTTTTCTTGTGTAAATTTGCTACAGAAGATTAATTGAAGTGTGGACCCTTTAACCATTTCTATGCCAAAATTTCAGAAGAGCTGTTTTAACATGCCTTCTGGATTGTAACGAGTAGGCAAGTTTAGTGTTATTCAACGATACCTTCATATTGTGTTTCCACATTCACGGAGGAGAGAATCGTGTTATGTTGATATGTGAACCAAACAGATAATTTACGTAAAGATGAACATACTAATTCTTTCTTTTGCATAATGAGTGTTTTCAGTTGCACTATAGACTGCAACGAATAGATAAGCTTATTGTTTTTCAACGATATTCGCTAATATTGGCTTAATTTTGAATCCTATAATCTTTTCAAGTGTTGTGTTTGATCAACTGTTCAACGGAGAGTGATCTCTCCCCTTCTTTGCGCAACTGCTTGAGACCTCCGTGCGGACTCATTTCTAGTGATTTCCACCAGATTTTTAAACGTTTATAATTAACAAGCGAAGCCCCATATACACAATCATTATTCTTGATTTTCGTCTTGTGTTGGTGCTTAGAATCATCCCTTAAGGATCGAAAAATTTTTCGGGTTCGAGTCATGTTCCGAAAGTTCGCAGTTTGGATACATGAAAAAAGGGTCGGCCTTATATATATAATGACAGTCTCATGAACGAGACTACTTACTGAAAAAGTAGAACAATTATGTTTTCTTAATTCTAATTTGAAATAAAATATTTTTTTCACATTATATTGATATAAACTGTTTTTTTCCTTGTAGACGTTACGAGCCGAGAGCTAGATAGTCAGACCAAAGGTCAGGGTTTTTGGAATTTTTGCACTCGTTGGGAACCACTTCATGGATGTGGACGAACCGAGTGTGCAACGACTAATACCTGGAGCCACTTTTGGTTTAGGTAGGTTTTCATGGACGCAACAACATTCAACTTGACGAGTATCGAGAGCCACTAGGATGGAATAAAGACTGTGGACGAACCAGTGGGTAATTTTGCACTCGCCAGGATCCACAGGATGTGGACGAACCAGTGCGCAACGGCCAACACCGGGAGCCACTTCTAGACCAAGAAAGGGAATCTTCGCAAGGATTGCGAAGCTGTCAATATAGCCTCGTAACTTTCAAATTTATAATATATCTCGAGCGGTAAAGATATAATATTGTGGGATCGTTACGCGTTCGCTTCTTATTGGATTTAGGAAAGGTTTTGATTGAACTAAGTCCAATTTAACAAACCTTATAAAAATATGTATTATTACGACTTTAAGTTTGACTCAAAGGAATATAAGTGTTTATGAATTCAAGTATCGCGGAACTAAGTCCTTCCTCTCTAGATTACGCATAGAGGTATGCGGGGGACGCGTCGTTAAGATTACGTTACAGTGACTTTACTTTACGTACTGTACTCTAAGATTTTGGTCGAAGGAGAACTAATGCTCGATCTTGCTTCCAGTCTAAACCGCGTACTCAAACTGGATCAAAAGTAAGCCCCCGAGACCGAATTTCTTGGCCCTCCTATACTCAAAAATCTATGAGAAAAATGGTGGGGTCCCAGCTGCATCGCAAAATTTCCGAGAAATTAGTTTTAGATATTAGTTTCAGAGAATTCTATTAATTGGGTGCAACGGAAATGCCCATCGACCTTTGCATGGTGACTTCCAGGCAAAGTCGAAGGTCTCGGAAGGAGCTTTGAATCGAACTCATCATAGTTGTCTTACGTAACCCGTTTGGACTCGTAACATGGATTTTTACAATCTCATTTCACTTACATAAAGTACGAAAGCGTATCCAAATCTGAAAGAATAAGGTGAAAATCCTCTTGAAACGTTGTCTACGTTTTCATAAACTTTTCGTATACACAATAAGTGTCCGACTCGAATAAGGATTCGGGTACCTGAATATTACAAAGTTTTCGGGGTCCTAATCCCAACCAACCCCACTTTCGTTGACCAAATGTGAACTTTCGGTACCTGACCCGAAGCCAAAAATATTTCCAGACCCAATACGTAAATTTGGGTACTCCATACACACCTAGTTACTAATGACATCAGTTTTGCTCGTTTGGCATCCCTGGTATAGGTGTATGAAGTGATGGTTCACATGCTAAGGGTGAGGGAACTGACTGTCTAATGGTGAGGGGAACAGGAGACAAGTGGTGGGAGCAGTGCAGTTACGACGGGGAGATGTTTCCCATGTCTGTTGTAGACAATGTTACTGACGAAGGTTACCAGGTAATTATTGGCGAAGAGAGAAAAGCGAATTCTCCTTACATTCCATGGGTCTTGAAATACCCTGTGGTAGACACAGACACATGACATCTATTACAAGGGTAGCTTGCAGTTATTCAGCTAGTGTAAACACGTTTCCTGTGTGCTTTTCATCCATGAGAAGTTGGCTAAGCAAAGGAACGCGGATTTGATTAAAATATGTAATACCTCGCTCTATTTTAGAGTCAAATTGTCTCTTTCCGTTGACCGAAACGGTTACAATTGCTAACCGGTCGCATAATGAATAGAGGGAACGAGTCATGGTAAGGCCGAGTGGAATAAAATATTAAAGTCACAGCATTAGCGTAATTCATTTTATGAAGTAGTAAAAATAATCATATTTTGCTAATGCAATAGAACCTCCGTATCCGCGTTTTTGTATTTTCCTGGTATTTACTCCTACTCCTGTGCCGCCATGTGCTAGCTCTGTGATTTATAACCTAAAAGTGGGAGAACTATGAGAGTGCCTAAGGACTATGCGGATAGATGGACCAAGTGGAGTACTCCCCTGACTCCTGTGCTGTCCCACTGACCAACTTCTCTTGGACGTACAGTAAGTAGAATCTTTGTCATCCGTATTTCCAGTCCAGTCAAAATTGGTGTATACGATTAATCATCTTCATCTTTGGTATACATACAAAGTATATTAGAAAATGTGGTACATTCCTTTAGCATAGGTTTTATATACGTAAAAAATGAAAAAAATTCATGTGCACATATACTCGGAAGCTCCTAGTTTTTTAATTACACGCTATTTTGTATTGCGTAAATGGCTGGTACAAAACTTCTAAGAAAATGTAAGAAATATCGATCATTTTAACAGAATAGATTTCAAACATGAAGACAGTGAAAGAAGATCAAACGCACACATGCCCAAAAATGTACAGTTCTTTAGTTACACTAGTTACATTGCCTGTACGGTATGCCATCTTCTTTAAAGTTTTGTTAGGCCCAAAAAAAAACTCTTTTTTATGAATGTGTTACGTTCCGAATAAAATTTTAATCTTTTTTCATTATTACTCCGCAATAAAGTGCCTTGATAATACATGCATGTATTGTAGGTTATCTCTAAATGAGGTGCTGTTGCAGATTAATTGGCTACGAATTAAATGAAATCGGAATCCCTTTTCCCTTGGAATCGTCGCCGTAATATGAATAGCCTTACGAGGTGTCAGTCAGTCGCGTAAATTCCTGTGAAAATATATAATAGCCTTGCCACGGTCAGAGTAGACGAAACGTGTAGATTAAATTTTTGTATGCGTAGTGTCTCCTGATAACGTTAGCCGTGTGGGAATGTCCCTCGTCAGGAGCGCTACAAAAATTACGAATACCATATGCAAGCTATAGAGTTCGGTTTCAAGCGCGGATTGCAGGAGAACGAGAGTGTAAGAACGTGAGAGAGAGTTGGAAAGAATGAGATAGGGAAATTAGCACATAGATTCACACACACTACTGCCTTATTTAGAAGATTCAACTGTAAAGACGGAGTGGACCCCCTCTGGACGCTTTCGAAGGTGCGAAACTACGACACTCTACGACGAAAAGTCGGGAGGTGCGTGTCTAGGGTCCACGGAATTATATTAGAGCCATAATTTTCTAGACTTTGTGTTAAAGCTAGGAAAATGACTAGATTCCGTTGTAAAGAAATTTCTGCTAATATCGTTAACTTTATTTACTTTAGTTTTGTGTTAATTCTTTATATCGTATATATATATACGATATATATATAGCCATATATATAGCCATATATATACGATATAAAATATATATATATATATATATATATATTTTACGTATTAGAATTTATTTTAATTATTCATGTGGTGTGAACAGTGCTAAATTCCTTTCCCTGCAGCAGGAACGGCGAACAGTGACAAAGAAAGAAAGAAAGAGAGAGAAAGGAATATATACGATATAAAAAAAATGTATATATATATTTTACGTATTAGAATTTATTTTAATTATTCATGTAGTGTGAACAGTGCTAAATTCCTTTTCCTGCAGCAGGAACGGCGAACAGTGACAAAGAAAGAAAGAAAGAGAGAGAAAGGAAATCAAATTTCAAATTCGAATTTTATACAAATTATTGTTTGTTAATTTCAATGTCAATTTGGAAACAGCTAAGAGATGGTAGTTTTTTTGATAATCGTCAAGATTGTGGGGACACCCTAATCGGAGCTACCACACACTAACGCGGAAGTATAAACCATTTCACTGTAAAGTTTTGTGTTAATAGATACTGTTTATTTTCCTCTTTAAATGAATCTATGTTATTACGACTAGCCTCCAATATCCTTTGATCTAATCAGATTTCAATGAAGGGACCTGTATAGGACTAGCTTACCGACGAATCCAAATTTTCCTATCCTTTACCCTTCAGGTAAGGTTCCTTTTATAGTAAACAAAATTTTTGTACTGTTACCCGTGCGCCGGACAAGACTAGTACCGCTCGGGCCCACACCCGCGCACGGCGCATAACAAGTGACACACGGTCATGGATTTTAAAGAAAGTATCACACCGTACGCAATATAAGATTATAATTTATCTTGTCTATTTACATGTCTAGAATCTACCTTCTAAAAATGTCCCATACTTTCTGATACTCCCTGTGTATGATGTCATAATAAGACGTGCCTTTAGGGTAGTTTAATATTCTTTTTGCAATATGCCAATGCATCTCTCACAACTCTCACGAACGTATCGTGACTATGTTTCATAATGTGCATAATTACGCGAACCAAAATGGAAGGAAAGAAAAGAAAGGAAAATGTAGCCTTCATCAGCCTGGCTTCGCTTTTAGTAAATTAGGAAATACAGTTGTACCTTGCATTCTGATCAGAATTTCGTTTTGTAATTTCTTAGAATTGCCTCAGCGAGAAGAACCATGATGCCTAACATAAACAAGCGTAACTTAAATCATTTTATATCACTGTCTCATTCTATATCTCTATTCATTTCACACCGAGGCAGAATTTCTGGTATGTTGATCAAATTCGAACTCGAACTGTAGCTAGTATATCAGACATTACTGTATCCTGGATCAGGGTAGCCAGATACCTTGAAAAAATAGTTGTCAATAACATCAGACAATAGTATTGTAGGGATGTCGCAGGCAATGTAGCCGAATGCTATGCTGTATATACACCCATTTATGGGCTTAACATAATCATCATGCTAGAGATAATAAACAAGTAAACATCATATTATGAGACTTCCTGAAAATGACTGTATATATATTGTACTCGGATTCCATTCGTACTCTAGAGAAAATGAAAACGTTTTTCAGCTATAATACTTGAGAAAAAATTAAATATTGGACTGGAAAGGAAGATCTGTGAATGTGAATAGTATTGAGACATGTGATAGATCTTCAACACATTGATCCTATTAATAGAAGATGGGAAAATCTTGCAAGAGTTGCGTTTGTTAATGATCGACAAAATGAAAATAAGAATGAACTATAATAACGTATTCAATAAATGTGGCATCAATTGCGATAAAAAAAAATGAAGAAAATAAAAAAATCTGTAACGAAGTGAATGAATGTCGCTACGAAAAATAAAAAAATTTTAAATCAAGTAAATAGTATTATATTGAATGTCAACATTAAAATGTAATCTATTGAATCTTACTTTCAAAGTCCCCTTCCCCTTTCTTTTTTCCTATCCCCATTTTTATTTTACCCCATCTTCCTTTTTTTCACGTGGCCCAGAAAATTCGGTGTCAGGAACCCTAGGGCATAGACCATAGGGCACCTGTTATTGGTTTAAGCATTATATAAAAAAGAAAAGTATCTCCGGATTGTAATGAAATACATGTAATTTGAAAAACATTCGATTAAAAGTTAAATGTATGAAAAAATGCATGTGCATCTGGTCAGCCTCCAAATATATATGGACATAATAAAAAACCGCTTTTATAATGTTGTCTTTCTTTAAAAAGTAGAAGTTATTAGAAACGTATATTATCATGGTAATCTTTTTGGATTCGAATTATGAAAGATTAATGAGAAGCAATAGATAGGAAATAACGAACTGAATTATTGTAATGTGGAATAATAAAATAACATATAGAAGTAAGCGTAAAATAGAGAGTTATGTATATTTTATGTGATATGAATATATTTCCGTAAGAAATTCACCAAATATGCATAGTATATTAATCGTACGACATGTAGTATAATGTGTATACATATAATAGTGTTACATTATGTTACGTTATATACTTAAGATAAATTATCGTTATGAAGTAATGAACGATTAGAAGAATATCATAGTACAGATGAGAATTGTACACGATGCTCGTAATATCGATTATTAATAAATTAGAGTAACAAGAGGGCGAAAACACTCGAGTGGAACACAATTTCATCTAAAACTTTCCATCTGCGCCGTTCGGCTTGCTCTTTTCTTTTCTATCAACCGAAAAGATTGATTAAACTGATTATGTCCTTGGCTGAAATCCTGGTCCGTACCTACGACAGAAAGATCACCGCTTGCTCGTTTACTCAAAAGAGAAAGACGTGTGACTTGGAAATTTAACCCAATTAATGTCGATACACAATACAGATCGCGTCTTTCCCTTTGCGCTAGTCTATCTTGAACAGAGATTAGAAGAAAGCCAACTACACACGCCTTAGTTAGTAGTTTGCATGCCGAACGGGAAAGTTAGCATGAACCGCGAAGAATTCGATTGTTAAGTAAATCGCTTCAGCTACTGTGACTTCACTTCTTGCTAACCTCGCGTTATCAATTTCTTCTCTTCGTATTTTTGGATGATGCTTGAGTCTTTCCTAGTTCAGGATTTTGGTCAAAAAGCATCGTCATGCGAACCCTCTGAAATTGTTTCCTTATATTCGAACGCCTTCTCTTCATCATTCTTCTCTGTTATAAAGTCTCTTTTTTGTATTGTATTTTGTTATCTCTTAAATGTGGTTCAAGAGTCCGCCTTCTTTGTCAGGTCTTGGTCTTGCTTTACTTATTCCACCTCCTACCCACTGGTACTACATCTTGATTACATGATTATACATTTGCCTTTCTCAGCCCAGGGATTGTTCTTTTTGTCAGGTGCGTGTATTAATGGATCAGTCTTCTCATTTTCTTCTACGTACTCCCTCATTCTGAAAATAACAGAAACCATCACTTTAAATAAACTTTATATTCACGTATTACTTCAAATAAATATTGTTGAACAAAAATCATACATCTAGTTTAATTTTGGAATATGATTTAAATTTGGAGTATAATAAATGATTAAAAATTACTAAAATCCGTCATGAAGTAAAAGGGGCAGAAATGTTACAGCATCAAGACGTCATTAAATTTCTTGCGGTAAGTAAAATCGCAGTAAGCAAAGAATTTCAATAGTGAAATTGTGAGAACCACAGTAAAACGAGTACAGTTTGTAAGAGTTATCCTGACAATTGTACGTGTCTTCATTTTTTTCATAAAATACATCAAAACATTCAATTGTCTACTTCATTGTTACGTATCCTACTATTCTACGAGCTTTCGACCCCTTTTGGGGATTCGGAACATACAGACCCAGATAAGGCCAATGCACCCTAGATTGTATGACATAATTGATTTTTAAAGAAAAAATTGTTTTATATTAATCGTTCGTGTCCTCACCATTTTTCTAGGTAATTGTTCTAGGTCAATCGTAATTTCATTTCGAGTCTATAATGTATCGACCTATATTTCTAGCAATGTCGGTTTAGATTCCCCTTAGAGTCCATCCTGTATTAGTCATACAGTACGTTAATTTGCTGTTAAGCAATTTCTATTAATTTCTAACTCTCACTTCTCTCTAAGCGCAAATATTGATATAGATAAACTTAGTCTTCGCAATAAGAATCATACCTAACCAATTATAAAGCTTGTTTTACTAAGAATATAATTTATTAACCAATCCGAAACATTAACTTAAGTACTTTAATTGAAACGATTCGCGTTACTAGAATAAACGCACTGCTTCAAGATTTTTATCAGAAGGATATTTCCAGGAAAACTATTCAATTATGCCACTGTACAAACCGTGACGATACTGCGTAGCTGTATAACAGAAAAAAGTAAAATAATGCCATATTTCGTGATAAATGTGAATTTCATATTTGAGGTCCAGACAGCTACAGGTTCACCCTAAAGTTTGGAAAAACAGATACAACAAACTTAAACCACCAGTTGGATTTTAACAAGAGACTTATTACAATATTCTGGACAGTAAACGTACAACTAACTTCTGAACAGATTGTAAGCTATGATGAGAAAATACTTGCGCCTTCTGAAGCTTTCGGCAAGTAGTAATAAGGATGGAAGAGAGTAAACGGGGAAATATAACGGGTTTGCAATGACGTCGAGGTTTATAGAACACTGATGAAACTGTTTATTGATAAAGCCTTCGTATAGAAGTCATGTAGACTACAGATAAAGTTGAAATAAGTAATATTTATAAGAATGAGTAATGGAGATTAGTACGTAAGAGAAAACCAAACAAAGAATTTAGTTTTGAAAGTTTGTATAATGGTATTAAGCTCGGATGCAGTAGTGTCTTAGGTTGGAGATGTAGAAATGATTAAACCACATTTTGTTAAACAAGGGATGGATGAAATGACCTATTTAGATATTTTGGAAAATAGTTCGAGTAAAAGTGTTGATTTCATTGTGCAATTATTAGAATAGTTTTTATACAATCATCTAAAAGTAATGAATACTCCTCCCTAATCACTAAATAAAACCTAATTGAGATGGTGAAGAATAGACTTGATCTAGGTTGCAAAATTACTTAAACAATTGCTTAAAACAATTACTTAAAAACAATAATAAAATTGATGTCGAAAAGATTCGTTAAAGTTATCAAACGAAGAGTAGATTCTAACCAGTTTTGATTACACATCTACAGAAATGCCCCAAAATTAATGGTTCAAGCGGGAAGCCAATGATTCTACATAAAAAAATAAATTGAAAATAAGAATCAACTGTTTTGATATTACGCTTCGTTTTCGAGAAAATTGAGTTAAAATTATGATCAGCTACAAGCGTACGGAAGTAAAGTTTTGGGTCCTTGAAGAGTGTTCCTACACACAGTATGACAATTAACTGAATCTATGATAAGCTGGAAGCATTTGTCTTTCCTCATTTACTCCTCAAATGCCTAAAACTACATAGTTAATTGAATACAGCGATGCGAGTAAAACAGCAGAATATCGGTCCTTCATACTCGTAACAAGTGGTGTTGCGGTCACCAGTCAGGGACCTAAGAACAAACAATGCAACGTACTTTTTCCTATTCCCTGTCAAATTGGAGCCCCAGATGTGACAGAAGAAGCATTATCAATACAGCATTGTCAGATCATTACATAGTAACTATTTAGTTATGTAGAAATTTTAAAAATTCACTTATTCATTACTTCATTATTTCATTATTTCATTATTCATTGAATAATGAATTTTCTAGGATTAAGACTTGTTTATCATCTTCTTTCTGCTTGTACTACCAATTGTGGGGCATTCTATATATCGGAGTAACGATTTTTCTGTAACACAAAACATGTAAAGAACTGTTACTTTAAACTGTTACAACCATAGTTGTAAATCGCATTCTATTCAGTTTACTTTGTGATTTTGTTACTTTCGTGTCTAAACTAAATTATGTATTTTGTAAATAAAAAGAAGTGTAAAAAGCTGTTTCACGATATTATTATTTCGTATGCTTCTGTCAGATTTTCGACTGTATAAAGAATTCTGTGGCTCATTGAATTCTAAATTTCATCGTGATCCAAAGAATTTGGCTAATTCGAACCTTTCTTTTTTACATGATTTACCATACACTTTGTATTATATTATGGTCCTTTTATGTTTTCAATTATTTATAACGAAACATTCTATTGCTATTTTACTGTTAATAACAGTTAACTAACTTGATTCAACACTTTCGTTTTATTCAAAAATACCTAACTGTTTTTCGTTTTAGTGAAAAACAGTTTAAAATTATGAATAACACATTCTATTACCCAGAAAATGCAGGACAATTCCATACGAAATACAACTGAAAGCGGTAGAAAGAAAGTCACCGAGAATCAGGTAACGAATAATTCGTCGTTTCTCCATGGAGACAATTCGGTGAAAGGGACTCGACTATCTAGATCGATTTTGCGTTCAAGGAGAGATTCGTTTTGTAAAATGTAAAAGAATGAGGTTGTTTTGTTGCAAGCAATTAACTTTTATATTTTATTGTTAAATACTTTCAAATAACAACAATAATCTATAAGTCGTAACAATACTGTGAAGCGTCAGAACGGTGCTAAACTTGTTTGTTTTTCATCTAGTGAAAAAAAACTAGAAACAAAGATATGTTTACTACTAATTATATATACTAATTATATTTATTAATATAAAGAAAACTTTTTTACCGAACGTTTTAACTAATGAATAAACATCAGTACAATTTCAAGAAATTAATAACAGAATAACTAAGATGGTAGAAGTAATTTTTTGAGTAACAATTTTTTTCAGTTTTAGAAATCATAGTAAGAAGAAAAATTGATTATTTAGTTATTTACATGAGACGTACAACTTAAATATATAAAATAATTGAAAGCTTTCACTTATCGCTTAGTTACTATTAGAAATGAACGTAGGTTACTGACCTGTTACCACTGGACACATTATTTTTCAACGTTTTTACTTTTAAAAACTATTGTACTTAAAAGCTTAGATTAACAGTTTAATTATAATTAAATGAGATTAAACAATATTTTATAATACATGAAATTGTTTATACTGATATGTATAGAAACTATTGTTGCCAATATTTAGATATTATTCTGCAATTTTATAATTTCAAAATAAATGTCCTAAACATGTCATAAATATGTTAAAAACTTTAAAAACTCTGCCAGTTTGTTCCTGAATGATTTGTCTATTATTCTTCAGTAAAGTCTACTTGAGTAGTAGTAAAAGTAAAGCAGTAAAAGATTTCTCATGTGTAATGAAGTTGCTAGGTTCTAAACAGCATGAAACATTTGACCATTAAAAAACCAGTAAACACGTTCAAAACTTGCTTGTGGTTGAAGTCTTATATGTATATTGTGCAATTAAAAACATTTATTATGGTTTCGTTCTTATCGCCAACAATTTTATATGCACCAAATATGAGTTTCTCTATTATTGAAATAATATTTAGTATATGTATGCATATGTAACTTTACATCTAACTGTTCACATAAGTATTTCAATATTTGCGTCCAAACCTTTTAACAAATAAAATACAGGGTGTTCATTAGAAAAATTTATATATAAAATAATTCGAAGACAAGCATTTTCGAAAAAATGACAAATATAAAAGTTCCTCGGTTTCAAGGGGGGAAATACAACTGTTCTATTTACTTTTTACTTGTAGGCCGCTTTCAAGGTTATTTAATCCTCATTTGTTACTTTAAATAGAAGCTTATATTTTTCCTCACAGATTCGTCTTCCATAGGAAAAAAGAAAAAACTTTTGTATGAGACATTTCTTTATCAAACTTCATGTTAAAAAGATACTTAAAAATTAATAACAAATTGATAACAATTACACTTTTTTACGGGACAGTTTTAATACATAAAAAATCATCGTGAATAAGCATTTTCATAATATGCTATGAGAATTATTTGAAACAATTACTATGTAATCTCTTTTGTATTGTAAGCGATAGTCTACTGTTTCAAAGCTTTGTTTATGTTTTGGACTTGCAATCGACTTGTGCAATTCTTTGTGTATTAAAAATATCACGCAAAAAGGTTCAATTGTTATTAACCTGATTTCATTATCACTTAATCAACAGAAGGATAAAGAAGCTTCGTTTGTATAGTTTAATTTTTCATCCTTTATTGTGAGAGTAGCAAAGAGGAACAAATTTACTATTTTATTAAATATCTTTTTAATATAAAATTTGATGGAGAAATACATCATACAAAAGTATTTTCTTTTTTACTGTAGAATACGTATCTATAAAGAAAAATATACACTCCTATTTAAAACAACAAAGTTGACTTTGAAATAACCTTGAGAATACTTAAGAAATCAAAAGTAAATAGGACAGTTGTATTTCTCTCTCTGAACCAAGCAACTTTCATGTTTATCATTTTTTTTCAGAAATGCACTACTTTCGAGATATTTTGAATTAAACGGTTTAAATGAACACCCTGTATACATAATAGACTACAGTCTCAGAAGAATACTACAATACAAGAGAAGTAAGTCACGGTTTTTGAGAATGTTTGAACAGGATTAGAACAAATCCGACAATATACATAAAATACAAGATGCTTACAGAAAATTGATCGCAGAGTTTTAAAACTTTATGAAAGTTAAACTTTAGGAGACACAACAAAATCTATTAAGACCTTTTTGCTGTATTTCTGCTCTTTAAAACATCTATAAAATTGCAAAATCTTCCGACTGTTAACTTAGCATATAGTCGTGTTAACTTTGAAGCATTAGGATTGTGAAACGAAGACAAATCAGACACTACGTTATAAAACAGTTTGGGCTCCAGTATAGAGAATTCATAAAATATTGACTATGAGTATGAATATGCGTCCACTTTATGGAAGTACCCGATTGAGGGTTGGTAATCGTAAAACGTTATTTTTCCAATTCTTGCTCCCTCGCTCCCACTCGATAGTTATTCAAGACTCATTGTTATCAAGACGGCATTATAGTATGTGTATGAGTAGTTGAAGGAGAGGGGAGGGATGGAAACAGTGAAAAGAAAAGAGTATGCTTTTGGTCTCGAAATGATTAGCCAAGCTCGTCAGAAGGACTGTAGCTGACTGTCCCTGTTTTAGACACATGAAACAACAAACATATTCAGCACTTGCAGGCTACACATGTAGAAACGAAGTGTACTCCGAGCACTTGCAAGAATGTAAGAATTTGTGGCGTAAATGAGACCTCTATTGCTGCCGAACGATAACAAGGCGAATCCACACGTCATGCACCGTAGCGAGATCCTTTCTATTGTGTGGAAGTGTAAGGAAATTGCTGCACATTCTTAGGTCAGGAAACGGCGATGAGACTTAACATTGTTAAATCGACGTTACAATTGTTTTTGGAATCAGATTTTATACACATTTGGTGTATACTTTTAACTGTATACAACTAGACTGACGATATTGTGTCGGTGATTATAAGAGTGATGTAAGTCCAAAATTTTGAAAAAGTTATTTTATTAATTGAATTGCATGGAAATAAGACAAATCACAAAAAAAAAAACAGAAATATAAATTTTGGAAAAACATTTGCACTTAACCACTTTTATAATCACTGGCGAGGCGCATATATTCATTCATTTACAGTACAGAGCTATACCTTTAAATTCACTGTACGAAATATTCAATGCGAATATTGCATCGTTGTCATTTTCTTCATAAGATATGAGACAATTAATAGTTATTAATTTCTAATTTTATAAACCCTTAGAATTCTTTACAGGAGACAGATGATGTACATTCAACTCATTAGATTTTGGTCCAGTATACTTAACTTATTAAACGGGGTGTTTCCAAACATTTGCGACATCCTTAGGATGTAGGTTTTAAACACGAAAACAACCAAAAAT
The DNA here is from genome assembly GCF_051401765.1 of Calliopsis andreniformis. Lineage (NCBI taxonomy): Eukaryota > Metazoa > Arthropoda > Insecta > Hymenoptera > Andrenidae > Calliopsis > Calliopsis andreniformis. The sequence continues at coordinate 40,778,166 of NW_027480422.1, forward strand.
GTTTGAATGCACATATATCCGGAAACTCATAGCTTTTTAGCTGTACTCTATTTTATATTAAGTAAATCGCCGAACCATTACTTGCTTGTACGACATGCTATCTCCTTCAAGGTTCTACTAAGCTTAGAGATATTCCGACTTTAAACGAGTGAAACACGGTTATGGGTCTTAGAGTCACAGAGTCACACAATACACAAAATAAAATAACACATAAATAAAAAACTAAGCGTTTTCGGACACATATAAACATGAATTTTTTCATTGTCTTTATGTCTAGAATCTATCCTCCAAATATGACCCACACGTTTGGAAACACCCTGTATATTTAGCTCTTGAAGCCGCTCTTTGACTCCTCAGAGTTACTTGTCGTTGAAAGTTGAGAGTTTTGATCGCGGCGGTGCAGTGGTGAAGCAATCCATATATACAGGACCTTGAATGAAGAGCAAGGAACCCACTACGTACACAACCACAAGAGTGCTCCAGCTCTTAAATCGTTTCGTTGTGCACCTCTAGTCTAGGTTATGCTATGTATCTGCCTGTTGATACAACCTTTCAGTGGTTTTTATGTAGGTTGCTCTTACAAAGGACGAGAATTAAGAAATAAAAGATTTTGTAGCGTGTGGGAAACTAGTTGTATAGTTGGTAAGGTAGATGTTCCAATACTCAGGCGTTTGAGATGTCAAATGCATCAGTAAATGGACAATTTACTGAAAGCCTTACTATATATTCAGATAGGAGTAATACAATAAATGGACTACCCTAAAAGCATCACTATACATTCTAGACTTCTAGATATTATGAGATTATAACTACACACATTATTGTAAAGTATGCTATGCAATGTACTATTATTTACCATACATACTAATTCCTGTTTATTTTGACACAGTTCTCAATTTAACGATATAATAGTAATTTCAAAGTCTTGATAATTATAAATATGTAATAGGAAATACACTTATCAATCAAAATTTAAAAATTACTAAATTCTGATCATAAAATTGTGAATTTTTGAGTTTTTTTTTGACTTTGTGAAAACAATTCATACAACATTTCTCCTGAACGTATCTTAGTGGCTAAAGCCTTTAATGTTGTATTCCAAAACTGATTTTTCTTGTAAATTTTTTTTACATTAGAAAACGAAGTGAAAACTTGAGGATGTCTTTCTCTCAAAAAGTTTTAGAAATTCAAACGATTGTACGAATCTTAATCAATTTTTTTCTCAATTCTTTTTACGATAAGTCCATAAGGAGAAACCTTCTTTTTACAGTGACACCATTAAAGTTGACATACAATTTTAATTGCTGTTTTCTCACACTTTAAATAAAAAGTGTTCCGCTGCTATTAGAATACCTCATATGTGTATAATAGTGTATGTCTCGCGTCGTATTTGGTATGTACTCAATGTGTATTCAGTGAGTGTATTTAACTCGCTGGTAATGTATGTTTAATGTATCTTTAGTGTGTTTACAAACGAATAGTAACCCTTCGTTGCCTTATCACATCGTGCCATCGTTCTTACATGATGACACATCACCACATTATCTCTTGCATCAACGTGCAAGAGTGACGCCAAGAAGTGATGAAGCAACAAGAGGGTAATACTCCTTTCTAGACGCACAAAAGAAACACTAAACGTACACTAAGTATGAGTTAAATATACACACAAAACATACACTAAACGCACCCAAAACATGTACACACAAGATACAAGACCGACCTTGTAGCCTCTTCGTGGTGTACCTCGGAAACATTTTTCATTCAAAGTGCAATAAAATGGCGACAATTATTTGTAAATTAACTTTTAGGGAGCCATTATAGAAAAAAGATTTCCCCTGCAAATTCGTTGTACAAAGAATTGCGATAGAATATGTATTAAGGACCGTATAGTTGTTTGAATTCGTAAAATTTTCTAGGAAAAAAGACCCACTGTTTTCGCTCCATTTTTTAATATAAAACAAATCTTGGAGAAAATTCATTTCTGGTGTGTGAAAGTAGAGACTTTACCTATTAAAATGGGCCCAGGTGCAATGTTATATGAATTCTTTACACACAGCTATTGCAATCAGAATTTATTGACTTTTTAATTTTATGTATACGTACATCTGAATAATACTAATCTTTTAATCGTTTAAAAAAGTATTCTAATTACATGGATTAATTTGTATATATTACAAAAATTCCAATAAAGAATATTAGAAAGTAATCGGAAAGTGAATATTAATGAACACTCTACATCCAAGGAGATCTTGTTCCTACGTGTAATGTATGAACCTCGATGTAACGTAACCTTGACTGTTAATTGCTAACGTACTAACCTTGTGATATGCCATGTCAAATCAGTTAAGCACCCTACACTTTTAGAACTCTCAACCAGATCTACTATTAGACTGTGAGTTGGTCTTAATATCATTTTACCTACTGCTTATTGTGCACACAGCTTTCAAGTGGTTTTTTGAATACCAATAATGGGCCATTTAAATGATACCAATGAACTCAAGTTAAATACTCATACAACCTTAATTTCAAATATAGCTCACGCAAATATTAATTGCGTGTTCAAAATCTGAACGTACAAAACTTTGTATCATTGCTAACAGATACACATTATTGCCGGAAATCGCTTAAAGTGCTACAACAATTCAACCTCACCCGTATATCAATGATCCAATCGCCATTACAATAACATTTATTGCAGTTCGTATTTTTACTGCTGGGAACACGAAACTTTATATGTATATTAAAAGTAAGAAGTAAACTGACTTATGAAAATGTCTAAGATTTTGTTACTAAGTAATTTCTTTATTCTAAACACTTTATTTTCAGAAAACTTTACTGCTAGGTACGAGACAAAATAAGGCACAATTACCGTATTTATGTACAATCAAACAAAACTTGAATTGGTAAGTTGACGAACAGTACAAGTCCAAAAACCACACTCTAAGTGGTATTTGATCCCAACCTGTAGTTTTGTGCATTTTACATATCTGGATTCCAAAGCCAGAGTGTGTTAAGTCCACTTATTTTTAATGTGACTTAATACACTTTGGCTCCAGGGTCTAAATATAGTTTTGAGATTATTCGAAAATGGCTAATTTTAAATTTGTACTGTTTTTCAACTCATCGATTCAATTGTACTTGATATTAAATTTGTTTTAACCGTATGTTGAACAGAAAAGTGCTATAAAATGATTTATGTTTTACACCTTTTTACAGACGTTTCGATATGTAATTTGTATACGACATGTTCATTTGAAAAATTCGTACCAGGGACTCTAACTATTATAACTAATATAAAAAAAGCCCGTACATTGGGTTTTAAATGCTTTTACATTAAACGTTTTTACAAATGTTTACATTAAAATGTTTTTATATTTGATAATCGTAAATGACAATTATAAGTGAGCGAAATTCACTTTGATTGTTCGTAATATAAGTTAAGGATGAAAGAAATATACTTCAATTGCTCATAACTGTTATCGATGAGGACAATTCATTCTAGCTGCTCAGAACAGTTATTGTTGAATATAAGAATAGCACAAAACTCTACTAATCGCTAGTGACGCCTAACTGTTAGGTGCTGATCTATAATTGACATATTTTACACGCAAGTTATTTTTTATTTACATTCTACGATATGTAAATCACTGTATTTTTTGGTCTGTCGGCGACATTAATATCAAAAGGAAATAAAATAATCCAATTATATTTTGAATAATGCAAATCCATCAATAAGTTATTAAATATAAAGTACTTTATAGTTAATAGATAAGGGACATATTTTTTTAATTGCATTTGACTCAGCAAATTTTCGACTGTATATTATGATTTACGCTTTATGGTTTCCAGTAGTACACCTTCGGTTTAAATTACTGATGAGTAGTAAGTAGCAGAAAACAATAGGATAAAACGAATCACTTTAGTCTGGATCAAGACAAATCATATGCCACGTTCTTAAGTTAAAATAAGTATATTGATTTATATACCTATTATTGGAATAAAGATTATTTTGCGTTTAATTCTAAATAATTTTGTTGTCAAAGGTTCGATAAGCACATTGAAAATTCGTATGAGTGGTGAAAGTTAAAGGAGCACAATTTATTTTGCTTTATGTAGAGAAGATAAAGAAATACTGTTTTCCTTAATTTGTCCAATTATTGTATTATTAAATGTCAATAAAACTTATTTTTTTAAAAAAAATTACAGTTATAGCTTCATATTCATATTTATGTAGTATGGTATATAAATTGTATGTATCAATTAATTTGTACGTCCAAACTGTGCGACAAAGAATTACTCTAAAAACTTAACTTATTTTTGCATATAGGAACACAATACAACGTAAAATTTGGTAGAAGAGCTTAATTGAAACACTATAACACAATGTCCAATCTGCATCCAGTTAACAATAATAGTGCATTAAAGCTAACATATGTATCTATGTATATACACATGTTACTACTAACAATTGAAGAATTCTGTAATTTTACAAAAAAAAAATTTGCAAATCTTGAGTATCTTGGATTTTAACTTTAAGACATTATTATCGCAAAAGAGAGACAGATTGGACATTATGTCGAAGGACATTCCGTGTTTCTCTTGAGCTGTTCTCTCACCGTTTAAAACATTACCACGTATTTTATTTATATTCTGTTTATTCGGGATTAAAGAAAAAATGTTGGAATGGAAGATATTGTATCACACTGCTAATTATACCCAACGATTAAATGACGCTATTCTTACCGTAAATTAATAATATGAGGGTAAGTTGTATATATATGGACTGTATTACAAGACAAGACAGATTCAACTGATTTGAAGACAAGCCAATACTGATATGAACTCATCGAGGGTTGTGTAACTGTTTACAAGAAAACTATCTTACTACTTGTTCGGTAGTACTCAAAGCTTGTTATGATTGGTGTACAGAAGATACAGGAGAAAGAATTGTTTCCTTATGCTTCAGAAAAGAGCATGTTCGTCAGGCTTTTGAAATGTCTATGGTTACACTTTCGCTGCAACTCTGCTTTGACGTCCGCGTGGCAGTTGCTCCGATGCCTGTACAATCGCCGAGAAAGTGCCTTTGTTAACTAATCTCAGTAACCCGTCACTTAGGACTAACATGTAGAAATACTAGATCATGCGAACCCAGTGTTTTTATAACATAATACCTGTAGTAGAAAAACCCCGTTTTACGCCTTTCGGTAATTATCAATGCTTTGGAAATTTGTTTATCCGCGATTGCCACCAACTTATGTGATCCAGATTATGTCCAATTAATGAATGGTACTTTCTCTTGAATATCATAAATCTGAAATCATTTCTTTTGAATTGCTTATACTATGCGGAGAATCTGCAAATGTATAAAGCTAGGTAACAAACACTCGTTCGTGTCACAATTCTATTATAATTGAAATCACAAGGATAAATCAACTATAAGTGTTTCTTCAAATGTTATTTCGTAGTAATTTTCTGGGTGTACTATTAAACATTTATTAATAAAACTATTGAATGAGTCACTAATTCTTTAAAATAAAATACTATAATCGTCATTTCTATGGATTTGAAAACTTTTATCGCATCTTTCCAGAAAGACCAGTCATTTTCGGACATTTCTGATTCCTTTTCTCAGCTTGATTTTGTTATGAATTTGTCAGAAAGTACAACCTAACTACAATTTTATCTTAACGCAATCTTTATACACATAAAATATTGTATTCTATCAAGTTGGATATGAGTCACAATTATTGAAGATCTAATTGATCCTCGTTCTCCTGAAATACATACGTAGCCACAGGAGAATGTTGAAAGTAACTGACTCTTTTTACTTTTGATGCAAACCTCTTTAATTTTCTTTGTATCTAAACCTTGTTTTTATATTTAAGCCTTGTGAAACAAGATACTTCTTCAATATCTTATCCTATCAAGGCATTAGTTATCGAGCGTTTATTATTATAAATAATTTGAACAATTTTATCTTTCAGAACTATCTGCTAGATTTTGTGCTTTGTAGGATGATTCTATATGCTAAAATTAAACGAAAATAGAGGTAAACAAAATTATGTTTGGGACTGTGTTTTTGAGTTATTAATTATTGAGAAGACGCTCAAAATAAGCCTGGAATGTGTGTGACTCAAGGCATATTCTACTGATTTCACTGTGTTTAACTTGGCTAATGTACGTCGGAAGAAGAATACACGATTTCGCGTTAGTTGGCCATGGTTCGAGACCAGATTTGGCCAACTATCTCGGAAGGCCTACTTCTACTAATTCCCCAGTGTTTTCTTTCTCCGACTCGTTCGTCTCCGAATGGGTGAATAGGTAGAGTAATAAAGAATAAGTGCGAGTGAGATATTAACATACGACATAATAAGTAAAGGGTTTCGTTCAGGGAGGTCAAGCTTATTTACTTTAAATTCGTTACGCTGAAGACACTTGGCGAGTCACTTCTAAGAAGTGGTGGGGATCGCGACAGCCAACTATCCCGGGAAATTTCGGTCAACTAACCCGAAGCCACTGTAAGTCTGTATTCGGCCATACTTTACTATTTCTTTTAGTTAATGTATTTTCTATCTTATCACCACTTAAAATTTCTGACACCTATTATTGAACACTGTATAATTTTTTTAAGATGCCAAATATCCTAGTAAGTGGACAACCTGAAAATGCATGCATCGATACTTTAAATACGTTCCAGTAGTTGAATATACTATTTTGTGATAGTATTTTTTGTTTTGTACTAGCTACATAGGAATTTAAGCTTGAAATAAAATAAAATTAACTTTAGTGTTCATAATAAGGACTTCCATAAACCCTAATGAATTTTCAAATTGTACGTGATGAAAATAGGTACACGAAATTTATATGCATACCGTTACGTACATACATGTGCAGTAATGCTTCACTAGCTTTCGTCCAAGTTTACAATTTTTAATAGCAAGTTGTTTATTTAATACTTGTCACTCCAACGTTAACAAATCAATTATTAAATCTGTATTGCGACCTTTATGGTATAATAACGAAGAAAGCAGCCAAAGTTTAATCTAAACATGGGATGCTTGTACCACTGCACTGACAACCAACAATGAACCATTTAGCGCAACTTTTACCAGCTACGCTAATTGCTATTGAAACTGCACCACCTTACAAATATCAATGCTTTTGGTTTGTCTCTCACATAAGTAATCGTCTGTGTTATCAGTGAATATGCATCTAATTTTCTTTTCTTACTGCTTTTTTTCTCTCTGTTCATTCTTTTTCGCTCTTCTATGAAAACCTCTATAGATCGAAATGTAAATTTACTGTATATTCAATCTTATAATTATTACAGCTGCCTTCACAGCTCGAAGTAATTAATGTATCACAACCTGTTGGTAACAAAACACTCAATAGTGTCTCCTATCTTTCAACTAATAGAATTGTCTTGAATATCCGGAAACATAAGACGACTCTCGCCGTACACCTACTTACCTCTTGACCCTAGAGTAATTAACTACGTATGGACTTCTATGGAAAGAAAGTCGCAAAAATGTTCAGGATATCGAATCCTCTGCCTTGGTCAATGGTCATAGTTGAAAACGTTATTCAAAATAATATATTAACAAATTAGTATATAGAGACTTTTTAACCTTGACATTTACTTTGGAAACCTTACAATTGGAAAAATGTAGCCCTTATTCGAACCTTATATATGTTAAATTTTTATTTATTAAAAGTTTCTTACTAATAAATTTTCTTTTGTCTCTTACTAATAGATTTTAGCTATTGCTAAATTTGTCAATATTTTAATTTTCAAAAATTGTACGTAGTTCCAATGAAAATGAACGAGGTCTTAACTGTTAATGTTACCCCGTACCGCTTCCTCAGTTTCCAGTATGTGACTTAGTACTATTAATAATTCTGGGCACTTTACGACATCGCGGATATACGACAGGCATGTATGAACATTTTATTACGCATGAATTATCGAATTTATGTTGCACAAAATAGTTGAGTTTATTATATTTTTCTTTTATTTCTCTTCAAAGTAAGATCTTTGTGATTATAGGTCCTACAGATAATAAACATATTGCTACCGTCAAAATAAGAGAAGATAAATGGGTGTGTATGATGTAAGTTGCGTCACATTTATAACTGAATAAACTTCTTCTATAGCATAAATTCTACCAAAAATATATGCTTTGAACAATTTATGTACAGATAGTTATAATAAATACATTAAATTAAATAGTTAAAATCGAAAGCAATAATTAGCTGCTCCATATTAAAAAAGTACTTTCCTTAAGTAGAATTACTTAGACAGTTCATTATGCCTATCTAGATAGTCAAAAGATGAAAAAGAAACTCTTAATCGGAAATTTAAGTGCCACAAAACATTTTGCAAATTGCAGAGCATAGTGTAAAAGATTGTTGTGATGAACATGAGAAGACTGCTACAAAAAATTTCAGGTACAATTTTTATTTCGATATGTAACAAAACTATTTTTATACACTTGAAAAATTGTAAAGCAAATTACGATCTAAACTTTAATAAAAGTATCTGTCTATCTCCAAACATTAAGACACATTACTATACATACTCATAAACACTACACTTGTATCACTTTTCTTCTAAATAAATAGCAAAGTTATATATTATTTTCTAGAGAAATGCACTTCTATCACTTTCACACTGAACGACTCATTTAATCTACACTTCTTAAACATACTCTTTACAATATTTTTCATTGCATGTCTTCGAAAAGGACAACGATATGGTATAATAATAGACAATGTAGAATTTGACGATACGATAATCAAATTTGCAGGAGAACGTTTACTACAGAAGCATCTAACTTACATGTATTTTAATACCTCTATAAATTCTTAAATTAAGTAATTTTCGATGTTTCTATTCACTAATTAAGGAAGCTTAATCGTAGTAAATATGTGGAAGATATAAGAATCGAAAATGGAAGAATATTGGAATATAATAAATAAAAATAAAATAAAAATACTTATGTAAATGTTACGTTTGCAAGTGTAAGATGAAAGAAAAGCGATTGTCAGACTTACGCAGCAATACTCTTCGATAAGAGCCATCGTTCCATACTAGCCTGGTATTTCAGGGTTTCGATCTGCTTCTTCAACGCGTCCTTGTCCATGTTGGCAAGTACACTGGGATCCATGGTGAGAGCGGCGCCTCCCTTTTGCCCGATAAGAACCGAATAGCGCTTGCGCCTCTACGAAAAATCAATAGAACTGTCTTTATATAAAGACTCCTGTTAATGAAACACCGATCCTATCTCACCAATATAGAAAATTCGAATCTGCGAGGAAAATGCATTATGAAGTTTTTTATCTTCAATCCCTACGCAGTCAGAAGAAATTCTATTGACGTGTATTCAAATTTTTTTTCTTAATTGCTTGTTTCAGTAAACACTGTGTTATGCAAACATACATTTTTTTTGCTGTTTCTGTGCTGAAAATTCTTTACAATCTACGAAGGATTCTGCATTCAATCCTCAAATTTATAATAATGAAATATGTTTGCAAACCGTTTTTAAATATTGATAAAGAAGACTATATCTGAAGAAAAAAGAAGTAGAAAATACTGGTTCCTCCTATTCTATTTTTTATTATAAACCCAAGAATGATTATAAAGAGACTAATAATAAGTAATGAAAAACCATTTACTCGTTAAGGATGCCATGGAATATAGTAATATTTGTTTTTAATTTACAAACACCTGACTTTAAAGAAGAAATTTGTAAAATTGAAATTTATTTACATTTGTAAACATTTCAAAATTCATTTTTCAATTGAAGAAAAAATTTGTAAGCCAAATTGTAACATTTGTAGGCCAAACGTTCCAAACCAGAATCAAAGATTGAATTTCATACTGTGAGAGTCTTACGAGATAAAAATTCATAAGCACAACTCTGGGTTATCGAAATCAACAAAACCTATAAAATGTTAAACTCTATATTTTTTAAACAAATTCAAAAGCAAAAAAAACGTTTACTGAAGTCTCCTCAATTTCGTGCGAACCACGCCATATACATGATATTACATTTAAATAAGAACGTTATTCTTATTTTAAAGAAAGTCTCACGAAATGGTCTCACGAAAGTTGTTTAACATCATCAATAGGCATATTACCTATGTGAAATAAATAGTGAATTCCAAGATTCAATTAATTTTGTTAAATGGAATCCTATATGTTTCTGTTGATAATCCAATGGAATTTTTTAAAACGAATTTACTGAAGTGCCATAATGATGGAATTCCATATAGCAGAATGTCAAAAATTCGATCAGAAAAACCAGGTCAGAGTAGTTCATTTGTTGTCGGTCATGCCGAACAATAAACCTTGCAATGTCGTACCAGATCGATATAATTTTTTATCAAATGTCATTTTGAACGAAAATTACTGGCGAGGTCTATGTGACCACATCGATTGATGGCATCGAATGGCACTGTCTTATTAAAATTTAATTAATAAACTAAATATAACTAAAGACATTAATAAAGTAATATAAAAATATTAGTACTGAAAAGTGAAACGTTCTACCTTTCGACTTCATAGCTTACTAGAGGTATATCTTAAACTGATTTTTTGAAACCAAAGGTACAAGTCTAGTAACCATAAGGGAAGATAAGAACCTCGGTTTGTTTATAGAATGCAGTCAGAAAGACACTATGCGATGCCATCGATGGATAGTCACCTTGTTACGAAGCACTAACAGCGAAAAAAATGGGTGCACAAATCCGATAAATCTCAACGATTTTATATTAACCCTAAAACGACAGCCCTCTATTTTTCGGCATAAGTAACACAGTGGGATTGCGGACGACCTAAAATAATCTTTTAAAATAATATTTACTATTGTTGAAAAATTCTTTTTCCATTCTACTTTGGGCGCATTTAATAAGAAAACACAATTGCACGCCCTGAATCCAGCTTATAGAAAAAAAAACAAAAAATTTTTAAGTTACTTTAATGTACATGCTAAATAGATCTCCAACTTTAAAATGTTAGTGTCGTCGACAATCCCAGGGTTCTAGGATTAATGTATTAGTTACTGAAAATGACAAATGATTAAGAGACATTAACCCTTTTGGATACAAGGTAACGATCCAACTAACGATGAATTGTTATCTTGTGTTTAAAAGGCTTAAGAAAGTCTTCAAGCGGCTTGAAAGGATCGATACAGTTTTTGACGAAATCGTCAGAGTTCAACGTCACTTGCACAACACAGCGAACCTGCTGGCTCTACTGACACACACACAGACATTGAATGTGCACAATCTGACCGACAACTTTCACATTGCAGACATTGGTTGATACTGATGTCGACGGTATTTTATTTTGTTCAAGGTCATTAAGCAATATAATTGTAATTGAATTTTGGAAAGATTAGAAATAAAATAAATAATAATTTAAATAATTATGCAGAAAAAAGCGCTCCACCGCTTTCAGTGTCTTTCAATGGGTGACAAAAGAAGTGGTCTAATACTTCTTTTGAGGTCATCAACAAACCCAGAAAGTTGCAAGAATATCAGAATTTTTGGGTTCCTACTGTCCATTGTTAGTATGTTTCAAATTACGTTCCATCTTTTCGACTTGGACTAAAGACTTCGCATCTATATTCACGTGTTTTTGTAATATCTCAAAAACTAAGGCCACTTGACGGTTACATATATATGTAGGTGCAGGAAAAAGTTGTTCTGAATGTTGAGATTTACGACACATTTCAATTTTATCAAAATCGCTGAGGTGACTCCTAATTACCATACTTTATTGTGCAATAAATTATTACATAATGTTGAATCATGTAATTTCAGAAATTTTCAAAATCTTTCAGTGATGTTTTACAAAAACACATTTCATCAAAAGGTCTATATTTTGCTTCAAGCCCTTCCAACACATTCAAATTATGACAATTACTTTGTTTACAATTTAGTAATTAACCAAAAAACATAGCATAATTTGTCTCTGTAATTAATTTTGAATATTCATATAAATAAGGCATCTTTTATTTAAAGAAAGTCAGTCTTTTGTTATCTTAAATTACATGAATAAATTGTATTTAAAATAAATAAAAATACCATTGTATAAGAAATAGCTGGATCGCGCATTCTTCGATTACATGTTTATTTATATAAAAAATCATTTGAATGAAAATTTATTCGAATAAAAAATGACTTATTATTATCGTATGATTTTATTTTGTTTGGAATTTGTATTCTAAAGTTGCTCGAATAAAAAACTATTCATATACTTATTCGAATGAAAATTTAGTCAGAAAATGCCCAATCCTGGTCGGTTATAAAATCATGTAAATTATTCTATTGCAGTATCTACCAACGTTCAATTAAAGAGTTATAAAGCCTTGGCAATATTTCTCGTGGTTCTCTGATTTAGTCTGATTCGTCGGCAGGGTTTAATTGCCAAAAATAAGCTTTTCAACCCAATGGCTTTCTGATTTAATATCGAACGCATCCACATAACCTAATCTATTTTATGATTTATACCAGGTTACACCTTGATTTTGTATCCGGTTCGTTTATTTATTTCCAGCCTCCTAGCAGATTCTTGGCTTTGAACCAATAAGTTTGTCTGCCTTTTTCCAAATTCTTGTCACTTTTCTGTAATATTCTGATTTGAAAATCAAGTTCGTCCACGTTTATTCCATTTTAGCAGCTGCCTGACTATGCGTCAGAGTTGTCTATTGTTGAGAAATTCCGTAAAAACAACTTTGTATTCTTAAGGATATCAAATCCATGGACGGATACACTACTTCTCTATGAATATCTTCGGGACCAAACCAACGTGCACAAGATCGTCGGAGACTTCCTCATGGGTCTTGTTTTTCTCTTTCATCCTTGTGTGTTGTCTTTTTGTTAGTTGAGTTACAAAAATGGCGTTGCGAACATTTTGCTTGTACAAGAGTTTACTTGAGCGTTTAAATTACTGTTTGATTTAACTTATATTACCTAACTTCATAAACAAATAAATATAGGCTTCTGTTATCCGTGAATATCATTAAATAATTGATAACTACAAGATAGCAGAAATGTATAAGGCGAATCGAGTTAATGAAACACATTATATTTTCCAATACCTGCCAAACTACGGCTTGCAAACCATACGTGGTTCATACGTATTATTCAAGTTAATTTTATGTACGTTCGTTGCCTGAAAAAGATATTTTCTTAGATAGCTTTCTTTTACATATGAATGTATTTGTATAAATGTACGTATTCTGAGTCCATAATACATAGTCATATCTACCAAAATATTTGAACTTTTATACACGATGTTCAAGTAGAGGTAAGAAATAAATTTAAAGGGAAACCTTTGGGTATGAAGTGAAAGCAAAAATCAAGAAAAAAATTATATTTGAAGCTTCGTTTTCAAATCACGAATGGTTAAACATACACCTAAAATACGCGGGAAATATATCTGACTTAACTTATTCTACTGAAATAGCGTCCAGGTCATACATAGGTCCGGTCTGCTACTATAACAGGTAGTAGAATAAGTCCCAAGTCAGACACATTTCACGCAAATTTCAGGCATTCTTAGAAAAATATAGGAACACATTAACACTCACATGGAGAATACTTTCGCAATTACATAGCTGCTAGCGAAAACTGAGTTAGGTTTTGATCCGCCACTCATCGTATGAAGGTTAATATTTCACATTGTGAAATCATATGCTACCACGTTCCATACGATAACATCTGACATCATAGCTAGGAGCCATATCATGTTAAAACAGTAATTACTATTTAGTAATAAATCACGTTCCGTTAATAATATAATAGAGTGTGAAATTTCAAGCAGTAGTTCTTCCAATTGAGATGAATATATACGTATACATGTTACAAGCTGTTTTCTCAGAATCTAGTGAAGATATTCACTTCATTTTTCTTCTAGATTAAATGGGATGAAGTTACCATGTCTGATGAGAGCTATTGTAATAGTAAAGAATTAATATCACCTCCCATTTAAAAAAATATTAGGATGCCCCCGTTTTCCCCTACACAAACTTTAAAGACCGTTGTGTGTTAACTGTACGTTCGATAGACAGGTCCTTATTTTTTTTAAGACAAGCTCTTTATTTTGAATTATATTACAATGAAAGTAACACCACTGAACTTCCGATATTTGTTCGATTAAAATAATAAATTCTTAAAAGTAATAATGGATTATATATGTTAGATAACAATAGAATATAAAATAGCTTTTTTTATTCATTACTGTCTAACCCAGTTAATTCATGAATGTCATCAAGGATATCATTATTAATATTAATGAAGAAATTTCATTATATTATATGCATTATTGAATAAATGAGAATTCACATTAACTATGACAGATTAGAGATTAAGATGATCAAGTAATGTATGCAATTATAGTGTGAATTTTACTTTATTAAACAAACTGTTATTCACAAAAAATGTAACCATTTTATTGGAAGTACGTTATGGGGTTTTTAAAGAGCGCGTTTTTTAATATTTGTTAAAAATATAATTTCGTCACTGTGAACTGTAAACGCTCAGAGTATGTATATTAAGTAATAGATTGAATGTTCGATTTTGTGAGTAGTTAAATACCTCGATTCATCGATATTGTTTTTTCCAAAAATAGTACACTCGAGCGCAAGTTACAGGACGGTTGCCTTGTTTGAACAAAATGATTATTAAAACATAAATACAATTTTCTGGCTTGATTTTATTGTTTAATTTTGTTATATTTATCTATTTTATGCCAACATCTAAATTTATAATTAATATTATAGTGTATAATCTGAATGTGACGGCACCACCTCCACAAATATTTCGCCATTAGAGGAACTTTCTCACTTTTTCCACTTTCCCGAAAGTAGTCACTTAACTATCCCTTTCTACGAATACAACCTCTGACCTGACCTCACTACCACCGCGCGAAGACAGAGTTTGCCAAGTAGCCCTACTCACGAGTCCACTAACAGAAGCAAAACGAGACACTTTCTTTTCTCTTTTCCTCTCTTTCTCTTTCTCATCCTTATCAACCATCATAAATGTTTAGAAGAAGGAAACTGTTCACATAATAATGTATTTCATACATATATCTTTATCTCTATAGGACGACATGCTATTGTGTAAACTTTTTCTTTTGCTTTGGAAAATCAGTACATCCTGAAGAATATTTCCACAAGATGGAGATATTTCTACATAATACATTCTGAATTACTTAATTTTAATGACCACGAAAACAGAACCATATTTAATCATACTACGAGATCATGCACTACTGTATAAAAGAAGAATAATAGGACTTCGTAGTAACGTGTTTGCAGGACAACGATCCTAAACGTATTTCAAAAACTTTCATAAATTATTGAAAGGACTTAGAAAATATTGAACTGCGGATTATAGTACAAAGTGTAAAAGGTGTCCACTACTGAAAAACAAACTTTTATTCGTCAACGACTTCAAATAAAACTCTGAAGAAAGCAAGTAAGTAAGTTATTATTCTGACGGTCATACAACGTGATCTTTCTTGACTTAATTACTAATTACTAATCCCTCTAATTACTAATGACCCGCCGACATGTTGACACTTCATTTGATTGAAGTGTAAAAATCTTAATGAAAGATACGTTCAATATGAGTTCCCTCAAAACTTAAGCAAAATGTTGTAGGAGCGAACAAAGGATTGAAAAAAAAGATCAGAGAAATGACAGAATTTCGAGCAAATGTTGCCATGGATACGAAACAATGAGTTAAAGCATGTTTAAGCAACGAACGGAACAGAGCGAGCAAGCAAAACAGAAAAAGTGAGTGAGTGAGAATGAGAGAGAAAACCAGAGAAAATTTGACAATCAAGAGCGAATTAAAGAAACAAAGTGAATCAGTTCGACAATACGGTAACTGAGTGTAGCAATCAAGAGTGTGAAAGAAAGTAGAGATAAACTGAAGAAAGCGAAAAGAAATTTACTTTGTAATACTCCTTTAATCTGAATTGTGTCTTATTCACCATATTATAAATTTATAACGGTAATATATATTTTTGTTATATATGTACATACATATTTCTTAAACTTCATATGTACAATTTTTTTCTTTTTTTCATAAATAGAACCTTGTGTTTAATCATGAGTTCAAAATCTAAAAAACGCAAAGTTGGGGGCGAATGTCGTTAGTTTAACGAAGAATGGACACAATTATTTTTTTACTTACATAAAAGATAATGCTGCTTGTATGATATGCTGCGAAAAAACGTTTATTTTTAAGGAATATAATATTAAAGGGCATTACGAAACTAACCATTCTTCAAAATTTGACAATTTGCAAGGACAGTTGCGAGAGGGCAAGATGAATCAACTATGAAAAAATCTTAAACAACAGCAGAATACATTCAGAGCTGCTTCATTAACTGCAAACATGGCAATTCGGGCAAGTTATATTGTTAGTCAAATTTTAGCACAAAACATGAAACCATGAAGAAATAGGATGAAAAAATAGAAAAAGAACGTTTACTAACAGTAGCAGATGATACTTTCCTCGATAAGAAGAATATGCTTACGAACATTAGTTTATCGCGATTTGGGATTCAGGAAAATTTGCAGGGACATATTTCTAAATGAGAATGACTCTGGACGAAAGTTATATCAGTGAGAAGGCACAACTTACTGTCTTTGTGAGAGGAACAGATTCTCGTTTCAACATCACAGAAAAATTAGCATCTTTAATCCCATTGAAAGGGATTACTATAGGAGAAAATATATACATGACACTGAAAACTGCTTTTAATCAATTAAACATCCTGTTAGATGAATTAACGAAATAATAACAGATGGAGCTCGAGTTATGTCTAGTATGAATATTGATCTATCGGAGAACAGAACGCTAAATAATGCTTTCCCCCTGCATTTTGTACCAAAAAAATTTAAGTGCAAAAATTTTGAAAATGTCCGATCTTATTCCGCCGATCGTTAAACTTATAAATTTTATTAGATCTCGGGGACTAAATTATCGGGAATTTAAGGAATTTTTCAAATATATAGAAAGCAAATATGATGATGTTTTTTTTCATTTAATCCGAAGATGTTTATTTTGGTTGTATAGAGGCTGGAAAGGAAAAAGGATTCATAATTCTTACGGTACATAGTACTTGACAAATGGAGCAGCAAAGTCTTAACAAATATTTTCAAAATTATAAACAATTTCCTGTGTCCATTTAGTCCAAGTGAGTGATTTACACGCTTCAAAAGCTATCGTACCATATAGAAATCATAGAATATTTATCTCTCCACTTTACAGGAGTATGTTATTTAAAACTCAGAAGTATCTTATTAACTCAGAAGTATCTTATTTAAAACCTTTTGCAACTAGAAAAAGAAAAAATAATAAACCATTGTTTTCATACATCACAATAACTCTTAAAGCAAACAAATTACTTACTTAAACGGAAACAAAAAATTGTTTATAGCTTTGTAAATATTAACTTTTCGATCCATACAATGAAAATATGATGTAGGTTACGTAAAATTTGTGGAAGTCTACGTCATTTTTACTAAAGTCAAGATCAGCGACGCAGTTCGGTGATGGTCACCTTCTCTTCTCAAGCTTATCCTTCCACGATGTGGAAGTCTTGGACAAGCGTAAAAGGAGAGGGTAGCCTTCACTGACCTACGTCGCTGATCCTCACTGTAGCTATAAATTCATATAAAAAATACAGTGTCAAATTTTTCCTTTTTCTTATCTTCGTAAAACCGAGTTATACTTACAAATTTTTAGCTCGAAAACTGTTTGTGTTCAGTTTTAGTTTAGGGGTGTTGGCATATTTAGATTATAGTTTATTATTATTATAGTTTTATAGTCTTATAATCTTTTTTAACCCTTGAATGACGAACACTGGGTCAAAAGTGTCTCTGAGTCCGCTGGCGTTGTACATGAATGTAAAACAGTCCGCTGTCCGAGGGTTAAAGTGAGAATTTATTTTCTTGATATTGAAAGTTATAATTATTTTTTCATTTTATACATTTCACTTTGAAGATCAAGTATTTTTAAATTTGAAGCGAATATAATTATATTCTTTAGATTTTTATTCATAAAATTATCTTTTTCTAGGACGATACCCTTACAATTAATGTCGCAAGCGAACTACACACCACTATTGCGATTAGGTGGGTTTATATTGATACTTCTTGAGTTCTCTATTATTTCAATGACATAAAAGCAAAATTGACAGATCTTCTATTTGTCGCAAACATATCATTTCTACTTGTTCTAAGATTTTTTAATTATTTTCCTATGAATTTGTCTAGAATTTAAAACTTTACATAACATGCATTTGTATGTTTCCTGAACACAAGCAAACTAATTGCAAATTAGTCACAAAGTGATATTAATATCAAATTTTAAGCATGATCTTTATTAATTACAAGAGAATATTATCATGTTAACTGTTCTGAAAGGACTGTATTTCAGTTTGTAGTAATAGAATCTATTCTGTATTGGCGTTATACACGATATTTGACTGCAAATGGAAGAAAATTTAAGGAATGCCTGTAGACATGAAAATGAAACGCAAATTAATGATAGCGAAATTGCGTTCAAATCTTTATTTACTAATTGTAAATATTTTCTGAAAGCAGTAGCTATTATCGCCATTGGTGAAATGAAGTATTCGCCTTATGACAGATTTCTTCACCTCCAGTTACCTTCCAGTCGAAGTTAACTGGAGGTTCAGATACGGTGGAACGATTCCCTATTACGTTAGTTGCGTTACATCGTTTAAAATGACAAGATTAATTAAGTTGTTGGTCTAAAATCGAATTGATCGATTTTTGAAGAATAATGATTAGCTAACATTTATAATTTTCGCTTTGAAGCAGGCTCAATACTGATATTTTGAGGATATAACCTGCTTAGGGAGTCGCGAATCGATGAGATTCACTGTAGCTGAACCCCCAGTTAACTTTAAGTGGAGGTGAAGAAATCGACGATGACACAGTTGCTATGGGTTTCTAGAGCTCCCGGCCCAGACACGGATTATGATAATCACTGCTTTTCATAGCCTAAACCCATGACACAAGTTTCACACTGACAATGGCGTTATTCAATTTATCGAGTTTCAAGCAAATTTCATTAATAGCTAAATGCTTACAATAAATAAACAAAAGCTCAATCGCAATTTTGTTGTTCTTGACTTTCGAGGTACTTTGAATGTCTAGAATTATTTTCTAAATTTTACCTCATATGTAGTCGAACATTTTACGGATACCTACATATCTACTTCTGTTAAATTCCTAAATTCTAACATCGCAGAATCGAATCTGATTTTACTTTCAAGGTATTTGCAACGTTGTCACTTACCGAATATGTTGACTTTGAAAAAAGTGACTCGAGCCTCCGTCACAAGATATTCACTGAAACTTGTCGATTGCTACAATAGCACTCACCTTGCCGTAGGTTGATAATGTTCTGAGAGAAGCTGTCTCTTGGCAGGTTTCCCAATTCACTTATGGAAGCCTCAACAAGACTCGGCAATCTAATTTTGCTGGTATTTTACCTGACGATATCTTTAATCACTGTTGTCACAGTACATGTTTTAACTAATTTCATGCAGTAATTCATGTTTAAAAACCTTAAATGATAATATACATGTCTGATAACATATTAGAAAGGCATGTGACTCATGGATCTTAGCCATTAAATTAGGACCGCATGCAAAAATCTTACTTTCTTAACTGCAAGGCTATCTCAGAAACAGAATTCGACACATTTTGTTAGAAATAATAACTAATACTTAGCTAAAATAAAGTAATAAGATTATTTGAAAGTAATGATCCATACACATGTATAAATTCCAAATGAAATAAATTATTTTTAAATGATTTATTTTCCAAATATTTAGTTATATCAAATAATAATATAAAATAACAATTGTTCTTACAACAATATCATACATATTTTAAATTATTGGCCTTTTTCCAAAATAATCTTAAAAACTTTACTACCTAAAATGGGTTTATTCCGCGAATTATTAGCGTTCGTCCTACATAAACCGTCACATTTCATAATTAAATTAACTGAACTTGAAATTGTACGCACTATATTATTTAAATACATTACAACTGTTGAATAAAAATTGAACGAAATTAAAAATACGAAATGGAATATAACTACATAGACTAACTTTAATACGTCAAAATATAAGCATTGCGAAAGTAAACGTTACTGATCATACGCATCAGAAATCTACTTTTAAAATGGAAGTTTCACAAATGATAGAAAAGTAATTCAATTTTCTGGACACAACCTAATAACGACTATCTATTTTCGAAATAAAATAATAAATAACAAAATGATTTAATTGTGAAATATATTATTACTTAAATAACATTATCTTAAATTCCAAAGTAATAGAGTAAATAACAAGTAAAATAAAAATTTTATTTGAATAATTTTCTGGATAGGAGTTTATTTTTATAATATCTAATCCTAATTCTATATGGTCTATTGTCCTCGGCTGTTGTACAAATTATTCCTAAATAGTATTTACTAAATACATTAACAATATACAGAGTGTTCTAGATTTTTCCTAGTTTAACGGAGCTGGTTAAAGCTATCTTGCAAAGTTGGGTCCAGTATGATGTATTTGCATATCTCAAAGACCTTCCTCTTGACACGCTGAAATTTCGATCTACTTTAATGTCGCTAGCAATACCGACTTTGTACACGAAAATCGAGTCCTTTAAACGGTTCAAGGGAGTCCCCTTGTTCTAGAAGTGTGGTGCAGAGCATGCGCGCAAGAACAGCCGCAGAATGTTCGCCTTTTAATAGGCCTTGAATGCTAAGGCACATGCGTGTGGCAGCACTTTATGAAAGTGCGTATGCGTGCAGAGAAGTTCTCCTACTCCTGATCATTGCGCATCCACGCGAAAAAGCGCCATAGGATATTACCGTTTTAGGTTTCAAGTGTTCGATACGCATGCACATAAAGCACATCATGGGCGCTTAACGTTCAAAACGATTTTCAGGTTAACCCTTACACTGCGTATTTAAATTTTCAGACAATTCGTGAAAAATGTTGATTTTAGATACAAAAAAATTCGTATGCATTTCACGTGTTAGTAGCATAGATATCGATATAAAAGTAAGGACGTGTGGACTAAAATTGAAATCCATAGTGAACAACAATGTAGCGGCGTTTGACTATAAAATCGAATGCCTCAACGTAACGATTATGGCTGCTTACGTTTTGAAAGGGTCTTAAATTAGGACTATTATCAATACTTGTTACGAACGTAACGTGAAGATTTCGATGTTTGTTTCACAGTCAAGCATATCGTCCGTAATTCAATGTTAAACAATAAATTAAGAAGCGTATTCCACATTACCAGTCGTTGTCGTACATCAAGTCCATGGTTGTATATTACACTAATATAATTTTATTGATGAAGTTCCATGACAAGGTGCAAAAATTCATTAAACAGTTATACAGGATTCAACTAATATTTTAAAGAGTGCTATGGGAGTCAAACTGAAACACAAAATATCATATGACATAATGTCAATCAGAAATAGAGCAAACTAGTCTTCGTACATGTTGTTATATCTCCTACGATTTAATTTTTATAAAGCTTTAAAAATCTAAGATTCATTTCCTACAAACACCTTCGTTTTTGAATCTTTATAAAAGTTAATCCGTGAAAGACATAACAAAATGTATTAAGACTTTTTTGCTAAATTTCTCTTCGACGCGTCTGTAAAATTACAGCAGCCTCTGATTATTTATCAGTTTAACATATAGATACGTTAACTTTAAGGTATTGTTATTGCAAAATGGAGACAGAAAAATACTCGTCCGGATCGAGCCCAAATAACTAGACTTCATGTCCCACACAACTTAAAAAAGATCATTTAATATCTACAATATTTTCGGAGAAACAAGCTTGTCATGCTTTATGTGCATCGCCCTATATAATTGAATATTTTCACATATTTCAAACACTTGCAAGATTAACTTTTATGTACGTATATCTAGACATCTAGATACAATCGGATACCCAGGTAGCAAGTTGTAAATTTTCTTGTACTCGTTTTTTCTATTCTTTTAAAAATATCGAAAAACCTCCATTTTTTACTTATTTTTACGTCAATCCACGTTTTACAACGTTTATGCTCAAAATTTGAAATAACTAAGCTTCAAAGAAACCTAGGAATCCGGTTGTACACTCAAAGGTTATGAAAGAACATAATATTATTTCTATTGACATAAATATTTAACGTATAATTACATTTACATATTGTATTATTTTGTAATTTTATTTTATACATAAACATATACAGTGTCTTAGATAACAAGTGTTAGAAAATTTAAGATTTGATTCTACATGCTAAAAAAGTAAGAAAAATGAAAACAGACGAAAGTGTGTTTGGAACTTCGTTTCTGAGGTATTAATTATTAAAAATAAGCGTGAAATCTATCTAACCAGAAGCTTATTCTATTGTCGGCGTACATTTGTATAGCACTGCGAAATCAGTAAAATACGTCTCGAACAGACATATTCCACGCGTATTTTGAGCCCCTACTGATTATTATTAAAAATGAATAACTTAGAAACATAGCCTTAAATGTAATTTTGTCTATCGTCACTTTCGTCTTATTTTAACCTGTAGAATCGTCCTTCAAAATTTCTGCACTTGTCATCGAACATCCTGTATATATGTTTTTAATTTTATTATAGTACATTCGCGGTTGCATGTATCACGTACACAACAGATACGCATGCGCACTGGAATTCGGGATGCGAAAAACGCCGGAGCCGGAGTTTTACCTCCGCCTGAATCCTCTGTAGTCGAACCAGTTATAGGTTATGTTATTGACAATACATTTTTCTTAAAGCAGAAAATATTTTTTTAACAAATATATTATTATATAATTGAAATATTATGTTTTTCACTGACATTCCATTAAAATTTTGATACTCCTATAACAATGTTATTAAGAAATATTTGAGTACCATTACATATTTATTAGTAGTTTTATTAATCTGAACAAACACTTTAATTATTCTGTGATTATAGAATTACTTAAGACATTTATGTATTCAGAATTGGTAGAACTTTGAGATTTTATGATGTATAGATTGCTACGAATTTTGTTAATAAACTTATTGCTTGTATATGTTGTCATTGGGAGCCCTGAGGAAGAACAAGGTGTTAAATATGCAAGTAAATGTGAAGGTAAATTTGCATTTCTATGTGAAAATAATGCTATAACCTTCTACTAATCATGATAATATTTTACTATTATTTTGCTTCATAGTCTGTAAAGTTGTTGCTACGGAATTGGAAGCAAGATTAGATGAAACTGGAAAAACGCGTGATGTACTTGAAATTGGCTATTCTGTCGATGATGTTTTGCCTAAGAAGAAAATGGAGTATAAAAAATCGTAAGTTTCAAGGATACTTTAAAAACAAGTGAGAAGATACAATTATGAAGTATAATAATATTGAATCATTATTTTCAGGGAATTGCGTTTAGTGGAAAGCTTAGAAAATGTTTGTGAGCGTATATTGGAATATAATATTCATAAAGAGCGCTCAGATAGTACAAGATTTGCTAAAGGAATGAGCCAAACGTTTAAAGCGCTTCATGGACTTAAGTAAAATAATATTTGATTGAATTATAGAGTAGCACTGAAAATAATTGCCATCTTTTAATATTTACAGAGATAGAGGAGTCAAAGTTGAACTAGGAATTCCTTATGAGTTATGGGATAAACCATCTGTGGAAATTACAACATTGAAAACACAATGTGAAAATTTACTTGAAAATCACGAATCTGATATTGAGGATTGGTATCATAGTCATCAAGGAAAAATTCCCTTAATTAGGTATCAATTAACCCTTTGTACTTGCGGTAACTTTTTATAGTGCCATTACTTCTGTACAATTTGCGATTCCTATCAGATTTTACTGGAGTACAAAGGGTTTATAGTTATTTCAGATCTAATATAATTTTCTATAAATTGATTTCATTTGCTTTTTTAGATATTTATGTTCAGAGAGAGCACTGAAAGGAGAAGACGACTCTTGCCTTAAAGAGAAAGGTGATGCTGCTGATGATGCTGCCAGAAAACGAAGTAAGAAAACTGGGAAAACATTGAGTGATGAAAAAATGAAGGAAAAGGGCAAAAGTACAAAAAACGAATTGTGAAATAGATGAATTTTTGAATAAATCTAATTCAGCTACTTTTTTCTGATAATGTATTTGTTTTTATTAAAAACAATTTTATACTTCACTGTAATATTAACAATTTGAAGATAGCCATATAACAATAAATGATTATACTATATATAATAATAGCTCGAATGTAGAAAATGTCAATATTTATCTTGTTCCTGTTATTGCTAATAAATTTCAAAGAATATAAAAATGTATTACTCAGAGGGGAACGAGCACGTAATGGAGAATTTCCTTGGTTGATACAATTTCAAACGGTAATACCATGCGGTGGAGTACTTCTTTCGTCGGATTGGGTCCTAACTGCTGCTCAATGTGTACAGGACAAAAGAAATGTATGTTATGTCATTAGCTTTGGCGTAAAGAAACAAATTTAAAGCTTTTATTTGTATATCATTACAGTCTATTGTTTTACTTGCAACTGGACTAAATGGAACTGGGTCTATCCAAACGATATCTGTAAAAGCTGCTTATATATATCCTCAATATGATGCTTATTCTGTTTATCCTGATCGAGATTATAACATAGCCCTTTTAAAACTTATTCAACCATTTGATATGTGTACTGCTAAAGTAAAACTACCGAATGTTATGCCTGTTAAATATGACAGCAATTATAAGTCCTGCCTAATATTTGGTTGGCAAAGTTACGTTTCTCCCTCCTCGAAAGTTTTAGCAAAACCAATTCAATACAAAGAAGTAATTCTTAATTCTTGGAAACTATGTACATACATGATGAAAGTAAATGCAAATTATACAAATGTATTTTGTACAATGGTTGAGTTTAAAGATGATATGAAAGCTTGTGCTGGTAATCCTGGTTCTCCAGTTATATGTGAAAATCAGTATCGTGAATCTGCTATACTTGGGATTGCGTCTTGGACAAACTTTTCTTTGGAATGTGAACTTCTTCCAACATATATTGATCTTGATGAATTTAGGTATAATTTTTAAATAAAATTATGGAACATTATGGAATTAATACTGTTATGAAATCTTAACGTATTTCAGTCAATTTTTCATGTTTGCATCAGCTTATATACTGAATATAATGAAAGAATATAAGCTATCAGTTACTTGTATCTTTGTATCATATAATCTAGAAAAATATATTTTTTTAATCAACAAATATCTCTTGTAAATAATTTACTATGTATTTTTACCACTCAAGATTATGCCTGTTCAATTTCTTCTTATTCTTGTTCAAGAGTATGGATATACAACATAATCTTTAATAATAAGATGAAACAGGATCATAATCGAGAATCAAATGGAGGATGTTCACAGTTTAAAGCAATGGATGATGTACGTGAATTTACACAGAATAACTCAAATCTATTGCAGACAAATGACTGGTTAGAGGATAGAAAAATGGAACTAAAGAATGTATCTACGATAAAAATACACGAAAATACGTCTACAGCCCACTTTTCGAATACATTGTACTTACCCTTTTATAACAACTTTAATAATACAAGTATATCACCTTCTATTGATTATCACAAGATGCTCTATTCAGATGCAATAAAAGAACCAAGTAGTAGCATCTATATGTATGAAGAAATTGGCAATATTAAAAGTTCTGAAAATCAAAATGAAGTTACAAGCACTTTAGACAAAACCAAAATAATAAAAAATTTGAACGAATCATTATTATGTAACAGTGAAAAACTTGATAAAACTACAGTAAAACATAACAAAGAAGAAATTCAATTAGATGATGATGATATTGAATTTTTATTACCATTTCATTTTGATGAAGCATATACTTCCTATTCTAATATTAAAATTAAGTATTTTAAAAATTATTGTATTTTTTATTTCACAATATTATACATTCTTTATGTTATGATTTATATATAATATTTTCTGTTTTGACTGTATGTATGAATGACATAAAATATATATTATACAGATTATACAAGCTAGTGAAATAAGATTATATTAATTATCTTTATTCTTTCTATATGATGGAGGAGCCCATTTCTTTTTACCACGTAGTTCTCTTAAGCGCTTATATTCATCTTTAAAATCTTGATGTTCGTCCCTGAACAGACCATAAAGTCTAAGATGCTGCATTAACATATCAGTTTCACGAAATCGTGGATAATACCGTACAATTTCTGGTCGTTTTTCTATCGGCTTTTCACTAAACAACTGTACAACCTTCATAGATTTTGAATTAGTTGTTCTAGTTACTTCACCAAATATACGATTACTTAAACGGTTCATGCGAGTGGCATAAACAGAACCTACTTTCATGAGATCCACATACTTGCTCATTTTGCACTTTTACTCAACAGCAATTCACTAATTATGTTTTAAGATACCCTAAATAAAAGCAAACAGGTTAAGGTCATATAAATTAAGCAATTAAATAATAAGTTTGTTAGATTTTCAATTCCATTGATTAATGATTAACGAAAGCATGTTTTAGCTTGAGTCTAAATTTAAAATTATATATACCTGACTTTTAACAGAAATTATAGACCATGGGTAAATACTACTTTCCATTCACCTTCGCATGGAGTAACGTGTTCAATTATAAACAGTTATGCTGTATTTACATAGACAACTTTTGTTGTATCTTCGCTCCTATAAGAACTTACAATGAATTGTCGCGTTCTTATATCTCTAAATTATGTGAACTTAGGTAGGAGTCTCAAGCTGCGCCATCACGAAGATAGTTTGGAGGGAGATTTAAATGAATTGATTATTATAAGCTATGAATGTAAGTCATAATGTTGTATTTTAAATGATTGTACACTTGAGTTTATATTTCACCAGTAGAAAAACAAAAGGGATATTAGCTGTTAGCATCGATTGAAACGGAGGGAAATTTAAACTTAGAATAACCTTACAAACATCATGTAATGTAAAAATTAGTAATATTCATAGACAACTAATTATGTATTCGATATAAGTTAAGGTACATAAATAAAAAAATAATCTCCACTATTAATGAAGAATAAAGAAACAAAAAATAATCTCCACTATTAATGAAGAACACGAGTGGAAGAAAATTCAAAAATGTTTTGATCAATGATAATTGTAGGCTAATTATAGATTAGGGCAGCCACCTCCGATTTCAATGACCTTGAAATATGTTGTCAAGGTCATCATTCTGAACAACTTTTCCCTATACATATACCCGGCGGTCTCTTTTAGTTTTCGAGATATTTGCAAAAATGGTTTCAATATTAAAAAGTGTGATCGGAGTTCGTCTGGGTTAAGTTCATTAGCGGAGAGGGGTTTTGGGTTTTGATTCCCCAAAATAATAGACACGTTCCTAGTTGCACATTAATACGTGCTCAATACTTGAAAAGTGAATGATGACAGTGAATAGTGAATTTGATTATTAATCGCATTCTCAACAAAAACTGTTGAGAGTTAATTATTTTTAAGTTAACTTTAAGTTAAGAGTTAATCTTTATACATTAAGTTCAAATTGCGCGCCGAAAAGTTCGACCGAAATCGGACGAAACCAAAGAAACACAAAACAAAAGACCTGACTTCCGTCCGGGGTACACCGTTCGAAAGATGTAAGCCGCATGTACGCGTGAACGTGTCGGTGGCAAGAGAGATGCATAGAGTGTAAAATCGTATTATTTCCTGGCTGAGTTATTTGAAAACAAATGTTAAACATGTTATGTTCGCAAGATTAATGTGCAGTAAAAAGGTATGTTTATTTTTCTTTTCTCTCGCGTCTCGTACACGTGTAATAATTAGGTTAAGTCGTTGTTGCTTCGTCATAAGTGACCCAAAACATTGCTATGCTTTGCAGGCGCCTTTTTTGTTTAACCATTCTGCCGCCAACAAATAAAGCCTTATAAACAAAAAGCCATTGGCTGCGTTCGTTGTCCTCGTCATCCTAATATACGTCGCAACAAAAACACTGTCAGTGTAAAAACATGCGCCAAGTACGTCCACAACAATCGTGATTATTTCGATCCCAATAAAAACGTTGCCAATGTATTCTAACAGAAATACTATCGGTATTTCCCAGCAAAAACATCGTCAGTGTAAAAATGTACACCCAGTACATTTGCAGAAATCGTGATTATTCCGATCTTACAAAGTATCGAAATCAAATAATAAAGTCGAGTACATTAGCTTTTTATAGTTTATGTGAATACTTCAGTGTACGTACTAAAAAATTTACCAGATAAGTATCACTTTAGGAATCCAACACAATGTGTGCTCCAAAAAATTTGCGAGACAAGCATCGCTTTAGAAGTCATACACAAATTGAAAAATTAAATTAAAAATGTACTTGGCGGGCCCTTTTGCATCGAAATCATAGTCCACAATAGTTTAATTAAGAGTAAGCAAGTTTTTGAACAAATTTAAATAGTACCCGTATATCAGTTATATTGATGCAAAACGAAATATGTGTGTGTGCATTCATTACACACGTATACACATTCCCATTAATTTCATCAAAATTAGATCTAGAAATGCAAGGAATTTCGAATAAGCTTGTGCCAACTCTGTTAAAAATGCAGTTCTAGAATGCTGACTCAGTCGCCGCTAGTGTTTAAATTTATTATGATTGACAGGATCGTTTATTTGACATGTAAATTGATTCATCCCCACCACTAGCGGTGCGAGTTTCTACCGAGACTCTTGATGTACTAACTAGAAATTATAATCCTTCTAGTCTCTCCTCTAATTCCTGTAAGACTTGATAAAAACATTTTATTCGCGAAAGGGTCTGCCAAGTACATTTCAAGTTTAATTTTTCAATTTGTGCATGACTCTTAACCCTTTCGGTATGGAGGAGCTGGCCGTAGTTATACATTCGTGGGACGAGGAAGTTTTCCACGAGAGTGGTTGCACTGTACGGCGGCGTAAGCCGCGAAACCGTTTTGCGGCATTCATAGAAATTTCGAACGTGATTGACAGTAAACTTTTCATTCGGACCGCGACAGGCATCGGTGACTGATGCGGCATTTAATGTGTTTAAAAAACATTTCTAAAATGTTTATACTGTTTTGTCGTAACCTACACAGATCCTTGGCCGAAATCAGATTTCGACGGAGTCTTATCTCGCGGATCAGACGGAAAGACAGACAAAACAGGCGTAACGCTTAACGTTTTAAAATCATCTATTTCTTCATAGTACATTAATAAATGTCGTATTCATATAATGCACCCATCCATATAGCGCACCATAAAAATACCCTTTAAATTCACCCATCCATATAACGCAACGATAAAATCCAGTTAAAAAATCAACCCATCCATATAGCGCACCAAAAAAATCAACCCATCCACATAGCGCACCAAAAAAAAATATAAAATTTAAAATTTTAAAACAATACGTTATTTGTTTAGTACATAAGTACAAAATATTCCTTTATGGGTCTAACCTTTCTACATCTATATACATTTTATAGAATATTGTTCACATAAATAAAGTTTATTTCTGTAAAACAATTCGTCCACTCTATTCACACACAAAAAGTTTTTTGTTAAATTTGGGTCTTTTATTTGAGAAGTATTTGATAATGATATGCAAAAAATCTTTTATACCTAAAAAAAAATATAATTTGTGAGTAATAAAACTATGTGCGAGATGTTATCATAAGTAAATTTTAAATAAAAATAATAATATAATACAAAAACGTTTTATTAATTAATTCTAACCTTTTTAAGCATATTTTTTTGAGCAACGCACACATTATCTTCACATTCTATGTTTTTTATTTTAAATAAATCAGAGCCAATTCTTTTAATAATCTTCCATGCACCTGTTTCATAGAAATCTGACATTTTATCTTTTTTCGTCTTAACATTTGTATCAAAAGATTTGCTTAAAATAACAGTATCTCCAAACTTAAAATTAATTTTGTTATAATGAATATTGGCTTCAGCTACCATTTTTTGAATATATCTTTTTCTGATGTAACGAGATTGTTTTCTTCAGGTTAATATTCTCTTTGTTTTATTTACTGTTGCTATAAATTTCATTGCGGTTTTTTATAAATTTTTACTCTAAAAGAAATTTGGAAAAAAATTGCACGAAATAATGAAAATAGAGTTTGAAATCTTATATAAAAGACAATATTTTTTACTTATAAAAATTTAATGTCTATTAAAAGTGAAGTAATAAGAATATTTTTACAATAAAATAACTGAATGTAGCATTGAAAAAAATTATAATATACGTTCGTTCAGAGTGTTTGAGATTTTCTTTCAAACTTTACACTTTTTACAAGTCTTTTATTGTTAAATTCAGAAATGATATGTTATATTTTTAAAGTTTATCTAAAAAACTTTGCGATTTTTATGAATTTTTGAAAAAGAAACTTCAAAATCAAAAAACAACAACCGAACTGGTCAATTTTTTTTATTTTATATACACTTAAATGACATTTTAAAAACAAAACTTTTTTATGATATCGCGTTTCCCTCCAAATTTTTGAATTTTAATTTATTTTCCCGCCAAATTCTATATAAACAATCTAACCCCAAAGGGTATGCGAATAAGTAGAATATGATCAGGGTTACTGCCAAAAAATCTATTCACACACCCCCAATTATCTAATCCAATGTTGTATTCATCCCTGTCTTTTTCGATTTTCTTCCTGGTAGTATATCGGTATTTTTTTGGTGCACTATATACAGTATGTCCCACGAAATACTGGACAGTCGATTATTTCGTAACCTATTAAAGATACCAAAAAAGTTTTTATATGAAATTGAATGGCAAGAGGGGGCTGATTTATTGTCCGTAACAATTTTTTTTTATCATTATTGTTTACAGAGATATGAAAGTTAAGTTTGGTTTTTTAAATGGGATTATATATTTTTTGTTTGATTAATAGATAGTACGATTCAAGACGAATTCAGCAAACATTAATGTATACACCTTTTTTCAAATAGTTTTTAAGATATTACGAATAAAAGTTTACTGATTTTCGGTGGAAGATTTAGGCCTGCCGTTCCTAGCACAGTCTCTTCGTATCAATTTCAAGAGGCACGTTTAACACGTTCGACGCGCGACAGGGTAGCTCTATCGAGTTGAGCCCGTTTCCCCGGAGAATTATTGACCCGGCGGTGCTGCCGCGCGCTAGCATACAATCGGACAAACCTTTTTCGACCATTTTTTTACCCCCGCACGCAACGTGTTAACCAGTAGCATCTTAAGTGTGGTCGAGAGTCGAGACTCCCTACTGTGCTTCCTGGTCTCGCTGATTTTCTTCCACCGAAAATCAGTAAACTTTTACGCGTAATATCTTAAAAACTATTTGAAAAACGGTGTATACATTAATGTTTGCTGAATTCGTCTTGAAACGTACTATCTACTGATCAAAAAATATATATATATAATCCCATTTAAAAAACCAAACTTAACTTTCATATCTCTGTACACAATAATGATAAAAAAAAATTGTTACGGCCAATAAATCAGCCCCCTCTTGCCATTCAATTTCATATAAAAACTTTTTTGGTATCTTTAATAGGTTACGAAATAATCGACTGTCCAGTATTTCGTGGGACATACTGTAGATGATGTCCCATATGGACACGACAATAAATAACAAAACTAAGAGAGTAACATAATAAATAACAAAACTAAGAGTATAATATAATAAATGACAAAGCTAATAGTGCAACTTGGTGTGATAGATTTCGAAACAAGGGGAAACGCACAAGCCCACATTGCATTGTTGACACTAATTGTAACGTCCCTAAAGCGATGCTACGTTGTCCATGGAAGAGCGGCTTTCCGATGGACGAAAAGTGGGGTTCGTGTGGCGTGCGGTTAAGGAGTTAAAATCCAAAGCTTAGATCTTTCTTGACAATAATTTATTCGGTAAAACCCTATTCTAATTCTAACGTAAATACAATACTAACGCCTATTCTAATTCGTTAAATATTTATAAGAACAAATAAGGTTAATTATTATGTACAGACGAGGTTATGTTGATCGTAATCGTTATGCGATATACTTCTATCATTTATCTCGATAACGCGAGAGTTAGGTTATGTGTCTATGCTTAAAATTCGTGAATAGAAGTTAGGTTATGTGTCTAAGCTTTTACATTCGTGAACAAGAGTAATTATGCTGTTATTAATTATTAATCCGTATTAATTGCGGTAGAGTATCCTCTATTTTAGACGATACGCAGTGTAAGTGTGTGTGTGTGTGTGCAATAGATCTTGTCTCGTATGCCCTGGTCGCTGCCGAAGTTATAGGTGGCTATAACCTAAGAGCGGTCTCAAGGTTTCATGAAACATATAATCTTTGCTTGATTGCCTAAGCATCCGTAAGCCCTTCGTTATCTTTTCTACATCAGTCGCTACCTTGGAGAAAAGACTCTTCAGGAGCGGTCTTAGAAATGCGTCTGACTAGGAATGGCTTCTAGCGCTTGTTGGCAAGCGATTCGTCTGCTTACGGCAAGCACGAACTCTATATTAAAGGAGCATCAATTACTATTTGGTAGAACGGTCGCTACCCCTAAAGGAGCGGTCCCGATCTTTAGTATGTCAGTTACCTCCAAGATGTCGCCCGTACTGCACTTGCTTAGAATCGTCGTAGTGCACCTGTCATAAAGTTACTCAAGATTGAACCTGTAAAGGAGCATCGAATACTCTTGATCTCTGGAAAACGGTCTGTTCCGTTCGACGAAGCAACACGCTGTTTTTTATTGTTGCCAGATGTGGAAATCTTGGTTCTTTTCGCATCGTTTTCGAAGTTCCACATCTGGCATATTTTTACAGTATAATTTCGAGACTTTCGTCGAACGGCATGTTCTTTTCCCTAGCAATAACCATCGAAGAGGCCATATTGCTCCGCGGTCGTTAACGGCTCAGGGCCAACCTCGGTAAGGTCATCGAGGATTGCAGTCGACTCGCGGGACAATATGGCCATAAAAACATCTGTGAAACACTCGTTCGGTCTTGTCTTTTTGATCCGGAGTACCGTTTCTTCCTCCCCAATTTCGCGGCCTTCGACCAGAGAGGTTTCCTCCACCTTCGTCACGAGGAAGTCAGGGCGGTTTCCTTGCCCCCGTCAAGGTGGCCAAGAAGAGCTTCCTTCTTTGGGTCGAAGGCCAATCAATGCTGATTTGTCTAGTCACAACAAATCGGCGACGCCCTCAAATTCGCAAGTTTGGGGGATGAAAGTGGTGGAGGAACGGACTCCGAGAAAACAAAACCAGGAGACATAAGAGTCTTGGTCAGAACGTCAAAAGCATAACGCCGAAATCAGTCAAACAGTCTGAACGTCAGAAACGTGACAACAGTCAGAGACCATTCGAATCCTCTAACGAATTAAACGACGCGACAATTAAAAAGACTATTTTAGTTAATTTAAATATAGTTACTTATTTTAGAATTAGCCACCTAATATTAAGTTGGCCGGTGGTACGCGACATTCGTGAATACGTTACACGTTCGCGAATGGAACACGGTCGCTACCCCTAAAGGAGCGGTCTCGATCTCACTGGACGAGTATCTCAGCTGCCTCCTAGATCTTCGTCTATTCGGAACCTGATGCCAGAGAGAAGTGTGTTCCTGCTGCTTTCGCAGCTCCTTATATACCCGCCAGTCGGAGTTCGCACATACGCAGTTGTTCTAATTGTAATGGCGCTCTTATTCTAATAGTGACTGTTTTAATGTGAAAACGTACGAAATATGTTATACTTATATGAGAATGTAATTAAAATCTATAATATATAATGTGTGTCGTAATACAAAAATGTCTATTAGTAAATGGATGAACAGAATACGCGCTTATATACAGTAATAAGATAGAAATAGAAAGAGATAGACATATTTACAATAAGATGGAGAGAGACAGCGATAGTAGAGAGAGATAGAGTGAAATAGGAAGAGACAGAGACAGAGTCGTGGGGCGTTACACTAATGCATCGATTCACGTCTCACACCACTAGCTGCACATACAACACATCTTCGTTTTCGATTTTTCTTCCCCGACTGGTATACTGAAGGAAAATGTCTCCCTGTGAGCCTTGTGGGATAATTAGTTCCTGACCTGCTGCACCGATGATGTTCATGATCTTTGTGGTATTCCTGTAATACTTCCTTGATCAGCTGAAGCTGAAATTTCGCCATTGACATTTGTTTTTTTGTGGTGTCCTTATATAGACAGAATGCGTTCCAGACGCAAATATCAATCAAGTGGAAAAAGTATTTCCGATACCACTTTAAGCTTTTACGAGTTGTATCGATAGTACTTATAACCATATCTGATTTGTCGATTATGCCCATTGAAGAATTATAATCTATTACGCATTTTGGCTTTAGAATGAATTCATTTTTTCTTGACTTTTTTGGTACTTCTGCAAATTCTTCGTTATGGATAGTAGAAAGCATATAAAATTCCTTTCTGTCAGACCATTTCATTGCCAATAGATTTTCAGATGAGCGGAACACTTTCTCTCCTTTCTTCAATTTATCAGTTATCTTCGGCATATCTTTCCGTCTTTTTTGCACTGTGCCACAAGCGTTCGTACCGTTTTCGTGGAGTAGATTAAACAATGTGGGACTGGAAAACCAGTTGTCTAGATAAACAGTATGGCCTTTGTTTAGAAAAGATTGCAAAAGCGACATTACAATGTTCCCTGGCTTTCCAATTCGGTAGTTACAGCAGTACTAGCCCCACAATAAATGATTATATCTTGGATATAACCTGTTTTGCAGTCGCAAAGAAGGAATGATTTTATTCCAAATCTACTGCGTTTCGAAGGGATATACTGTTTAAACGACAGACGGCCTTTGTAGAGGAGTAGACTTTCGTCTATACATAATCGTTGGTATGGCTGAAATGCATTGTTAAATGATGTTCGTAACATTTCCACTACTTCATTTATTTTGTGTAAACGATCAGTAGTGTGGCCGACTATATCCGTAAAATGCAACATTTGCAATAATGAAAAGCAGCGATCCCTACTCATAATTACACTAAAAATATCGCTTCGGAGAAGCTTATCTTTAGACCAATATTCCTTTAAGGACAGCTTTTTGTTTCGCGTCATTAATAACAACGCAGCAATAAAACAATATAATTCATCCACATCCATCCCTCCTGAAACGTCTGAGGTGATCTACGCGAGGAATAATCGACACAGATTAGGCACAAAATACTATATTTTGTTCGATGTTGAAAGGCAAGCGAGCCACAACTAAAACGACCGTCTCAAGAAACGCTTCGTAGCAATCTGCCTTTTCATTAGCAATGCCCAAAACTTGGGACCTCGAATTTTCTATTCGTAGAGTGACGTGGCGACGGAGGAAAAACCCATGACCCACGCGGTTTATTGCATGGCCTGCGCTAGAGCCTACGAGTCAAAACGACGTTGCCAGCTCGCCGAGAAAATCGCTTTTCCATCGTCTAACGCGTCACCACACGTCCAAGCAATCCCTTTTGAGTTGTCGACACCAGTATTTGTTGGTTTTTTCCATAATAAATTTAACTAAATCTTGAGAAAAAAACAGTCGGAAGTAATCTAAAATACTTGACGAACGACTTAAATTGTTCCCTACTACTCCCGAATGATGTGGCGTAAAATTATGAATTTTTGGACTATGCTTCTTAGATGTCCATTTGATGCTAGAAGGAGTATCAATTCGTACTTCAGGCACTTCTGCTTCTTCGGACTCCGAGGTGCTAAGTACACGTGTCGGATTCTTTCTCCTCCTTTTGCGAAACGCTAAATAATATTCATTTTCTTCGTCAGAATCGCTTTTTGAAGCAATGATTTCTTTTATCCATTGTTCTCCTTTCAAACGTTTTACACTCATCCTAAAGGGAACTAAATTCAAATTGTAAGTTATACATTCAAAAAATTAACAATATAAGCAGACATACCAATTTGTTTTTCGTAGCTTATCTATAAAGTAGCTAATGTAGCTAAAACATATATAATTAAACATACATATTTACACATAACTTTCCGCGAGTGCCGCTAGCAGGCAGTGGTAGCACCTACATAACTTTCTAAGAATGCCGCCAGTTGGCGGCGGTAGGACCCAGAGAATGTTTAGTGGATGCCGCCACTGGGCGGCGGCAGTACCCACAGATCGTTTAGTGGATGCCGCCAATGGGCGGCGGTAGGATCGAAAGGGTTAAAGCAATGCTTGTCTCGCAAATTTTTTAGAGCGCACATTGTGTATGATTCCTAAAGTGATACTTATCTGGTAAATTTTTTAGAGCGTACATTGAAGTATTCACATAAACTATAAAAAGCACTATTTAAAAAGCACCAATATACTTGGCTTTATTATTTGATTTCGATACTTTGTAAGATCGGAATAATCACGATATCTGCAAATGTACTGGGTGTACATTTTTACACTGACGAAGTTTTTGCTGGTGTAACGACCAACGATCTTCCCTCTCACTCTATCCATTTCCGTCTTACTCTATCTATTACTATCTCTCTCTATCTATCACCATCTTTCTCTATCTTTGTATCTTTCTAATACTTTATTATTATATTATTGTGTATTCTGTTATCCTAACACTAATTAATATTTTTGTACTTTATTTTTATACCATATATTATGTTGGAATCGCTTAAAATAGGGGATCCAACGGAGGTCCGGATGAGGTGAGATGGAGGGAATGCGAAAGAAACGAAAACTCAAGTTTTATATTTTGTCGGCCCTGAAAAGGGCTTTTAAAAACGACGTTTATTTAAACTTTCGTGTAGGGGGCTGGGTGCTGCTCCGGTCCTCGTCGGCTCGGGTGGACGGTGGATCGGAGGCCCTGTGGTCGTGGCTGGTGGTGACGCCGGCGCTCCTCTTAGCGACGTTGGCGTCTGAAAAAGAGATAGCGGCGGAACCGCGGCGGTAAGCAAGAGTGTAAGTCTGGCTATACCAAAGATTCCCAACTCCAGGCTGCGCTCGCGAGCCTATTTGGAGCGGATAGCAAAACCTTGCCAGTAACGCAAAGGTAATGCAGTGGACTGTATTATCGACTCTTCTTCTGGCGCGAAGAAGAAGTCGATGAACGAGTGGCTTGAGAGGAGGAGGGACCTCTTCTCTTCGCCTTGCACCTTTTAGAAAGGTTCGTTTCGTACGAATCCAAAGAACTTAGGGATTCGTGAGCGGAGGGACACGCTATAACCAGCGAATTGCTGGTCCTGGAGGCTGAGGACGGCCAGAGGCTCCGCGACTCCGTTCACCTTACCGTGTGCTTCTATTCGTCACACGGGGGTTGCTTCTAAACGGGGTGGCAGAGCACGAGTAACGCAGAGGTGATAGGCACGTACGTTATCTCTCTCTGTTGTAACCCGTCTCTCAGGGATCCAACAGGCAGCGGCCTTTGTTGCTCCGAGACGAAACGAGACTCAGAGAATCAGGGCAGGCCCCGATTCCAAGAGTGCAAATCTCGATCAATTGTCTCCTAAAACAAACCAGGTGCTCTTTCGTACGTATTATACGTACGAATCGAGCAGAGCTTCCTAGTCTGTCGGCGACAGAGGTTCAGCTTTTGAGAGCTAGTGAGATTTCAAGTGTCTGGTAACCAAACTACTTGAAATCTGGAAACTGGCGAGCTGAGATGCGCTTGACGAACGGTCGCACTGACTGCGTCAAGCTTGATTGTCGTAAGACGACTGGGGCGAGAGCCGCGCGTGTCTCCGCGAAGCGGAAGACGTGCCAAATTTTACCACTACGCGGCGCTCACAAAATTATCTTTTGTCTCGTGCTAATGTAGTACGATGTACTCTCTCTCTCCTTCAGGCTCCGATGTCCCCACTCGACATCGAGCCTGGAGTTCAAAACCGTTGCTCGACAACGCTTACTTTGTTTGAACTTTAATTTTGACGACAAAAACAAGTCATACGACAGCTGATCGTGTTTTGCTGCTAGGACAACGTATGCTCCAACCGAAGGCCACCTTCGGTCGGTCACGTATACCAACAAATTACGAATCTCGCGGACGAGCCAAATGCCCGTTATATAACCGCTTTTTAAACATATTATAAGTTTCAATTATATGTTAACATAAAAACAACGTATATCCTCCGATTTCATTTACGATTAGAATAAGACCGTCATTAGAAAGTAAGACGTTACGCATGCGCGAACTCCGACTAGCGGGTATATAAGGAGCTGCGAAAGCAGCAGCAGACACACTTCTCTTTGGCATCGGGTTCCGAACAGACGAAGATGTTGAAGGCAGCTGATATACTCGTCCAGTTTGATCGAGACCGCTCCTCTAGAGGTAGCGACCGTTTTCCAGCGATCAAGAGTATTTGATGCTCCTTTACAGGTTCAGTCTGAAGTAACCTTATGATAGGTGCACTACGACGATTCCTGTGAAGTGCAGTATGGGCGACATCTTGGAAGAAGCTGATATACTAATAGATCGAGACCGTTCCTTTAGAGGTAGCGACCGTTCTAGCAAATAGTAGTTGATGCTCTTTTAATATAGAGTTTGTGCTCGCCAGAATCAGACGAATCGCCTGCCAACAAGCGCTAGAAGCCATTCCTAGTAGGGCACATTTTTAAGACCGCTCCTGAAGAGTCTTTTCTCCAAGGTAGCGACTGATGTAGAAAAGACAACGAAGGGCTTACGGATGCTTAGGCAATTAAGGCAAAGATTATATGTTTCATGAAACCTTGAGACCGCTCTGAGGTTATAGCTACCTATAACTTTGGCAGCGACCGGGGCATACGAGACAAGATCTATTGCAGACATACACACACAATACACTTCACCTTGTATAGAGGATCCTCTACCGCGAATAATATAAATAATCACATAACCTAACTCTCGTTCAACGACATATATATCGTATTTGCATAACTCTTGCGTTATCAAGATAATTGATAGATAATTATAATCACGTTCAATATAACCTCACATATATATAATCACACATAATATAACCTCATATTATCTTATGATTTTATTTAATCAGGTTAGAATAATTATCAATGTTGTATTAACGTTAGGATTACAATAAGTATTATGGAATAAATTATTGTTAAGAAAGGTATAAGCCTTAGATTTTAACTGCTTAACCGCACACCACACGAACCCCCACCTTTTCGTCCATTGGAAAGCCGCTCTTCCATGGACAACGTAGCATCGTTTTAGGGACGTTACACTTGTTTGGTACTGGCATCTGCGTTTTCGTTTCCGGTTATTCCTTGATTGGAGGGCACCCAGGTAATGGTAATATTTTTGTTTTTTTTTGTTAGTTCGGTGTAACTTGTTTGGATGTTTTTTATAACTTTATTTTTTCCTGTCTTTAGTGGGTTTTCTAGGGCTTGGATTACGCTCATAGAATCGGAGTATATTACATGATTTGGAGAATTACTTTTTTTGATGAGTTTTAGTGCGTCATGAATTCCATATGCTTCAGCGGTAAAGATGGATGCATGGTTAGGGAGGCGTTGTTTGATTATTTTATTTTCTGTTATTATGGCGTATCCAACTCCGTGGTCGGACTTAGATGCGTCGGTGTACATTTTATTGTGTTGTGTATTTATGATTGAGTTCTAAAAATTTGGTTTTGTATTTTTGGCTACTTGTGTTTTTTGCGGTGTCGGCTAGTTCTGTGTTAGTTTGGGATGTTTTGTTGGTCCACGAGTCTATTTTTTTCGGTTTGCGTTCTATGACAGGTGTATTTCTTGGTATCTTTGTGTTTAAGTATTTTTTAATTGTGTTATGGAGGAGAATAGGTAGTTTAGGTTTTTTGGCGTACAAGTTTTTGTATCTGGTGTTGAACATGTAGTTGAAAGTAGGATTTGTGGAGGTAGATGCTATTTTCAGTACGTATGTTATACTTACAAGGGAACTACCCGAAGTGCTAATCTCCGATTTTGATGCAACTTTGTAGGTTGGTAGAGAAGGCAAAAATATTCGACACGTATTTTTTTATATCGGCTATATTCGATGTTAAAGGGGTGAAAACCACCCCTAAAGTGGGGGGTAGAAAACATATTTCGGCTCCTATCTCGAAAACTATGAGGTATAGAAAAAAAGTATAAATTGGGCGATTACGTATTTTTTAGCAACGAATCCACCTGCATAAATAGTTTTTAAAAATACCTATTTGTTTAAACAATATATTGAAAAATGTCATGTTTTTGTTAATTTTTCAGGTAAAATGTTAATCAATCTTCTCGTAAATTTATGTGTAGTTACTATATGTCAAAATACAAGATACGGATATTTTGGAATTTTGAATTTTTGCCTTATAAACAAAATAATTACATTCACAGTTTATCCGTGTTTTCTGTGGAAACGAGCACTCAAACGAATTATTCCGGGAAAATTATATATTTTTATGATATTTTTACCATTATGTTGTAACATATGTTGTAAATAGTTCATTAAAACGTTAGAAACAAATGCACAGCTAATGATGATCAGCGCGAGCGCGGCGAAGAACTGTTGGCTGAAGCAGAAATTATAAACTTATTTGCACTGCTGTTTACGTTAGCTTGAGAGGTTCCTATTAATTATTGAATTGTTCAGATTTCCATCGCCGTTGAACTAATCAGGGTGTCGGAGCAGGTAACTGTCATAAAAAGGATAAAAGCCTTAAAGCGTCTGTTATCTGTAACTCACTCAAGACCTTAAGCCTGCAAGTGTTGAGGCAATAGGACTTATAACCCATTGTTATATTTTGTTGATGTCAATGTCGTCTACGTTTGAAAATGTGGAGCTCTGAAAAGAGCTGATTTTATTGTGGAGGACGAGGTCAACTGCAGTATATCCTTTATTCTGTAAAGAGATTTGGTTAATGTATGATTTTATATAACGTTATTTTCACAATAGTGAAAATCTTCAAAGAAATGGCGAAAGCATAAATGTTGTAGGCACCAAGAACATTTTAGGAAGGTCACATCGCTGCAGTGGGAACATATCATGCTACATATCTCTTTAAAACAGAAATCTACTGGATTATCAAATTCCTCTGGTTTATTATCCGTGTAACCGCTCTGAAACTAAGCATATTTAAATAATGGCCTGTACCTGGGTGCTCATAACTGGTTGTGAATTAGTGATTGCATTTTTATTATGGTGTCTCTGTGGTGTAGTTTTATCTGTATATTTAAGCTTATGACTAAATCCGAAAATCTTCTAGCGAAATTTTTCCAAACACGAAATCCGAACACATCTAATGGTTGAATAACAGAAGTTGTATTTTTTGGAATTTTTCGTAACTCTAATGTCCTTCCTGCTGGGATAATACTATTCATCATATGTTCATCATAGCCACTCCACGAATCTATAAGAAGATTTTTCTGATGTATACGGAAAATATACCTCTTGTAACCATGTCTTTAAAAGTGCTTTTGTTAACTTTCCTGAAGACGAAGCCTGCACAAATACGTTTGGTGCTTTAAACATTGTCTCTCGAATTCGAGGTTCTAATTCGCCGTTTTGTTCTTTTAATATTATAAAAAGAGGTAATAGTAACTTGCCATCAGCTGAGACTATCGGTTGAATTGTGTAACTATGTGTCATAGCAGACATTGAGTGTATTAACGCCTCTGTTTGTTTTTCACCTTTCCACGACAAGGATCTACTAGTATGGATTTCCAATTGAAAACCACTTTGGTCGCTGTTAAATATATTCTGTTCTCCGTGAGTGCTGTAGTATCCCTTAACTAATGCTACAAAGTTATCTGCAGTTGCGGTTGTTTCGACTATCCAGTTACTGTAATTGTGCGTAACAAATTTGGTCGTCTTCCTGGAAACAATACCGTATTTATATTTAAAATTGTTGAGCCAATGACTAGCAGCTTGAAAACCTTCCAAATTTATTTTAATATTTTCTTGCAGTACCCATCGGTTTAAATCAGTGTCGTGTACTATCGTCTTTCGATCTCTAGCATCTATAAATTTTCCAATCGTTCCCTTTGCAATAGCATTTAATTTATGCAAACGATCGCCACCCTTTGTGATCTGCTTTTCCCACCTATACAATTGCTGCATATTTTTCACTTTCTTATATCTATTACGAATAGCACTAAACGATTTTGGTCCCTTTTTACCACTCCTCCAAAAATTAACGGCGTCCTTCTTGTATTCTAATTCTATTATTTATTGCTCTCCTCTTTCCTGATTGTCGTCGGTAGATACTATGGAAGTATTAGAATAATCTAATTCTTGTTTATATTCCAGGTTTGATAATTCAAATTCTCTCTCTTCCGCCTGGTCGTCAAATACTAACTCCTGCTCACAATCAATCTCTATATCTAGAAATGGTGCCTGTCTGTAATCGTTAATTAGATGAATAATATTTGGAGCCAACTCAATTTCCTTGGCATTAGGGTGGGTCACACTGCTCTTAGAATTATAACTATAAGTTTCTATTAGTAAATTAATTATATTCACGGGGTCGATCTCCATAGCGAATGTAAAAGTAAAACTATAAGTAATCAAAATAGTTTAAATACAGTAATCAAGAAGAACTAAAGGAAAAACAAGAAATTATATCATTAGTATTCTATAAATGGGATTTACAAAAATATGCAAAAAGAGAGAAGTAAATATAAACTAATCAAATTTATGTACGATGGACAGAATGATACCACGCTTAATAGTCACGTCGTCGTGCCCTCAAAAAAAGTCTTGCAGAAAGTCCTGAAGAAGTGTCCAAGAAGTCCAACAAGGGAATGTTAAAAAGGGATTCATAGTGCATACTTTTATACGTCAAAAATGATTGAAGTAGGGAGGGCGTAGTGAGTAATTTGGGCGTTCCACATTCATAAATGAGAAACAAGCAAGCTAGGAAACAACATCGCTCATACTGGAAAATCCCAAAATAAAATCAGCCTTCCTCAGAGATTTTTACAAACGTAAATGATATTAGGCCCAAAAGACATTAGCCTTTGATTATGGTCCAATTGCCCTCATATTCGTAGGCTTAAAGTCTTGAGCGAGTTACAGATAATAGACGCTTTAAGGCTTTTATCCTTTTTATGACAGTGTTACGGGCGCAGTCCGTAACTCCGTTCGTTCGTATCGCTTCTCTTACGAACAGAATTCGTAACTCCGTCCGTCACATAAACAATCACCCCACAGGTTAGTCATGGGAGGTATTTTTATAGAAAAAAATATACTTCTATGCGTTCTAACGTCTAGTCCGAGCCACTACTCTGTCTGTGAATTAAATGTGCCGAGACAGTGCGAAATGGTAGTGTGGTCGCGATAACAGAGCGGCTGTGAAAAGGAAGCTCGGCCACGATGCGCGAGTATATCTAAACTTCTATTAATGAAATATCCAAGGAGGATAAAGGTAAATGGGTTAGGAAACCATCTAGTCCCATACGGGCCCCGCTATGCGTGATCGATTTTCCCGACAGGTGGAGGCTTATGCTAATACTGCATTTGGAAAGGTGAAGTAATCAGCACAAAGTATATATGAAGACAAAAGGAAAAAAAAAAATAAATATATTATAGTCTCTGAGATTGTAACAAGTTGTTGTTGAATTAACAACAAGATTAACAACAGATAATCGTATGCATAAACAAAGAAAATTGAAGAGGAAAGAATTGAAATGCACCACGGTGAATGAGCACACAACCGTAAAATAATTATAATAAGTATTATATAATATAATAAAATATTAATTACAATTATATGACGTTAATAAATGCACGCATCGTATAAAAGAAAGAAAAGAAAATATTCACATATGTGATCGCAACCGAGATATTAAACCGTGCTGTGCACGTGGACTATCCCGCGCCAAGGTGGCCGTAAGGACACCAAGGTAAATCCACGATATCGACTGGCGATATCGATGTCCCTCAAACCGCGTGGCGAAACAAAATGCGATAATTCATGTACAACAATGAGAAATCAATATATAATCAATACACAAAGAATATGAAACAATTCCAGACAATTATATATATAAATCAAAATCAGACAATATTCAAAAGACTCACGCAGTTGAAGAAATCAACGTAATCAATCCTTTTCCAGATAACAAATCCAATAATGAGCCAAATCAAATCCTTAAGGTATGCCAGTTCGGTTGTAAGATGCAGTACGATACAATGTAGCTATGAATGATGATAATACTGTAAAGAAAAAGAGAGCACACGCGGAATGGTTAGAGAATTGAATTTTATATCGAACTATGGTTTTCTGAACGAATTGCCGAATTTTACGTGGGCGATTGAGTCCATTCACTCCCGTGAATCTACGCTCGAAACAATTAATAATTGAGAAAAGAACAAAAAGGTAGAGGGAAAGAAAGAAATAGAATATAATTAAACCCACGGTCTCCCGTCACGCACCTCGCGACTTGTCGACGAAGAGT
This sequence comes from Calliopsis andreniformis, assembly GCF_051401765.1. Classification (NCBI taxonomy): domain Eukaryota; kingdom Metazoa; phylum Arthropoda; class Insecta; order Hymenoptera; family Andrenidae; genus Calliopsis; species Calliopsis andreniformis. Next base: position 40,822,673 of record NW_027480422.1, read on the forward strand.
GATCGATCACGGAAATCAGGATAGGCAGGATCCTTCGAGGATCACCAATACAGTGATCTTCTGCCGTATCCGTGAGAGGTCCTGACGAATCAGGTGAGGCAGCGTGCGGGAGCCGTCGCGCGATTTGTCAACTCGCATTTCGATATATCGCGTGTGCTCTATTTCCGGTTTTCTTCACAATTCACAGGTTGCTCAATATTTTGCGCAATGCTACACATGAACAACATCCTCTATTACTCCTTACAATTAACGACGGTCAATAATTATTAAACTTGTTGTAATAATTTACACAAGTTTTTCACACTTTCGCGGGAAACGCTCGGCGTTTTCGTCGCGTGGTATCGTCGCTCGCGCGTCGCGTCGTGTCACGCGCTGTATACAGTTTTTGTGCGAATTCCAAAACCAAACGCGAAAGGTTCTCATTCCAAATTCTTGACACGCCGTCACATTACAAAGTTTTCCGCGATTACTCGCAACCGTCCCAATTCATGCAAGATACAGGTGCATTGGAACCCTATGAACAATTGCAATTAGCTCCAACAGGCATCACGGACAACAAGATGCTTGACTTGCGACAGAAGGTGTTGACCACACTCTCGGTGCACACTCATTCAAGCGCATGAGAACCCGCAATTCCAAACATCGTAATGTAACGATAGTTGTTACGGCTAAGGTGTTCATGCTCACCTTCTCGAGGCTTCAGAAGAACACACACACGCACACATACATCCTCACAACTCTCACACATTCACACACACTCGCGTCACCGACTTTCGACGACGATTCCAAGGAGAGCGTATAATACAACGACAACAATTATAATTTAGAATTTTGAACGTCAAAGGCCAGAATGTGCCAGACTAGGAAATTCCATAATGACAAAGCATTGTCGTGACACACCCCGGCTGACGTAATGGCCGAAAGTCAAAAATCCGAAAAATTTCCTGTTCGGAACGTAACAACAGTTACCTGCTCCGACACCGTGATTAGTTCAGCGGCGATAGAAATCTGAACAATTCAATAATTAATAGGAACCTCTCGAGCTAACGTAAACAGCAGTGCAAATAAGTTTATAATTTCTGCTTCAGCCAACAGTTCTTCGCCGCGCTCGCGCTGATCATCATTAGCTGTGCATTTGTTTCTAACGTTTTAATGAACTATTTACAACATATGTTACAACATAATGGTAAAAATATCATAAAAATATATAATTTTCCCGGAATAATTCGTTTGAGTGCTCGTTTCCACAGAAAACACGGATAAACTGTGAATGTAATTATTTTGTTTATAAGGCAAAAATTCAAAATTCCAAAATATCCGTATCTTGTATTTTGACATATAGTAACTACACATAAATTTACGAGAAGATTGATTAACATTTTACCTGAAAAATTAACAAAAACATGACATTTTTCAATATATTGTTTAAACAAATAGGTATTTTTAAAAACTATTTATGCAGGTGGATTCGTTGCTAAAAAATACGTAATCGCCCAATTTATACTTTTTTTCTATACCTCATAGTTTTCGAGATAGGAGCCGAAATATGTTTTCTACCCCCCACTTTAGGGGTGGTTTTCACCCCTTTAACATCGAATATAGCCGATATAAAAAAATACGTGTCGAATATTTTTGCCTTCTCTACCAACCTACAAAGTTGCATCAAAATCGGAGATTATCACTTCGGGTAGTTCCCTTGTTAGTTGTTTTCTTCTTAGTTCTAAGGGCATTTCTTTAGGTTCGAACAGTATGCTGCTGGTTGGACAGATGCGATATAGTCCTGTAGCCAATCGTAGTGCTGTGTTGTGTATGGGTTAGAGTTTGTTTAGGGTGGTGGGCTTGGCTGATTGGTATATTATTGATCCATAGTCAATTTTGGTAAGGATTAAGGCTCGGTATGTTTTAAGGAGTATTTTTTGATCTGATCGTCAGTCACAGTTGGATAACGCTTTGATGATGTTTAATCTTCGTAGGCACGATTCCTTCAGTTGTCTTATATGGGGCGTCCAAGTCAGTTTTCTATTGAAGGTCAGTCCGATGAGTTTGATGGTGTCTACAAATATGATTTCTGTGTTTTCTATTGTTATTTTTGGTGTGGTTGGATGGTTTTGTTTTGTAGAGAATAGGATGCCCTTCGTTTTTTGAGCGGAGAGTTTTAGGCCTGATTTTTGAGTCCATTTTTATAGGGTGTTAAAAGCTTCTTGAGCTATGTTTTTTATGGTGTTTAGATTTTTTCCACTGAATGTCATGGTGAGATCGTCAGCGTATGGGTGTTTTTTTGACTGGGTTCTTTATGTCATCTGCTATATCGTTTATCCCGATTAGAAATAACGTGACGCTGAGTATTGAGCTTTGGGGGACTCCATTTTTTATGTTTTGTGTTTGAGAGTGTGCTGTTTGTTCTTAGTTGGATGGATCCGTCTGTGAGGAAATTTATTATATATTTGAGTATGTGTTCGCTAATATTAAACTTAATGAGGGATGTGATGATTTTGAGTTTCCATATCATATCGTAGGCTTTTTTGATATCTAGACAGATTGCCATAAGGCAGTTGTTTTTCTGGTATGCGTCACATATCTCCGTTGTGTTGGCCAGGACGTCTGTAGTGGAGCGGTATTGTCGGAAACCGTATTGAATCAGTGATAGGCAATTGTTAGTTTCCAGGTACCATCTGATCCTTCTGTTTATTACTTTCTCAAGCAGTTTACACATGTTGTTCGTTAGAGCAATTGGTCGATAGCTCTCAGGTTGATGTTTATTTTTATTTGCTTTGAGTATCGGTACCACTATAGCTTTCTTCCAGTTGTTTGGAAATACTGCGTGGGTCCAAACGCAGTTGAAAATGTTTAGCAGGTGTTTTCTTCCGGACGGTGGGAGGTTTTTTAGCATCCTGTTTGGGATTCCGTCTGGACTTGGTGCGGAGTCTTTTGTTGTTTGGAGAGTTTTGTTTAGTTCTTCCATATTTATGGGTGCGTTTAGTGTGGCGTCTGTGCTGTTTATGTTTGAATGATCGGGGTTTCTTGATTTTGGTTTTCGTGTGTTGTGATTTTATTTTGAAAGTCTGGTGAGTAGTTGATGTTGCTTGAATTGAATTGAAGTTTCTCGGCTAGGGTGTTGGCTATTTCTTTAGGGTTAGTTACATGTTTATTATCGTTTAGTTCTAGAAACTGTATTTGTGTCAACAGGCCGTTTCCATTGATTCGTTTGATTTTTTGCCATACCTGTTTGATCGGGGTCTTGTTTGTTAATGAGGCGGCGTACGCTTTCTACGATTTTCTTTTACTCTCTTTGTTTGTTTTGCGCGCGATAGCTCGGCGTTTTTTGAACTCGATTATATTTTCAGTAGTGGGGTTTCTTTTCATGCGGTTGAAAGCGTTGTGGCTCTCTTTTATTGTACTCTACAGTTTTCATTCCACCAGAGATTGGTTTGTTTTATTGTTGTTGTTTCAGGGGTGTTTTTATTTGTTTCAGAGGCCTCTTTTGCTGCAGTGTTGATGATTGATTCGAATTCTTCTAAGTGTTTATTGATGTCGGATGGATTTATCTTGTAATCGGTTCCTTTTTGTCTGATGTCCTTTATGTTTGTTTTATATGTGTCCCAGTTTATTTTGTTTAGGTTCCATTTCAGTGGGTTGGGGGTGTGGGACTGGGAGGGCTGGGTAGTGTTGTCATCGTACAATATTTGAATGGGGAAATGGTCGCTATCGTGTAGGTTATCTAGGACTCTCCATTCCATGTTTTGTGCCAGTTTTGAGCTGCATATGGTCGATGGCACTAAACGACCCGTTTCTTGCGTTGAAATGGATGGGCGTTCCGGAATTCAAGATTATCAATTTGGAGTTATCTAATAGAAGCTTTTCTATTTTCTTACCCCTTGTGTCGGTTCTTGATGATCCCCAGAGCGGATGGTGGCTATTGAAATCTCCTGTTACTATTAGTGGTGTAGGAATTTGTTGTATTAATTCTTTTAATTCTTCACTGCATAGGGGTTGGTTATTTGGAGCGTAAATATTGCAGATATTTAATTTGTTCGGAAGGGAGGTGGTTACTGCTATTGCTTCTATATTAGTATCTAATGTTATTTCTGTGGCTTGATATTTTTTGGAGATTGCGATTGCTACTCTTCCGCTGGCGTAATTCTCGCTTTCTCTATTTTTTGTGAAGATTTCATATTCTTTTAAGGTTGGTTGGTGGCTTCTCTTGAAGTTTGTTTCTTGTATGCATAGTATTTGCGGGTTGTATTGTTTCAGGATGATTTGAAGTTGTTCATAGTGGGCGTGGTATCCGTTTATGTTCCATTGGATTATGTTTTTCATGTTGGTCGTTTGTTGATTTGCTTTGTTTTTTTGTAAGAGTATTTATTCTATGACATGAGTGTTTCTATGTCAGTATCTGTATCTGAAAATGAGCTCCAGGATCCAGATTCGTATGGTGTTTGGTTCGACAGTTTTTTACAAATTCTGTGCAATCTGTTTTTGATGCTGCGTCCAGATAGGAGAGGGTATATCTTCTCTAACATAGATATTAGTGCTGGTATGTTTTCTGTGTGTTCTAATGCTATTTCCGTGAGGTTGGTGGTTCCGAAAGCGTTCTCAAGGAAACTTGTTAGTTGGTTGTAATTTAGTACGAAATTGTTGCTCGGATTTTCAATACTTTCCTTGGCAGGGTTGAGCGTATCTTCTAGCTTACTACCGGTTGGGGCAGGGGAGTTTGTACGACTTTTTTTTACGCTTATGGTCCTTTTTTGTGTAATAATTGGAGGTGTTTTGAACGTTTCTTGGCTTGGGATTTCAGATTCGTTTGTGTTTTCTGAGGAGTTGGAGAAAGGTCTCTTTGTTCTAGTAATGGTTGTCGATAAGGTAGGTAATTCCGTTTGATCGATATCCATGATTTCTTTGTTTATCGGTGGTTTAGTCGGTTGGTTTTGTGTTAGTGGTATGTGAGTTTGTGTTTGTCCGTGGGTTGTGTTGTCTTCTCTTTCCATCAGTGGGGTATTATTAGGGCATCGTTTGGCAATGTCCTTCCTTCTTGCATATGAAGCAGTTCAAATTGTCTGTCGTTGTGAAAATTCGGTGGGGGGTATCATCTATGTTCATTTTGAAGGATCCTGGTATTCTTTTAACGTCTTCTGGGTTTATATATAGTTGTCTCCTGAAACTCAGGATATGCAAATATTCGGGGTCGGATATGCCTGCTTTTAGAAATGTGATTTTTGAACAGAGACTATTAGAATCTGTTCGGTTCGCGGTTAATCGATATACTCGCGACACTCGTTTTGCCACTCGCCAAATTAATCTCGAGTGGCTGTTTCAAATTCCGGATGGACCTCGTCAGTGAAATGTTACAGTGAAAAACAGTGAGTCCGCACGATGACTCTAGTTGCGGTGAAGTTCAGACGGCTCTGACTTCTTTCCTTGCGTTATTCTCGAAGACTCCAATGCATCTACTTCTTGTCGAAGACTCGAATGTATCTCTTCGAAGATTCGAATGTATCTCCTTTTTTTTCCCCGGAGTCCGTTCTTCATCACCCTACATCCCCAAAACGCGCGACTTTAAGGGCGTCACCGAATTTGCACGACGAAACAAATCGGCATTGATTGGCCTTTGGCCCAAAGAAGGAAGATCTTCCTAGTCACCCTGACGGGGGCAAAGGAACCGCCCTGATTTCCTCGCGACGAAAGTGGAGGAAACGTTTCCTTCAGGTCGAAGGCCGCGAAAATTGGGGAGGAAGAACGAACCCCGGAATAGCGTGGCTCGAGCGGGCCCACGCGCGTATTTTCCGAATGTTTTTATGGCCGTATTGTCCCGCGAGTCAGCGTCAATCCGCTGAGTCCGAAAAGGATGAGCTGGCGAAGGCACCGATTACGGGGCAATACGGCCCTCGATGGGTATTAGGGATGAACACTTCGCTCGAAAAAAGCACGAAATTACTTTATTCTGCCAGATGTGGAATTTTTGAACGTACGGATGAATACAGAAGGTATTTACAAGAAACTCGGATTCCCACATCTGGCAGCAATAAACGCGATTGCCTCTTCGAACGGAACATGCTCCCCCCGTTGATCAATTAAATTGATCAATAGGAATCGATATCCCTCATACAACGAAACGCGAATGCTTACATAAACGAATGCATTATGTAGCCTTAACGCTAAACTTAAACAAAATAAAGTCTTTAGCTCTGCGGGGTTTGGGTTGCATCGTTCACTAGAAGAGGCGCCAATTGCTTCACGTTGCGCTGATAGATGCCCTGGTTGGTCCGCACGGTGACCGCTCGGATGACGTTGTCCGGTCCTGGATGCACTTTATCTACTCGTCCGAGATGCCATTGTAATGGCGGTAGATGGTCATCCTTTAAGATAACCAAGGATCCCTCCTTGATTTCGTGCGAACCACTGGACCATTTTTGTCGCACGTTAAGTTGATGTAGGTACTCCTTGTACCATCTGGTCCAGAAGTCCTGCTTCACTTTCTGAATATGCTGCCATTTCGATAGACGGTTGGCAGGTGTCTCGCTGAAATCGATCTCGGGTAGACTCGTTAACGTATTGCCGATTAGAAAGTGAGCAGGAGTCAATGCTGAAGGGTCATTGGGGTCTGAGGAAAGCGGAGTTAGCGGACGGGAATTGAGGATCGCCTCGATTTCTACAACTAGAGTGTTGAATTCTTCTAGTGTAAACAATTGTTCCCCGACAACTCGTTTGATATGGTGTTTGAACGAACGCACCGCAGCTTCCCATAGCCCTCCGAAATTCGGCGAAAGAGCTGGTATAAAGTGCCACGCGATTTCTTTATCGGCTAGCCATCGTTGAACCTTCGCGTCCGTTTGAAGTTCTCGATGAAGTTGGGTCAACTCGTTGTCCGCACCCACGAAATTCGTTCCGTTGTCAGAGTATATATTACGACATATTCCTCTTCGCGCGACAAATCGTTTCAAGGCGGCGATGAATGTTTCGGTCGTCATATCTCCGACAACTTCGAGATGGACTGCCTTTGTCGCGAAACAGACGAATACCGCTACGTAAACCTTAACCCTTGCTCGGTTACGATACTTCCTTTGCTTTATAAAAAATGGACCGCAATAGTCTATTCCGGAGTTATAAAAGGGTCGACTCTCGGAGACTCACGCGGCAGGTAAATTACCCATTGTATACTTTACAGTTGGTGGATCAATCCGGAAGCATCTAAGGCATCGTCGCACGATTTTTCGTACAGAGCTTTTTCCATCGATCAGCCAATACTGCTGACGAACGATACATAGCGTTGTATTGATACCGGTGTGGTGTTTTTGGATGTGAGCGTTCCGAATAATTAACTCCGTAATATGATTATTCCTCGGCAAAAGGATCGGATGTTTTTGTTCATATGGCAGACTCGAATTCTGCAGACGTCCTCCGACTCGTAATATGCCTTTATCGTCCAGGAAAGGTCGCAACGAAATTAGTTTACTACCGGGTTGCAAATCTTTGCCGGTTTTTAATTGATTGATTTCCTTGGAAAAAACTGATGCTTGAGTGAGTTTTATAATTCGTTCGTTCGCGTGGCGTAACTCTTCTATAGTTAAAGGACCCTTAACCTTATCACGTTGCTTGAAGCGCAGACAATAAGCGATTATTCTTCGTAGCCGTTTTATCGATGAATACCGGTGTAAAATTTCTTCGGAACGAATGACAACCGTTAAGAAACACGCGAGTGGTCGTGATTCCGGGACTTCCGAAGTAATTGTGAATTGCGACGGTGGCCAATCCGATTCCGATTTAATCAGCCATGTCGGTCCATGATACCAAATCGTATGAGTCAAAAAATGTGACGGAGATTGCCTTCGAGAAATCAAGTCGGCCGGATTGTCCGAAGATTTTATGTGTCGCCACGCGTTCACGCTAGTCCTGTCTTGAATGTCGGCGACACGATTTGCAACGAAGGTTTTCAAGGTGCAAGGTTCCTTATTAATCCAATTAAGGACAATGGTCGAATCTGTCCAGAACACGTTACGGTGAAATTGACATGGATAAGATTGTTGAATATTCTGGTATAGATTTGCCAACAGAACTGCTCCGCATAGTTCTAGTCGTGCAAGACTGATGACTTTTAACGGTGCAACGCGCGATTTTGGACATAATAACTGGATCCTAATGTTGCCGGTTTCGTCAATCGTTCGTATGTAAATGCAAGCTCCGTAAGCGCGTTCGCTCGCATCACAAAACCCGTGAAGTTCCGTCCGGACAACTGCACGCTGCGACACGTTACGTGGAAAGGATACCTTATCTAGCGTTCGAAAATCTTGCATAAATGTCGTCCATTCCGTATGCATGTCGTTGGGTAGCGATTCGTTCCAATTTAATTCTAATCGCCAGAGCTTCTGAATTAGAATTTTTGCCGTAATAATGACCGGTGCAAGTAAACCTAATGGGTCGAATATCCTAGAAATTGTGGATAATATTGTCCGTTTAGTGACCTGCGTGTCGAAATTTACATCTACTCTATATACAATGTCGTCGTTGCGCGCATCCCACGAAATTCCGAGCGTCTTTATCGAGGAATCGCCAAAGAATTTCGGATGTATCTGTTCCTTAGGAAGACCCGTCAAGAGTTGCGGTTCGTTAGACGCCCATTGACGGATGTTTAATCCTCCGCGTTTTAAGAGATCTATAATTTCGTCACGTAGACGCAACGCGTCGTTAAAAGTGTTAGCGCCAGTCAATAGATCATCTACGTATAGATCTCGTTTCAATACGTTTGCCGCGATCGGTGCACTCAACCTTTCGTCTTCCGCAAGTTGTTGCAAGCATCGGACTGCTAAGTACGCAGCTGATGATATCCCGAACGTGACCGTGTTTAGCTCGTATGTTTTAATGTAGCCGTCGTCATCGCGCCACAAAATCCGCTGATACCGACGATCATTCGGTTGGACGTAGAACTGCCGATACATTTTTTCGATGTCTCCGGTGAGAACGTATGCATACGTACGAAAACGTATGAGGAGCTTAAACAGGTCGTCCTGAATTGTAGGTCCCGTCATGAGAACGTCGTTTAGTGACAATCCGCTGCTCGATTTCGCTGACGCATCGAAAACGACCCGAACCTTCGTGGTGGTACTCGCAGGTTTTACTACGACATGGTGCGGCAGGTAGAAATTTCCCATACCGTGCGACGCGTTGACCTCGCTCAAATGCCCTAGTTCTAAGTATTCTTTTATTATGGCCGTGTATTCGCGTTTCAGTTCCGTATCGCGACTGAATCTTCGTTCTAACGCCAAGTATCGATTGAGAGCGCGCGATCGAGACTCTCCGAGTTCGGCCTTCCTTCCGTTGAAGGGTAGAGCGACGATGTAACGTCCCGTTTCGTCTCGCCTAGTATGATCTTTGAAGTGATCTTCGCAATCCTGTTCTTCGGACGATAGGTGACGTACCTGAGGACCTTCTTCTAGCTCCTAAAATTTCCTGAGATCGAAATTCGGTGTCGCAAGAAATGTTCGATGCTTCATACGCGACGTTGAGGCTGGACCGCTCCCCCCGATGACCCATCCAACTTGGGTTTTTTGAAGAACCAAATCTGGTTGATCAGGCGCAGAGAGGCTAAGGGTAGATTCACACTACACCGTAACGTGACGTAACGTAACGTAGCGGGTCAAAAGCCAGAATATCAGTCCCTGAGTTTTAAATGAAACCATTCACACTACACCGACGGTGACCGGCACCGCTCGTTCGTTCTCACTACACGCAGCGTAACGTAACGTAACGTAGCGGGCCGACGGCAAGAGATATTGTTGCCTCGTTTTTAAATGAAGCAGTTCACACTGTACCGACGTCGGCCGTAACGTAACGTAGGAAATTCGTTGCCAACGATATTTTCTACGGTGACCACTTCAATGGGACCTTTTTTATGACCCTGGAGTGCTTTGGTGCGAAGCTCTCGGAACCCGCATCCCAGGGGTTCGGGAAAAAAGTAAACAGAAGTATGGTACCTAGTAATGAGAAGTCATTTTTATAAATTCATATGTGATCTTCACAGAAATGTAACCGGTGAAATGCTGTTTTTCTGATTAAAATGATACCAAGCGTGATATAAATGTGATTATTTTTAAGGGTTTTAATAAAAAGAATACTTAACTTCTGAACGATATGCATTATAATGGATATAATGGAGTACAATATCTAATTTTGCTAAAAGTAGGATATGTTGTATTTTTGGAGGATGCATAAGTATATGTTAAATGATTTCTTGCAAGTAAAAAGCAGAATAGTGTATAGGTGTTGTAAACATAGTATTTTTTCTTTTTTATCAATTATCACTGTTTAACTAATAAACTGATAAACATGTACTGTTGAGTGCTCGTAGTGAAGATAAACAAGCAGCTAATACAATATGTTCAGTTGAAAAAACAACTTTCTAAGGGTGAACTATCCCTCCTTGTAGTTACTCGCCACCGTTGGTGGTAGAAGGACCCGGTCACTCCGCGACCTTCCGTGAGCCGCGGAAATAAGGGAGGAAGATCGAACCTCGGAATAGTGTGGTTCGAACGGGCCCACGCGCGTGTTTTCCAAATCTTTTTATAACCGTATTGTCCCGCGAGTTGGCGTCAACCCTCCGTTAAATCCGAATGTCGATTGAGCTGGCGTAACGGTACCGACTGCGAGGCAATACGACCCTCAATGGTTAATTGCTAGGGAAGACACCGCTCGAAAACAGCACGAAATTACTTTATTTTGCCAGATGTGGAATTTTCGATGGTACGAAAATACGTTTTATTGCCATCGGCAACCGAAGTTTCGTGCAAAGTTAGGAAAAGGAAGAAAGTCACTTCGTCAACGAACGTCAGAAGTGATAGACGGAAGTGACAGTTTTCATTTGAAAAAAGTTCCTGTGTTGGAAAAGTGTAAGTTCAAGTGTTTAATATCGCGTATGGTGTAACATTCGTTTGTGTGAAATATTGTTATTTATAATAATACTCTCGTTTTTTTTTTTAGTAAAAACCATGAATGACGAAAAATTGATTGAGCTAGTTCGCCAGAAACCTGTTCTATATGACCTAACGCACTCCAAATACTTGGATGCACATTATAAATTAAGGATTTGGGATGAGATTGGAACGGAACTGAATGCAAGTGGTAAGTCACAGGATCATACGTTTGCACACACGAACATAAAAAATTGAATTCTATTAAAAACGAAGTTGTTATTAATTACAATTATCACATATTACAATAACACACAATATATACTAACTAAACGCTACACGCATGCGCACGTCCACACTAATACAGTTTCGAAGTATAAAACTAACATGGAAGTAAAATATAAACTAAATTTTTTCTTCCTGCCAGGATACCGCACCCTCGTCATTGAAATATTCTTTTAACGTTTCTCTTGTTAAAAAAGCGTCATTGGAACAATTTCCACCTTGTGCCGGTAGGTCGTGCAGTTGTGTAGAATTTACTGCAGATCCTGCAGTATCGTTATTAACAGAACTGACAGAATGATTTTCCTGTTTATTAATAAAATTATGTAAAATGCATGTTGCTAAAATGATATAATCTGCATTTTCTGGCTTCGACTGCAGTTGTCAGTGAAAAATCCTAAATTTCTGGCTTAAAATGCCAAATGTGTTTTCCACCACTCTCCTAGCGCGGCATAGCCGATAATTGTAAATACGCTTTTTTTTGTCGTTTAGTTGGTTTCCTGGATATGGTCTCATCATGTAAGACTTTAATGGGAACGCCTCGTCCCCCACAAAAACAAAAGGTGCCTTTTTGATGGAATTTGGCAATAGTGCTTCGTTTGGAATATTTAAAGCGTTACGTTCCATGGCTTTCCCAATATTTGATTTCGCAGGTATTCCCCCGTCGCTATTTTTTCCAAATGCACCGACATCTACCGCTACAAAATTATATCGTGCATCCACTATTGCCAATAATACGACGGAGAATGTCTTTTTATAATTAAAATATTGTGTCCCGGTGTTTGCAGGAGCTTGTATTGTTACGTATTTCCCGTCTATGGCGCCTATACAGTTTGGAAAATTCCACAAATTTTTAAATTCCTCCGCGATCTCTTTCCACCGCTCTTCTGTTGGCATGGGCATTGTTTCTGCCATTAATTTACTAACAATGACCCTGCATGTTTCATTTACAATCGTTTGTACTGTACTATGCCCTAGGCGGTAGCTAAACGAAATGCTTTAAATGAATTTAAAAAATTAAGAACATATTACAATATACGATTTCATATTAATATAATGTCATACAATATAAACTCATATTAACATTTGTTTTTTCTAGGATCAACGTGCAAATTGCGTTGGAGCAATATACGAGATAATTATCGCAGACATCTAAAAAAAGCAGAAGGAAGAAGTGGACAGGCCGCAAAAAAAATAAAACCATATAGGTTTTATAATCAATTATGCTTCTTGCATAAGTCAATGGCCCAAAGGGAAACAATTTCAAATGCGCCTGCTGTGATAAGAGACAATAGTGAGGAACCAGCGTGCGTTGTCGGCATATCAGAACCAGAATCACCACCAACGACAAATACAACAACAACAACACCAGAAATGGAGGAAGAGCATGTTACACATACACCTGCAGAATCGGCGGCCCACCATAATAGAAGAAAAAGAAGCGAAAGCGACATTCACAACAGTGCATCATCCAGACTGGTCGATTACATTATTAATAAAAATAGTAAAAAGGACCATTTAGACAATTTTTTTGAAGGCATTAAAGATACAATAAGAAGTCTCGATGGTCGGACACAAAATCTGATAAAAACGCAAATTTTTAATTTAGTACAGGGATATGAATTGGAAACATTTTCGCAAAATACTAACAGCCAATAGGCAGAAAATTTTGTAAATATTTGTTAATTTTATTGTTTAGAATGTAAGTTATAGTAATTAGTATTTAGAATATTCTTTTTAGTATATTTAATATATTTTAATTTTAGTATATTTTAGTATATTTTAGTATATTTATAGGTATTAAATAATTCTTAATTTTGTTATATAGTTAATATTTACTATCATCTCTCTTACCTTAAACAAACGGCCAAACGTTCTCTAGGTGTAATGGATAACCTCCATGGAGTGTCTTGCTTTTTTAATGACTCTCCAACCTTTGATATTAATATCTCAAAAGTATTTTGTGTCATTCGAAAATATTCGTAGAATTTTAATTGATCGTCTTTCAACATTTTATAGAATGTCGAGAACTCTCCTTCTGTGGCTCTTGCTCTCCACATATCGTGCACCCACGTTTTCTTCTCCTTGTCGTCTTCTTTTCTTCTTTCCTCCTCTTCTAAAACTACGGCAATGATAGCCATTTCTTCTTCGGAGAAGTCTGACATGTCCTTTCGTTTAGATGTTACCACGTGAAAGAATCGAGAGTACTGTATTGCATTTTGGTGTTGCTCCGTAATATATATAGACAACGTAATCTAGGATTTTGGTGGGGGAATGATGAGTCTAACCCTTTGTAGTTTGTTAGGGTGCCAGTAAAATAATCTTTGGACATAGGTATCTTAGCTTACTCATTTGTTTTCAACTCTCAAAACATCGGTTCATCATGGTGACTCTTCCGTGAGTCACAGCCACGGTGACCCATGCTTATAACTAAGGAAAAGGGTCATTTTCCAACACCACTTTACAAGGCGCACTAATATTGAATGAAGAATCCTGCTGGCGAAAGTGCTGGTAACAGATCCTCGTAGGCGCACTGCAACGGTGAGCTACGGTGAGCTACGGCGAGCTACGGTGAGCTACGTTACGTTACGTTACGTTACGGTACGGTACGGTACGGTACGGTATAGTGTGAATCTAGCTTAATTTGACCGATGCTCAAGCTCGATAACGTAGACCCGGCGCTTATGAGCATGTCAATTGGAGCTGGACGATGGAATTGCGGATCTGCTAACTTTATGTTCGCAGGTATCGGAATCTTCGCGCGGTCGATCTGCTGGTCCGGGTTAGTACTTGCAATTCACGGTATTGTGAAGAATTTCAACGTCCGTTTGAAATTAGAAATTCTAGACTTGATTGTGGCGGAAACGATATTACTAGTTTTTGTTTTTTCTTGATTCAAAACTTCTATTACTGTCGTACATGGCTCCGTCGGAAGTTGTAGTTTCGCGGCTAAGTCTTCGGTTATAAAATTCGCACTCGAACACGTATCGATGAAGGTGCGACATTCTATCGGATTTTGCCTTCGATCATAAACATAGACGATCGCAGTGGCCAAAAGACCATTAGTAATAATGTCGTTGGATGACTTCGTAATCGATTTTCCCTTATCGTTGAGATTCGCGACGTTCGGTTCTAGTCAGAGTTTAGATTCCGCGTTTTCGATTTTTGCGTCCTGATGCAACTTCGTATTGTGCGGTTTATTACACACGCGGCATCTTCCAGCGGTGCAATTATCACTTTGATGACCAGGTAATAAACAATTCATGCACAGATTAGCTTTTCGCGCGACGTCGATTCGTTGAGCTACTGGCATTTGCAGAAAAGTTTTACACTGAAATACCGCGTGTGATTCCGAATTGCAGACGGTGCAAGATGATTTTTCGTTAGGTTTCCGTGTTTTCCAGTCCGATCGCTGTGGTGCCGATGTATACCCGGTTGGTTTTCCTCGCCTATTCGAATTCGCTTGATTTGTATGAGCCGTCGTAGACATTTTCGTAACGTATGTCTTTACTCGCGGCAACGGAGGAGAACGTGGACGGATATTGTATGACCGCGTTTGCGCCGGCCGCGATTTCGCGTTATAATCATCGGTTGGTAATTCACGTTTCGTCGCTGTAGTAGCATACTCTTCCGTCTGATGAGATGCATTATGTAGATATTTAAATATCTCTTCTATCTTTGGGACTTCCGTGTCCGACAGCGTACGTTCCCAAGTTCTCCGCGTTTCTTCGCTCATTTTCGAGACCACGATGCTAGTAATTATGTCGTTCGCTATGTTTTCCAAATTTCGACCAAGTGCTTGTAGTGATCTAATATGTAATTGTACGTGATTCACGAGGTCTCGTACCGAATCGGAGGAATTATCATGCATCGCCGGTGTATCTCGAAGTAGCGCAGCGTGTCGTAACATTAGTGCGCGTCGGTTGTCGTACATTTCGTTCAAATGTTTCCACGCGGCTTCGGAATTGTCGTCCGTAATACTAAAGGCCCCGATCGCGGCTTCAGCTTTTCCGGACAGCGACAAATGTAGATAGTGTAATTTTTGTATTTTAGTTAATCCTGGTTGCGTGTGGATTAAGGTGTGAAACGCATCCTTGAACGTAATCCACTTTTCGAGGCGGCCATCGAATTTTGGTAGATCGATCTTCGGTAGGTTGACCGATAGCGCGTACGGTGACGATGGTAACGTTTGAGAATTATTGCTCGCGGGTGGAGACTGCGTTTCGCGCATTTCTGATTTTTCGAGCAGTAAGACCGCTGTAGCCATAACGTCGTCATAATGATCCGCGGTCGTTTTGTGTTCGTTTTCCGCTTCCTCAAAAGATTCTAGTAAACCCAATTCATCTTGGATGCGGTTAAAAGTGGCGAATTGGTTCCGCATGCGTTCCATTCGATCCCTCAATTTGGCGCGTTCCCTTGGAGAATCCACGTAGGATTCGACCCAATTTCCAAACATTGTGAGCTGAGCTTTGAACGACCGTCGCTTGTGTTTTAAGTCCTTAATTCTGCTCTCATTACTCGCGGACGCGTTTGGGTTCGTATCTTTTACTACCGACATGTTTATCGAGACGAATTCGGAAGGATATGATAGGAATAATCGGCAATGTCTGACTGTAACGAGCCTACCTTTGATGGAGCCGAGTCCAGAAGTCGTCTCAGGTCCGGATATCGTCGATGACTCGTTGCTGACCGCTGGTAATCGTTGCTGACCCGTCGCTGAACGTTGTTGGTCGTCGATGACCCGTTGTTGACGTTCCTCTCGTTGTGGGTTAGCCGCACCGCTTCCAAGTCTCGATCCCTTGGTTGAACCTCGAACGAACAGGCTTCTTCTCTCTTCGGATAGCTCGGCGGAGTATCGTTCCGAATGCACTAAACACCCACAGTTCACAATCCGGCTCGAAGGACCAAAAAATGTTGACGAACCGACCGTTGTTCGTATCAACGCGTTATTTCGCGAAATTAATTTTGAAATAACTGGTTAACTCTATCATGAACGCTTGATAGAGCAGTCGTTCCCACGAATCGGTTGGGACTTTTCGGAGATGTTTAAGTGACTCGTTAGTCTTTTCTCCCGTTCGGTTCGAAGCGTTTTCGTTTCTTCGTTCGAATCGTTCCGTTATTCGTTCGAATCGTTTCGGTTGTTCGTTCGTATCGTTTCTTTTCGCGTCTCGTTCGAGTCGTTTCTGATTTTGTCTCCGGAGATCGATTCTTCCTCAGCTCTTCTTCCTCCGATTCGCGCGTTCGGGGGTGTCAAAGTTTTTTGGGCGTTGACGAAAGCTCGCAATCGATTTGTCTATCGACCTGAGGAAGGAGGATCCCTAATCGCTCCGATAGGGGTGGAACAGCTCCTCCTGGTCACTCCGCGGCGGTGGTGGTGGAGGAACCTCTCCCTCAGGTCGAAGGTTCGCGAAGATTGGGGAGGAAGAACGAGGCCCGGAATAACGCGGCTCGAACGGGCCCACGCAAGTGTTTTCCAGATGTTTTTATGGCGGTATTGTCCCACGAGTCGGCGTCAACCCTCCGATAATTCGAACGGACGATGAGTTGGCGTAACGGTACCGACTGCGGGGCAATACAGCCTTCGATGGTTATAACTCGGAAGGAACACGCCGCTCGACGAAAGCACGAAATTGTTTTATGAATTGCCAGATGTGGAACTTTCGGACGGACGACTCAATAGACAATTGTCTAAATGAATCTCGGATTCTCACATCTGGCAACAATAAACAACGATTGCCTCGCCGAACGGAACAATCTTATTAATACGATATTAAGTAATTGTATCATTATTGGTTTACAAATCAATCATCAGTCGAATCATGTTGAACAATAATCAATTTATATCGACCTATGATTGAAGCGTAATGAACAACAATTGAACCATATTGAACCATGATCAATCCATATCAAACCATCATTGCACCACATCGAACCACAATTGAACTATGATTGTACCACATGGAACCTTAATTGAACCATGGTTGTACCACATCGAACCTCAACTGAACCATGATTGTACCACATTGAACGTCAATTGAATCATGATTGTACCACATTGAACTCCATCAAACCATGATTGAACTATATATCAAATAGCAATTAAACCACATCATGCAATGATTTATTATGATTAATGTTATACTTCAAATTGTTATTAAATAACAATCGAATTCTATCGAACAGCAATTAAATTATCACATTAAAGTAATTAAATCATTATTACTATTACCTTAAAGGAAATGTGGGAGGGAAAGAAAAACAAACATATGCTTTGATAAAATGAATACATATATTATGCAAGTGTTAATAAGTTTATTAGAAAGCTCTTATGGTGTACGATTTGAGAATGTCTATGTGTATTCAAAGTACCTGCAGCAGTCGAAGTATCAGTATTTGGAGAATTTATGCGCATCGTTAACATTCACAATGTTATTTCGCCAGAGGAATCGTTTCCAAATTCAATTTTCATTTTTAATGACGTAGCATGTGACAAACAAGGTACGATAAGAGAGTATTTTGCAATGGGGAGACATTCAAAGGTGGACTGTTTCTATGTCTGTCAAACGTATGCAAGAATTCCCAAACATCTCATATGCAATAATGCGAATCTATTAATTTTGTTTAAACAGGATGGTACTAACTTAAAACATGTATATAATGATCATGTAAATACGGACATGTCTTTTGATGATTTTAAAGCATTGTGTCGTAGTTGTTGGCAACACAAGTATGGCTTTGTTGTGATTGATAAGGATAGTTCGATGTCTAATAGACGTTACAGGAAAGAATTTAATGAATTTGCAATACTATAATACAATCAATTGTTAATTGTCACGTCGTGTGAGAACAACGTTTTTCTGTTCAAACAATGATTGATAGTCAAGATATTAAGGACTGTGAGAAAATTGCAAAGGAAATTGCTAACACAAGTGAATCTATTCGCAAAAAATATTGAGCTTTGAAAACAGGCAAGATGGATGAAGATGCTGCATTGAACAGATATTTTAAACCACTTGTCTATCGCTTGAAACAGATTGTGGAAAATACTTCTACAACGGAAGCTGATGAACAGATTGTGAAAAATGTCTCTGCAATGAAAGCTGATGAATCATTGTTACGGAGTTCAAATACTAAATTGAATGATACAATAACACCTGTACAATTAAAAGTGAATAATATAAAACGGAAACATTCATCGGATAAATCATTCATGACCTCTACGCCAATTCAATCGAAACGAAAAAATGCTGTACGAACCAAGTCATCGATTTCTTCTGTATCAGTGGATCCGGTGGTACAATCGCCGACTATCGATGATGATGTTTTTGAAACTACTAATGAATCGATTATAACATCAGCTAGACAGCAGCTACAGACATCCGAAAGTCAAGAAACATTTCATAGCTATTTTGGCACATTAGGTATCAAATACATGGGTGCACTTTTAAGTAGTGATAAAAATACAGCCATAGATTATATATATGGTGTACATTTCCAAGATAATGATGCAATGCTTGGTGACAAACAATTCAATATAGACAAGGACGACAATATATTTATAGATGGTGTAAAATACATTGGAACACCAGGCTTATATGAGTTAATTTTTATGAGAATTCCTGACGATGCAGTGTACACTGATACTGATAAGCAATAAATACACGAGCATATTGATGACAACCAATGCACACAAGCTCAAACTCTCAAAGCCCCATAATGGGTAATAAAGGATACAAATATAAACATACTGGGTGTAACAAAAATGTCGCAGTTTCTTAAAAGGGGTGATTCAGGGGGTGATTTGAAACGACTTTTTTCTTAGCGAAAATGTAAGATGAGGCTTCGTTAATGAGTTATTAACGAAAAACACTGGCCAATGAGAGCGCGAGTTTGCCTCCCGAGCGACCGCGGTAGCGTTGGGTACGCGCACTAGATGCTACGGTTGTACTCCGAACAAGAAAGCCGTCATACATCGAAGAAAACAGCATTAGTATGAAAACTGAGTGCGACATAATAAATAATACCGAGTCCTTTTTTTGTTTATCACTTGAAGTGAATAATAACTTAAAATCGAGGAAAACTACATGCAACGTAAAAACACGAATATGTAAATTTCTTATTCGCATAACGTATAAACGAAAAAGCAATACAACAAAAAATAAAGGAAGTGGAGATCAAACTTCCCCTGTAGTTTGTAAACCTGTGTCATTGGGTCACTGTACCGATCCTGGTCATCGACCGTCGAAATGGTTTATGCTAGGGTAGAATTTTTTCAAAGAAGCTCCTTCTACCCTCGCATAGTTTCCCATTGTTCTATTATGAGTTAACTTTCACTACGACCACAAGATTGAGAGAGAGAGAAATCAGTATCTGTCAAGAGAACATGTGCTTTGCAGAAGTGCACAACGAGCACCAACAAGCAGTTTTACAAAAGCGCTCACTCCACTCTTTTACTGCCTACGTATCCAGTGCTTTGAGACAGAAACAGACACATCGTGCATCGGTCCGAATGGGTCCGCGAAGAAGAGAAAGTCTTTTTCGTCCCTGAAGAATAAGAAACAAATTTTTAGCATCATGTGTCGAGTTGTCGCTGCTAGGGCCAGTCTAACCACCTTAGCAGAGATCAGGGGCACGCAATTTAGGTAATTTATGGCTTTATTGCTTTAGTTTCGAAGGAGACATGATCTCGGAGTGTCCGAACAAGGAAGGTCTGAGGTGCTTAAACTACGTGGGGGATATAAGGAGCTTCTTTGGAAAAATTCTACCCTGCCATAAACCATTTCGACGGTCGATGACCAGGATTGGTACAGTGACCCAGTGACACAGATATACAAACTACAGATGAATTGCATTTAATTCATTAATGATTATTATTTTTTAAATCTAACGCAGACTACTTTCAACGTTTCTATCTTCAATGTTAATTCTCCAATTCTCCGTTCATTTATTTTGTTGCATTGCTTTTTCGTTTATACGTTATGCAAATATTTTCATACTAATGCTATATCCTTTTGACGCATGCTGACTTCCTTGTTCGGAGTACAACCGTAACGTCCAGCGCGTATCCAACGATACCGCAATCGCTCGGGCCGCAAACTCGTGCTCTCATTGGCCGGTGTTTTTCGTTAATAACTCGTTAACGAAGCCTCATCTTACATTTTCGCTAAGGAAAAAGTTGTTTGAAATCACCCCCTGAATCACCCCTTTTAAGGAACTGCGATATTTTTGTTACACCCTGTATAATTGCGCCCCTACTTGCGCGTACAATTAAGAGCCGAACAGGTAGAGGATTTGAACGGGCTACACCAAATTTTAATGTTATAACAGTTAACAAGCAAATACCAAATGCTATGACAGTAAACAATAACCAAATCGATTATATACATTGGGATGATCCAAATGAATTAGTAGATCGCCTGCGTTTGTTAGAAGCATCGCGTCAAGCGGGTAACAATTCACACGACAACGAGTTTCTATCGATTATCGAAGAACTGCTCGCAGCAGGTCTCATTATAAATTAAACTGGAAGCTGATAATTGATTTATTCACAACAAAATATCAATCAATAAGTTTGGGGTATCACTTAGAAAGTATGAGACCTCACCAGTAGAGTACTATAAATGGAGTGGCATGTTTCGAAATTATATACCCGATAACGCGCTCTGCATGATTGGATCCAGCGTTGATGCAGAATACTGCAAAATTCGAAATGTTGCACAGCCGAAGGTCAACACAGATGCAGTCAATAAACAGTACTTGGAAGAATGCATATCAATGTTAAAGGTTCAACAGCAGGAATTTGAGAAAAAGTTGAGCACATTTCAAAGCAATGTGATAACAATACAGAATAATGTTCAACAGATACAGCAGGAATTTGAACAAAGATTGACTGCACTTCAAAACAACTTAATAATACTGCAAAATGATGTTTGACAAGTATTGCAAGTTTTAAATCCTCTTTCTCAAGAGGAAGATTATATAACAAACCACAGCAGTAACAACAATGTACAAATCAATGAAATCTAAGGAAAAGCATAGCCTCGAAAAGCAACAGCTTGTAAAGGAGTTGCATGCGTCAGCTCGAAGAAATTTCCCCCGCAGCGTGTTATCATACATGGATATGATAATCTGTGGCAAGCTGATATGGTTGAGATGCGTCCATACTGACGATTCAATGAAGGTTATCATTACATACTCACAGTTATAGATGCATTAAGAAAATATGTATGGGACAATATTGTTCCAATGACTCAAGATATTCGTTGCAACGTTCTTCCCATGCAATGTATTCATCCAGACAATTCAAACAAACGGCTTGTTCCCGCAATTCGTATTCAGTAAGAACAAATTCATTCATATCCATGATTTGTTAACTCTTGAAAGTAACAGCACATTACACACAAATCTTTTATTTTACTTTTATATATTCTGATCACAGATTGAAGAATTTGTAATAGAAGTTACCAAAATTAATAATGTTAAGTTTATAAAATTTAGTCTAGCTTGTTACGGGCGCAGTCCGTAACTCCGTTCGTTCGTATCGCTTCTCTTACGAACAGAATTCGTAACTCCGTCCGTCACATAAACGATCACCCCACAGGTTAGTCATGGGAGGTATTTTTATAGAGAAAAATATACTTCTATGCGTTCTAACGTCTAGTCCGAGCCACTACTCTGTCTGTGAATTAAATGTGCCGAGACAGTGCGAAATGGTAGTGTGGTCGCGATAACAGAGCGGCTGTGAAAAGGAAGCTCGCCCACGATGCGCGAGTATATCTAAATTTCTATTAATGAAATATCCAAGGAGGATAAAGGTAAATGGGTTAGGAAACCATCTAGTCCCATACGGGCCCCGCTATGCGTGATCGATTTTCCCGAGAGGTGGAGGCTTATGCTAATACTGCATTTGGAAAGGTGAAGTAATCAGCACAAAGTATACATGAAGACAAAAGGAAAAAATAAATATATTATAGTCTCTGAGATTGTAACAAGTTGTTGTTGAATTAACAACAAGATTAACAACAGATAATCGTATGCATAAACAAAGAAAATTGAAGAGGAAAGAATTGAAATGCACCACGGTGAATGAGCACACAACCGTAAAATAATTATAATAAGTATTATATAATATAATAAGATATTAATTACAATTATATGACGTTAATAAATGCACGCATCGTATAAAAGAAAGAAAAGAAAATATTCACATATGTGATCGCAACCGAGATATTAAACCGTGCTGTGCACGTGGACTATCCCGCGCCAAGGTGGCCGTAAGGACACCAAGGTAAATCCACGATATCGACTGGCGATATCGATGTCCCTCAAACCACGTGGCGAAACAAAAGGCGATAATTCATGTACAACAATGAGAAATTAATATATATAATCAATACACAAAGAATATAAAACAATTCCAGACAATTATATATATATATATCAAAATCAGACAATATTCAAAAGACTCACGCAGTTGAAGAAATCAACGTAATCAATCCTTTTCCAGATAACAAATCCAATAATAAGCCAAATCAAATCCTTAAGGTGTGCCAGTTCGGTTGTAAGATGCAGTACGATACAATGTAGCTATGAATGATGATAATACTGTAAAGAAAAAGAGAGCACACGCGGAATGGTTAGAGAATTGAATTTTATATCGAACTATGGTTTTCTGAACGAGTTGCCGAATTTTTTTCGTGGGCGATTGAGTCCATTCACTCCCGTGAATCTACGCTCGAAACAATTAATAATTGAGAAAAGAACAAAAAGGTAGAGGGAAAGAAAGAAATAGAATATAATTAAACCCACGATCTCCCGTCACGCACCTCGCGACTTGTCGATGAAGAGTGATCGATCACGGAAATCAGGATAGGCAGGATCCTTCGAGGATCACTCTTTTGAATCTCTTTTTTCCGTCGATAAAAGAGATTCACATGTTTGTCGATCGATTTTCCGTTGGTAAAACAGTTTTACATTTTTATCAATCAATTCTCCGTTGATAAAACAGTTTTGCATTGATTTGAACTTATATCAATGCGTGACGTCAAGTTTGATGCCATCAGTCGGCGACGTCATCAGTCGTGACGTCATCAGTCGGTGACGTCATCAGGCGTGACGCCCCCCCCCCCCCCCCCCCCCCCGTGACGTCAGCCCCCTCGACAGTCTTTTTTTTTTTTTTTTTTTTTAAATGTCCTTATGTGTTGTCCGTTCCTGAAAGCGTGCGCCTCCTCACCAGACGACTTGAGTGTTGAGTGGTATTACCTTTCTGAAAATTATGTGTGATTAGCTTATCATTTAGTGGTACTGGGCGAAAATTTGCAAAAAACCCAGATCATGATAATGAAAGATTGAGTGTTTGGTTACGCGTTTCTGAAGTAGAGTGGGAAGGGGACTTTTTGTTTATAGGGAATTGAGTTTGGGGAATAGGTGCCTGTACGCCTCACCAGGGGGTTAGGATGTGTTTCTACATGGTATCTGGAGATAATTTCTCTCATGAAATTGATGACTTTTTTGATTTTAGCTTTATTGTGGAGTTCAGTGGAGGAGTACCAGTTAGGGACCCCAAATATGATTCTGAGAACACGACCCTGTGCAATATGGAGTTTGTTTAACTGAGTGACAGATGTACAGCACCAAAGGTGCATACCATAGGTTAGGACCGGTCTGAGACAGGAGCGGTAAATGTGAATTTTTAGGTTTCTACTTAGCCTGGAGTTTGGTGCAAGATGACGTCTGATAGCTGCCGTGGCTGTTTTTAATTTGGAAATTCTGTCATCTATTGCTGGAATCCATGTCATTCTGTTATCGATGATTAGGCCTAGATATTTGACTGTAGGTGACCATGGTATGTGTGTGTTGCTGATGTTTAATGTTTGTGGTGAACATCGTTTTTTCCTGGTGAAAAGGATGGTCTGTGTTTTGGTGGGATTCACCGAGAGCTTCCAATCTGTGAAAAACTGTATTATTTTGTCAAGGTAGCGTTGTATTTTTTTAGTTCGTAGATTTATGTCCCAGGATGCGGCGTAGATGGCTGTGTCGTCTGCATATAGGGCTAGAAAGAAGTGCATGAGATCTGGTAAGTCGTTGATATATAGTAGGAAGAGAACCGGTCCAAGTATTGAGCCTTGTGGGACACCGGCTTCTACAAGATGGTTGCTTGAGTGAATTCCGTTGATTGAAACCTGTATGTATCTGTTGTTAAGATAAGATTGAATAATCTTAATGAGTGTAATCGGAAGTTTTAGGTTGTTCAGCTTGTACAGGAGACCGTGGTGCCAAACAGAGTCGAAGGCTTTAGAGAGGTCAAGTAAGACCATAGCAACTGAGAGACCAACATTTAGTTCATGTGTAATGTTTTGTGTGACTCTAAGTAGTTGATGGATTGTGGAGTGGCCGGCTCTAAAACCAAATTGATGGTTTGCAAGTATGTCGTGTGACATTAGGTATTTGTTGACGAATATAAGTAGACATTTTTCAAAGATTTTGCTAATTACTGGTAGGAGGCAGATGGGTCTGAAGCTATCGGTGGAGTTTTTGGGTTTCCCTGGTTTGTGAATGGGAATGACTTTTGCTATTTTCCAGTTTGCAGGGAAGTAGCAGTGTTGGATTGAGGAGCGAAATATGTAGTAAATTTGTAAAATGATCCTTTTTGAGGCTTTTTTTAACATTAGAGGAACTATTTTGTCAGGGCCTGGGGACTTATTGTTATTGAGGTTTTTTATAGATTGGAATATGTCTTGAAGTGGAATGTGGAGTTCGTCAAGGGGATGTGGGGGGTGAACATCTTCAAAACTTGTGAGGAAGTTTAGTACTGAGTTATCGTGAGTTGATCCCAGGTTGGCAGCTATGCTGTGGATGCGTGCGAATACCTTTGCAAGTTCCTCTGCTCTGTGTTTGTCATTGCTTGTTAGTGTACCATTAACGTAGAGAGGTGGAATTGGATTGTAGGTTTTGGTGAGAATTTTGTAGGTTTTCCAAAAGGTAGGATCAGGTTTATTTAGGGATTTTATGTTTTCAGCCCAGGCTTTCCTCTTGAGGTTTACCAATCTGCTATTAATTTCTTTGGAAAGGAGGGTGATTTGTTCACGAAAGAAAGGGTGTCCGGTTCGTTGTTGGAGTTTGCGGTATCTGCGTCTGATGCTGATACATGATTTGAGTAGAGAGTCGTTATAGATGTCTCCTTTGGTTTGGGAGAAGGTTGAGGCTTTGTTATAGCAGGACTTCAGGTGTTTGGTTAGGTGTTCGATGCTGGAATCAATGTCTGTTATTTGGGGATGCTGTGGCGTCAGTTGTAGGTTGTGGGTTAGTTGCTCGTATTTGATCCAATCAACTTCCCTTAGAGCGTCAGGGGGTCTGAGTTGGTTCCCATCGGACCAAAGGAGGACTGGCCGATGCGGCGTGGAGAAGTCATCTGTTGTGCGGCATTTAAAGGGATATGGGTGATCTACTAGGTATATGTCCAGTGTGGAGGGGTGGCGCTTGTGGTTATTGTGGAAGGTGAAGTTTGGTGGTTTAACTATTTCGTAGGAGCTTCTTTGGGAGTGGGTGAAGAGTGTAATTCCCGAACGGTTGTTTGTGAGGTTGTTCCATGAGGAATGTCTGGCACTGAAGTCACCCCCTACGATAAGGGGATACCCAATACCTGAAATAGTGTCGAGGTCTTTTTTAGATAGGTTGTTGTTGGGAGGGTTGTATATTGAGCCTATGAAGAGGGATGGTGACAGGATTTTTACGAAGGCAGCTTCGAAGTTGTTTGAGTGTTTGACTGTCAGAGGAAGGAACTTTAGTGATTTGTGTATCAGGATGATTACACCACCTCCTCGTGGTCCGAGGGTTCTGTCTTCTCTGTGTGAGTTGAAGTTAGGAATTGAGAAGTCAGTGTTGGGAGTGAGCCAGGTTTCAGTAATTAGGGCAATGTGGATATTGTGGAGTCTAAGGACATGTTGAAGTTCGTTTTTTCTACTGGTTAGAGAGCCAGCATTCCATAGTAGAAAGTTGGGGCTACGGGCCATTAATCTAACGTTTGGGATACTGCCATGAAAGCTTGAAGTTTCTCAAAATTTGTTTTGCAATTTCTGAGGCGACTGAGTAGTTCCTGAGCTGCTGTTAGCATTTTATCAATGTTGCAGATCTTATTGATCTCTTGAAATGTGCCCATGAGATCTTCGAAGGCTGTGGGGGACGAGGATGGATTGTTTTGTGGGACAGATTTGGTGTGTGGGGGAGTTGGATCCGTTGTTGTTGTTGGTTGACAGGCCTGTTTGTATGAAATGCCTGGGCGAATATACGAATTTGGTAAAGTGCGGTGAGATGGTGGTTCAATTTCTGTCTTGATGGAGGGTCTGGATGCCAGGAATTTCTGGAGTGAAGGACATCCACTGTAGTTTGCAGTATGAGTGCCCGCGCAATTTGCGCAGGTGGGAGGGATTTCAAAGACCTTGGTGCAATCAGAAGAGCGATGGTTTCCGGCGCACTTGACGCATTTGGGGCTGTAGTTGCAGTTGGATGAAGAGTGGCCGAATACTTGGCAGTTGAAACACTGTGTGTGTGTTTTGTTTGGCATGAATTTTTGCCAGTAGACTCGTGTTTGAAAAAGGTGTCCTATTTTAGTGACCGATGTGAGGCTGGTCCCCATAGGGAATGAGACTTTGTAAGTGGCGTAGTAAGAGTTGATGTTTTTATTTCCCAGGAGGGAAACAGAGGTAGGGTTGGGTCCGTATTGCTGTATTTCTGAGAGGAGGTCTGAGGGGTCCATTTTTGGGAGACCCTTGAGTACCGTTGATAGGTACTTTTCTGAGTTTAGTGTAAATGTGTGAAATGGGACTTTGGATTTTGAGAGTTGTGCTTTGAGAATCTTGAAATCCTCAACGTCGCGTAAATTTACCCGAACTCGGTTGCCGAGAAATTTTAGGGTGAAATTTGCGTTACCGAGGTCCTTGATAAGACTGGATCTAAGTCGAATTATATTGCCGTCGAAGCCTGCTATATAAATGGGAGGAGGTTTGGAGTCAGTACGTTGGGGGGTGGGTGCTGTATCTGTGGAATTGATTGGGGCAGCCGTGGGACCCTGCTGGGGATTAGTAGTGTTTGAAGCTATAGGCTCGGTAGAAAATGAACTGAATAGTTCGAAGCGATTTTTTGTAGGGATATCGGAGTCGGAGTCGGTGTAGTTTCTGTGATTGAGATTATCTATATCCATAGGGGCGCTGTCCTTGAATTTGGATTTCTTGGAGGGTTTACTTCTACTAGGAGGAGTTCGGAAACCATCATCACGAAGAGGTGGGGCCGAGGACTCAGAGGGGTTAGGGAATGCTTGGTTTAGCATTTTGTTGAGGTTAGAAGGGAAGTTTTTGTCCATACTCACAGGTGAAGCCGACCGGGAAGAGTCATTTGATGGTATAACTGGAGTTGTCCTTAAGTGATTGGATTGAAGGAGGGTGTCCTTGTCCTGGTAGTTTGCCAGTGAGGGCTCCGTTGCTGTAGTGTTTGTAGCATCGATGATCCTGGGGTAAGGGTTACTGTCCCTTAGGGTTGAATTCCTCCGCCCATGCGGGCCTTTGATTTTAAGAATCTTTGATGTGATGCTCAGCTTGCCGAATTGGATTCAGTGTACTCAGAACAATTTAATCACTATGATTTGTCACTGTGACACCACGCGGGTGCTGTCTTCGTAAACTATGCGCGCGAGGAACAATTCGAGGTTTGTAGTTACGTCCGAACAGCTCGGGCGCCGAGCGAGGAGTTCCAATTCTCTTACGAATGCTCAGCCCCCTCGACAGTCTGTTCAGAACCCCCACATATATACCACTCTGGTGCAGCTGGCATAGATGGCACCGGCGTGCCCTTGTCCCTGGGCTGTTCCGTGGTGCTCTTAGTCGGGCCCTTACTTTTCTATTCTAGGTTCTCGAGTCGCTCGATGAGGGTGGCCATAGGCGCGGCTCCGAGGGAACCCAGGTACTCGGGGATGTGTGTCGGGATGGGCCGCCCATGCCCCATGGCCCCGACGGGTGTGCTCTCGGCACTCGGAGCTCCGGATTTTGGCACTGACGCCCCCTGACATGAAAGTCATTCGCTTCGTGGTCCATTTGCTTTAGATGTTTCGATATGGTTCCTCCCTCCTTCTAGTCGTCCATCCAAAAAGGTCTGGGTTAGGTTCTGTCGGAAGACAGAACTTTACTCCGCTTAAGGACTAATTCTCCTACGGCAAATCTGCACTCGCGGCGTCGCAGGTTGTAATATCAAGCTTATGTTTCGGTGGCCTGCTCCAAATTCTCCCGTACGATCTCTGTAAGTGACTCCTGGCGGGTCATCCGGGCATGCCAGTCATTGATTTTCGTTACGGCCGATATAACGAGACTATCGGCCATGGTCTGATTTATACGCGGCGGAAGCGGTTCCCGACCGAAGCTTAAGAAGGTAGGAAAGTCATTGAATGACGAATGGTGAGCGGAATTGTACGCGAACCGAAAGCGAGACAAATGTAGGTCCCATTCCCGGTATTCCTTCCCGATGTAGGCGACGACCACAGCTTTCAGAACCCTATTCACGCGTTCCACCTGATTGGCTTGGGGGCGGTAAGGGGGCGGTAAGGCGACGTCGTCATATGGTGCAGCCCATACGCGACAGCTACATCGCGTAAGGTCTTATTGACGAACTCGGTACCGTTATCTGTCAGGAGTACCCTCGGGGTACCCCATCGTAAGAAAACTAATTCCACTAACCGATTAGCTATCAATTTCTCCATGGTCCGGCGCAACGGACAATACTCCACCCACTTGATGAAGAGGTCTTGTATCACCAAGATATATGTGTATCCGGCACGACTGGGAGGGAACAGTCCCATTATAGCGGCGGCGACTACTTCCCACGGGCCGTCAATTCTTCTCCTCCCCATGAGACCGAAGTGGAGTTCTTGTTTCACCTTCGTGCGTTGACATACCTGGCATGTTCGCACGTAGGTGGCAACATCGCGGAACGAACCAAGTCAATAATATAGCGTCGCGACTCGACTATACGTTTTGTTCGTGCCAAGGTGACTCGCCGTGGTCGGATCACGGGCTTCTTTAATAATGTCCCGCCTACTTTGTGTATGCGGCACCAGCTTCCACTCCAGGAGGTCTTGGCCTAGGGTGCTCTCGACTACGGGGTCACTTCAGCGGCCATAGAAGTGTCCGTCGCGCACGGTCGAATTAGGAAACCGATCGGGATTTTCTGTTACTTCCGTCATTCTACGGGTGTACCCATCAACCCTAGTTACGCACTCCATCACCTCCCCCTTCCCCACGATGTCCTCATACATTCACCAAAGGGCATCTGGCACGTGGTGCAAAGCCCCTTTTCTGTGAACTACCTTGAAATCGTATTCAAGCAATTCCAAGACCCACCTTGCCAATCGCCCCGTACGGTTCTTTAAATTACGCAACCACTGCAGGCAACTATAATCTGTAATTAGTGTGAAGGCATAGCCTTACAAATAAGGGTGGAATTTCTTCGTCGCCCAAACTGTCGCGAGACATTCCTGCTCTGTGGTGCTATATTTTCGTTCGATAGCAGAACTTTTGCCAGGGTCCCAGGCAATCCCTTGCGAGATGTACCGGTTTTTGGTAATTCCAGCGTCAGGCACTTCCGTGCCAACTACAACAAAAATCGGCAGCAATACGCGATCCTTACAGTGCAGATACAACGGAAAACCTCGACTAGCTCGGAGGGAAAGGAAAAATCGTGGGCCGGACTCGCCGAGGAATCTAGTCTTCACGGCAAAGTAATGATAAAACGGCGAGTATCTTCCACAGGTGTTTATTATACAAAATTCTGGACCGTACAGACGGCACGGTTACGGAAGATTTTACAGGTGGTCGGTAGTAGCAACAAACACGCGCCCGAACAATGTCGGCACGCGCGGATTCGCCCGTTAGAAAATTGTGTCGGTCGTGGTGGCACCGAAATAAGCGATACAATAAAGACGATTTACACAATGCCGCGGATTCGAAGACACCGTGGAGGAAACCCCAAACAGCATTCCGTGCTCGGTAATGGAGACCAGTGTAATTTATGCAGCTTACCCTAATTGCGCTGGTTGCTGTTGCGGCAGTCACTTGTCAGCAACGAGTGACGACGCTTGCAACGCGTGCATGCGATCCCCCCCCCCCCCCCCCCCCCCCCCCCGCGATTTCGTGGCGCATTCATCCCCTGCGCAAGCCTGGTCCAGGCGCGTATACGAGAAGCGGGACCCCCGAGGCAGGCCGCTCCTCTCGGGCGACGATCCGTATTTCCTCGGCATCGTGGAGATTTCCCCAGGACTTCCTATCACTCCTGCCGCCTGGGCAACAATCTCCGGGCTCGCCTCTACCCTCACCTTCCGCTTGAACCGTTGTAGATGGGCAGCGCCGCAGGACCATCCCTTACCTTGCCGTGGGCAGATTTTCCTTCGGCTCCTTGGCCCTCCGCAGAAGCGGCAAGTCTCTGGACTCCGAGGGTGGAGGGCCCCTGTACCCTCCGGTGTAAATACGACGCCTGAATCCGGAAACTGCATGGCCAGAGGACGGGGACGGCCTCAGGGTTCCTCAGGTTTGCTCTACTGCCCTGAAACGTCGTGTGCTCGGCACGGAGGCATCCGAAATTAGCGGCGATTCCAGATTCACGGTATTTTCCTTCAGGAGGCGTCTCTCGGCATGTGTTACGCAAGGGGGGCATACGGTCCTTCTTTTCATTAATTTCGCATAATCTCACAAACCGAGGACGGCGCATTGCGCAGCGTCACAAGGTTCGCTGAAAGGACGTGCAGATGCGGCACAGAATACTTGTCGGGAACCGTGATGGCATTCAGCCGGCGTACTGACTCGACGGGTTCGCGGTGTGGATCGAAGTTAACGCCGTAGGTCTCAGGACACCAGGTGTACATACACTCGTCAAGAAGCTCCCGAGGTGACGTGTTTCAAGGACTACTACGAGGCTGTAATGCCTGAGCAAGTCTCGCCGAACGTGTTAATTACCGTGTTATTCGCGGTATATAATTTAAATGCGTTTGGTTCGCGGTCGATTTTGTTGGAGGCGGGGAGCAACGAGATTTCCGCGCCGGTATCGACCAAAAAGAGCTGTCCAGATTGCAGGTCGCGCACGTGGAGACGATTTCGCGATATTCGCTAGCCCGCATCAGTCTCCGCGATGAAGGGGTGTTTTAGCTTTCCGCGTCCGTCTTTTCCTTCCAACCGCAGTTCCCCCTGCACACCTGCGCGTCAGATCCGAACTTCCCATGTGCCCAGCACAGTTCTCTATTTTTAGAGCTCCTCCGTTTATCGTCGCGTCTCGACTGGCTTCGCGCCCGCGTATGCCCGCGATATTTGCCGTCTTTCGAAAAACGTTCCATGTGGCTCGTTAATTTCGCAAGCTCAGCTGTGAGCTTGTTTACCTTGGCTTCCAATGTCGATGGTGTCAATGCGTTGGACACGTGTGCTGCATAGTTAGGCCCCGTATTCATCGCCTCGACGATTTGATCGGCCAATGACATGATTTTCGATGATTCGGTAATTTTCGAAACCGCGAGAATTGCACTGCATAACGACGGCAACTGGTCTAAAAATATGGATTTTATGACTGACTTGCTGCATCGTTTGTCGTCCAGGTTTCGCAGCCGCGTCAAAATCTGAGTTGGTTTCCCGTCTATCAGAACCTGATCTTTCAATAGTTTCCTGAGTCGGCCTTCCGATGGCGCAGGACCAAGATGAGCTCTTTTATTCGTGAGGTTCGGGGACGTTACAAGGTCACGGAAACTCGCTATAATTTCGGAATCTAACATGGCGATTATCGTGATAGTCTGAGTGCACACGTCTGTAACGCGCGAGTGAAACCAGAGCGCCAGATCCTCATGAAAAAATCCAGGAATTTTCAAAGCGCGATACGAATCTATGCGCCCTGCGTTTAGCGTAGTGTTGTGCCAGAGCCACATTCAATATGGCCTCCACCATGGCGGTTCGTTGCTTCGGGGTTTTCTCTAGGTTTTTGTCCAGGTTCGTTATTTGCGGGATTTATGACGTCATCACAATATAGTCATGTCGCGTAGTAACTATGGTAGAATTAATTTCAACAGGCGGCTGAGGGTGTCACGTCCCCTTATACACTCTAGTATATACGCGGCCATATAGCTTGTAAGTACACGTAAGAACAAGTATGATAATCCATTTAGCTTTAAGCGTGACTCAAGTAATGAGTCACGAGGGCCAGTTACCTGGCGTCGAAAACAATGCGTCACCACCGAGCGATCAAAACAAGCGACAAAAACAATGACTCATCGCTCGAGCGAACGCTCGAACGCCAGGTACCCTCTCCACGGCACGCGCCAAGCATCCCCTCCACTGACACGTGCCAGGCATCCCCTCTACCACACGCGCCTGGCCATAGACCGAGCGCCGGGCCGATTCACGCGCTACCCCTTCCATAGCGTTACTCCCACTCACGCGCTGTCCCCACTCTACTATGCGCGTGGGCTACCTTAGTGGATGCGAGGCTTTGCGACAAGGAGTTCTAATTCGAGCGTCTTCTAATCATGAGCTATTAGCTCTCGAGCCATGAGCTCTCACCGATTCCTATATCAAGCATCTTGCTTTTATACTTAGCATTTTCTATTTCGTTTTTGTACTCAGTATTCCTAAGTGTATTTTAGATTAAGTGATTTTTGTATTACTACTTATATTACTATTTTATAATATATCTTTTTGTTTGAGTTTCTATAATTTGAGAGTTAACCATTTACTCACCTTCAATTTCCACGTATTCCCTGCGCGGCCGCGTAACCGCGAGTAGAATCAGTGCGCGACAATGTTTTCTAGTGAAAGTGAATTTACGTGTCATTAGTCGTTATTCAGTTTCAGTGCAACGTCGTTTCCTATTTCGATTTCAGAGCGGACCGTCGCTTGAAATCAACTGATTCCTCTGCTTCTAGAGCGGACCGCCGCTTAGCAGCATTTATATCCTTAACCCCTTAGCTTCTAGAGTGGACCGTCGTTTAGAAGCATTTCCACGTCCTTTTGAACAGAGGGGACCACCGCTTGTTCAACTGACTTCTCTGGGGCAGAGCGGACCACCGCTTGCTTTAGTCAAGGGTCTATAAATCCCCTGAATCCTAAAACGACAGACTATTTCAATGCAAATTCTAATCGTTTCACGGCACGTAGATTCGATACTAGAAAATACCAGAAACTCGTAGAGCCGGACGTAAAACCTTCCTTCGAAGTCTCGCGCGCCAATATCGAGAACCTGCCATTCCCGGTTGATATCCTCTGGCCATTGAAGAGCAACCAAAAATCGTACGTGAGGAAGTCACTAAGGGCAGCGACCAGCGACCTATTTCCTGGAGGTTCACCCCCATTGATACCCCGGCTAATCTATCGAACCTCGAGGACATCTCCATCGACGATCCATTTTACAGTAGAGATCGTAGAGAGTTACGTAGAGATCCTCAAGCAAATCTTGGAGGAATACTACTAAGGGTAAATTCCTTTTGTCAACGCGGTTTCCATAAGGCATCCCTTTAGTCGCCGTTACATCGCGAGTGGATTTTTCCCTGGCAGAGGTACGCGCCGTGTGGCCAAAAATTAAGAGGGTAAATTACTCGTTACGCTAGGATCAGGCGTGAACGCCAAAGTTATATTTTTTTGCGACAGCCGGGACCCGCGATGTAACAAAACAATTTTGGTGACAGCTGTCCATAAATCGCGTGAATTTCGTAAATTGTGTAGGGCATCCCTTTCCTCGCGCGTAACCGACTAGGGCAAACCGATAGAATGGAAACGCGTAGTACAAAAACCGCGCCGACTCCGTAAGCCGAAGCCGAACTGCTGGCTTTTCAAGAAAAGTTCTTGCCGAAAGAGCGCCGTTTACACGAAGAGGCCGCAATCCTCAACGATCAAAAACGTAAAATCGATTCACAGCGGGCCGAAATTAAAGAAATGCAGGTGGCATTAAACACGTCACAGGCCGGTATGACACCCGACGTCACGGACAAAATCGTGCAGGAGCTAATAAATTTACGGAAAGAACTCGACATGATTAAGCATTCAAATTCGCCAACTAACGCGTCGGAAATTTCACATTCCCAAACTACCGCGAATGTAACCCCGGACGCGGAACAAACGCCAATCCAGTCAGGGAATTTTACGCTGAGAGAAGCCGTCGATACGGTCCCTCATTTCGACGGAAAAAACATACCCGTGTTCCAATTTATTTGCGCTTGCAAACGTGCACGGGACATTTTACCTCCTCAGTTAGAAAATACCCTAACGAAACTTATTATTAATTGTTTGAAGAGCCGAGCGTATTTAGCATTAGAAGACGAAGAATGCCATAATATCTCACAGTTAAGCGATATCTTACGCGTGGCATTTAGCCCGACCAAATCAATTGACCACTATCGCGGAGAACTTACAAACATTTATCAGAAACCCGAGGAGCATATCTTAGATTACATAAGCAGGGTAAAAGATCTCCGTGGAGAAAATCATTGATTGTGAGCGAGGACTTCGTGCCGGAGACGTTTATCGTAGCGATATCGATATTCTCGCTTTGAGATGTTTTTGTGACCGTCTTATCCCTCAGATTAGGTTCCAAATGAATCCGTCGTCACTCACAGGTTTATCGGACGCCTTCTCACGGGCCAAGTTCCTGTTTAGACGTCATGAGCTAGATAAGGAAAGATTCCCAGAACTCGACCACCGATAAACGTGCCGCTCCATCTGAATCGCGTGAGATCTGCCAGAAGTATAATCAGATAGGCACACCGCGCGTGATTGCTACGCGAAAACTACCGCGGCGATACTATCGAAACCCATCTCAAACTCAAGGCCCTCCGAGAACTATGATAAACAGCGCGTCCGTCCGCAGGAACAAAGACCGCGTAACGAAGCGCCGACGAAAGTTTGTAGATACTGCAAGAACGTATGACATGAAATCCACGAGTGCCGTAAACGAGCGTTTAACAACAGTCTCCGGAGTCACGGAAACGACCGAAGCCTCTCGCCTCGTCCACAAGCGAGTCGAGAGGCTGCCGTCGCGACTACGTTAGCCAAAACCAAACCTATCACGCAAACTCAAAATCAGTTAGTCAGAGTCCTTCGGTCGGAATCCCTGCGAAAATCGCAACCGTCGACCTCTCAACCAAATCATTCGTCCCCTCCGTTAGAATCAAGGCGCCCCAATTCAGTTACGAAACGGAATTCATGGTGGACACGGGCTCTGAACCGAATTTAATCAAAATCGGTGCATTAAAAGACGAAGTCGAGGCGGATACAACGGATATCCTTAAGATCAGTGGGATTACAGAAGGCCACGTGCACACGATAGGGTCCGTTAAAGTTAACATATTCGAAAATTCAGTCACCTTCCATATCGTCCCTGACTCATTCCCTATCAGGATGGACGGCATCCTGGGGACAGATTTTTGCAATCTCCAAGCCCATGTCCTCTACACGCAACGATGCGTCGAGTGGCACGGTCATCGCATACCCTTTGCAAATGTGGAGCACATTCAAGTCCCCGCGCGGACATCCTTTTGCATAGGCGTCGAAATACTAAATCCTCATGTCCAGGAAGGTTATCTTCCTAGGCTCAATGTCGCACCAGGAGTGTACCTGGGCGACGCTCTAGTCAAGAATATTTACGGGCGTGCCTACGCGCGGTTGATTAATACAACCGAGAATATTCTTACGTTACCGATCCCAGCATCCTATATCGAGGAGGTTAACCTCGCAGACTCTATCGACTCGGATGAAGAAGGTAGTCATCGAGTTTTCTATACCACGTCACAAGACGATTATTCTAATTCCAAATCCTCCCGTTATGAGGAGATATTACTTCGCGCTAACACAGATCTATTTCATCTGCCTGGAGACCGTCTGGGAAAAACAGACGTTCTCCAGCACACCATTCCGATGATAGATAATACTCCAGTTTCCGTAAGACAATACCGCTATCCGCCGATTCACAAGGAGGAAATCAAAGCTCAAATAGACGATCTACTAAAAAACGAAATCATAAAACCTTCTATGTCGCCATATAACTCTCCCTTGTGGATCGTGCGCAAGAAATCTGACGCCCAGGGTAATAAGCGCTGGCGCATGGTTATAGATTACAGGGGCCTCAATGAAAAATCGATTTCCGATGCGTATCCTCTGCCTAGCATAGCAGAGATCTTAGACCAATTCGGCAACGCTAAATATTTCAGCGTTTTCAATGTCGCGAGCAGGTTTCACCAAATCGGTATGCACCCCGATGATGCACCAAAAACTGCGTTCTCGACCCCCGACGGTCATTATGAATTCGATCGCATGCCGTTCGAATTGAAAAATGCGCCGTCAACGTTTCAGCGTTTAATGAACTCCGTATTATCTGGATTGCAAGGCTCAGAATTATTAGTCTATATCGACGATATTGTTTTATATGCAACATCCCACGAAGAACACGAGGTTAAGTTTCAAAAGTTGGCGGCACGTTTAAGAAACGCCAATTTAAAACTCCAATCGGAGAAGTGCGGTTTCCTTCATAAAGAGGTCATTTATTTAGGCCATATATTAAGCGAACGTGGCGTAAGACCCGATCCCGGGAAAGTCAGAGCCGTCAAGGAATTTCCCAGGCCAAAGTCACAAAAGAGCGTAAAGCAGTTCCTTGGACTCGTGGGTTACTATCGCAGGTTCATACCAAAATTCTCGCATATCGCGAAACCACTAACGAACCTCCTAAAGGGAGACAAAAAATCCGACTTCAAATGGACGGAATCGGAGGAAAGGTCCTTCGCCACGTTACGGGACGCACTTTGCGACGCGCCGCTTTTGCAATATTCAGACTTTTCGCGCGAATTCAACATCACCATGGACGCATCGGGTTACGCGATTGGCGGAATTATAAGTCAGGGTCCCCCGGGAAAGGATTTGCCTATCGCTTACATGTCAAGACTACTTCATGGGGCGGAATTGAACTACTCGACCATAGAAAAGGAGTGCCTTGCCATTCTCTACGCTGTACAATATTCCAGACCTTATGTGTACGGGCGTAAATTTTTACTGATCATCGATCACAAACCGCTAGTATGGATGCATTCTGTGAAAGACCTTACGTCTCGATTAGTAAGATGGCGTTTAAAACTCGCCGAGTACGAGTACAAAGTAGTCTACAAAACAGGCAAAACCAATGCAAATGCAGACGCATTATCTCGGAACCCCATTCAAGCGCTCCCACTCCAAATCAATTCCTCATCCTCATCCTCATCCAGTAGCTTTTTCTCTCCGCGCCAAATTTCAACGACACCCGTTATATCGTCCAGTGAATACGCAACCCCCACTCAAACGGCGCCACGCGTCAGCGAAACGACGCGTGCCGTCCACGCGCCGTCCGACCCTCCGTCGCGTTCCATCTCTCCTGATAGCTTGCGCGATGCAATAGACGACGACTACGGTTTAGATGATAACGCGTACAGTCCATTAGACACAGATACGTCGTCATCAGAACCACTGTTCGAGTCAAATCTAGTTTCCTATGCGACTCGTCGTAGTCTAATAATCGAAACTCGCGATAAATTAATAATGCGCAATGACAATCTCGTGTACTTTACCACTACCGACTCAGAACCAATAGACGCAGGAGCCAGAGAACTACTCTCTGCCGGGAACCATCATAAATTTTCTAACGCCTTTCTAAATCGGGCCACAGTTTCAAAAGCTAATCAAAAATACAGAATCACGCTCCCAGTAAAAGAAACTAGTATTCAATCAGCCAGAAAGGAAGACTTACTAGAGTGCGTTAAATCCCTCTATAACGTCACTGAGGAACTCCGACTACAAACCATTAGTATTTTCAAATCGTGTGTAGACTCCTTGTCTTGGGACATTACCCGCGATTTCCTTCGGTCAGTATTCGCGGAGTCACAGATTAAAATCATCGTATGTTCGGGTCAAGTCCAAATCCCTGCAGAAGACAGACGAATGGATATTATAATAGAAAATCACCCATCCGCATTCGGTGGTCATAAAGGTGTTTCTAAGACGTATAGGAGAATTCGTGAGAGGTATTTTTGGCTGAACCTAAAACCCGACGTACAGAAATTTATTCAGAACTGTGCAAGTTCTCAATTACGAAAACTAATTCGAGTAAAAACTAAACAACCGATGTGCCTGACCGACACTCCAGGGTCCGCGTTTGACAAGATTTCAATGGATATTATGGGTCCCTTGCCAACGACTCCCTCAAACTTTATACACATCCTCACTATCCAAGACTTGCTGACCAAATACTCCTTAGCAATTCCACTCCGAAGAACCACAGCCGTTGCATTCGTTAATAATTTCATTTGCCGTTTTGGTGCGCCTAAAGCGATCCTTACCGATCAAGGATCGAACTTTGTAAACGCACTCACTCGTTCGATAGCAAAAAAATTCAGGACCATGCAACTCAAAACTACCGCGTTCTACCCACAAAGCAATGGGTCGATCGAACGTTCGCATCACGTTCTAGCGGAATATTTAAAACATTTCATCAACAAAAATCAAGCATGAGATCAGTTGTTAGAATTGGCAATGTTCTCCTATAATACGAGTGTTCACGAAGGAACATTGTTCACCCCCCATGAACTAGTCTTCGGACGCCTGGCACGACTTCCGTCAAGCGATCCGATCTCCGTCGAAACGAACGACGAAACGTATCTAACCTACTTGAAAGAATTGAACGAAAAGCTATGCCAAACGACGCAACAGGCTCGACAAAATCTAGACCAGGCCAAGCGCAGGTCAAAGTCCTATTACGATCGAAAGAGTAATGTTCAAAGTTTCTCCGTAGGCGACCGTGTCTATTTGCTGAAAGAACCCAACAAGGGCAAGTTCGATAACCAGTACACGGGCCCCTACGAAGTCGTAGAAGTTTTAAGCCACTACAATGTACACATTAAAGTTAAGAATAGAATTAAGACAGTGCACGCGAACAAGTTAAAACTGTGCAAATCCTCAAAATAACTAATCTTGTGAAACAGTGACTAAACAACCCCCAGACTCTGTGCACGTCCCTTCCCTCGCAAACTCTTATCTCGCCCCCTACCACAGTCGGACGCTCAACGCCGATAAGGAGTAGTATAAACCAGTGCGCGGAGTGCCATCACCATCAGTCGAACACACGGACACGGTGCAGTGACAATGTATGCAACAACGATATCCCTAACCCTCATCGTGTCAAGCCACGCGCTAGTGGGCTACGATTGCGGTGGTCAAGCCTGAAACATTAGCACCTTATCTCTCCTTGGGGTCGGGAAATGCTCCACACCGGACATCGAAACGAAGAAAAAGGACAAGTACGTGCAACTCCTACAATTGTCTGAATACAACAACGCCGAGGTTTTGCAATGCAAGATCGAGATCGACCGAACCATCTACCATTGTGGTATGCATTCCCATACATATGGTAGTGCACAACGGCCGACTTTGCAAGCAATTACACTCGACCGGAATGATGGCACTGGGTTACTCTACCCAAATCACCGGGATTCACACCAACACCACGGACTCCAGAAGCCTCACACTAGCGGGTACACTCTCCTTGAATGGATCATGTACCGGTAGCCAGTTCAGCGATCCTTATGGCACATGGGACAATATAGTAGTGCAAGCATCCGTCCAGATCACGCTCCAGTCCTACCAAGCCATGATAAAACTGGCATCAGATCAAATAATCTTGCGATCTGGCATGCACTGCATTGCATCCGACGGTTACTGCCAAGATCCGGACAACGGTGACACCTTCTGGGCCACTGCACCCACGGATAGCTGCAACTTTAATTCATACGATGTCTTATACGAAGGACCAGCTGTCAAACTCACCTCGAGCGGACAAGAGGAGTCCCCCATTATATGCACCGTGGTTTCACAAGAGACAACCTTCGCATTAACCAGGACTACGGAATTTACAGTTTGCGGATACCACATTTTTAAGACGGAACATCCAAAGCTATTCATCTTCGAGACGTCTACGGCCAACACTTTCAAGGCCAAGGCGAAGATCGAAGTCAACAATCTGGACATCTTTTCCTACGTAAATTCCAAATTCATTTACGTCGAGATGCACCTGAAAACACAGATAACCCAGCTGTACAGGGACATCGTCCAGCAGAAGTGCGCATTAGAAAAACAAATCCTAAAGAACGCACTCACGCTAGCAAGCACCGCACCGGACGAAATGGCCTACGCTCTAACGAAGAATCCAGGATTCATGGCCATCGCAGTCGGCGAAGTCATACATCTAGTGAAATGTGTTCCCGTCGAAGTGAGAATCCGTAAAACTGAGAACTGTTACGTAGAACTACTTGTGTCCTACAACAACGGCACCTATTTCATCACGCCGCGGAACCACATCATTACACGCAAGGGCACAGTCAGGGATTGCAATCCCCTACTCCCCGTAATGTACTTTCTGAATGGAACTTGGTATAAACTTTCTCCAGATCCAATCGAAAACATCTCACTCCCAGAGATACAACCATTGACGAGAAACAACTGTAAGTATACCAACCCTGGATACTTGGCGTCCAGCGGCATATACTCCACTCAAGATCTCGATAAACTCCGGGACCATATAATGTTTCAGATGGAGAAACCAGCCACGCTTCACACTCTAGCACGTGGAGCAATGGGCCAATCCATTCCTCAAGGAAGCATCAGCCTTTTCAATCTCATGGACGAGGCATCCCTTGAAAAGATCGCCGAATTCACGGGCCACAAACTCTGGCAGTGGTTTATATCGTTCGGATCTTTCAGCGCGGGATTCATGGGAGTCTACCTTGTGGTTCGACTCTTCAAACTCATCGTGGATACTGTAATCCATGCATACGCCCTACACGCAATATACGGATGGAGCCTCCACCTTATTGTAGCGATCTGGGCCTCAGTCACCAATTTTCTACTCCACATGGCACATTCAGCACAAAAACAGCAGAAACGCTAGCTTGATGATCCTGAAACCACACCGAGTGTTGCCGCAACAGTGCCAAAAGCACCTATAAAACCCCCAGAGCGTGCTATAAACTCATACAATGTGCGTGATACAGACATTTTTCAAAGATTAGACAGGCTAAGCTATAGAGATTTAAGCAGTCGTTTAGAATTATAATATTCGCAACCACCCCGTACCCTGGTAAGGAGATTTTGGCCCCG
Source organism: Calliopsis andreniformis (assembly GCF_051401765.1). Taxonomy (NCBI): domain Eukaryota; kingdom Metazoa; phylum Arthropoda; class Insecta; order Hymenoptera; family Andrenidae; genus Calliopsis; species Calliopsis andreniformis. Next base: position 40,864,029 of record NW_027480422.1, read on the forward strand.
CTAAAATTCCTTTTCCTAGGGGAGAGGTGTCACGTCCCCGTATACACTCTAGTGTATACGCGGCCATATAGCTTGTAAGTACACGTAAGAACAAGTATGATAATCCATTTAGCTTTAAGCGTGACTCAAGTAATGAGTCACGAGGGCCAGTTACCTGGCGTCGAAATCAATGCGTCACCACCGAGCGATCAAAACAAGCGACAAAAACAATGACTCATCGCTCGAGCGAACGCTCGAGCGCCAGGTACCCTCTCCACGGCACGCGCCAAGCATCCCCTCCACTGACACGTGCCAGGCATCCCCTCTACCACACGCGCCTGGCCTCAGACCGAGCGCCGGGCCGATTCACGCGCTACCCCTTCCATAGCGTTACTCCCACTCACGCGCTGTCCCCACTCTACTATGCGCGTGGGCTACCTTAGTGGATGCGAGGCTTTGCGACAAGGAGTTCTAATTCGAGCGCTGTGCTGCCAGACTGAGGACGCAAATCCTGAGAATTACCCCCTCCACTACGCATATTAACGCACGGGCCGCGTATCCGTGAGCTCGGCACTTCGGGCAGCTTCGAACAGCTTCGGACAACTTCGAGCAGCTTCGAGAGGTCGAGAGAGAAGGTGGATCGTGATGCGCACTCTCTCATTCTTTGAAATGTTTAAATCCCAATCGCTAGCAAGCGGCAAGCGGCACGCACCCTGCGCGAGCTTTCCGATTGCCTGGATATTTTCAGTTTCCAACTTAGAAAAGTATTCTAATGAAAAAAAGTTTCGAAAATTTTTTTCTGCAGAAAAACTCATTTTAAGACCCCCTGATTACGTTTTAACTAATAAAAAAAGAGCTTTTTTTTAAAAACCGCATATGTTTATTAACCCAATTGCATTCAAACGACTGAATGAATTTCAATGAAACTTTATATCTAAATTTTATATTCACATCTCAAGATCTTATTAGATTTAGAGCAAAATCGATGCATGGATTATGATACTTACCTCTTATAATTATATTTATATTACACATATATTTTTTACTATTAGGTGGGAAGATAAAGATTTTCATTTGTAAAGTTAACGTAACGCGATTTAGTCTGGTAAACACTGCTTGTTTAGAGCTAGGTTGGTTAGAGCTAGGACCGGGAAAAGAAATACTTTGAGTTGATTAGAGCTAGGGCCAGGAAAAGAGATGTTTCGAGTTGGTTAGAACTAGGACCGGGAAAAGAAATACTTTGAGTTGGGTTAGAGCTAGGGCCACGAAAGAATTCGAATTCGGTCGCGCGAGAGTGTTTCCGTTAAGACCTTTTGGAACCGAACCGGAAATAAAATTGTGCTTATATCTATATATATATATAGGCTCTAGTAACTACTGTCAAAAGTTACGGGGACGTAACACAACTCAAAGTATCTCTTTTCCCGGTCCTAGCTCTAACTAACTCCAAATATCTCTTTTCCCTGTCCTAGCTTTAACCAGCTCGAAACATCTCTTTTCCTGGCCCTAGCTCTAACCAACCCGAAACACCTCTTTTCCCGGTCCTAGCTCTAACCAGCTCGAAACATCTCTTTTCCTGGCCCTAGCTCTAACCAACCCGAAACATCTTTTTTCCTGGCCCTAGCTCTAACCAACTCGAAACATATCTTTCACTGGCCCTAGCTCTAACCCAACTCAAACTCCCTTTTTGTTACCTACCCTCGGCCTGCCACCATAATTTTCAAGCATATAAAAATTTTTATCTCGAAAACGAGAAGAGAGCGACAATAATTTCATTTAGAAAAATTACTCCACGTCTGAAGATACATGATATAAAAAAGATTCAAAGAAATCGGTGAGGAGGCTCTTATTTTAAATAATTACCAATATAAATATTTTATATTGAAGGTTGTGACAACGTGCACGTTACTGGTCAAGAGTGGACTCTTAGTCTATTACATTTGACGAATTTTCAGTATCAGAGTATTTATTTTGTGATAATCTTGAATTTTGAAGTGCAATTAATTCTGAACTAGAAAGGGTTAATACGATAAGAGCAGTGTTTTCCAGACTAAATCGCGTTACGTTAACTTTACAAATGAAAATCTTTATCTTCTCACCTAATAGTAAAAAATATATGTGTAATATAAATATAATTATAAGAGGTAAGTATCATAATTGTTAGAAATTTCTTTCTTAAAGGTTAAGAAAATAAAACACACACGTATAACACACTGTTTATTATGTGATTATTCCTTCTTAATCTATACACGCAGTGTATCCGTGGATCAGTATAATTAGTAATCATTATGTTTAAAAAGAATATTGTATGAGAAGGAGAATGCTGGAAGCTTTGCGATCCGCACTGGTTGTCTAATTCTCTCGGACTGACTACGGTTATCGCTTTCGGTCCCTGCCAGGATCTCCGCCCCTTTTACTGCTTTAAGAAAACAATCCCTTTACCCATTCCAACAATAATCCATGCATCGATTTTGCTCTAAATCTAATAAGATCTTGAGATGTGAATATAAAATTTAGATATAAAGTTTCATTGAAATTCATTCAGTCGTTTGAATGCAATTCGGTTAATAAACATATGCGGTTTTTAAAAAAAAGCTCTCTTTTTATTAGTTAAAACGTAATCAGGGGGTCTTAAAATGAGTTTTTCTGCAGAAAAAATTTTTGAAATTTTTTTTCATTAGAATACTTTTCTAAGTTGGACACTGAAAATATCCAGGCAATCGGAAAGCTCGCGCAAGGTGCGTGCCGCTTGCCGCTTGCTAGCGATTGGGATGTAAACATTTCAAAGAATGAGAGAGTGCGTATCACGATCCACCTTCTCTCTCGACCTCTCGAAACTGCCCGAAGTTGTCCGAAGCTATTCAAAGCTGCCCGAAGTGCCGAGCTCGCGGTACGCGGCCCGTGCGTTAGTATGCGTAGTGGAGGGGGTAATTCTCAAGATTTGCGTCCTCAGTCTGGCAGCACAGTTCGAGCGTCTTCTAATCATGAGCTATTAGCTCTCGAGCCATGAGCTCTCACCGATTCCTATATCAAGCATCTTGCTTTTATACTTAGCATTTTCTATTTCGTTTTTGTACTCAGTATTCCTAAGTGTATTTTAGATTAAGTGATTTTTGTATTACTACTTATATTACTATTTTATAATATATCTTTTTGTTTGAGTTTCTATAATTTGAGAGTTAACCATTTACTCACCTTCAATTTCCACGTATTCCCTGCGCGGCCGCGTAACCGCGAGTAGAATCAGTGCGCGACAATGTTTTCTAGTGAAAGTGAATTTACGTGTCATTAGTCGTTATTCAGTTTCAGTGCAACGTCGTTTCCTATTTCGATTTCAGAGCGGACCGTCGCTTGAAATCAACTGATTCCTCTGCTTCTAGAGCGGACCGCCGCTTAGCAGCATTTATATCCTTAACCCCTTAGCTTCTAGAGTGGACCGTCGTTTAGAAGCATTTCCACGTCCTTTTGAACAGAGGGGACCACCGCTTGTTCAACTGACTTCTCTGGGGCAGAGCGGACCACCGCTTGCTTTAGTCAAGGGTCTATAAATCCCCTGAATCCTAAAACGACAGACTATTTCAATGCAAATTCTAATCGTTTCACGGCACGTAGATTCGATACTAGAAAATACCAGAAACTCGTAGAGCCGGACGTAAAACCTTCCTTCGAAGTCTCGCGCGCCAATATCGAGAACCTGCCATTCCCGGTTGATATCCTCTGGCCATTGAAGAGCAACCAAAAATCGTACGTGAGGAAGTCACTAAGGGCAGCGACCAGCGACCTATTTCCTGGAGGTTCACCCCCATTGATACCCCGGCTAATCTATCGAACCTCGAGGACATCTCCATCGACGATCCATTTTACAGTAGAGATCGTAGAGAGTTACGTAGAGATCCTCAAGCAAATCTTGGAGGAATACTACTAAGGGTAAATTCCTTTTGTCAACGCGGTTTCCATAAGGCATCCCTTTAGTCGCCGTTACATCGCGAGTGGATTTTTCCCTGGCAGAGGTACGCGCCGTGTGGCCAAAAATTAAGAGGGTAAATTACTCGTTACGCTAGGATCAGGCGTGAACGCCAAAGTTATATTTTTTTGCGACAGCCGGGACCCGCGATGTAACAAGGGTCACTCAGCCGCTCACGAGCCTTTCTGGTGGATTCCCCTACCGCGGCAGTTCCCCGGGGGCGCGGACGCACTTGGCGCGCGTGTGGAATATCCGTGAGCTCACTCCTCTGTCCCACCAAAAAGGCTTGTGAGGGGCTGAGTAACCCTGAGCTGCCTGTTGAAATTAATTCTACCATAGGGTTCGAGATTTCAAGTGAACCGAGTGATATGACCGAGTACCTGGTTAAGACATCATGATCACGACACTTCTCACACTCCACACGGAACATAAAACAAAATAAAAACGCAATCACGCGCGCGTATTTCAAAATTACTTAACATCGTGGACAACTATTATTCCTTCAAAATGAAACAACCCGTGATACTAGATAAATTGGCTTAACTTCATTTGAACTAGGTCATTGCATTTATTTATAATAAAATACATTTTGTCCGTTATTGTATAAGAAAAGAAACTCAGAAGTCCCTGAGCCAGAGGTTAAACCAATAAGATTTGCAAATAAATTGGAAATTTGAACATTTAATAAAAATATGTGTGATGAATATATATGTATGTAGGATGGACGAATCCTGTTGTGCGTGCGTGCGTGCGTGCGTGCGTGCGTGCGTGCGTGCGTGCGTGCGTGCGTGCGTGCGTGCGTGCGTGCGTGCGTGCGTGCGTGCGTGCGTGCGTGCGTGCGTGCGTGCGTGCGTGCGCGCGCGCGTGCGTGCGTGCGTGCGTGCGTGCGTGCGTGCGTGCGTGCGTGCGTGTGTGTGTGTGTGTGTGTGTGTGTGTGTGTGTGTACGTGTGCGTGTGCGTGTGCAAACACGTATGTGGTCGCGAGGTATCGCCGAAGTCGAGCGACGCGGAAAAAAACATGCGAGGCAAAACCGTTGGAGAGGCGTTGTGTATGTGAATGTGTATGTGTCCGGGGTAGGCAGAAATCAGGAGACAGAGGACATTGTTTCTCGAGCGTCGCGAAGAAACGGCCACGAGGTGCGAACGTTATTCCGTCGTTCCTTGCATATTTTCCGTTTTATAAACTTACATATTTTCCTTTTTAATAAACCTATATGTACATGTTACAAATTTTATGAAATACAAAACATTGCGTAATATATATAATGTCTATTAATAAACGGTAACGATCTAATAATAACTATAAACTAAAAACAGTTTAACTAACATGAACTAATATAAGCTAATTTTCTAGAAATATAAAACAAATGCTTAATTAATTATTTTTTGCAACTAAATTACAGTAAAAAACTAATAGTTCTATTGCTTCCGGAAACAATGATTTCTTAATTCTGCTAGCAAAATGGGGTCTAGTTGTGGAAATTAGTGGGTCGGAAGTAATTAATAAATTATTTGCAATGTCCTTATTAGTAGAAGAGTCTTGGGTCTCTTCAAATAATTGTCCTATGAGGAGTAGGGCATTTTTAATAATATCCTCGCCATGTATTAGCACCTTACGTGCAGTGGTTGGCATATAAAACTAACCATATTTGGATACAAATATTTCAGCCATTTCTCTGGCATAAGCATCGAACAAATTTGCATTTACTTGTTGACCTGATGCAACAACTTGTAAAAGGACTGCAAATCTGTGAATCAGACACTTCGCGATCTCAATAATCTCCGATGTCTTTTTTCGGTTTTCAAAAAATCTCCTAGGCCTATACGCCTAACTCATTTCGAAATTTTTCTTGAATGATCCGCTTTCTTTTTGTTTCTAAGCGTTTAAATTCAGTGGTGAAAGCGGGCCACTTCTTAAGATCTAAATTATAAGATATGTATAAAAAGCATTCAAAAAATTTAATTTTGACATGTAGTGGCGATAATCCAAATTCATACAACTCTTTAGACATTTTGGACTCTAATAGTTGTAAATTGTTCATCTGAATAGGTGATGCACCACAAATATAGCAACGCATAGCAGATGCTGTTTGCGAAATAGCATTGCAAACTTTCGCAGAACAATTTTATTTTGTAAGAACAAGCTTATATTATACTTCAATATCATTGATTTTAAATGTTTCTAATGACGAAATTTCGAATTTGGTACGTGAAACTTCTTGAATAATAGTTTCGTATTTTCTTTAATGAACTGGAACTTAATTGGCCGACAAAAAAATGTGGACGATGGGTTTACGTTTTTTCATACAATTTGCATATTTTCCGGATTGTAAAGTTTGATCAGTGCTAATGTTGTTGAAAAAACGCTAGAATCGTTTTTCTCAGGAGAAGCAGTCCTTCCCTGAGAATGACTTCCGTAGATTTGCACTTCTACGCATTTTCTGTCTTTCAGAGCAATTTGCAAACGATTTTTTTACAGAATGCTTCGAGTCGATTTGCTCTTCCATAGAAGATTCTTGTAAAATTTCTGCAGCAAACTCAAATGCAGATTCTAGCCAACAAACGTGACACTGAAGAAATCTGACCTCAGTTCGATTTGATTTTTCCCATCTTCTTTTTAATTCGACAGAAAACTTTCTTCCTTTTACATTAAAAAGACTTGTCAACGTAGTTGATTCACTAACATTACAATAATTTAATATTGATTGGATTACCATCGTTTGGTCACCGACCCTGCACTTATATCTTTTATGATATTGATAGACGTCACCATTCGTTTTGGGATATTCCATTTTAAATTAGCTTCAAAAATATGCACAAACTATTTGCTTCCTGCACGAAAGTTCAATTAATGCTGAGAATGAGACAAAAGCTGTCTGGAAACGAATATAGAACAAAATCGTAACTACTACGAGACAAACGAATGAAATTTACAATGCTATTTCGCAAACAGCATCTGTTATAGACAGCTTCTCTTGCATATTTTTGAAGCTAATTTAAAATAGAATATTCCAAAACAAACGGTGACGTCTGTCAATATCTTAAGAGATATAAATGCAAGATCGGCGATCACATGATGGTAATCCAGGCAATATTAAATTATTGTAATGTTTGCGCATCAAGTACGTTGAGAAGTCTTTCTGAAGCAAAAGGAAGAAAGTTTTCTGTTGAATTAACATACTAATAACATACTAATTAGGATAATAGAATTAGATTTTGGACTGTGTTTCAGAAATGTTAAGAAAATATTGACAAAGTCGTGCTTGAAAATGGGTTTATTATTATCGACCTTAACAATGACGGTCCTTACACTACTTTTTTAGATGCTTTAATCTAAAATCAAAGGAATTACGCTTTTAGTTGCATTTTGTATAAGGGAAACACATTCGCCACAAATCTAAATACAGTATTCGGCTGAATTCAAAAGTTTAGATTTAACCTGTGTCCAAAAATTTATGTTACTTGTAAATCATTTTACAATGATTTTGTTCAAATAAAATTAATCCAATTGATCTAGATTTTGTCATTTGTTGAACAAAATTTCATTTGTCAATGTTACGTCTGCTTAGACTTTTCAGAAATAGGCATGTCCAGTTTTACAGGCGTTTTGTTCTACTGTGCGTCGCTGAGTGACCAGAAAGGAGTCGTTCCACCCTATCGGAGTGACTGGAGATCCTCCTTCGCCAGGTCGATACACAAATCGATATCGATCTTCCTTCAACACCCCAAAAACGTTGACACCCCCGAACGCGCGAATCGGAAGGAGACGGAACTGAGGAGAAAGCGGACTCCGAAAAAGAGAGGAGAAAGGACTAAACTCATCGTACGGACTCTCTCGTCTCGTTGAAAAGTTGACTCCCAAACCGATTCGTGGGAAATTAACGGCAGAATTTCACTTCACTCTCGAGATCCATCCAAAACATTTTATTTAAAAACAGCCGCTAAGATTAAGTTGGCAAGCGACAAACGAATATCGTGATATACATCACTTGCGAAATGAACAAAACCGTTTTATCTTCCCTTTTTGTCGTAGCTCGCTTCGAATCTTAATCAGGGAGATATTATCGACACACTTTGATTCTTTATACTGTTACACCCACTTGTTTACAAATTCGCGAGACTTATGCAAATATTTTGCTGCATCCCTGGCACTCATTTTGGGTCCTTTCGGGTGATGGCGCTAGAAGACAGCTTCGAATTGTTTAGCGTATACAGCACTCATCTCGAAATGATCTGAACTTCTCAGTGACAGAAACGGTACTTAGAGAATTGAAGTTACTGCGTATTAGAGGAGACTTTGTATATTTTGATTAGCACAATCTTTGACTCATTACGTATCAAATTTCACAGATATTGCGTTCACGTTCTTGTGCTACAGACTGCATAATTCAATCTTTTCGTCTTTTTACAGATGAAGAAAGTATTGAAAGAATCATAAGATATACAAACCAGAAGGCTGAAGCACACTATAATGATATACCTAACAAGGAATGGAAACCCATCGATCACTGTGAATTATATACATTTTTTGGCATACTTATAATATTAGGAACATTTCGTTCGATTCTCACTGTTGTAGAAGAACCATTATTGCGCTACTTTTGATTCATGCTTGATAAAACTGGAAAACGTCTACGATCGCCACCTTTTGAGCATTTTGATTTAGATTTTCTTTTAAAATATTTAAGTACATTATTTTGTCCATTGTATCCGTAATAATCTGCAGATTATCCACTCCGTGATAACTAACGCAGCCCCAAACCACTATGTGACCGTCCTCGTGCTTAATAGTACTTGGGATGCAACTCCGTGTTTGGTTTACGTCAAACTTTTTGCGGACCGTCGAAGCCCTAAATAGTAAATTTGCTTTCATCGCAAAAGATGACATTATGTCAAAATTCAGGAGGCTTTAAAACAGCTTTTCGCGAATTCTATTCTTTTTTTTCTGTTAATTTCACTTACATAAGGCTTTTTTTCTTGTTTTGCAGCCGTTGTACCCGTTCTTTTGCAGTGTTCTTGTAACTGTTTCATGGGAAACTTCTCCAGAAGAATCTTGACGAAGTGAGTTGATTTGGGGAGCACTTATTTTTGGATCTTTTTTGACTTTTCTCACTGCAAAACGTTCTTCTGAGGAATTTAATAATTTTTTCCTATCATGGTCTGGTTTATTTTCTATTCGTCCTTCTTCTTCGTATTGTTTTATAACGTATTGCACAGTAGACTAATTTTTGCAAACAATTTCTCCAATATCTCTAGTGGATTTTCTATTTTTCCAATGAAAAATAATGATTTTTCTAACTTCAACATTTGTTTCTTTACTTTTTCTACCCATAATACTGAATTATTGAAACGAGAAGCTATAAATGAAAATTAATACTTCTTGGACACTTGTATACATTATACTGACTACTTTCAGCGAGAATCACAAACAAATACAAATTAAAGTCATATTTGTAGTGACTATCGGCACGCACGAATGAAATATTTGGCTTGCAAAGAGAAAAAAATTCAATCCGCAATGAATACAAATAATATAAAAGTTCGTTAAGATAATCTATTAATCGCGTGTAGACCGTTTGGGGTTGCTATTTGGATCCGATAATGTTGTGACCTCATTAACACTATTTTCGGTTGGCAAAATGCAGATTTTAGTTATCGGTTTCTTAACGATCCCATCAATTGTCCTAATGGAAACGACTCTGACAACCTCATGTTCGCGATGGACCTGATCAATCCGCCCAAGAGGCCGTTGTAAAGGTGACAGATTTGTACGGTTCGCGATTTCGTCTCGCGAATCTCGGGTTGTCACTCGCCAAGTTAATATTGAGTAACTGTTTCAAATTACTTCGGATAGTCCTCGACGATAAAGTGTAAAATGACTAAAATGGAAGAGTCCGATTCTATGACTCGTTAGGTTAACAAATCGACAAGTCCGAACGATGACTTGCGATCCCCTGTCGTTACGTTTAGAAATCAACTCGTCCGAATGACGACGTTTTATCTTCTGTTTTCGATTTTTTCGGAGTTCGCTCTTCATCCCCTTACAACCCCCAAAACGCGCGACTCTAAGGGCGTCACCGATTTTGCACGATGAAACAAAAATCGATATTGATTGGCCTTCGACCGAAAGAAGGAAGATCCTCCTTGTCACCCTGACGGGGCAAAGGAACCGCCCCCGATTTCCTCGCGATGAAGGTGGAGGAGACCTCGCCTTCATGTCGAAGGCCGCGAAGATTGGGGAGGAAGAACGAACCCCGGAATAGCGTGGCTCGAGCGGGCCCACGCGCGTATTTTCCGAATATTTTTATGGCCGTATTGTCCCGCTAGTCAGCTCCGATCCTACGAGTCCGAAAAGGATGAGCTGGCGAAGGCACCGATTGCGGGGCAATACGGCCTTCGATGGTTATTAGGGAGGAACACTCCGCTCGAAGAAAGCACGAAATTACTTTATTCGGCCAGATGTGGATTTTTAGAAATATGAATGAATAAGCAAGTCCTTAAAGAATTCGGATTTCCACATCTGGCAGCAATAAATGCGTTTGCCTCTTCGAACGGAACATGCTCCCCCCGTTGATCAATTAAGTTGATCAATACCTTACTCGATATTCTACAATAATTCGGAACTCGAACGGTCGTTCCGTTATGCAATGTTAAACGGCGTATAATACAAAAATATTATTAATATTACTTATCGCTAAAATATCGACTAATAATTGTCTTTATCCTGATGTCACATTGTGGATTGGAAGGGGTGTCAGACGTTTAACATTTCGACGGTAAATTCCGGTTGACGTCTGAACGGTGACCGTACGAATGATGCCATCTTCGCCCGGATGGACCTCGATGATTCGCCCGAGATTCCATTGCAGCGGTGGCAGATGATCGTCCTTGAGAACGACAATGGTTCCCATTTTGATTTCGTGCGAACCCTTTGTCCACTTATGTCGAACGTTTAAGTGGTTAATGTATTCCTTGTACCACCTTGACCAAAAATCTTGTTTCACCTTTTGGATGTGCTGCCAATTTGACAGCCGATTCGTCGGTGTAGATGTGAAATCAGCTTCTGGCAAGCTCGTTAATGAAGCGCCGATCAAAAAATGTCCAGGAGTCAGAGCGACTGGATCGTTTGGGTCAGATGATAAAGGAGTTAAAGGACGGGAGTTCAGGATAGCCTCGATTTCTGTCACAAAAGTAGTAAATTGTTCGTACGTGAATAATTCTTCACCGACGACCCGCTTCAGGTGATGCTTAAACGATTTCACGGCTGCTTCCCATAACCCGCCGAAATGAGGTGACAAGGCTGGCATGAAATGCCAAGAGATTTCTTTTTCATCAAGAAATCGACGCATCCCTTTGTCGTCGCGTAGGGTTTCGTGAAGCGCGGTCAATTCATTCTGAGCGCCAATAAAATTTGAGCCGTTGTCAGAGTAGACATTACGACAAATTCCTCGTCGTGCGATGAATCGTTTTAACGCGGCGAGAAAAGCTTCGGTCGTTAGATCGCTCACGACTTCTAAATGAATAGCCTTTGTAGCGAAACAAATAAATACCGCGACGTAAATCTTAATTCGCGTACGGTTTCGATAACGCTTTTCTTTTATGTAAAAAGGTCCACAATAATCGACACCGCAATTGTGGAACGGTCGAGTTTCGGTGATTCGATTAGCTGGCAGATTACCCATTACGTAATTTACCGTAGGTGGGTTGACGCGAAAACACTTGACGCAATGCCGGACGATTTTACGTGTAATGTTATTACCATCGATAGGCCAATACTGCAGTCGTACGGTGTACAGTGTTGATGTTATGCCTGCGTGATAATTTTGTACATGTGCTCGACGAATAATTAATTCCGTGACATGATTATTTTTCGGCAATAGAATTGGATGTTTCTGATAAAACGGTAAATTTGAATTTCGAAGTCGGCCTCCGACACGCAAAATTCCCTTATCATCTAGAAATGGATGCAACGATAAAAGCTTGCTCTTCGGATGTAATTCTGTATTGGCCTTTAAATTTTGAATGTCCGATGAAAATGTCGATGCTTGAACTGTGCGAATGATACAGTCGTTTGCATTTCGGATTTCATCGATTGTAAGAGGTCCGGTTTTCCGGTTACGAAATCTAAAACAATATGCGATTATCCGACGGAGTTTGACAATACAAGAAAACCGGTTAAAAATCTGGTCGCTAGTTTCGGTGGATGTTGCTAAGCACGTGATTTTTCGCGATTCCGGAACGTCTGACGATGACTCGAACACAGATTCTGGCCAATCCGATTCAACGCTAGTGAGCCAATTAGGTCCGCAGTACCAAAGTTTGTTGGTCAAGAATCTTGATGCCGTGATCCCTCGCGATGATAAGTCGGCCGGGTTGTCATTAGATCGAATATGTCGCCAAATTGAAACCTCCGTTTTCGTTTGGATTTCTGCAACTCGATTTGCGACAAACGTTTTCAATGTACCCGGTGGCCTTTGTAACCAATTCAACACAATAGTTGAATCTGTCCACAGACATACGCGATCGATGTTGCAATTTAACGCTTCGCGGACCGATACATACAGTGACGTTAAGAGGGTAGCGCCGCATAATTCCAATCTTGCGAGACTGACAGTCTTCAAAGGTGCGACTCGCGATTTCGCACACAGCAGACTTGATTTTATATGACCTCGCTTATCGATGGATCGAACGAAAAAGCACGCGCTATATGCGCGTTCGCTAGCGTCGCAAATCCGTGTAACTCGACTCGGTGACCCATGCGTTGCGCAACATGACGTTCGAATGTTACGTTATTTAATCGCTGAAGTTCCTCTTCGTAAGTTGTCCATTCCGTATGGAGGTTGGTCGGTAAAGACTCGTCCCAGTCGAGTTTCAGTTGCCAAAGTCGTTGCATGAAAATTTTTGCCGTGATGGTAATCGGTCCGAGCAAACCTAGAGGGTCAAAAATCTTCGCAATTGACGACAGTACGGTACGTTTCGTGTGTTTCTTCGACGATGGGAGATTAACCGAATAATTAATCGAATCTTGGCGTGCGTTCCACGTGATTCCAAGCGTTTTGATTCCATCGATTTCCCCGAAGAACTTGGGATGTATCTGATCTTCAGACAATCCTGATAGTAGGCATGGGTCGTTCGATACCCATTGATGAATATTAAGGCCTCCACGTTGAAGGAGATCGATTATCTCGTTTCGTAATCCTAATGCTTCATCGTAGGATGATGCGCCGGTCAGAAGATCGTCCACGTATAGATCCTGCTTCAGGATACTGGCAGCCTTCGGACAGCTGTTTCTCTCATCGTCCGCGAGCTGATGTAAACATCGGATAGCGAGGAATGGAGCCGATGAAAGTCCGAAAGTGACAGTATTTAATTGATAGGTTGATATCTCGTTGCGATCGTTCCTCCACAAAATCCGTTGATAACGCCGATCTTCTGGTCGTACGATGAATTGTCGGTACATCTTCTCTATATCACCGGTTATCACGTATGCGTGTATACGAAACCGTAATAATAAAGAAAAAATATCGTCCTGGATGGTAGGACCCACGAGTTGCGTATCGTTTAATGATATTCCGGAGGTGGTTTTCGCTGAGCCGTCAAAAACTACCCGAATCTTCGTCGTTGAACTCGTGGGTTTCATGACCGCGTGGTGAGGCAGATAGAACTCGGGTGCGTCAGGTGCGTCTACCTGGCTCATATGGCCAAGTGCAATATACTCTTGAATAACGGCTGAGTATTCTTGCATCAAATCAGGGTTGCGTAGAAACTTGCGTTCTAATGCTAAGAATCGATTCAACGCGTGCGGGTCATTCCACGCGAAATCGGGCACGTTTCGGAGCAAGTTCTTGTAATTTGCTCAAATTTGAATATGTTGTAGTCTTTAACGATATTTAAACGTGCCCCAAAGGATTTTTCAAAATTTTGAAAATTGTCGATTTTACAGCTGTTTGAAGTTAAGTGCTACCTTTTTTTTAAAAAATTATAGCTATTGAACTAGTAAGCGGATGGAGATGAGCTTTACGGTGCTTATAGAGAAAACATTGAAGTTTGTAAAAAAAATTATTTCATTTAAAAAAACTTGTTTTTTAATCATCTTTTTTGCAATTATTTTAAACAAATGCAGGTTTTTAAGATGATGCGCGATTTTAAAAATCTGAAAAAAAAGGAGAATATAGTTTGATCCTTCCCCTTGATGGACAAACTTTCAAAAAGATGGACATTTTAAAATTGGCCCTGTGAAAATTGCTGAAAGTTGACGCTGCGTCGAGTCGCACTGCTGTGGCGGGCGCGTCGTCGCTGGCAGCCTACTCGTGTCCAGCGGACGAACGTGCGTTATTATTTGCGATCAAGGCGGCAAATATTGGTAACTCACTCTTTGTCAATGATACTTATTGACAAGTTCACATTCATTTTTGCCATGTGAAGTTGCAAAAAAGTGCCATTCTGCATTAATACCAAAATCTTCGAAATGAAAGCTAGGATTTAAGAGATTATATTTATGTTTTCAAGAATAAGACGAAGATTGAGTTACCAATATTTATTGATTGCATTAAACCTTGCAAATGCTCGGAGATAATGTAGAATAATGTTGGGTGAAGTCGCCTTGATTCCAAATAATAACGCACGTTCGCCCGCTGGAGTCGAGTAGGCTGCTAGCGACGACGCGCCCGCCACAGCAGTGCGACTCGACGCAGCGTCAACTTTCAGCAATTTTCACAGGGCCAATTTTAAAATGTCCATCTTTTTGAAAGTTTGTCCATCAAGGGGAAGGATCAAACTATATTCTCCTTTTTTTTCAGATTTTTAAAATCGCGCATCATCTTAAAAACCTGCATTTGTTTAAAATAATTGCAAAAAAGATGATTAAAAAACAAGTTTTTTTAAATGAAATAATTTTTTTTACAAACTTCAATGTTTTCTCTATAAGCACCGTAAAGCTCATCTCCATCCGCTTACTAGTTCAATAGCTATAATTTTTTAAAAAAAAGGTAGCACTTAACTTCAAACAGCTGTAAAATCGACAATTTTCAAAATTTTGAAAAATCCTTTAGGGCACGTTTAAATATCGTTAAAGACTACAACATATTCAAATTTGAGCAACTTACAAGAACTTGCTCCGAAACGTGCCCGATTTCGCGTGGAATGACCCGTGCGATCGTGAATCTCCCAGATTCTCTTTATTTCCGTTGAACGGCAGTGCAACAACATAACGTCCTGTTAAGTCGCGTCGAACGTGGGTCGAAAAATGTTTTTCGCAAAGCTGTTCTTCCGTGGAGAAATGCCGCTGTCGTGGACCTTCTTCAATTTCCCAAAACTGTTTCAGGTCGAAGTTCACCGCGGTGACGAATGTCTTCCGAGTTGTCCGTGGTTGGATGGCTGGAACACTCCCCCCGATGATCCATCCCAGTTGCGTCTTTTGTAAGACGAGAACCTCGTCGCAATGTTGGTTGAGATGGATTTGCCCGATGCTGAGACAGGTCAAAGTCGGACCTGTGCCGATAAGCATGTCGATGGCTGCGGGTTTATGAAAATTCGGATCTGCCAACTTTATGTTAGCCGGGATCTGAATCGTCGTTCGATTAATTTGTACGTTTGGCAACTGACTCGAAATCCGCGGGATTACAAAAAAAGTCAGGCTGCGTTGATAATTCGATGTCCGTGACTTGATTGTTGCTTGAACGAGTTGTCATATCAACGGACAGTTCTAAATGCATTACTTTTGTATAAAAGCAGACAAAAACACTAATATAACCTTTCGTGATGGTTTTACTATGAGTTCTGTTCTTAGTCATAGATGGACCTGCATAGTCAACGCCGCAGGTATAGAGCGGCCGAGACGGAGTAACCCGGGCAACAGGTAGAACCTCTATTACCTGAGTCACTAATCTCAGTTTCAAACGAAAACATCGGATACATTTATGAAGTACACTTTTAACCGTTCTTTTCGCCAAAGGTAGCCAATACCTAGTCCTTAAAGATGCAATAGTGGCTTGACAACCTGCATGCAACATCAAGTGTTTCTATTCAATCAACAGCCTTGTAAAGGCATGCTTCGAAGGTAAAATTAAAGGACACCTCTGTTCGAAATTTAGTGGTGCGTTTCTCAAATGTCCTCCCACCCTAAGCACTCCTCTAACGTCTAGAAAAAAATTTAATGAGTGCAGGATACTACCGGTGGAAATACCTGTATCGGATGTTAAAATTCATATTTGTGATTTGAAATGTTCATACTGTGCAACCTTTATAAGAATGTTCCTAGCATTTCGAAGTTCAGATGTAGATAAACACCCTGTTAGAAATACATATTTAGGATTTGCACGCGATCGAATGTTATGTATGAACTACAAAGTACGTCTCGAATTAATCGTGAATAAGACGAAAATCGCGTAAAGATATCCCAATTCTGAACTTCCGTAGTCACGAAAGTTGAACTAATTCGTTTTTCTTCTGGAAGATTCGAATTTGATGTTTCTGTTAACGGCCAGAGCGATGAATCCTTGCACCATAATCTTGACTGAAAAAGATCAAATGGGTTGAGTGCTCTTGAAATTATATCTGCACGATTCTCAGTTGATGGAACATGGCCCCAAGTATCACTGATCAATTGTTGAATTTCCGCCGTTCGGTTCGCCACAAATGTTTTCCATCGGCTCGGTGGCGATCGAATCCACGCAATGACAATCATAGAGTCCGTTCAATAGAATTTCTTGTGCGAAGCAGATCCGAATGTATCCCGTACTTTCTTCATTACTTGCGAAAGTAACAGCGCTCCGCAAAGTTCCAATCTCGGAAGACTCACCTTTTTTAAGGGAGCCACCCGTGATTTAGCGCACACCAGCCGAACCGTCCACAGATTTTGGCCATGTAATTCCAATGAGTTAGATTCAGACAAGGCTCGCTTGGGCACGGTAATAGTGGTCAGAAACTGCAAAATATCCCGAAATGTCCATTGGCTCAACAAATCCTGTGGAAGTGATTCATCTCATCCAATTTGTAATTGCCACAATTTTTGCAAAATCAATTTAGCTTGAACGATAACAGGTCCTATCAGCCCAAGTGGATTAAAAATTTGTGAAATATCTGATAGTATGGATCGCTTCGTAACTTGTTGCCTACTTATCAGATTAATTTTGTAGTGCAAGTTATCGTTGATTGTGTCCCACCATTGTCCCAGTGTTTTAGGATCCTTATAAAAGTTTATCTCCACATTTGTTCACCATTACTTAGGACTTCAACGTCATTCGTAGCCAATTTTCACAATTTCATTCCTGCTGTTTGCAAAATCCTAATCAGTTCGTTCTAAAAAATCCGAGCATCATAAATGCAATCTATGCATGTTAATAAATCATCGACATAAAAGTCTCTGATGATAGTTCAACTAGCTGTTAGGAATTTCTTTGAAAATAAATTACCCAGGTGACGGAGAACTCGTATCGCAAGAAATAGTGTTGAAGCAGTCCCGTACGTTACCATATTTAACTCAAATACTTGAATTAGCTCCAAAGGGTTTGGTCTCCATAAAATCCTTTGAAAACGGCGATCTTCCCTGTCGACACGTACTTGTCGGTACATCTTCTCAATATCTCTCGACAAAACATATCGATGTTTCCTTAATCGCACAATGATAGAGAACAGATCATCCGGAACCGCCGATCCTACCATTTGAGTGTCGTTAATTGACAACCCAGATGTGGTTTTTGCAGAACCATCAAAAACAACACCTAGTTTTGTTGTAGTGCGTTTGAAAACTGCGTGATACAGTAAAAAATACATGAGTTGTCTGCAGTCGGATTTGTCGGTAAGTAATTTCTGACAATATGCCCTAATGAACAATATTTTTCCATAAATTCACAATAACACTGTTTCAGTTCCGGTTGTTTGGTAAATTTCCTTTCTAACGTTAGGAACCGTCTCGTTGCTTGATCGCGCGAATCCTCTAACTTGCATAGATTTTCTTTCCACGGAACCTTCACCTCGAAACGTTCATTTCAATCCCGTGTAACAATTTGAAGAAAATGATCATTTTTCAGTACTGCAGAGTTATCAGCTATGGAATGTTCAAGGTCCCAAAATTGTTCATTAGCGACGTGATAACAAGACGTTTGTGTTAAAGTACGATCCCACAGCAAGCCAATAGTTCCCCCAATGATCCATCCTAGTTGGGTTTTTTTGAGAATAGGTTGGCCCAGTTCAAGTTGGTGACGACCGATACATTATAAATCCCAGTAATCGTATGAATTTAAGCCCCGATAATCATATGAATTTAAGTCGGTTTCTCGAAATGTGGATCTGCTAATTTAAATCCTGGCGGAATAACAACGGAACCCGGGTTGAGCGACGCGATGTGCTTGTTAGGCTACCCGTTATTCGAGGTAATACAAAACATACAAGGGATTGAGAAAACCCATTAAATCTCGAACTTAATTCTATGTGAGTCTTACATCGAACCCCTTGCATTAAACCTCCGATTCTCGAAATCTGCGTATCTGATTCCATACAAGTTGGGATTGTGATCTCGAATCCAGTAGTACCCTGCACTCATGCTTATATCCATGACAATCCTGTAAGTTTACAATTGCAGTTGATAACAATGCGATTTCAGCAGAACACGTAGACTGAACAACATTAAAAGATTGAGGCATTAACTACCTTAGTATCAGCACTAGAATCCGCTGGCTTTTATGATGGCGCAGATGTTCAAGCATCATCAACAGCCACAGTGCTGGTGACTGCTTGGAAGGTTGCTCGATATGCAAGAGAATATGATGTTTTTTTATTACAAATTCGACAAGAACTGCGAGTATAGTCCTTGTTTCGATGACCAACGTTTAAATAATTAAAACATGCGTGTAATTGTTGTACACGTGATACTCGTGTTACCGGAGTTAAAGCTTTAAATTCAGTACACTGTAACAATGAATGAGATCCCTTACATATCGAGCAAGATTGAGGGTTGGCGGTATACGCCGTGGCCTGTTCTTTCTTACGGTTGCTACCTGGGTTAAGTTTGGATTGTGTCTTGGCTGTACAGTAATGTTGCGGACAAGAGCCGTTTCGTCTACACGGACGAGAGATGTGGTTTATCTCCACTACCTCGTTTGATACGTGACGCCACGAAACCAATTCTTGGAACCATCGCGTTCGAGCTCGACGCCCAAGAACAAGGACGTCATAAAAAACAACGATAGCATTAGGGATTTAAATAGGAAAAATTGAAGTTTCTTATTGACAAACGGATTTTCACGCAAGTAACATAAATCGATTCCTTGTGCTCTCCCGATTAAAATGATGTCAAACACGACATGATTCCGATTATTTTTAACAAAGATACATAAAACTTGGTTTGTAGAACGAAAGGTCATGCTCATCGCGCTATGTAAACAGACCCGGGCGCGACTCTCGTCCGTGAGTGGTAGTCGATTCGACGAGCGCGTCTCTCGTCGTAGGGCTAACTCCCTATTATTCCCTCATATTTTTGTGTTTAATTATTTAATGACTGAAATTATTAAGAAACTGAAAGCGTAACACAAAAAGTATATAAGTTCCGTTTTAAATGTTTAGAAATTTTTATTTTTTTATTTTCAATATCTTCTTTCCGACATCGATTAAATATAATATACATAAATTCTGTTAGCCAAATCTTCATTTATTGTAATTTTTGCTCGTAAAGAACTGACAGAAAAGTAACTTTGACGATTCTCCGTAACCGTCGCAGGGTTCCAACCTTTATTATTTAAATATCTTTATTATAAATAATAGGAATCATGTCGTATTTGATATCATTTTTATCGGGAGAGCACAAGGAATCGATTGGTGTTACTTGCGTGAAAATCTGTTTGCAAATAAGGAACTTCAATTTTTCCTATTAAATCCCTAATGCTATCCTTGTCTTTTCTGACGTCATTGATTTCGGGCATCGAGCTCGAGCGATGCCTCGGAGATGCATCTCCGGTCGTGTACCAATTATCTCGGCGACCGAGAGCAAAGGAAGCCGAATCGACTACCAGTCGCGGACGAGAGTCGCGACCAGATCCGAGAGCGGCTGTCGTCCGCAACATTACTGTAAACACCGGTAAAGAATTTTCGGCAAAAACCAGGGAGACACCAAAGTGAGACCGATTGTTCTAGAAGAAAATCGAACGATCGGGACCCTCTCTTCCTGGACCCTTAAGCCGCTTGGGAGGGGAGACGAAGTATTTCCGTCTCTATCTCTCCAAGGGAAAAAGCGCCCCCGCGAAATCGCGGGCGCCACCGAAATCGGCTGGGAGCGTCGTGACGGCCGAATCAGTACAAATAAAGCCATGGACAGTGACGCAACAGCAACACAAAGTTCCCACGCCGACCTGAACTCCGAAATTTCGGCAACGTTCGACCGTTGCCTGAGGATCGGGGAACAGGCGCTGCAGGCCGACATCCCCTCAGCCACACCGGAGGAGCCGGCGAGTCAAAAAGAGCAGGAATGGATCCTGCTCATGGGGGCCCAGGAGTTGCGGGTGCCGAGGCACATCCCCCGCATGACCAGGCGGTACCGGTGTGCCGTCCCCGGAGGCCGCTACGTCCTGCGCTGGGACAAGGAGCAGCGACTGACGTCGCTGCTCTGGAAGCCGACGGTCGCGCCCCAGCCGACGACACCGAAGCCGACAACCTGAGCCGCCCCTGCTAGGGAAGGACCCAAGGGCAGTAGGCCCTCCAGCCAGCTGGGACCCAAGTCGCCTGAAGAGAGACGGCGCCGTACTCCCGCGTCGCCAAGGGAAAAGGCAAGGCCCACGACTGGCAGCGGCCGCCCCCGGCAACCACCCCGCCCCACGGGGCCAACACTGGAGAAACTGCCGCGCGCAGTAGTCAGCATCGCGGTGGAAACCTCGATGCGTCTGCTGCACCAGCAGCAGCAGCTCCGACAGCAGCAGAGCGCGGCTCCACCTGCTAATAAGTAAGTTCAGCTAAATTTATACTTTGATTGAATTTACGACACCGCTGCGAGTGAGTTCATTTCAATTGAACTTCACTTGTAGCACCTTTCTCTCTCTTATTCGCGAAGAAAAGCATTAGTCTTTCGAATTTCGCGTCGTGAAGGGCATTCGGCATAACATTACCGATTCTCTGTTGCACGGACTGTGCAAGGGGGGCGGTATGTTTAAAAAGCGGTTATATAACGAGCACGTAGCTCGTTCGCGAGATTCCTGATCTGTTAGTATACGTGACCGACCGAAGGTCGCCTTCGGTTGGATATTCCGTTGTCTTAGCAGAAAAACACGGTCAGCTGTCGTATGACTTGTTTTTATCATTAAAATTGAAGTTCAAACAAAGTAAGCGTTGTCGAGCAACGGTTTTGAACTCCAGGCTCGATGTCGAGTGGGGACATCGGAGCCTGAAGGAGAGAGAGAGTCAATCGTAACACATTAGTACGAAACAAAAGATAATTAGTGAGCGCCGCGTAGTGGTAAAATTTAGCACGTTCTCCGCTTTGCGGAGACACACGCGGCTTTCGCCCCAGTCGTCTTACGACAACCTAGCTTGCGACAGTCAGTGCGACCGTTCTTCAAGTGTCTCTCAGCCTAGCAAATCTTAAGATTTCAAGTAGTTTGGTTGCCAGACACTTGAACTCTCACTAGCTTTCAATAGCTGAAACATTGTCTCCTGCAACTAGGAATCTGCTCTGCTCGATTCATACGTATAATACGTACGACAGAGCACCTATAGTTCGTCAAAGGTGACAATTTAGCGAGATTTGCGCTCTTGGAATCGGGGGCTGCCCTGATTTTCTGAGTTTCGTCTTCGTCTAGGAGCAACAAAGGCCGCTGCCTGGTTGATCCCTGAGAGACGGGTTACAACAGAGAGAGCTAACGTACGTGCCTATCACCTCTGCGTTACTCGCGCTCTGCCACCCCGTTTAGAAGCAACCCCCGTGTGACGAATAGAAGCACACGGTGAGGTGAACGGAGTCGTGGAGCCTCTGGCCGTCCTCAGCCTCCAGGACTAGCAATCGCTAGTTATAGCGTGTCCCCCCGCTCGCGAATCGTGGCCTTAGGGTTCGCAAGCGGTTAAAGGATTAGAATCCACCGGGTGATTTCAACAAAATTCCGTTTATTGAGCAGAAGTAGTGAAGAGTTCGGAAGGTTACAGTGATCGCTTCGACCAGCTCTCGGCCGTGGCTTTTCTCGAACTCCTCGAATTCCAACTCTCTCGAGTTCTATTCGGCGTTTTTTGGTGAGTCGCACATTACCATATATGGTTCTGTTAGTAACAATGTTGAGGTGTCGATGCTGAGTTAGCGGAACGTGCTAAGCGGAACGCGTGTCTTTCTAGAGCGTTCTCGGGTGACGCAATTATGTTACTCGGATGAGCGTTGTCTGGCACAACAACATAAATATTTATATCTCTAGATACTGTAAATGTGTTGAATTTCAACCGTATCGCTCTCGCGTATAAATAAGCAGTCTCAACATCAACTGGCATAGAATATAAGGGAAAATTAAACCGCAAAATTATTTATTTTAATTCTCTCGTAATGAAATTAGACTATTTGTAACGTATTATAAATTTATTCTGAGATAGAGATCTCTCGAAATGCGAATAGAAAAGCGCTACAAGGTGCGGGCCGATATATTGGCTCTGGCACTTTTCGTCAGTGCACCGAGGGCCGATATATCGGCCTCCGGCACTAAAAGGGTTAAACACACCTTAGTATTAATAAACAAAAGTGGATATACCCTGACGTTAGCGTAACGAAGAAAGGAGTATCGGTTTCGTTTCTGCGCTAGTTTTGCGCCAGTTCCCGGAACAGGAATGACAGAGAGCGTGCCGTCATTAACACCATCTCTATCTGCCGCATGGCAGTGATGTCATTCCTGTGTGAGGAACAGAGAGCATACGGCCACAGTGATGCGGTAGACAGAGATAGCGCTCAACAAGGACAGGCCTCTATGCGCGACAGAGAGACTCTTATGCGGCAACAGCCTGTGGCAGGGGTCGGCGCGTGCAGAACGCCTTCCCTCGCCTTCTGTTGACGCAAACAAATCTTTATATCGATAAAATACTTGTATTTACATCAACTTTTCTTCCGTGGTGAACTAATATCACGTAAGAAATCACTGAACTGATTTTTGCTTAAGTTGTTTTATTACTGCACTCTGTATATGATACAAAATATGTCTTACTGAATTTATCGCTCGCTTGACTTCGCCTCTCTGCTCCCAACCGAATATTGCCTCGAACCACTGTTGGTTGCTATCAGTTAGTCCCTGCCAAAGGAGAGAGGGTACACCTCTTACATTGTTTTGTTTATGAGGTCAATCATAGTTTGGATAAAGACTTCCGGCTTGATTGTTAACACCTGAACACGGCAAGTTAATAGGTGAAATAAATTGAAGTAGTTTACTCTCTTAACAGAGGGAATTTCTAATAATACGTGCATAAAAGTAAACATAAAGTAAGACAGAAACAATTATAATACAAAAATCTATAACTGATACAAGGTAATGAAAATAAACCGAAAAGTAGAGAAATAACCTACAAAATCAGTAACATTCAAACACACATCACATCACATCACACTATGGATGAAAACATGGAAATAGAAGAAAATATAAAGAGTAAAAGCCTATTAGGGAACAAAAATACTCAAAACTTTCCAACGACAAATAACAATGAAACACAAAGCCCTAACAGAAACAAAAAAATGGACATTTTAGGAATAAAAACATTCCCACGAACAAATGATCAACCACAACAAAAAAAAAATATTTAAAAACAACAATCCAAGAAGAAAATATAACAATAATAAATAGTCAGTCAAACACTAATCAAATATATAAAAAAACAAAACAAAATAAATACTTCGAAATGCAAGAAAATAATAAATACAACAGCAATATAAATGGACCATACATAGTGCAGATAACGTCAAAGGATGAATCACAAAACATAGGGAATCTACATCCATTACAAATAGGGAAAGAAATAGCCCCTCTCGCAACAGAACTGCAGAAAATAAATAAATTAGGGAAAGACAAAATACTGTTACGAGACGGGATGCGAGCAGCACGAGAGACCGTCGAGGATAGGTATATTTCCAAAGAATATAGTGGTTGATGTGTTAGTTGGTACACGGACGAAACTGATGCGAGATCAGTGAACCGTTGGGATTATTGTAGACGAGGACGAACCTGATGTAAAATCAGGGAGCCTCTGAGGATAGGTGTGCTTGCGGACGAAACTGATCGGTGATCAGTGAGCCGCAGGAGAGTGAGTCTTGTGAACGTACCTAATGCGAAATCAGGGAGTCACTGGGATCAGTTTTACAGACGAACTCAAATTAAAATTGGGGTGCTGTTAAGGAGGTTGGTGGTGAATTCGAACAGACGAGTCTGATGCGAAATCAGGGTGCTGTAAGGAAATTGGATAATGTACAGACGAACCTGGTATCAGATGGCTGTACGAAGTAGACGAAACTGATGTAAAATCAGTTAGCTACAGGATAAGTTAGCTTTCGTGGACGAACTCGAATAAATCGAGGAGCCACTAGATTGAATGCAGTTTCTTTGAAAGTAAGGGTATGCGGACGAAACTGATGTAAGATCAGGGAGCCGCAGGAAATGTTAGTGAGCCTCGTAACTTTTTAAATTACTAATTGATACAACTTGAGCGGTTAAACTGTATCGTGGTGGATCTGTCAACTTCGAATGGGATCGCTTAAGGTAGTTATAGGTTTGTAAGCAATCTACGCAAAATTACAATGAATACTTAAATATATTCTAAAATCAACCTTTACGTACAAGTGTACAGTATAGTGTTGTCGCGTAAAGTGTATGATTTTAATGCACGTTGTTAACGCACTGGCGATGCGGGGACTTACAGAGTGGTCGTAGGAATTGCCAGATAGTTTTTGTGCCGACTCGCGGATTCTATGAGGTTAAACTGTAGACCCGAAAGGATACTTTAGCCCGATCTAACTGGATAGCAACCAACTCTGACGAACTTGATTATCAACATGACGGTACTGTTCTGAACCCGTTAGGGCTAAAATCTCTGAGTTTATATAGGCCGGAAAATGAGTGGGTGTTCGTTAGAAATGTCCTACCCAGCTAATCGGAGCCGCGCTTCTATTAAGATAACGAAAAAACGAAAGTGCTAGGGCGTTTTCTCTTAACAGGCAGAGACTTGAATATTTGGGAGAGTAGTCGGAAAATATTCTCCGTTCGTAACAATACAATCGACATTTAACAACTACATTCATGCTAACAAATTCGTGGAAAATGTGTAACGAGTAAGAGGGAGGCCGCGAACTCCCCACTCGAGGCCGCCTCAGGCAGACATGTTTCGCGCCGCGGCCACCGCGGGAATAAAAGGCGGGCAAGCCGGACCAGGAATCAGAGCGTTCCAGCCGCCGAGCGTACAAGCAGCGAGCGATACCGCGATAAGGGCACAAGCTGGTTCTATCTTTTTGTGTAATAGACTGTCCTCAGTCCTCCAACGGACCCTTGGAGGTGGTGTCCTAACCGCTCCTTGTGGTAATAACCGTAGTCCTCGACGGGAGAGTTACCTCTCCGCGTCACCAACCGTGGGTCTCTGTGCCTCACCCGTGCGTAGCCCGGTGGACATAGGCGACGGACCCTTCGGCCAAGGCCAACGGGTGGCGTAGCCGCCGTGGCCTGTAGCGTCAACCTCCGACTCCGATCCCGATGATCCTACTCCCCTGCGTACTGTGAACACAGCGTGGAGCAGCGGCTCCCAACCTACAGACACCGACCAACGGAGCAGCAACGACTCCCAACCCGAGCGACTAAGTGCCCCCCCCCCCCCCCCCCCCCCCCCCGACACCGAGAAGGAACAGCGGCTCCCACTCCGAGTCACGCACGAGGGGCACCCGGCCTCTCCCGCCGCGCGTTACACAAAAGCCAATAAAGGACTGTTCACAAACGAGACATAGCTGACTCCCTTCATTCGCTGCAACGAACCCGGCGCCCGACTGAGCCCCCCCTCCCGGCGACCGCTCAACAGCGTGGTCACAAATGCAAAAAATAAACTAACGCAATGGTACACATATATTCCAGACTATAAAATATACAGACGAATAGTAATTTATGACATACCTAAAGATATGGAGTTAGAAGATATCAAAGAAGGAATAGAGGAGCATGAATCCAACCCAGGGGTACTAGAAATTGAAAGATTAATGAAATATGACAGGGAAAATGAAAATTTAACACCAACAAATGCGGTAAAAATAACAATAAAAGGAGACAAGCTACCACAGAATGTATACATATGGTATGTAAAATGCAAAATAGCTCCAGTAAAAAAAAATATTAAAACATGCAAAAATTGTCTGAGATATGGTCACATAACAAAACAATGTAGAGGACAAAAAAATGCCAAACATGTACAGAAATAGAACACCAAGATACTAAAGAATGTAAGAACATAGTTAAATGTCATAACTGCAAAGGGAACCACAAAACGTTTAGTATAAATTGCCCAGCATTCAAATACCAAAAGATATTAGCAACAACAATGAGTTATTACAATATTGGCCACAAAAAAACAAAAGAAATTATAAAAAAAAATAATTTTATAAACGAAAATCAAATTATAAATATATATTATAAAGAAATCAACAAAAACAAGCTATACGACTGGAATGAGAAACAATTTATAATTCCACTAACACCGGAAAAACTAGAAACCATAAATAAAGTTAACGACATAAAAGTAATGAAAATAAGAAAAGGAACAGAAAATGAGGAAACAATCATACAAGAAGGAAAAACTTCAGCAGGAAATAAACATAAACAAAAAAAAAAATGAAGATAGCTCAAAAAAAACGGAAGAAATACAAGTAAAAACATTATCCCTAAATAATACCTTTCCATATTTCGGGAAAGAAGAAATAACAACAAATAAAAATCAAACACTAATAACATCGCAAGTGAGACCTAAAATTAAAGGAATAACAAAAAATGAAAATCTAATTGAAAATAAAAAACACACAAGTGAACAAAAAAGTAGATCCAGAGTACTAGAAGAAATCACCAATATAGATTTAACAAAAACTTATCTAAAAGAAAAAAAATAAAAAGAAGTGTAACAGAACAAAATGAAAATAATTCAATGGAATTGTAGAGGAATCAAAAATAAAATTGTGGATCTAAAAAATATAGTTCAAGAATATGACGTAATAGTTTTGCAAGAAACCTGGCAAGATACTGGAAAGTACATAAATATTGAAAACTTCAACATAGAAAGAAATGATAGACAAGCTATCCATCATGGAGGTGGAACACTAATAGCCATAAATAAAAACATAATATACGACAAAATAAATGAAGATTACACAAATTTCAATTATTTTGAAATCCAAACAATAAAAATAAAAACTAAACAAAATAAGAATTTATACATAACCAATTTATACAAACCACCACAAATCAAAACAACAGGAAAAATATGGTATAAACTATTAAACAAAATAGGAAATATATCAAATTTTAAAAATCACATTATATGTGGAGACTTCAACGCCAACCATAAAATTTGGGGAAGTAAAACTAACAACATTACAGGCAAAAACCTTATATACGCAGTTAATAAAACAGAACTAATAATAGTTCAAAAGAATGAACCTACAATGATACCCAAAATAAATTGTAAACCAACTGCACCAGATCTACAAATAGTAACAATAGATCCCATGAATAGTGATCACAACCCAATTTCAATAGAAACCAACATACAATTACAAGAATTCAGAAATAACAGAACAAAACTAATAATAACAAAAGTTGACTGGGTTAAAACAAAAATGGATCTAGAAAAAATAATTTTTAAAACTAATATACTAAGGACTAATTACCTAGAAGAATATAATACACTAGTCAACCTAATACAAGTTATACTCATCCAAAATGGAGCAAGAAAAATTAACTACCAAAAACAAAACCAAAACAACATAAACAACACAACTAACAATAATATAGATACAACAAGGAAAAATAAAAATAAAAGACCAGCACTTAGATGGTGGAACGATGAATGCCAAGAACCTACAAATACCGGGAAAGGAGTATACTTAAAACATAAAAATCACCCAACTAATGAAAACCTAAATATATGGAGAGAAGAGATTAATAAAACAAGAAAAACGATTAAAATAGTAAAATCAAATAGCTTTAAAGAAACAAACAAAATTAACCCAAATACAAAGATAAAAGACATGTGGAATATAATAAAATCTTTTAAAAATAGTAAAATATGGAATACACCAAATAATAGCACACCAGAAGAACAAATTAATTCAACCAAGAATTATGCAGAAAAATTTGCTCCACCATCAACAGCATTTTGTACACAAATACATAACAAAAAAACGGAACTACCATCTATATAGAAACATAAAGTTACAACAAAAGAAATTTAAAAAATAATAAATACCCTAAAAATAAACACAGCACCAGGAGCGGACAACATCACAAATGAAATATTAAAAATCTTACCAGACAATATAATAAACAGATTAAAAGACATAATAACACAAATTATAGAGCAAGGAGAAATACCAGCAGATTGGAAAATATATAATACCACTTTAATACCAAAACAGAAGAAAAACAGTTACAGACCAATATCATTAGCCTCAAACATTCTAAAACTAACAGAAAAAATCATCAAAAACAGACTGGAACATTACATTGAAAACGACCTCATATTACCAAATATCCAATTTGGATACAGGAAAAACAAATCATGTCAAGATAGTTTAAATATATTTAATACAGATATATATTTAGCTTTCCTAAAAAGAGAATCCTTAGGAGCACTATTCATAGATATAGAAAGCGCCTTCGATAATGTTAGTCCATCAATATTAATTAACGAACTAAATAAATTAAAAATACCTCCAAACATAATTAGATTTATCCAAAATACAATAACAGAAAGAACAGTACACTTTTATCTAAATAGAACACTCAAAGACACAAGAATATGCAGAAAAGGACTTCCACAAGGATCTATATTAAGCCCATTACTCTTTAACATATATTTACACAAAATATTAAACCATATTAGAAACAACTGTTCTATTCTCCAATTTGCAGACGATATAGTAATATATTGCAAAAACGCAGATAATTTAATAATAAAGAATAAGTTAACAGAGTCAATGAAACTACTCAAGAAATAGTTAGAAATAATAAATCTAAATATATCAACGGAAAAAACAAAATTAGCTTATAAATAAAGCTTATAATGTGAAAAGAAACACAACGTTACAAAATAAATTTCGTCACGCGTATACATTTGAGGCACCGTTCGACATAACGTCCGCCAAGCACACCAGCGCCTCCGCACTGCGGCGCCACATACCAAACAGGAAACAGAAAAATAATTTCTCCATAACCGGAAAACAACTAATACCGCGAACCGCGTACAATTATTATTCAACAAACACCATTGAAATAAACACGGAAATAGGCGAAATTGTAAAACAATCAGATAAACCAAATGAAACACTTAGAAAAAAACACAAATGCAGGAGCAGCATTCTACATACCCCAAATAAATAAATATGAAACATTTAAATTAAATAATGAACACTCAACAGAAACACTAGAAGCTCTAGCGATAATAGAAGCAATAAAATTCTTCAAAAATAGTAATTATAAATCCTGTAAAATAATATCTGATGCAAAACATCTTATCAAAAAATTAAATCAATTTAATCAAAATATACAAGAAAACTACTATATAATGGAAATAAAATTTCTAGCATACAGATGTAAAAACATGGACAAAGAAATATTATTCGTTTGGTGCCCAGGCCATAAAGGAGTAGAAATTAGTAACAAGATAGACCAGCTAGCAAAAACGGGAAGAGAAACAGGAAAAAATACATTAACGAAACTTGCAATTAATGAAGCTAAAAAAATTCTAAAAATATCAACAATAGCAAACTGGAAAAAAGATTTAGAAACAAAATCAAAATTAAATAACAACACTTATTTCAAATTAATAGATAATAATATAAAGTAAAAGTAAACCATGGTTTACTAAATACAACCAAAAACTGAATAGGAAAATAATATCAATAATTAACAGAATCAGAAGTAATCATCATAGAACTAAAATACATTTATATAAAATTTCCATAATATCAGACCCCAAATGTAATTGTAGATTTGAAGAAGAAGAACTAAACCATTCAATATTTGCTTGTCCCCTAAATAAAGACATTACAATAAATTACAATAACTACCTACAGATGAAAGGATTACAACCTCCATATGAAATCAGGGCTCTAGCATTTAGAATACACAAATATAAAAATAAATTCATATAAATATAAATAGCTAAACAAGAAATAAACAAACAAACAAACAAAATGTTACAGATAACAAAAGAGGAAAAAGGAAATAAGAAACAAATAATAAAAATAAAAAAAAGAGGAAGAAGACAAAAAAAGAAAGAAGAAATAGTAAAAAACTGTGGTATCAGCGAAAGCTAAGTTCATACAAACACTAATAATAAATAAATAGTTTGGATAATGTGAGGACCTATACCTGAAAACGTCCTTTATAACCAGATCTCAATTCCTGAACGTTGTGGCCTCCTCTTAGGTCTTTAAGATGGTCATTAAACAAAAATGAAAATCATGTATAAACTAAGCTGCTGTGTTGTGACCATGAGTAGACCCGCTTCTATCAACTAACTAAACTATAACGCTCAACACCTTCTATTACTGGGAAGTCGACATGGCGAATTCGTGCGTTCACCTACCTACAATGCATATTAGCTATGTCACAACCAAATTAGGAATCGAGTCCATCATATTTTTATATCGCTGCCCAGTGAACGAAATTGCTTTTACGTATAATGTTTAGTCCAGAAAAATTCTATTTCAGCCAAATAAATAAAAGCTTGTGCACCTATCCGCGTAAGTTACGGATCCCGCGAGTGACTCTCAGACATTAGGGAGGCTGGCTTCCGACGTTGCCATTTTCTGAAAGAAGCCGATTTTGTCGCCGGGTGTACATTCTCAAAAATCGTGATTATTCCGATCCCAGAAAAAATATTGTCAATGTATCCCCACAAAAACACTATCGGTGTATCCTAGCTTTGTGTTGATTGGAGAAAGGGGGTACACTTTGCAACAAATAATTAAATCCCAACAAAAACACTATCAGTGTAAAAACATGCACCAAGTACATTCGCAAAAATCGTGATTATTCCGATCCCAGCAAAAATATTGTCAATGTATCCTCACAAAAACACTATCAGTGTATTCTAGCAAAAACATTGTCGGTGTGAAAATGTAACACTCAGTACATTTGCAAAAATCGTGGTTATTCCGAACTTACAAATTATCGAAATGAAATAAAGCCAAGTACATAAGCCTTTTATAGTTTACGTGAATAGTCCAGTGTGCGCTCTGAAAAATTTGCGATACAAGTATCACTTTAGGAGTCATGCAGAAATTGAAAAAAAAAAAGAAAATAAAACGTACTTGGCGGGCCGAGTACAACCGTAGTGTCTAGCGCGTACCCAACGCTGCCGTGGTCGCTCGAGCGGCAAACCCGTGCTCTCATTGGCCGGTGTTTTTCGTTAATAACTCGTTAACGAAACCTCATCTTACATTTTCGATAAGGAAAAAGTTGTTTCAAATCACCCCCTGAATCACCCATTTCAAGGAACTGCAACATGTTTGTTACACCCTGTATAGTGTGGACGCACCTTAATAACCACTGGAAGTGTATCAGCTGCCTCTGAGGTAGTCAAAGCGTTATTCTTGCCTTCCAAATCTGTTTTCTTTCTACAAAATGCGGGTAGAGCACTTCCTTATGTACTCGAAAATTGAAGTACACGCATGCGCACTAAGTCGGAGAAGTCACTGTTCTATTCTAATATTTAAAATAATGACTTAAATTAATCGTAATTATAAAATATTATAAAAGGTATGAAACTGAGTATGTATATCTTAAAATTCTACAATACTAAATATTACGAACGCAATGGAAAGAGTTATATATGAGTGGAGTAGCTATCGTAGAAAAGGAGCGTATTAGGCAAAAAAAAAGAGACCGTTATATACATCGCGTAGCAAGAAAAATGTAAACAAATGTAAGAAGTTACAGTAAACGAAGTTTAACAGAAAACATGTTTTGTACAATCTCAAAGTACTATACTTACTGGAAGAAATCAATTGTGGAATCTATAATTTTAATGGTTCCGCAGTGATAAATTACATATTTGATACGCATAATTACACAAATACCTTTTATTACACGCTAATGAAAGTCGATGTTGATTAACACTTCAATGCAGTCAAAATTAATATGGACGCCATGTAGGGAAGAAAGTATATAATATATACTATATACGTTGCGACGTGATCGTCTCGCCGAGCCGTATTCGGACTAGGACGACCGTGCTGGATCCGTCAACTACGCGTTCCACGCCATGATTTTTACTGCGGCTACCAGACATTTTGCGATACCGGCATAGAACGCGCCTTCTGTTTCCCGAATCGCAGCCCAAGCTAGCTCTTAGCGCGGAAAGGGGCGAGGTTCTTTCAGGCGTAAGGTATGGAACCTATCTAGGATCTTGGATTCTTACGACGAGAACGCCAGTTAACGCACGATTTTCTTGTAAAATATAAAATGTATTTTAGCGAGAAACGTACAAGCTTTAGGCGAGGTTATTACATGCGATGGCCCGCGACACGTGGTCGCGGGGAGATATCTGTTTCTCGCTAAGGCGATCGCGTTACAATGGTTTACGGACGGCGACGAGGCTGAAATGCACGTTTCAGGACGCGTAAATACTCGTCCATGCGGCTGTGGTTACGATGACTCGAAACCAGCAAGCCGAAGATATTTCCGCACGCGAAACCGGGGACCCGCCGTTCGTTCGAGCCTGCAGGCTCAGGTAAATCTGTTCGCGAAGGCTTTCTTCCTGCCATAAGGCCTATGCTACCACCAGGAGTCGGCCCTCTCGTACTCTCGCGTTGGAACTTGGATGTTCCGTATTAACTGGGAAGAACAATGGGGGAAGACTCACTATCCGTGTCCCGTTCGGCGTCCCGTACAAGAAAAAGGCTAAGATCGCTGCATGCGGTAGGCTAAGATCGCTACGTGCTCGCTCGTGTCGCGCAACCTCGCGTCCAATAATTATTGACGCCGTTCGAATAACTACTGGCGATTAGCACGGGCCCATTGAATCCCCCTGGAACTCTTTTTCCGGCAATGATACGAAACACAGTATTAAACGCCGTACTTTCA
This sequence comes from Calliopsis andreniformis, assembly GCF_051401765.1. Lineage (NCBI taxonomy): Eukaryota > Metazoa > Arthropoda > Insecta > Hymenoptera > Andrenidae > Calliopsis > Calliopsis andreniformis. The sequence goes on from NW_027480422.1 coordinate 40,897,245, forward strand.
GGACTCGCTGCCATCGTCTGCCCACGAGATAGCTCCCGTAGCAACATCCCTACGTCTCTCCGCGGAGGACTTCTTATCCGGAACGCAGAGCGAGGTGGCCAACCTCGTGCGGCATTGGCTGGTTCCCATTATTCGGTGCGTCAACATGTACCTATGGTGCAGTCCTCCCACCGTGCGTCTTCTAGTAGATAACCTTCCAGTTTAGCCGTCGCTTCCTTCGCCGGGCGGAGTTTTTTTTTTTTTTTTTTTTTTTTTTACGTGGAGAAATCCTCATAGGACACCCCGAACCCTTGGGGAGGGCTCGGGGTAGTGTCGGACTTTTACCGACCAAAACTCCACGGTGGCCAACCTAAGGCGTTTCGGGGGGCACTGGGAACTACGAAGAACACTTCCAGTACTCCCCTAGCCGTGCGAAGCGCTGGTGTCTCCGGCCAGGCCGCCGCATGAGCGGCCGCCTCCAAGAGGCTGCAATTCAGCCTTTTCATGGACCATCGCGGTGGCGGGCGAGCCCGCCGGCCCCCGTGGCACCGGGGCCCATCACTCCGGGTGGAGATAGCAGCGGCGACCCTCACCTCCATTGTTATATAGAGGTGATCGCTGACGGTCGCCACTTCTGTTGCCACTCTCCACCCAGACACACGCTGCAGGCCGGAGGGGGTTGCCCACGTCAGGTCTATGATGGACACCCCCTGCGGCCCAACGAACGTGTGCTGCCGACCCCGGTTAACCAACCGAAGGTCCAGCCCGGCCGTCCAATCCATTAGGACCTCGCCCCTACGGCTCGTCCTGGGGCTGCCCCACGCCGTAGCATGGGCATTAAAGTCCTCCAGGACGATTACCGGGCGGGGCATGCATTGACCGATGCATGCGGTTACCCCGCCCAGGTATGACTCATAAGAGGCGAGGTCACAGTTGGGCGACACATAGCAGCCCACCACCGCGATATTTCTCCACTGAACCGCCACGCACCCCTCCCCCGTCGCTAAGACGGTAACTGGAGGAGATGCGGGCGGCCAGTTCCATGTAATAGCCACCGAGCCGCACCGACTCCCGACCCAATCTGGGAGGTCGGGGATATTGTACGGCTCGGCGGCGACGGACAGTCCTATTGATCGCTCCCGCATGGTATGGACAAACAGGTCCTGAGCCCTGCGGGAGCGCTTCAAATTGGCCTGGAGGAGGGTAGCCATTTCTACACCGTTTCCATGGCCTCCTCCAGGCCGTTCTTACCGGACCCTGTATGGGTCTGTGGCGCTGCAGAGGACCCAGCCTCCTCTGCAGCGACCACCTTTTCCTTCCCTGCCCCGGCGGGGACTTGGGAGGACATCGGAGGGGCGGCCTTAGCGGTGTCCCCGCCGCGCTCCACCTGCCCCGCTGGCATCGCTGAGCGTGCCCTTCCGCGTCGTCGGCCCTTGGAGGGCGGGGCACAGCCCGGTCTCCCCAGTCGGTGGCCTGATGGCCTCTCCAGGTCCGCACACAGCGGACACTTTGGGGAAGACGCGCGGCACTCCGCCGCCCGATGCTCCGTGGCGCCGCACTTATAGCAGCGTCCCCTCCTATCTTCCGCCGCGGTGCACCGCTGCTGGACGTGTCCCGTCTCCAAGCAGCAGTAGCACTGGAGGGAACGAGGCGCCAGGACATCGATACGGGCCATGGTCCAGCCCACGCGCAGCTTTCCTGCAGCCGCCAAACTGCGGGCCGCCGTGAGGGGGCATCGCACCCACGCCGTACCAAGCGCCGTGGGCGAGCGGTGGATGGGGCCCACCTTTATGTCCCCCTCCTGACACCCTCCCTGTGTCGCAATGGCGGCAGCGACGTCCCGCTGGGTGACGGAGTCATCCAACCCCGCCACCCGCATCTCCGTCGTCTTTTTCGGTCTTGCGACCTTAATTTCCGTAGCCGCGAAAAGTTGCCGGAGCCTGTCCGCCAGCTGATCTGCCTTAGGGGCTCCCTCCGGGCCTGGGATTTCCAATATAATCCCGACCGTGACGGCCCGCTTCGTCCTGATCTCGGCGATGCCCAGGTCGGCCAACTTAATGTTGGCTTTTGCCTGTCTAAGGGCATCACCGAGGTCGGCGCCGGCTCCCTTCATCACGGTCAGCGCTATTGGCTGCCGTTTTAGGTAGCTTTGCCGGTGCCCGAGTGGGGCGGGCCGAGGGAGCCCCCTTCTTCGCCGGGCCATTGGCCGCGCTAGCGGGAGCAGCCCGCCAGCGCCCGTCGGCCGTTTCGGCGCTTTTTTTGCCCCACTGGACGGGAGCCGTCAGGTTCGTTAGCGGGGGCGGCCTGTCCCGCCGGCTTCCGCTTCCGACCGAGCACCTCCGTCCATTTCGGCTCCCGATTCGGCCCTGTCTCGGCCACCGCCGGGTCCACAGCCTTCCTTGCCCGGCTACCGGTCTTCGCCACCGCTGTCTTTCTCCCGGCAGCAGCAGGTTTGGGAGTGGGAGTGCCTCCCGTGGTTGCTGGTGTGGGCGGGGCTGGCGTCGCTACCGCGACTGTAATAGTGGGGCGCGCCCGTCGCCCATCAACGGCCGCCGGGTCCTGGCTCTCGCCTCCTTCCTCCTCCTCCTCCTTCTTTGCGTTGGGGTTTCCCCCGATGCAGTCGGCGGCGGCCGTGCCATGACCGCAGCAGCTGGTGCTCTTGGCACCTTTGTTGGTGCCGCCCCCTGTGCACTTGCCTGGGGGGCGGTTTTGCCCACGAGGAGGGTTATCTCAGCCCTCCTAAACCGTTTCTCCACCAGCGTCTCCATTTTGGACCATAAGGCCTCTACTAATGAGGCCTGGTCCAACGCCGGTTTGGGCGGATCGACGGTGGTGGGTGGCGATGGCAACGGTGGCGGGGGCATAAGCTCCCCATCCGTCACGGCCTTCTTTCTTTGGCCGCCGGGTGTGGAGTCTCTCCCAACCGCAGGGGCAGACTCCCTCTCCTGCCGCAGCCTTACAATTTCGGCTTTCATAGCCCGCATTTGCTCCGCCAGTCTGATGTTTTGCTCCTCGAGCATTGTCTGGCTGGCGGTAGCTACAGTTCGCTGCTGTATTTCAACAGCAGCGACACTGACGATGCGGGCAGCCATTCGCAGCGTCCTGACGAACGTCCCCTTGAGGTTGCCCGAAGTGTTCGCCACCCTCTCCACCTCTGTCAGCTGGTAACTTATGATACCGCCCAGGGAGCCCGTGTCCTGCCCCATCATCTCTTCCTTAAGAGACTCGATGGGGGGCAGGGTGTCCGTCCTCTTCTTTTTCCTGCTCTGTTCCTTTTGTGCTCCCGCAGTCGTATCTCCGTCGGCATCCGCCGCAGGCAATTGCCTTTTGCGGCCACCGACGGATGTCCCGGATCTTAGGGACCTCGTGGACTGACGGGAAGACACACTCCCTTCGTCGTCGGAGGCGGTCAAGGACATTTTGTCCCTGTCCTCTTCTCCTAACTTCCCCACGTCACTCCCACCAGCGCCACGGCTATCCCAGCCGGGGCCAAGGTACTGACCGAGCGCCCAGCTGATGCGCGCGTCCCGTGCGTGTTGTGTGGGAGTGATCTCCGCATCGGTGTGTTCTTCAACCGATGCGTCCCTGTCGAACCCTGCCTCGGACATGGGCCTGGAGGATCTAACTTTTTCGACCCATTCCTGTAGGCCCCCGTCCGAGGAAGAACTGCCTCCCTGCTCTTTACTCGCGCAGTCGACCGTTACTGGGATGTTTCCCACTGACGAACTGCGCTCCTTGCTCAAGTCGCCCTGCGACTTACCCCACTTCCCCAATGTTTCATTTAAGTTCGACATTTTGGCAGATAATGATTCCTCCGGTTCGCCCATCATGGGACCCCCACCGCGGTGGGGGCAGGGCGGAGTGACCCTGGAGCGGCTGGTACCCTGGCCGCTTCCCGACTCCGAAGATCCGCTGCAAGAGACCGCTTTGATGGCTCCGCTGTTATATAGCCCTTGTCTCCTGCCAATGCTCGCAATTAAGTCGTCGAAATAACCGTGGTAGCTTGGGTGTAAAAGAGATGTTAGTAACGCGTTAAACTCCTGATGGTGTGCACTAAAGGCCCCTCTTGCTCCAGGAAAGGTTCCGCTTTGTGGCTGACACTGGTGCCACGTTACAATGTATAAGTATCCATACAGGGTGTAATAAGTATACGTTTCAATATTTTAAAGAGTGGTAGGATACCTGAACTGGATAACAAAATGTTCTATAACATTCCGTTTTGCAGTAATAATGCCTTAAAGTTAGCACCATGTTCTAAAACGAAGAATAGTGCGTGGAAATTGGTGAGATAAACACATTGAAAAAGTTCGTTGACCTAGAGAATTGGGTTCTTTGAGAAAATTATGTCTGATGTCTGTATAACACTGATTTCTATACCTAGATACTGTATAGGGCTTCTGGACATAGGTTGCTGATGAGAGCAATAGCAGTGCTGTTATGTTATGAAAATACAACATGCGCGACGCTTGGGAAGGAACAGAAATATTAAGATTTTCAGTTCACGTGTATGTTTTCACATGTAAAAAATTTCTACAATCCACAAGATACTAGATTTTCGGAAATGAGTAAAATGTACAGAAAAAATGAGCATATAGGTGAATTAAAAATCTTAGTATTTTAGGTCTCCCACAAGCGTCGCGCTTATTATATTCTAACAACATGGCCACTCTATTGCTCTATCAAGCTAAACCCCACTCCGTATCCAGATACAGAGATCAATGTCATATAATTGCTGTATGTGTGTATAGGAACCTATAAAGGCTGGAGTTTGAAATTAGCTGAAACTGTTAAAACTCGTACTAAAATTGTGGAATACTGTATACACTGTAAGAGTTTTTCAGGAGAGAGGATAGAGGGGTAGAGAGTTTCAGAGTCCCGATGAAGGCAACTAAACACTTTATTTGTTTTCACACGGTTTCTTTTAATACTCCGCGTATTGACAATCTTTGCCACATTCTCTCTCTCACACTCCCTTACTCTGACTCCGACTCGATTCCGATTCCGATTCTGCTCGGACTACGGACTACGATTCGACTCGACTCTGGGATGGTCGCGAATTACCTTATATTTATATGGATCGCGGATCTCGCGTATTTGTACCAGTCGCGGGCCAAAATCCCCGCCGCTATCAATATGACCAATCAATCTTAATTGATTTCTGATTTGTCACTCGATCATAGGTGGGGGACCATATTTAGGCAGTCTCGCGACGACGAGATACCGCGAGGGTCTCGCCGCGTTCTCGTAAACGCACCAACAACACCATGTAACATAGTGTATGCAGCTTTAGCAGTAGTAGTAATTTTAACCGTTCCTACCTCAGTCTGTAGAAGTACGAATTTTGGAAAAAAATACTAACCCATTCCTTTCTAATAGCACCCTCCGAAAATACCTTCCTTTTTAACTGCACTCTCACAGTTAAAAAAAAATTAGAAACGAAATCCAGATTTCATACATGAAAACATACCGATATGTTATAGTAATATTTTCTTTGTATACCCGATCGCACTGAAAAATTGCACCTTTACTAACCTTAATTACACCATCTTTTTTTTCGAAGTTCACAATAGTTTAGTCAAAATCAGTAACTACTGTCTGTATTTCGATAGAAGAAGTCATATGGCGTGCCAAGCGACTGGCGCTCGACTCAGAAGGGACTCAGCACATATGCATTTCTCGCAACGTTGTCAGATTGTGCAGGTAATCAGATCTCTCGTCCTTTAAGAGTAAGTTCGTGTCTTTCACTGATCCGATAAAGCAGATTTCTCTATCTGCAGATAGTTTAATGTAATGGCGCCCATGTGAAATCAGCTATTTCGCTTTTATAAAATTTGAATTATGAGTATTAATCACTTTTTCGACAAATGCAAGGAATTCTGATCATGACGTAGTATTATATGCACTCAGATGAATTCTAGTGCATATTATACTATTGTATATGATAAAAATACATTTCTTTTATGTAACAGTTATTTAAATGTGCATAATTTAGAGTTTTTCTGTATCTCACGGATTCCTCTACAACCATATTATATTCTTAGTTACTATTTGTTACTCGTAGTTCCTTTTTTATTTCTGAAACAAGATACCAAACCACTAACGGTATTTCATTTATATTAATTTAATTCTTAAGCATTATTTAAGTGACTGTTACATACAAATATTTACAATATATGTATTTCCATTACACAGAATAGTATAACTCGAACTGCCTCATGAAAAGATATTCTTCGAGTTGTCCACCATTTCTTCTGTACGACACGAGCCTTCCTAAGTTACCAATAGAATTCGTCACCTTTCTCAGCGACCATAGAAACGATTTTGGGAGTACCTGCAACAAAGAAAAAATAATAGACGTGAGACAAAGACAGAGAATAGATCCCACAACTAACCATGTCGTAGGTAATTGGTTAAGACCCATTAAGAAGGGCGCATGCCGTATGGGAGTAATACAACTCACAAATCTGAAAAACGGCATCACTGCAAGTTAGAGGCCCTGGCCACCAGGGATCTTGTTTCGAGATACAGACAATAAGTGATTTTCTAAAACAGTATCGTCACTATACAAACGTGATACAGCAAAATAGGCAGGAAATTTGAAAGGTTTTAATTTCTCATACGTAATTAAAACAGAAAATAAAGTGAATCGACTAGAATTTTATGATTCTAATAGTACAAATGGAAAATCTAGAATTAGCACCTCTGTTCAAAATTGAAGAGACGTTAGGACGTTCTGATTCGTTTATTGTTATTGTCATCACATACATATGTGTAGTATAGAGGCCGGGAACAGTTGGTCGTCATCGATGCGCGGTGTGGCGCAACATGTGTGCTCCCGTTCCCTTTGTATCTCCGCGAGGACCACAGAGTGGGCCGACTAAATCGGGCCTCGCAGGGGGAATCGGGGCCTCGGAATATGCGCCTTTTTTCAATAACGCTAATCCATGAATGAGTACAATTACCGTGATTACTTTAATAATCGATTACAGAAGTAATCATAATATAATCTATTACGTACAGCTAAACTCTGACCATGAATTCTGGTTCATAGAATTTGTAACTCTGAAGAAATTCAGCTCACTAAATGCACTCGACGCTAATTGAGAGAAAAATCCAAACTTTCTTTCTCTCACGAAACTAATTACTAACTACTAATTACTAATTATGTTTTGTTGTTAACGAATATTTTATCATAGATGCATTCCTCAAGCTAATCCAAAAAATAAAAATTTCTATTTTTAGGCAAATTTATTATTATTACTATTATTAAACAAATTTCTAAAAAATTATGGAAACAATAGAATTGTGCTATTGTATAAAGAAACTGCCGTTCGATGCGATTTGTTTATTACCTACCTGTCACATGTGCGATACTTTAAATACAGAAATACTTAAGACAATATCGTCGGAAGAAATTGTGTTTGAAGCTGAAGATATGATAGACTGTGTACCTTATTTGAAACGAAAAGTATCGCGTCTCTTATCATAGATCCTTAGATAAAACTGACGAGAACGCTTCTCACACGACAGGGCTTTCTAGGCGTATAATTATTAAAATTGGGGCGAAGATCAGACGAGACCCCGACGTTACCAAAGATCTTATTAATGGCACTGTTAGCGCGGTGTTGTCTGTTTCCAGATCTATTGACGATACGAACAAGGTCGAATCGATAACAATTGTTCTACCTTTGAAATTGGAATGTACGGTGAAAAAGATTACTGTGAAATTTGAAGTAATGGGCACGGCTTTTATATTTAAAAAACAATTTCCCGTATCGCTCAGTTATGGAATTATTATTCATAAAAGCCAAGGACTTAGTCTCGATAATGCTACTGTGCATGTTGGAAACAGTGTTTTTAATTGCGAACAGGTTTATGTTGCGCTTTCTCGCGTTACGTCGTTGAAAGATCTTCCTCTAGTTAATTTTGATCCTCACGCTGTGTTGAGCGTTATACTTTAGTTAGTTGCTAAACACAGCAGCTTAGTTTATACATGATTTTCATTTTTGTTTGATGCCCAGCTTAAAGACCTAAGAGGAGGCCACAACGTTCAGGAATTGAGTTGTGGTTATAAAGGACGTTTTCAAGTATAGGTCCTTACATTATCCAAACTATGATTGACCTCATAAACAAAACAATGTAAGAGGTGTACCCTCTCTCCTTTGACAAGGACTAACTAGTTGATAGCAACCAACTGTTGATAGCAACCAACAACGATTCGAGGCAGTATTCGGTTGGGAGCAGAGAGGCGAAGTCAAGCGAGCGATAAATTCAGTAAGACATATTTTGTATCAGATAAAGAGTGTAGTAATAAAACAACTTAAGCAAAAGTCAGTTCAGTGATTTCTTACGTGATATTAATTTACCACGGAAGAAAAGTTGATGTAAATACAAGTATTTTATCGATATAAAGATTTGTATGTGTCAACACGCTGTAAAAGCCAGTGAACTGGTAATTCTGGAATATAATTGAATGAGACGAAATTGCAAATCAAATTAAAGGCTATGAAAGTTACGAAAAAACGAAGATCCAAAGTTGCGGATCTTATGTGGGCTACGAGTAACGCGATTTTACATCTGCAAAAATGGTTATGAAGTGGAATGTACGTGGATTTTTGAATCTAGATAAAGTGTCTTGTTGCGCAAATGCAATAGTGCAATGCATGTTACAATGCGTATCGATAAGAACGTTGTTATGGTAGGTACATGGTTCTAATGCGTTGGCGATAAATAAATAAAGTTTAGATACTACGAACATTAGATATTTCATACGAGGAAAATTTTCTCGAAATGTACAGCAAGATGCCTCTGAATTTTGTGTGGCTTTATGTACCAAACTGAAATATCTTAAAAGTAAGATAGAGCAGGAAATGTTCGTAACTATCCTCCGTAAAAATTGCGGCTGTACTGATGTCACTTTGCAACGTAATTGTACAATTCTGGTTCCTATAATTTCTTATACTAATAAAACAAATTTAACACTACTAAAATTGCTTGAAGAAAAATTTTCAGACTGGCGTAAATTTCATAGCGAATATTGTAGTTGCAAATAATCTCAAAGAATTGTAACAACGGAAATAATTTTACCTAGAAATGTTTTAGTCGTTCAAATGTTGTTATGCGATAATAAAGTATAAATGCTGTGCTTACTGCAAAAATACATATAAATGAAAAACCTTATAAAGTTGTAACTGCTGTATTTCTTTATGGGAACGATGTACACGAGGATCGTTATGCACGTACGTTAAAAGTCGTGATTTCTACTTGGTTACACGTTGACGATGCCTTTGTAACTGAAAAAAATGGCCTAGAGATGTCAAGAACGCTTATATATTTTTCTTGGAGAATTGCTCGAAGTAGAAGTGTTGCATATTTTAACAGCGTTATAATAAATATGGCACTGTGAAATTTATCAGGTAACATATCAGAAATTATTAAGTCAAAGTATGATTGCATTAAATATCTATATAAATAAATAGTAGCGACAAATTTATATACATATACATATTAGCACATTCGTGTTGGCTAGAAAAAAGAGGTAAACTTTGCAAAAAGTAACTAAATCCCAACAAAAACACTGTCAGTGTAAAAATATGCGCCAAGTACAACCACAGAAATCGTGATTATTCCGGTCTTACAAAGTATCGAAATCAAATAATAAAGCAAAGTATATTAGCTTTTTATAGTTTATGTGACTAGTTCAATATGCGCTCTAAAAAATTTGCCATATACGTATCACTTTAGAAGTCATACACAATGTACACTCTAAAAAATTTTCATGACAAGCATCGCTTTAGGAGTCATACACAAATTGAAAAATTAAACTTAAAATGTACTTGGCGGGCCCTTTTGCATCAAAATCATACTCCACAATAGTTCAATTAAGAATAAGCAAGTTTTTGAACAAGTTTAAGTAACATTTGTATATCAGTTAGACTGTTGCAAAACGAAATATGTATGCGTGCATCTATTAAACACGTATACACACTCTCATTGGGAAGATGATAAAACTCTAATCGAAAAGAAATCGTTACCAACTTGTCATGGTATGATGTTCGTGTATTAGCGGTAAGATGTGTTCTCCATCTGTCGTTACTCCGATTTTTGATGAATCTCAAATTTTCGAATACCGCACTTTCTTGGTCTTTAAGATTGTCAAATATAGTTTATACTGACCAGAAATTCACGTAGGCTTCGAATCTGCAGATGTATAATCCATTCAACAAAAGAAGTCAGTAAATGAAGATGTTTTTTCTTTGTTCTGCGTGTCGACGTTCCCTGTCCTTATCCCACCCATATCCATTGTGTTTACATCCGTTGATTCGATTCGGTGAACGGGCTATAGTGTTTTATGAACTTACCAGCATCCTCTTATGACTGCCAAAAGTGAGATACCGCAGAGAAATTGAAACTCTACTCGATATCCTCTACTGCTACTATACTAAATATATTCTTGTTGTCGGTATTAGTAATCCGAAAGAAGAACAGACTATTCGATGCACCATAAATTTTGTCTGGAGCACCAGTGTCCATCATCACCTCTAAGTGTATGGCGCAAATTGCTATAAATAAATAGCAATGGCTTATACATGCGTTAATCACTACCTTAGCTAAACTGCAGTAATATTGAATTTGTGTAATCTATCCTACCACGTAATAACGTTCGCACTGGTAGGTACTACTCGTGTGGTTAGTAAGTTATGTATCCGTTGTTGGATGGAACGATCCTTTATCCTGTACAAATGACGAAAAGCCAAAAACTGACTTTGCTGCAGCATTATTGAACGAACCAGCCCTAGAAGTTGCCATCGGAGTGATGAGTCTTTAATAGATTTAAGAGATATCTTGGTGGTAATAAAACTCGTCTGCGAGTAACAATATTTACTAGTCCATTTTAACCGATCTTCAATAATTTCATTGTTTATAAAAAAGTTTGAAATAAGAAAATATTACAAAATATTTTTATGAATTTATTTTCATGGTCAATAAGAATAAAAGCAGTTAGTGAAAAATAATAGTATGTTTATCTGAAGAATGTTCGTAGCATTACTCATTTCATCCGAAGTTTTTATTCAACAGTCGAGCTGGAGGTATAGAGTAGTTGCGGTTTTGAGATATACATACTGATTAAGTATGTATTTTTAACGGATTTGTAACAATTAAACATTTCGAAGACATTGAAACAAATTAGTTTTGCGGTTAAAGTCATGGAATAGTATATTCCAGTTGATTACTATTAAAATTAGTTCGATTAATGATGTATTTCAGTTTATTTTCATAAAGAAACTTTTACCAATTCATTTATTAACTTATGATGAAAATAGTGGAAATTGAACTTTTTGTTACTCTCAAGTGCAGAAGTTCCTTACTGTCATTATACCCATTTGCTTTCTTTACTGAATCCTTGTAATATCGACAAGTGCAGAAAAAATAATGGCAGGGATGGATGTTTATCAAGTCGGAACGGCTAGAGATATTATGCCAGTGGTAGGAGACTTGAGATCATTTGTTGACAGGAAAATATATTGAGAATAGAATTTATTACTCTAAGAAAATAAAAAAGATTCCTACACGTGTCGCTATGAAAGAAGACGTGTGCAAATCTCTACCTGCGAGATCTTACAAAGGGGAAATATAGTAATTTCGCATATCAACTCTGGCCATCCCGAACTTAGTATCTACCAAAAGGGTCAAAATGACCCGTTCAATTATTTCTTATGTACATTTTATTTTTTAAAAACATGTTTTTTTCTCTCTTAATGTTGAATAAAACTAAAGAAATGTATAAATAAACATTCCTTTTAAGAAATATGTACGTTTTAAAAATCTGTAATTTTGGTACCCTGACAAAAATAGGCATATGTCACCTTCGGCAGCTCTACTATTAAAATTTAGCTAAGCAAATTGTAGTACAACTGAATCGAGCAAATTTGTATAGCTGTATATCCTTATGCTAGACACATGTTTTTCTTCCTTCAACAATCTCATAAATGCAACATACTTAGAGCTGTTCGTAAATTTTCAATCCTGCAAGTAATCATAAAACAATATTTATTAACAAAATATTGCTTACATTTCCAACTCAGTTTGATGTCTTATATTATTATCACAAACATTAGTTACATTATGAAATTGTTGGATAATGATCCCTATCACCACTTTGTACAATAAAACTACCTTAGTGTTATTCTAAGGAGAAGGATTTCTGAAATTTTGTCTTTTGTAATGATGCAAAACGGCAACACAAAAGAAAAGTACTTTCAGTACCACAATGTTTAGTATATGATGAACCCATGCCATATGTTAAATATACTTTATACAATGTTTGGAAACAAAAATATGAAGAGAACCAGAAACATTTGTTTCATGTATCATTTTTATGTAATATTTGGTTTCAGTTCAGTCTTCTTGATAAATACAATGCATATAAACAGCATACTATTGAAACAGAAACAATTTATTTGGTTCAGTATTTATTCTTGTATTGCAGAGTGCACAAACAGTCCCTCATAATGAAGTTGTAATGTCAATGCGGGTTTCAAGAAACTGTTTTCCGAATTAATAAAAAATGAGAGTGCGAGCATATCATTAAAATGAACATTCTGCTAATGATACTTTTGAAAAAAGATTTTGCCTTTCTATATTTCTTTTCAAACATATAAACATATCTTCTTCAAATGTTTATAATAATTTCAGTATCATCAAATTATAATAATACGAATACGTAAGTTTCAAACGACTGTAATTCCTATTATGTAGGATGCTCAATAACAAATGTCAGAAATTTTAAAGGAAGACTCTACATGTCAAAGTAAAACTAAAATTAAAAGTAACAAAACTATATTTGAATCTTTGTTTTCAAAATATCGTTGAAAAACCTTATAGAATGATACAAGATTTACTTATTTCATAACTGAACTGATGACGTACATCATTACGAGGTAAGTGAATTATTTTAAGTGGCTGAAGCACTGTTGTCACTGAATCTGACCATTGTGCTTCAGTGATAAATTAAGACTCGTATCACACACATTTTGTGTCTTTTAGGTATTTTTTTTTAAAGTGGTACGAACTCGAAACTGAAGTCTCGAGCGCAATTTCGTCACTCTTTCTTTCCATCTCATTTTGATATGTAGATCTAACCCGCAAAATTTCTGACGTCTGTTGTTGCCCATTTTGTAAACTGAATGAGAATATACATAATGTAAAAAAGATAATTTAAAAAACAAGATATGATAAGAGATGATGCATAACATACGTTTAAATACAGTATAAACAATATACAGGGTATAACAAATATATCCTTCGATATTTTAAAGAGACGATAAGAGACCCAAATTGGAGCACAAAATGTCATATGTCAAAGTGTCCAATCTGCCTTCATGTTGCAAGAATAATGTTTTCAAGTTAACATATCTATATGCTAAATTAATAATCAAAATATTTTGTAATTTTACAACTGCACTGAAGGACAGAAATGGAGCAAAAAAGTGTTAATACATTTTGTTGTATTTCATACGATTTAATTTTCATAAAGCTTTACAAGATCGGAAATGTTCGTGGGAAACAACATACGTAACACAAACAGAAGAAGTGTAGGCCAAAAGACTGCCTGCAGTCAGCTACTCACGATAACCCAGTAATCAAAAGAGCAGGAACCGTTTATAATAGGAATCTCATTGAAGAAATGATATTTATGAGGGTTTTAACACGTGTTAAGGGTCTTCCGAAACAACCACAACCTTCTGAAGTAACCGAATAGGCTAAATCAACGGACTCTTTTAACATGTTTGTCTCACTGATATGCGTGAGTTACTTTTCGTTTCGAAACATGATGCTAATTTTAAGATATTGATACAACAAAACGAAAGCAGATCGAATACTATGTTATAGGCTATCTTGTGCTGCAATTTAAATCTCCTACTACCCCATAAAATACCGAAAGTTTTATTTATTACACCCTGTATGTTTCAATATTTTAAAGGCTGTTAAAGAAGCTTAAATAGATCGCACAATGTTTTATAACAAAATATTCGATCTACCTTTGTTTTGCAATAAAAAGACCTCAACGTTAACATGTCAGTACACTAAACGAGTAATTGAAAGATGCTATAATTTGAAAAGAAGTGTTAACACATTTTGTATATTCTATAATTCAATAGTTATAAAGCTTTCAATAGTAATGATGTTTATAGAAGAGAGTATAATAGTTTTGTGCAAGTATTCGATCAAAAAATTGACATACTGATAACCTAATGTGTTCACCTCAATCGCAAAGATCCCATGAGTATCTTATCTTGATAGTCTTCCAGACATGTACACATTTTCTGGAACAATTGGAAGTCCGGAATCAGCAATTTATTATTTCAATATGTCTGCTTCACCGATATGCACAAGCTACTCTTCAATCCAAAACCGTACTGTTAATTTGAATGTATTATTATTGCAAAATGACAGCAGATCGAAAATGTTGTCATACGACATCTTTTCTCCCATTTAGACTCGTCTAAAAATATTAAACCCTTTAAAATATTGAAACGTATACTATTTATTCCCTATATAAAAATAATCAATGTTTAAAGGGAATAGTAAGTCAAAATAAATGCAAAACAGTTTTATAGAACGACTTTATCTTGAGAAAGGCAAAGTCTTGTCAAATGCACGTATTACTTATATTATGCTCATTGATCGGCGATAGCGTTTTCGAGTATTAGTTACAACAACAGGAACCGATACAGGTGCTGGAGGGGTTACAGGTGTAACGGGTGTTATTGGTGTGAGAGGAGTTATTGGAGTTTCAGCCATTTGGGCTGAAGAGGGGGGCCTGAGCTACCAAATGTAATTCTCTGTTTGTGGAGCTCGCATTACTCCCACACCTCCACCAAGTCTTCTATAATTCATACAGCCACACAGTTTCCATTGATTTTGTTCCGAATCATAAACTTCGATTGTTTTCAAATATGCAGTTCCATCGAATCCACCTACAGCGTACAGTAACCCATTGACTACCGCTAAACCAACCTGCAATACATAAGTAAATAAAATACTACCTTAACGAATGTTTAACAATTGTGCAGAAATTGTATACACCTCTAGGTAATAAAGCAACGCATAAATATGCGAAAGTAAGAATAAGGTTTAATTAAATAGAAACAACAAGAAAATAAAACTTACTCCGCTCCGTCTTGATGTCATGGCAACTATTGGGCTCCAGGAATTTGTATGTGGATTATATCGCTCTGCACTTGACAGTTCCATGCAATCATCTCTTCCTCCAACGGCATAAATTAGATTATTGAATACAGCACAGCCTAGATGTTTACGTCTCGTAGACATGGGGGATACTTGAGACCACTTGTTTTGCCTTGGATCATATCTTTCTACTGTATTTAAAGGTGATTGTCCATCAGACCCGCCGATGGCATATAAATAACCGCCTAGTACAGCAACAGCAACGCCCAGTCTTCTAGTGGTCATTGGCGATACTTTAGACCATTTATTTTCTTTTGGATCATACCTATAAAGAATGTCTTCCACTTTAATTTATTTATCAGATAAAATTAATGAAAATATAATAAAATAAAAGTTGGTGGCATTAGAATAACTTACCTCTCTACGTGGTTTAAACATTGAACGCCATCTTGTCCACCTACTGCATAAAGGAAACCGTCTAATACCGCGACGCCTACGCTGGTTCTACACGATGTAGTAGGTGCTACATCGCAGGACCATTGATTTGTTTGAGGATCGTACCGTTCGATACTATTTAAATAGCTTTGTCCATCGTGACCACCGACTGCATATAACAAGTCATTTAATACAGCTACTCCAACACCACACCTCCGTTTACTCATCGGAGCTACCATTTTCCAATCTGCTGTATTAGGATCAAATCTCTCTACACTAGCAATTGCATCTCCAGAACACCATCCTCCGACGGCAAATAATACTTCTCCACGTCTAGTGGGTTTCCTAGGTCGTGTTCTAGGTCCTTGCATTAGTGGCCTTTCTTGTGGAAGCAGTAAATAATTTTTTGCTTCATCCACTAAATCACGGCACGCATCATCAGATCGTACCAAAAGATCGGAGCCCACAGTTCCAACTAAAAATTTTGGACTAAGGAGAGGTAATCGTACATGTTGAAGAACTTGCGCCAAGTGTTGTCTTCTCTCAGTGACGTTATACTTCACCCAATTCATAACTGCGCTAAACACTTGCTCTTCTGTTCGTACATTTAATTCATCCGATGAAATAATATCTACTAATTGGCCAACAGGTAATAATAGAAATTCTTCACTTTCCATTACCTTTTTGAAAAGAAATGAACATGATACAACTTAATACAGAATCAATCAAATAAACAAATTTTGAGCTATGCAAAAACATACTTCTTGAAAATTATGTTGGGTGAACTTATCTGCAATCCGTAAAAGTTCACGACAGGAATGAGTATCTGCAAACGCTCGTATACCTAGACAATTAGAGGGGTCTAGTTGACGTTTAAGAAACTCGCAACATATGTCTTGAATTTCCGCTAGTTGAAGAAGGCACGCAGCTGGAAGGAGAGTTTGTACATTTGCTTCTTCGACGATGATGTGAGATGTATAACAGAAATCTATTAACAATTCCATTGCCATTTCATCTATATCACGAATCGTGACTTCAGTTTGTCGAGATTCCGCCAACTCCCCAGTAAACATTGCTCTGCAATACATAGTATGGACATGTTAAACAGGCATCAAGATTCTTTTCTCCATTATACACGTAATTCCTTAAAAAATATTATTTGTCACGTGCACATCGAATGAACAGGAAATGTTTTATTCGATTTGCATGATTGTGCTTCACGGTCATACAATTTAAATTAACAAACAAAAAACATAACTATCAATAAGTGCAAAATGAATCTTTATTCCTGAAGTGAATAGAAATCGCATTAACGACGTTTTCAAACCAGAAATAAGCGAATGTGCTGGGACCTTATTGAATAATATACGTAACAATTAAATACTTACAAGGGAATTGCACGAAGTTATGATTTTGATAAAAGTTTATAAATTTAACAAGTAGTCGAAAATATTCTGGACGTTTCTTTTTATTGGGATTCATTCATACTAAAGAAGAAAAAGATTCTCAAAGTTAGGGTGGAAACTATATTTGACCTAGTACGTCAAACACTATTAACTAAGAAAAAAGTTTAAACTGAGGGATTACCTACAGTCAAGCATAAAAATACTCGGTCATCGATATATGACTTGATTTTAGTACCCTTTAATATACTTACAGAAAATTGTAGAATCAACAAAACAAAAAGATTATTTAATGTTATAGTATAGTCTACAAATAACAAAAATGTAAGAATTTTTTATTTAAATTTAAAGCATACATAACATTTTATTTACAACTATCGTATGTTACAAAAATATTCGAGCAGTAATGAATGTATTTGAACTTATAAAATTAAAATTAAAATTATTAGTTAAAGAATTCATATTTTATACGACATCCTTTCTCTAGGCTAAGATATTTTAAACATGTTAACATATTAAAAATAACTTTTTTTAAATAATCCCTACAAATACGCTGCCATTCTTTTCTTACATTCTTCTTTTGAATGTATAACACTGTTTCGAAATTGTTGATCTAATTTGGCCAATAATTTTCAATCGGATTCATATTGGAAGAGTCTAGAGGAGGTTGTATGATATTAGCACAAATATACAATAAAAATTCTGGTACAATTCGATCGTTACCAATACCTCCTGCTTCGTATCGTTATCTTGATAAAATTTACATTTTTAGTCGATTTCCACATTAATAGTATCTTTTTTAAAATTGTTCTTTAAAATTAAGTGGTTATACCACCCTTGAAGCGTCAAAAAAATCCACATTCTTTCTTGTTGCTTAAATTATTTATTTATAGTTTTAAAAATATAGCATAATCATATAACGTATTGTAAGTTAATAGTTAAAGCTATTATAAAACACTTTTGAAAATTTTTTTGTTCCAAAATGACGACGCCTGAAGTCCATCGCTGGAGAATATTTACATCACTACGCTCAAATGGTGTGCGCCATTACTTCTACCAAATATGTATAAAAGATATATAAATAATGTGATATCGTAATTTTGTATTTAATATTTAACATAATACGTAACATAAACATAATACAGAACGTAAACTCTCCACTCACGCGCGTCCCACAATAGCACCGCGAGTCCCATGAGAGGCACCTTACTACGGCATTCACTATTCTCGTGGCAGGATTTACGATCTTCAGCAAATATAATTATGCGTTCAGATTATTTGTCTACCCTCGAACAGTACCGGTCGCAACCAGGTTCGCCATCAAATCACTGGTCGAGACGAGAATATAGGCTCTCACTCGCCCCCAAAGCGCATCCCACACCATCAAGTAGCCTACTGTAAAAGGGTTAGAAGGGCCTGTTTTCTCTTTCAGCTAGTAATTTCATGACAAGCCTACTCTAAAGCTCGTACCTTCTTTTCGCATAAACTGATAGGAAGGAATAAAAGCCAACAGTGCCCAGCATGACGAATGAAGGAACGGACCTACATAGTACTGCATTTTTCATTTCCAATTCTGGGTTGCCTTGTACGTGTCAGTAGTCCCTGTTCGGGCTTTTTAAGCCAGAATGAAAAACTCGAACGAGAGATTAACGAGCACGACAATATTGTGTCTGAACCGGTACACATATTTTACTTATTTTTCTAATTTCATTATTTTACATATTTGACACACATTTTAATATTTGATAAGAAGAATTGATAAGAAGAAAGAAGAGAAAAAAGAATTATATTATTAAATTAAAACAATTATATCATTAAAAGAAGTATTCGCAATAATAGGATTATGTTCGGAATCATTATTGCTTAAATTATTTTCTGATTTTAAATTCCCATATAGTTTCAATAATTCTAGTACTTCAAGTGGTAAATGTTTCAGTCTGGTCTTTGGAATAGGACGTAAACTCGTAATAAGCGAATCTGAGCTAATTAGCAATTTGTTTAATAAATCGGTGCGTGTCTACTTTTGATGATTTCCTGATAAATAACTACCTATGTTGCACACTGTCTTTATTTCTTGCCTTTTGCGCCCCTTCAGAGACTTGTCCATGCGGTAGAATGGCAGAGGCAAGACAAGACTGTGTCGATGACACAGTATTAAGGGGATAGAATCAGATATGTCAGGGCAGCAACATTACGAACAAAATTAGACAAAAAGAGGTTTACAGGGGTCTTTTCGTCCTTATGTTAGAAGATTTTATTCAATAGAAGAAGGTTCAAAGGAGAGTGCTCTTTCTTTATATCCTCGCGTATCCTATTCTTGCATGGGGTTAAACAATATTATTTCAGTGTCAAAAAAATTTAGACACTTTTTAAATACGTCTTTTGCGAAGACATAAAATTTTTAATTGATGCCAGAACGTTAATCAGTTTGTGGCAGTTCGGCACTGCCACCACGGCCGTGTCATTTTCTCTCAATTTCCATTTCCGTTTTCTGTTCTGACTTTCTCTTCGACTTTCGCTGTTCTTAACCTTTTCTTCTAATGCTTTACAATTTCCTGCCTATTCTTTCTACATCCTGTCCCAAGGATTGGCACGGTCTGGTCATCGTCAGTTACATCTGGTGGCCAGATCCGCGCGAGGCTCAGGACAATTTTCCACTTTTTACTTTCTTCACTTTTCTCTCTGTTCTGTCCGCTTTGCTCTTCGTTTTCCAGCCCTCTTTCCATCCTTCTCTCTTCCTGTTACTATCTCTAGTTTGTAAGGTATAAGAAAGGATGATGTGAGGGCGCGAGGACAGTCGGAGTCAAACTGTTGTAGTTTACACTTCATCGTGCTAATAAGCCAGTTTTTAGTTAACCACATTTATGTGTCTCTAGATTAACCACCTCAAGTTTATACGTAACATGTCTTCTCTGTATGCAAACATATCTTATTAGAGAAAGAACTTAATTGGTTAAAAGTATTATTGTTACTCTGTTTCCTAAAAGCAATATTACAGAACAGGTTCGGAAAGAATCCCCAGGACATAGTATCATTTGTCGTTGTAGCTAGTTACATAAACACGATCCTCTCGAACTACCAATACGATGAAAATACAGAAAATATCTGCGAAGAACCGATCACGTGTTGAGTGACAAAGTCGGGTAACCATACCATAGACCTAGAGGATCACCCTTCATACTTACAACCACCATGAACAACACGAACATTCGAAAAACCTCTAAGAAACATAGAATACAATCGAACTAATCTATACAGTGAATTCATCACACACAATCCCAAACAAAAGACAACCATTGCAACGTTTAACTCAGTAGCCAAACTACTTCCAAACTAGAAGACTTCATAACCATCACTGACCTACGCCAGACCTATTACCTTTCTTAAACAGACAACTTCCAACGAATCAAAGCGATTATTAACACTATGACGACCCCTCTTCTAAAAAATCTCTTAAAATGACGCCAATGTGGCGTCAATGGTCGATAGGCATTTCCGTTGCACCCAATTAATAGAATTCTCTGAAACCAATATCATTGAATTTTTCTCGGAAACTTTGCGATGCAGCCGGGTCCCCAGCATTTTTCTCATAGATTTTTGAGTATCGGAGGGCCAAGAAATTCGGTCTCGGGAGCTCATTTCCAATCCAGTTCGAGTTTAGTACGCGGCTTAGACTGGAAGCAAGATCGAGCAATAGTTCTCCTTCGAGCAGAATCATAGAGTACAGTACATAAAGTAAATTCACTGTAACGTAGTCTTAACGACGCGTCCCCCGCATACCTCTGTGCGTAATCTAGAGAGAGAGGACTTGGTTCCGCGACACTTGAATTCATAAACATTTGTATTCCTTTGAGTCAAACTTAAACTCGTAATAATACACATTTTTATAAGGTTTGTTAAATTGGACTTAGTTCAATCAAAACCTTTCTAAAATCCAATAAGAAGAGAACGTGTAATAATCCCACAATATTATATCTTTGTCGCTCGAGATATATTACAAATTTGAAAGTTACGAGGCTATACTAACATCTTCGCAATCTTTGCGAAGGTTCTCTTTCCTAACCTACAAGTGGCTCTCGGTGTTGACCGTTACGTACTGGTGGTTCGTCCACGCCCCGTGGCTCCTGACGAGTGCAAAGTTACTCGCTGGTTCGTCCACAGTCTTTATTGCATCCTAGTGGCCCCCGATACTTGCCAAGTTGAGTGTTGGTTCGTCCACGAAAACCTACTTAAATCTAAGGTGGCTCCCGGTGTTAGCCGTTGCGCACTCGGTTCGTTCACATACGTGAAGTGGCTTCCAACGAGTGCAAAGTTATTCGTTGGCTCGTCCACGAAACAATAACAAACTTCCAAAAACCCTGACCCTCGGACGGACTATCTAGCCCTCGGTTACGGTGTTAACATAAGTAAGATCCTCAATAACAAAAATGGACTTCCCAAATAAAATTATCGTATGGAATGCGACGAATCTCTTACGACGACGTAGAACATTACGTACATTTTTTACTCATTACAGTAATTATTAAGATATTTTTACATAATCCGATACAATTTATTGAATAAATTTCGAAAGTTACAATTTTAACTTTAAGAATGAATGGGAACAAAATCTATGTGTGTTTTAAAATGCTTTATGTTACGGATTATATTGAGTGTTACATTGGCTTCTTCCACTGTCTGAACTTCATTATTTCAGCGTTATAGAATTTCGCGAGTTTCTACACGCAAAAATCTTCTAAAGGACTTTTGCAGTCCTCCAGAAATTTGAAACTCTTTTAAAGGAGTTTTGTAAGAAGCGGTATAATAATTGGAAGGTTTGATGAATAAGGACGGTGGGGTAGACTATCCCAATTCTATTAGTTGCAACCTAGTAGTCAAAGATATACATGATATACAAACTGTGTGTGTCACTTCTATCAGATGATTTCCTCAAAATAATTCGTTCCAAGAAATAATTTCATATTAACGTAATGTAGTAATTAGAGTTTTTACAACACTAATATTCAAAATTTCAAGAAGCCGACTGTCATTTCCTGCGAATAATAATAAAAATGGCATTTCTCAATATATTGTTTGACGTGTGGTTTGCTCCTCAAACCAATCTGCGCAAAGATACATATATTTTTATTTTTATTTTTCGCCCGCGATGTGAAAGCTATGTGCGCAGATACCTTTTGTGTTCCAGTATTATTAAATATTGAGTTTACTTATAGTGCACATATTAATAAACACATGTTTTATGTTTAATATCACATACCAACATTTAATATGTACCTTTACATTTTTTGAGCAAAACTATTTATGTGGATAAATTCATCGCGCAAAAATATACAGGGTATTCCAAACTAAGTGCGGGAGCTGGAAATGGGAGATTCCTGGGATGATTTTAAACAACATTATCCTTTGGAAAAATGTCCTCCGAAGCTTTGTTAACGAGTTATTAACGAAAAAACCCGACCAATTAGAGAGCACGAATAGCGAGCGCTCGGCCGACCAGCGACTACCACTCACCGTGCTCGAAGCTTGTACAAGAAACTCAAGATCTTTACGTTCTTGCCCACTTTCTCCTAAACTATTGGATAAAAAATTACGAAAAACATCAGAGACACCTTAGCAACCGCGACAAATGTCGTGGAATTTTCTTAAATATTAAAATTAATTAATAAAGTTGTAAAACAAAAAACGACAAAAAAGAATTTATAATGCCGATTTAATAAAATAATAATGCCATAGAAAAGAAAATAAAAAGCAATGTTTTCGTAGTTCCTACGGATTTTACGTTATTTTACTGTGTATTAAAACATTGAAAACTGTACAAAAATACTTATTTCATAATGAATGAACGAAAATTGGACGTATTAGTTGCTGTAATCGGTAAAAAGAACGGAAACACTGATATTCGTTTTTTTTTTTTATTATAGCGGACCAATGCAAAAAATGTTTAAATAAATTGAGATTAATAATACGACTCTAATAATATGAGTAATTACTATCGGTAAAACTCACCCATTCGGAGAGGAATTCACCTACTGCTTGAACACTTGACCCATTGGGTCACTGTGCCGAATCCGATCAACACCACAAGAAGTTACCTTGCATTTGTCTTCAGTATCGGGTACGGATGGCTCCTCCGCAATCAGGCAGGGCAATACCTGTGGTCATAAACGGCCACATCTGCGAGACACTCGTTACGGTCTCCTACACTGATCCGATATGCCTTTGCTTTCTCCCAGGAATTTGTTTGCGACTTTTTCGACCTGAAGAAGACACTACCACCTTCACCAAAAAGAAGGAACCGAAGAAGACCCAACCTCATTGGTGTCAACTAACAAATCAAATTCGAGTATTTCGACGAAGCTACACCCTGAGAAGTCGCGCTGGAGGGATGCAAGGGCACGAGGAATGAGACTTCGGAAAAAATCGTCAGTATCGATCGTAATTTCGCCACCGAAACTGTGTAACATCTTGTTTTTATTTACGGAAAGCTGCAGAACGTTTCAAAATAATCGGTTGTCAGTCATTAAAAGGTCAAGTGCTCGTTTGGTGAAGTGATCAGTGTTAGTGACCGCGAAGTGTTGTAAATGCAAGGTGACTTCTTGGTGTATTGTATATCTGTGATCAGCGCTACCTAGGCATCATTTCCCAATGATCAAAATCGGCACAGTA
Source organism: Calliopsis andreniformis (assembly GCF_051401765.1). NCBI lineage: Eukaryota > Metazoa > Arthropoda > Insecta > Hymenoptera > Andrenidae > Calliopsis > Calliopsis andreniformis. The sequence goes on from NW_027480422.1 coordinate 40,920,920, forward strand.
ATGGGGCAAGTGTTCAAGCAGCAGGTGAATTCCTCTCCGAATGGGTGAGTCTTACCGATAGTAATACTCATATTACTGGAGTCATATTATTAATCTCAATTTATTTAAAAATTTTTTGTGTTGCGTTCGACGAAGCAATCGTTGTTTATTCTTGCCAGATATGAGAATCCGAGATTCATTTAGACAATTTGTCTATTGAGTCGTCCGTTCGAAAGTTCCACATCTAGCAAAAAAAAACAATTTCGTGCTTTCATCGAGCGGCGTGTTCCTCCCGAGATATAAACATCGAAGACTGTATTGCCCCGCAGTCGGTACCGTTACGCCAACTCATCGTCCGTTCGAATTATCGGAGGGTTGACGCCGACTCGCGGGACAATACAGCCATAAAAACATCTGGAAAACACTCGCGTGGGCCCGTTCCAGCCGCGTTATTCCGGGGTTCGATCTTCCTCCCCAGTTTTCGCGAACCTTCGACTTGAGGGAGAGATTCCTCCACCACCACCGAGGGATGATCGGGGACTTTCCACCACCACCGCCGCGGACTGACCAGGGAGAGCCCGTTCCACCCCTATCGGAGCGATTGGGGATCCTCCTTCCTCGGGTCGATGGACAAATCGATCGCGAGCTTTCGTCAACGCCCAAAAACATTGACATCCCCGAACGCGCGAATCGGAAGAGCTGAGGAGCAAGCAAACTCCGGAAAGAAGAATCAGAAACGATTAGAAACGATTAAAAACGATTAGAGACTTCGACGAATTACAACCGAGAGGTTTCGCGACTTAGTTTTTCGTCCCTCTATCAAGCGTTTGTGATAGAGTTGAATCAGTTATTTCAACATTAAATTCGCGAAATAACGCGTTGCTACGGACATCGTTCGGTTCGTCAACATTTTGCTTTGGTCCGCCATAATTAAAAAAAATAAATGTTAATGTTTCCGTATTTTTTACCGATTACAGCAACTAATACGTCCAATTTTCGTTCATTCATTATGAAATAAGTGTTCTTGTACAGTTTTCAATGTTTTAATACAGAGTAAAATAACGTACAATCCGTAGGAACTACGAAAACATTGCTTTTTATTTTTTTTTAAATTCTTTTTCCCCGTTTTTTATTTTTTACAACTTAGATAATTAATTTAAAAATCTGAAAAAATTCTGTAATATGTGTCTCAATAGTTAACGTGTCCCTGATTTGTTTCATAATTTTTCATCCAATAGTTTAGGAGAAATTGAGCATTGACGTACACATTTTGAATTTTTTGTATGACCCTCGAGCACGGTGAGTAGCAAACGCTCCGCGTTTGTGCCCTGTCGCTAGTCGGCCGAACGCTCGCTATTCGCGCTCTCTGATTGGTCGGGGTTTTTCGTTAATAACTCGTTAACAAAGCTTCGGAAGATATTTTTGCAAAGGAAAATGTTGTTTAGAATCATCCCAGGAATCTCCCATTTCCGGCTCCCGCACTTAGTTTGGGTCACCCTGTATAATCATCCAATTCAAACATTTTTACTATACACGATAATCTTTCAGCTATTAGGCCATATGTATTTTCCATCCCCAATTTTGAGTTCATTCTTGCACCTTTATGATGAATAAAAGTCAATAAAAAATACGTTTCAAATATTTTCGTTAGAGTCGTAATTGACTCTACAAGTCTGCGAAGTTTCATTAAAATCGGAAACTATCACTTCAGCTAATTTCCTCGTCTGTTATTAGCTTGCTAATTAGAAATAAAATACTTTACCTGAAATACGGACTACACGCTGAGAGAATAACACGATGCGCAAATATCTTTCTAGAGCCAACATTGAGTACGACATCACAAAGTTCTCGATGTCGACGAAGTACATTGAGTTCCGTAAGCGTTGCACGAGGATGTTTTTCAGATGTATGACTGAGGCGGGCTGGGGAAGGCGCGCGTTCAACAACCATTTCACCCATCCTCTGTGAGGATGGGGCGCCTGCGGTCGCTCTCCCCGAGGCGCCCCTAGACCCCCCTAGCTGGAGGCGCAGCGGGGGTGACGCCCAACCCCACACCGAGTCTATCTGCAACACCATTCACCAACAACCACGGTTCTTGAACGTGCTCGCACTAGGCTCCCTATCTTCTCCAATTCCTGCAATAAAATCATATTCTTTCTATACGGATATCCATTTTTAAACGATAATGTTACGTTTGTAAAATTCTCGTAGCATTATTAATCTAAGACTATTCAAATATTTTTTATATAGGTTGTAACAAGTATAAATTGTAATATTTTGAGAGGTAGTAGGATATCTCAATTGAATTTCAAGATGCAAGATAACACAATATCTGATCTGCTTTCGTTTTGTAATAATAATATCTTAAAGCTAGCATTATGTTTTGAAACGAAGAGTATCTCGCGTATATCAGTGATACAAACACATTGAAAGGGTCCGTTGACATAAACCAGGCTTGACGAAGTGGCGGTCTGCGCTCCACCTCTAGTCTTTTATCCTACTTTCTCGGCCTACAAAGCCGCTGGGAAACGAGCCCTTCTACAGTCATTTGACTTCAGCAAGGCCCCTCCACTCCTACACTCTACAACGGCGATAACGACAACCTGGCTCACGGAAAATTCTTAAGAAGACAAATACCCACAACTTGTGGAATTTTCCAAAACACTATACTTTTTATTATTTTTACTTTCTTTGGAAGACGTAATCACTATTCGTGGTCTATGGTTGGCCAATCCGCTATCACCACTCTATAGGAAAGTAGAGGTAAGGAATCCAGCTATTTCAGAATAGAGTTCATACGGCCCGTCACGTTGAACCGACGAGTTCAAATCATTTAATTCCTGGGGAAGGTTGTTTGTTTCGGTAGGCCCTTAACACGTACTAAGACCCTCGTAGATACAAGTTCTTCAATGGGACTCCTACTGTCCTTGCTTTTTTTATCTCCTGGACATCTTGAACAGCTGACTGCCGACAGTTTTTTGGTCTACACTCCATCTGTGTGTGTTATGCATGTTCTTTTCCTCCAACATTTTCGATATTTAAAGCTTTATACAAATCAAATCGTAAGAGATGTAACAAAATGAGTTGAGAATTTCTTCTTCTATTCGTCCTCCCCAATACATCTACAAAATTACAAAATCCTCCGACTATTAGTTTATACCGTACAGATATGTTAACTTTAAAGCATTATTACTGCAAACAGAAGGCAGATCGGACATCATGTCTTTTGACATATTGTGATTAAATTGAGGTACTCTACCACTTACTTTCTGAATGTTTTAAAGTAACTTATATAAGTTACTGATATAAGTCAAAAAGTTTTTCAAAATTTATGTTTTCAGTTTTTGTAATATGGTTCATTTCCATATGATTAGATTAATAAAATAACTTTTCTTAAATCTTGGATTTAGAGCACCTTCATAATCACCAGCACATGTAATAATTGCTTTAACCTTACAGTGGTGACATACATCAAATTGACTCCTAACATTAGTGGTGATGTACGCCAAATTAACTCCGTATCACTACAATAGTGATAAATTGACGTTAAATTGACTCTGCATAAGTACTGTAAATGTCTACATTTTCTATTCTGGAATTATTAATCTTGTATTAAATTGTATTGTTGCTGTTGGAAAACAGATTCAAAGTGCGCATGCGCGTTAGAATCATCCGAGTTTTTTCCACGGGTTGGGGGCCTTGCGGCCGGTTTTCGCTCTGGCCCTCTCTTTTGTCGTTGCTCTCGTCCAGTCCGCGAGACGAGCGTAATTAATCAGTAAAGTACTTACATTATGTACAGATATATTGTATATATATATACATATAGTACTGGTTGTTGTTCATGCACTCAAACCTCATTCAACAGGTTGTGAGCCCAGGAATTAAAAATAAAAAGTGAAAAGTGAAGCATAACCAAAAAGTGAGGTTAAGTGTGACCACAGCCACGTGTTAGGGAAACATAAATCGGCCGCGATGAGTTGTTCAAACGTACAGAAAATTAAAAAGTTGTGTAATAATAATTACAAATCGTGAAAAATCCAAATAAAAAGTATTTTGCGGCTCAATGAATTCTGGGGTTACGTAAACTGTACAATAATAAAGACTGAAGAAAATGAAGTCGCATCGACCGCGAAAGTCGAGAAAGCCCCCGATTTAATCATTCTGAGTCTACACAAATCTCAATTTAACCATGTGAAACGAGCTGAGACATCACTGGAAGCATGGGAGGCACTGAAGAAAGTGCATAAGTCAAAAGGACCCATGAAATAGCGCATCCTCTTCAAACAACTGTATAGAATGAAAAAGGAAAGTAATCACAATATGGCTCAGTACATTGACGATTTCATTGATAAAGTAGAGCAACTCACTGAAGCAGGCATAAAATTGCCAGACACTGTAATACCAATAATGTTATTATCCTCATCGCCATCTGATCAAGGGTAAAGATGCCTACCTTAGACGAATTAAAGGTAAAACTGCTCGAAGAAGATATCAGGAAAGCAGATAATCAGGTTATAAAGGACTGCAACAGGAAAGCAGCATTATTAACAGATCAAGGAGCTGTGAAGAACAACATGTTACAATGAGAACCTTTTCATAAATCGAAATATGAAAATAACCAATATAGAAAATCCAATGACAAATGTTATACATGTGGAAAGGTCGATCACATAAGTAAATATTGTAGAAGAAGAAAGAAATTTACTCCGTCAAAAAGCAACAAAGAAGAGGCGATGACTGCCTTTGCTCTAAATACCAGTCCGATCACTGCAGACGAATGGTGCCTGGACAGCGGGGCAACAGTAGAGGGAGGTGGGGCACATTGATACACTAACCATATTTAACAATCGAAAAACATTATTCATGCCACAACATCACTAAAACGTGCCTAGACATGAGTGAACAAACCAGTTGCGACCGCGGTGCCCGCAATTTGACCTTTGGCGTTTGACAAGAGTACGTGTGTTTTTAGCACGCCAACTAAAAAATTACGTGAAGTGTGAAAGTGTTCCAACGTTGTTTTACATCATTTAGTTAATAATTAAAAATATCAAAGGTAAGTTATTCTATTTAGTAATCAGAATTGCACGTGACTTTTAAATAAGTTCAGTGGTTTTATAAATAATTGTTAGTTTCTTGAAAATGTTCGCTGGGATACTTTGATACACTAAGACAGGGGGTACATTGATATGCATCAAAGTGCTAGAATAATTAACCGCTAGTATACAATAGTGTCCTAATATACAAGTTTGCATGAAATCTGTAAACTAGTTATTCTGTTTTTCAGAAAATGGTGCGAACGTACAAACCTAAGACTGATAGAGGAAGTATTAATGAGGAGAATGTAAAAACTGCTATATCCGAAGTTGTATCGAAAAGATTATCTATAGGGAGGGCAGCTGACAAGATCAAAGCTGCAACTTTGCAACATCGCATTGAAAAATTTCGAAAAACATCTCGAACATCATCTCTTTATACTTTTTCTATTGACTTAAGTGGATTTAATGTGCAATAGAAGCTAAATAGCACTTTGTTTATATTTTTATTTATGACTAGTTAATGTGAGTTCCTATTTTTTAGTTTTCCCAAAGTTTATTTTTAAATAGATAGATGTTTGATTAAAGATTAATATAAGTTTTGATGTTTTGTTTAAAAAACCTGCCATAAAGTTTATGATAAATGTGAAACATTGTTAGTTTTGATACGTAATTTAGATTTTAAGTAACAAATTGTAAGACTGATTATGATCTTTCACATTAAAAATGGTGTTTTTCGTTAAATTTTTGTAAATAATTACCATTCTCATACAATTTACGCTTTGTATCAAAGTGCCCCATCCAATGTATCTAAGTGCACCGTAGATGGCGCAGAATGATACAAAACCCATTTTTTACTCAAGTTATTATATTCTCATTATCTTCTACCTTTAATTATTCTTTTGGTTGCTATTATAATATTGATTAGTTATGATATGCATAAAGCAAACAATTTTATTACTTTACTCATTTTTGTTGCATAAAATATGAAATTTAGTTTTTCTGCATCAATCTGCCCCACTTCCCCCTACACATGTATAAAAATAAGGAAACCGTAAAGAATACGTTTTGGTTGGATACGATCAAGAGTTAAAAGCATATAGGTTGTGGGAACGTGAAACTAACCACATAGTAAAACGAAAAGACGTGAGCCTTCATAAAGAAGTTAGAAATTACGAAAATTCGGGAACTGAACTAGCAATACGTACATTCCAAAATGAAAACTCGACGGAGACCGATGGGCAACAAGAAGAAAGCACACAAGAGGACTTGATGGAAAGTGATCCAGAAAAAGACGATGACGCTCAAGATGACAAGGATAACACAGAAGAAGAAACATTAATATGCAAAAGGGCAAGAGGTCATCCAAAGTTATTGCGTAGCGGAGCCCCGGGTAGGCCAAAGAAAATATACCATCGTGCTGCTTACGCAAGTGAAGAGCAATACGATATTTAAAATAAAGAGAAATTAAGATGGCACAGTAAACAAATTAAAGGCAAGACTGGTAGCCGGAGGAAACGAGCAGGGAAAAGGAATCGATTTCGATGAGGTGTTTGCCTGCAGCCAGGTTTGAAATGATACGAACTTTGTCTGCAGGAGCGGTGGAGACCAAATGCACGTTCACCACATGGACGTCGTCGCTGCATATGTGCAGGCAGAACTGACAGATACCCTGTACATGCAACAGCCAGAAATGTTCGTACAAACAGCTGGAGAGAATAAAGTATGCAAGCTCAAAAAACCACTGTACGGTCTCAAGCAAGCGGAACGAAATTGGTACCAAATCTTGGACAAGCACCTGAAAAACGTCGGTCTAACAAATTCTCAAATTAATCCGTGTGTCTATCTTGATAATACTAGAAGCATGGGCTTAATAATAATTATTTACGTATATGATCTATTACTAGCATCTAGTGATTTGCAAGAGGTAATAAAAATAAAAGAATTATTGAAAAGAAGGTTCGAGATAAATGATTTAGGTAAAGTAACTAACATCCTAGGCATATCTATCGAAAGGAGAGGTGATACTGGGCAAATCAAAATGTCTCAACGCAAATATATTGAAGAAACATGAAAGAAATTCGGCATGGAGGATTGCAAACCTACAAGCACACCATTAGTTCCTCAAGAAATATTTAATCAAGAAGACACGGACACAAAAGACCTGACCAAAATACCGTATAGAGAACTCGTAGGAGCCTTAATATATCTGTCAAATACCACTCGATCAGACATAGCATTTGCGGCAAACATGCTCAGCCAATTCAACGAAAACTCTTCAAATTATTATTGGAAAGCTGCGAAGCATGTTTTACGATATTTGAAATATACTATAGATTATGGTATAAATTATTCAGTTACAGGTAAACAATTGGAATTATATGACGACGCCGACTGGACAAGAGACGAGAACGGAAGGAGGTCTCGCTCAGCATACGTGAGCCTTCTGGTGGGAGATCCCATCAGCTGGGGAAACCAAGAAACCAAGTCGCCCTTTCACATGAACTTTAATAATTTTGTGTGTGATAAAACCACTATATACTGCGATAATCAAAGTGCAATTAGACTAAGCAAAAATAATATGTACCACCGTAGAAGTAAGCATATAGATATACGTTATCACTATTCGTGAGAAATGCAAGAACGCGGTGAAATAGATGTAAAGTATGCAAGTACGAATGAGATGAAAGCGGATGTATTAACAAAATCGTTACCAAAAAATAAGTTAAGAACATGCGTTGATTTGTTAAATCTAGGGGATTAGGTTAAGTACGATGCAAAGAATATATGGAAGACGTTGTAAAATATTGACATGATCTGCGAAATTAAAGGAGCACTTTGAAAGAGGGAGTGTTGGGGAAACAGATTCAAAGTGCGCATGCGCGTTAGGATTATTCGAGTTTGTTCCACGAGTTGGGGCCTTTACGGCTGATTTTCATTCTGGCCTTCTCTTTTGCCGTTGCTCTTGTCCAGTCCATGAGACAAGCTTAATTAATCAGTAAAGCACTTACATTATATACAGATAGTTATATTATATATAGTAGTGGTTGTTATTCATGCACCCAAACCTCATTCAACAGTTGCATTATTGTTAAGTGTATCGAAATAAGATTCATTATTGTAATTGTATTAACAAAAAATATATTTTGTTTACGAAATGTTATAAATATAATAAAATTGTCTAAAAAATAACAAATAATATCGTCTTAAGGGGTCATGTCTAGTCAGGAGGCCAAAAAAACCGTGGTTTAAGGAATTTTTTTTTTTTTTAAGTATAAAATTTGCAGAAAAAACAGTTCATGTATTTGAAGGCACATGTCTTTACGAAGTTTTTGTGATTTTTTCAACAAAAAATGAACAAAAATAACGACAGTATATTAATTTTGCTAGAGATCCTCTGATGAAACGCGGTGCGCAGTGACCACTCTTGCTTAGATTGGGGTCATCTGAAATCAAAAAACGAAATAGATTTATTTTATGTATAAAATTATCTAGACCTTGAACGAAGGGTATTTCGATATAGTCATTTCGAACAAAATGGCGGGCGTTTGAAATTAATCTTACGATTTTCGATGAAAATTTCACTCATTTTTCTATTAATAAAAAGAAATTATGTATCGCAAAAAGAAATCCTTCGTTCAAAGACTAGTTTATCTTATCTATAATAAGCTTGTAAAGTTTGAATTAAATCGATACAGTAGTTAGATATTGTGGTCACCGATTTTGAAAACATGGTTTCGAGAAAAATTCGTTTAAAGTTTTAAGATAAATTTACATTGAAATAAAATGTTTGTTTACCAACTTACATAGAATCATCGATTCCGGGCCCATATCGGGACGATGCATTTTTGCTTCACGGGTGGATTCCCGCGTGCGGCGCTCAGCCGTTTCGAGGCGAAGAGAGTCTTTTCTTGCTGCATATTGGTGGGCATTTGGGCCATTGTGTACTCCCATGGCCTCAAACATTTGTGAAAATGTCTCTGCCCCGAAGGCAGAGATATACGCAGCCAATTCAACCGTTTTCAATCCACTGGGGATAATTTTTCGAGTTATTTTTCATATTAGTTAGTTGCAGCTTTCATTAGTATTTGAGTTGAATCCGCCCACACATCTTTCTAATAAGCTGTCTTTAGAAAGCTCAGCGTATATTGGTTTAATGGCATCAAGAACATCTTTAGGTAGTAGTTTGTAATCGTATTGATACCGAGCACCAAGACCTGCCAAGAGCACCATGACTCGGTTCCAGTAGGACATTTGGTATGGTCGTAACTGTGATGATAATATGGGGCACATATCATGTCTCTCATTTTATCTACTGACTCATAATTTCAACGTATCGCTAAATCGTAATAAACTGTTAGTTTGTCGATCATGTTTCCAGTCGGTTTGCCTTTCCCTTGAAGTCCCCTAGTTTTCTTTTTACACGCGCGCAATCAGCTCCCTATCCTTTGTTGCACATGTCCTATGCACTCTCTTTTGAAAATAAGAATATTGTCCCCATAAGGAGCAAAATTTACGATGCCACTGTAGGTTTTTGAATCTCTATCTCCAATATAACATAGTTAATGTACTTCATACAATATTTTTCTTCTGAACGTTTGAACATTTCAATAATTCCGGCAACTTCCATTTTTCCAGACAATCCCTCGTGATATGCTATGCAGTCACTGGTATGTGTTTCAAGCCACTCTTCATATTCCTATGTATCCTTTTTCTTCTCCCAAAACTCGCATATCTTGCAATAAGAACTTTTTATGACGATATCAATAATCTTTCCGGTGTAGTAACCGATAATTGAAGAAATTCCACGCAATGATGTGAAAACACGTTTTTTCCAGGTACCATGACACGATTAATTCACTTGCATTTGCGATATTCTGTTTTGTAGACGTTTCTTCTTTTTCTTCAGTTACAGCCTTATTAAAAAGGTTATTAAAAACTTCTTCCACACAATCAAGTATATTATTTACAATAGCATCATATGTAACATGAAAAAAGAACTGTGGCATGTTCATCAACCCGCAAAAGTTTTGGCAACCTTTCAGACCAAGCCCTAGCACTCTCATAGTAAATATAAAGCGTCTGTTAATTTCATACGTATGTCCAATAAAAGAACATGAAGGAATTGATCGAGACGCGCACTTATCACATATCACTACAGTTTTAAATCCAAGTCCACGAGTATTTGCCGTTTGAAATTTTATATCACTTTCACATATTTTGCACTTAACAAAACTGAAAATTGCAGCAAAGACACTAATAAAATTTAAAATTCTGCATTCTATAGAACTGTCTTGAGACACAAGAATATCTTCCTGCAACATAATTTTTTTTGCAATCGCATTAAAACTTTCACCACTTTCAGCAGTTTTTGGATTAAAAGTTTGTGTCCTATTTTTTCAGTCTTGACTTTCGGATACCCTTCATCTTTTGTAAATCTCTAGAACCTTGTTGACGATTCTTGGTAAATACACGATCTAGTCAACTCCGTGTCAATCGCTATACTGAAAAAATCTCTGGATTTCGTTTTACCGAGACCCGAAAATTTTTTGGATTTACCCACTATAAATGTACAAAACCTTTTGCACCTCCTAATAAAAGTATGTTTTAATATATGACTTAATAAATGACTCATATACGCAGGTAGAAAGGGACGGCTTTCGCCGCGCTTGCAGCTACCGCTTTGTACCTACTCCATAAGCACAAGCGTAGCGTATACTTTGAATGCCTGCAACTTTGTTAATTTTAGTCGGATCAATCTGAAATTTTGAGGGAATATTCTCTATATACAATACTTTCGAAAAGCGGAGAAAAAAACAATAACTTAATTTTTTTTCTAATTTCTGACTAGACATAACCGCTTAATATAACTAGAATACACCTCCATCTAAGGATATGTCAAATTGACGTCATTTCACTATTACCTATTCGGAGTTGGGAAACCAGTATGGTTTCACCAAGGGGAAATCTACTATCGACGTCTTGGAAGAAGTAAGGAGAGAAGCAGAAAAAGCGGTACAGAAAAGAGAGTATACGCTGATGGTTACTTTAGGCATCAGAAATGCATTTAATACGTTAAGGTGGAGGGACATAGTCACGGAATCCAGGCGGAAGAGTCTACAAGTGTACTTAGTAAAAACACTGAAGAATTATTTTTCAAAGCGATACATTACTTTTAGGACGCAGCAAGGCACGGTGGAGCTAGAGATGAAAATGAGTGTACCTCAAGGCTCAGTTCTGGAACCTCTGCTATGGAATTTGGTGTACGACGGACTGCTATTTATGAGATTACCGAGAGGCTGCAGAATACTCGGCTTTGCCGACGACATTGGCATCGTAATTACAGATCGGATGCTGAAAGACCTAGAAACGAAAGTGACCAACATCGTGGGACGAATTCATGAGTGGTTGAGGGGCAAAAGACTAAAGCTAGCCACTTAAAAAACTAAGGCTATGTTCCTAAACGATAAGAGGACAGGGAGGGAGCCGAGATTGGTATGCGATGGTCACGAAGTCACACCGTAAGAGAGTATAAAGTATCTTGGCCTCACGACAGACGTGAAACGGAACTACAGAGAACACATAAAAACAGTGACCAATAAAGCGGTAAGAATAATGTCAGCGATCAGCAGACTATTGAGTAATCTGGTAGGACCGAAGCAGACGAAAAGACGCCTTTACTACAATGTAATGGAGACGATCATTACGTATGGAGCGGCATACTCGAAGGTAAACTGCGAGCTTCTGACGAGAACGCAGCGAATGGGACTGGCCAGGGTAGTGGCTGCCTACAGAATGGTGCCCGTGGACACTCTATGCGCCCTCGCAGGATGTGCACCGATCCTATTAAAACTCAAGGAGAGACAGGAAACGTATAGAGCATTCCATGCAACCACCAAAAGCGGTAAAGCGACCATAATGGAAGGCGACCTACGTGAAGAGGGAGGTATGACACCGGTGGGACACCTTGACCTGGGGAAAATCAGGGCAGAGACAGAGGAAGAGATCAGGTCACGAGGACAGAACGCCGACCGGGAGAGGATCTTCAAAAAGATTACCAAAAAACACGCTTCCGAGTTGATCATGGCAAGATGGCATATCAAGTGGGAGAACTCGATCGTGGGAAGGTGGACGTTCAGGTAGATCCCGGACTTAACCTGGATGCAGAGAAGCCACGGAGAGGTTGACTTCTATTTATCCCAAGCGTAAACGGGGCATGGATTGTTTAATGTTTTCAGGAAACGCATTCAGAAGATGGAAAACGAGTCATGCTTGTACGGCTGCAACGATCCAAACACGACAGAGCACATTTTAATCAAGTATCTTCGATGGGACGTAAAGAGAAAGGAGCTGTGGTGAGAGCTATGAACAACCAAACCTTTAGAAGCAGAGCAAATCGCGGAAAAGGTCCTAGAAGCGAGCTTTCAGTGGAATACTTTCAGCAAATTCTGCAGAGAGATACTCAAGGAAAAGGAATCATTCGAAAGAGAACTGGAAAGGAGAGGCCTGGTAGGGCTGGCTAGGGTCACAGAAGATGACCTAGAATCTAGTGATACGGAGAGGATGCCGAGACTAGAACTTTAGCAATGAAAGTATTATCCCTACGCATCACTAGTATAAAAGAGAAACTTGTACATAGCGTAAACGTGTAAATAGAGCAGGATAGTTTATAGACATTTGCTAACGTATATATAAAAAAGGTGGTGGTTATTAATCCTATTTTCTTCCCCTGTTATAGTCGGGAAGCCGAAGAGGACACGAGCCGATCGAAGGAAAGGTACCAGAAGGTAGCAGAAAGAGGAAGCTGAGGCGAATCGGAGCTATCGAAAGATTTCGTGCCCTGAGCAATACGGGAAGTGTCATCCGGGGCACGAAGACTCGACAGAGCGAAGAGATGCTGCAACTAATCGACCTTCGACCAGAAAGTGCTAGAACGAGAGAAGCTTTATAAATTCTTGAAGGCGGAACGGATTATAACCGTTTAATAAAGGAAGGAAACTGCGTGAAACATTTGGAGGAATATTATCGCTGTTACTACTTACCAAGAAGAGCTGAATGAAAAACAAAATTTCGTATGTGTATGGAACACTTATAATGAGCTAATAAATTAAAATAAAAAAAAAAATAAATGAAAAAAACTATACGGAGTCAACTTGACGACAAGTTACCACTAGTGATACGAAGTCAATTTGACGTCGAGTCACCACTAGTGATATTAAAACGGTGATCACCACTTGAAGGTTAAACTTCATAAGATTTCTATCAACACATATGTAAATAGTCATTAGACGTCTGCATGCACATGAAAAATGATGTAGATATTAAATTATTTAATAATAGAAGTTAAAGCTATTTTTAACCGATAGCTATAGTAGGCCGCAACCGTTCCTGGTACTATTGCCATATGCCGGGACAAAATGTCTCCTGGTGACGTCATAGGGATGATTCATACTATTCGACTAGCTGGCGGCAAGCTAGCTTCTGTACTGGTGCAGAACGAATGGTACCAGTGGGCGGTCATACGGTGGTCGCTATCTAACCTTGGGATAAAATGTTTTATAGTGACGTTATAAAGTACAAGAATGAGGGTATAGCATGATACTTGACTGTACTACCTGCAGTACTCCCACTCTTCTACTCTATGACGCCACTAGAAAACATTTTGGCAGTACTGGTGCTGCTTTGAATCTATGAAGACCCAGCACGGCTGACAAATAATAGATAATGTTATACTGAATTCGTCTACAACAGAACGCCAATAAATATACAGAATGTAACAAAAAATGTCGGATATTTTTGAAAAGTAAACGTTTATTTTTTAATTATACGCTATTTTGTATGGTGAATAGTGTATTGCCCCCTTGAGAGTTGATAACCGCAATCTAGTTATTTAAAAGATCGGAATATTTCTTACTTTAGCAGGATTTTAAATGGAATAGCATATCGTATAGGCAAGTAATGAGCCAGCGTCTTATACGATATAAAATAGCGCATAACTAAAAAAGTGGGCATTTTTTGACGCATGTACATTTGAACTCCTTTCATTATTCTTAAGCGCCTAAAGTAGTCATGTGACTTTTCTAGATTGCTTGGTCGGTATCTGCTGTTATAGTTTTCGTTATAAGAATAGTATTACCTATAGATACGTGACTGCCTACTGAATGCGAGATGGAGCCACACTGTGATTCCTCCTCCACTGCACATATTATTGCACGGGCCACATGTATGTGAGCTCGGCCCCTCGGGCCACTTCGGATAGCCTCGGAAAGTCGAGAGAGAAGGCGAATAGACTTACTCTCTCACTCTTGAAACACTGTATTCAGCTGTTCAAGTCGTCGGCAAGCAGAACGAGCCACGCGATCGTCACAATTGCCTTTATATTTTTACTCGCCGACTGATGTTAGAAGCGGACTTTTCGGTGGAACTCTCAGAGATTTTTATGACCTTTTAGTATCGAGTTTGAACATCAGACGATGACATTGTATAGAATATCTTATGTCAATACGCATTTTTTATGAACAATTAAAACAAATCTATTGACATATGTTTAGAAAATAATAGATTTCTCAAGGAAGGCGATTGGATAACCACAGATGATAGTTTCTTTCTAAGTCCTAGGTTCGATACTACCTAGTATAGAAAGCCAATTTTGTGTTTTTGTTTTTAAATATTTAAATTATTGCGCATGAAGTTATTTCATAAATACTGTAATGTTTTAACACGAATTTTTATTTATAAATACATATCTAACAAATATATCTGAACTCTCCTCTACAATGAGAACATGTCTAACCTGGCAAAAAGCACTGCCGAGACGGCATTACACTTTTCGTCCTTATATTAGAAGATTATGAGCTAGAAAAGGGCTCACGCGATAGAGGAAGGTTCAATCGAGTGCACTCTGGTCATGATTTCGCTCAGAATAATCTCTAAATTACCTAAAAATGTTTTGATTTCATGGCTATGAATTATAGATTTTTGCTTTACTCTTAACACTCATATTACTGAACATCAGGAGAATCTAATTAAATCATAATCAGAGCATACTCAATTAAATCTTCCTCTATCGAATGGACCCTTTCCCAGCCTAAAATCCTCTAATATACGGACGAAAAATATAATAATTAAATATAAATATAATAATATTTTTACCTAATTTTGTTAATAATGTCGCCGCCCTGATATATCTGATCCTAGCCCCTTAAGTCTAGAATCTATTCCCTAAAAATGTCTCACATTTTTGTTATCTTTTACTGATTTTGGTCCAGTATTTACGTATCCCTGAAATAACGTACAACTAAAAAATTAAGTGTATGTACATACACTTTTCCGTTGTTTTCGCGTTTAGAATGTACCTTCCAAAAATGTTCCACACATTTTCTATTACATCCTGTATATTTATTAGTATTCAGTAGCTTCCAAAAATGTCCCATATGTTTAGAAACACCCTGTATGAATGAAAACTCATATTTCAGATCTTTACTCACTAATCAGAGTTCTCTTTAATTGATCCACGGAATAATTAAAAAGTGAAAAAAGGGAGCTCCATATTGAGTTACGATGGCAACCTGTACATACAGGGCGTTCGCAATAATTTGTACCGGTGTTTTTTTGTAAACAGTAGATAGAAAAAAATAGAACAAGAGAAAGTTATAGTATATTTTACTGACAGCGAGACGAGTCGTAATTTTTTTGTAGTTTCAATATTTTTTGAGAGACGCAGGTGACCATTTTTTTAAATAGAATGCTACATATTTTTTTGTATCATATGAAAGTGTACATTAAGACGAGTTCAACCATATAGTATACTATGGCTTTCAGGATTATACAAGGTCAGAAATAATAAAAATAAATTTAATAATCGTAAAATTTCTTGAATAGTATGTTTCACAGTAAATGAATTCGAATATGCGGACCTATAAAATGACCTTCGTAAGATCCCCAGGTTTGTCACCGTTAGATTTTGTTTCGGGGGACATACTAAAGATATTGTTTATAGTACACCGCCGAGAAATTTAGATGATTTGAAAACTAAATTAAAAGAAACGTATGCATCCAGATCCAGTGCAACACTGGGAGATGTTATCGGAAGTGTGATCACCAGAACTCGGAAATACATCCTTGTTAATGGAAGTCACATTGAACAAGATATTAAAGTCTGATCAATATAACATACTAGTGAAGACAATAGTGCGAGAAGTTAAATTTATTTCTTTTGTTTCTGATCTTGTATAATCCTGAAAGCTATAATATACTATATAGTTGAACTCGTTAATGCACGTTTTCATATGATATACAAAAATATGTAGCATTCCATTTAAAAAAATGAAAGTCACTTTCGTTTCTCGAAGAATATTGAAAAATCAAGAAATTGAAATACGTTATCACATTGCCAGTAAAATATACTACAACTTCCTCCTCTTCCATTTTTTGCTGGTGTTTATTGTTTACGAAAAAAAAACCTCGTACAAATTATCGCGAATACCCTGGATATCTACTGACATTGTTAGGGTGTTTTATTATTTCTACTCTATCCCGATATTTCCTAAGAAAGTACCTTTCGGTTTACACAATTATTTTTACTTTGTTAAAGAGTATAATGTGTTGCATCGCAAGACCAAGATCGTTGAAAACAACTGAAACCAAATTTTGATATCTTGAACTTCGACGCAGGCAGCGTTATAAACACCCTTAATCGCGTCATCGGAAGATTTGTAAGCCCAGGGTGGAAAGAATGCTTCAACTTCGATTCACGTGAGATATTTGAAAGATACTAATAAGAATTTAGGATTTCAAATATCATCCAATCATAAGTAACAAATAGTTTCACAACAAAAGGCAAGCAATAGGAATTAAGTATTATACCCAAATGTACCACCAATCCCTTAAAAGAATATGCAGCATCAGTTCTTGGCCTAGAGAGAAAAGCAAATGACCCACAAGTTCTACACCCTCCAAACTTGTTTACGGTACGCGAGGTAGAGGATGTCGAACGTGTGGGGGATTCACTTTCCCCTCTTGGTCGGAGATTCTCCGACAATCATATAGAATAGTGACCGCCAAATCCCGAAAGACGTGAAGTCCTCTCATTCTCCTTCTTTGCAATAGCACTTTCCAGTCCGTTGTTGAAAATTTAGTTCGAAAGCCTCAACAGTAGTTAGAAAACCACAAATCATTGTGTAAAATTTTCATTCATTCAAAAAGTGTAGAAAATATTAGTTCACTGATTAATTTCAAACAAAACGTCGTGAAAGTTTATTAACTAATTTTTTAAAAACAATAAATCTTTACATATTCTTGATTCATTATTCCATTAATAAACTGTAATATGCCAACATCAGCTGCTCTCGTGTAATCCCAAACAATAAAATTGCGGAAATCACTTCACCGTGTTTCACTGTAGACCGTAAGTTTTCTAATTTCAGTTCTTCACTTCTTTTTCTTGAAATAGTATCTACTATATTCATCAAACTTGAACATATTAATGTACATTCATCTGTGAAGATCACTCTACTCCAACACTTCATTGGTATATTGATGTTATAATTTGCGAACTGTAATTTTTTTCTCTATTCGCTTCACTTATAAAAAATATTTTACAGGCCACTCGACCACGATCCCTTAATTGTGTAAAACACTACGCAGAATAGCACCAAATAAATCGATCTCTAAATTACTTTTAAGCGTTCAACTATTTTTATTGTACTTATTTTCGGCTTTTGCTTTATTATCCTAATAATAACTCATTCAGATACTGATTAATTTTTTATGGGCATCCACTTCTTGAGTTATTCTCGAGTTGTAACTCCATATCTATTGATTATACTTCGTACAGAAGATCGAGATCTGCTTATAATCCACGAAATTTCTGATAAACTTTTACAAAGACTACACAAATTAATAATAACTTGCTTTACTTATGTAGTTTCCGTATGTTTTCGTTCCACTTTTCAATGATAATATTGATTAGTGCAATATTTTGACACTACTGATGCTGATAATGTTTCCCTACATACTGATAACGTCAATTATAACCATTACGAAGCAATAATGTAATGTGTTTACGTTATAAACTGTGCTGTAAACAGTCAGAAATAAGAACTGTGCGAACACTTATTATTCTATATATAAGTACATATTATTTATATATTTCTGTTGGTTGTTCTTTTTTTTTTTTGCTAATTATACAAATTATTAACTTTTTGCACCATATCTATTTTAGAGATTTCAGAGAATATAGACAAACTCATTCTTTATAAAAATTAGTTAATAAACAACAATTCTACAAAGCTTCGTTCAAAACTGATTGACATACGAATACTTTCTACGCTGACTGTATGCATGTGGAACATACCAAATCAAGCAGACACCTGGCTATTACACAGTCCACATTAATAGAAGTAGAAACTTTGAAATTCAACTTACGACATTTTCATATTCCATTGATTACAAAAAATATCACATTAAAGTGGAACCAAGAAGTAATGTTTTACTTAAAATGAAGTTAGATTCTCAACAGCCAAATAGTTTAAAATATTTGTTATATGTATTAATACATAAAAGTAAAATGAACTGGAAGTCATTCTTGTCATATATGTGGATGTAAGTTCGTGAAAGCGTTATAGGTATTGTTCCCATGTAGCAATGATTTTACAGTATTCTAATTTTGTTTGCTTTCAATCATCACTTGATTCACCTACTCATTTTCTAATTAATTATTCTGAAGGTGGATCAATATCCAAAAACGAAGAAGACACAGCAACATAACACTTAGTCAAGTTCAACAGAACAAATATCAAAACGCTGATAAGAAACAATGGAAAAAGAGCACACTGAATGCAGAAAACTAGATGCGAAGCAAATCAATTATAAGCAAAATCTATGTAGCCATGTATGACAAAATAAATGTGTTGTTTTATATTATACGTTACTCGATATAAGAATCTTGATATTGAATTTATGTATGCATATCATTATTATTAAACAAAACATAAAAAGTTTATTTAATAAAATGTCCTATTTCATTTTCTAAATAAGTGTACCTTAGTATATATACCTCTTATAACTTAAAAAAACAAATACAACTGTTTAATAGTTAGCAATCATTAAAAGTCAATATAATTGAAATAATAAAAGCAAAATAGAGAATTAAGCTTTCGATTATAAAAACATTCAAACTATTTTACAAAATGTTTAGATATAATTAAATTGTATACATTTATAATTTTATGTTGTGTCCATCTATTCATAATTCTACAAGAATAATAGGTCAAAAACAAGACACAAGATGTTGTGACTTTTACATAAGATATTGTTCTATTATATTATATATTAATTAAATAGTTTGTAAATAACATTACTTTATTATTCGTATTATTGTTTACTATCTTTAACAGTAACTTTAAAGTATTATTACTGTAAATTGGACACTATGACATAGAATATTTTGCAGTTCATTTAAACTCCCCTATCACCCCTTGTTTACATCCAATATATATTAAACAAATTCAAAATTCTGTGACATATCTTTAATTTGAATCTTTAAGCAGTATATTCCTTGTTACTAGTTATGTGTATTTATAATTCTATTTAATATATAAAAGTACTTTGATAAATTGAATAGTTTGGTTAAAGTGTAATGAAAATGTTGACACTCACTTTGTGTTAGGTATGATGATTCACGACGTACAGTCGTTGAAATTGATAAATTCTTCACTGTTAATATAGCTTCCTATTAAGCAAGTAATAATGTAATAAACAAAAATCTGATACACTGGTTACGTTCGTTTTCTTCAGTATGGTTAAAATTCTAGCATGGTGTATTTAGAAAGCAAACAGCGTTTAAGATAAATTCCACCAAGCAAGTTTTCATGAAAAATATCACGAGGGCACTTTCATTTTGTAATATTCTTGATGCACTACACACCAAATATCAATTGACTCGTTTCTCAACTAAATCCCCAGGGCTACGTCGCGTCGTGCCAATTGTGTCAATCCATCTTTACTTTCCGTTCACAATAACTAGATGGCGACACCATCTTCTTACGATTACCAAAGTTTTATAAAATAAAAAACATGCTGGTGTGGTTATGCAAATCAAAACTTAAACTACATTTTTTGGAATTTTAAAATATTTGGAAGTTCATGAAAGAATATGGTGGAAAAATAAAAACAGTAGAGTCGATCCTGATCTCTTTCAATAGATGCCCTATTGCAAGGGTTAAATCAAATCTATATCAGAGTTTTCGTTAACTAATAATATTAGAATTTAAATATTCCTTAAAGTAAATGATATATCTTCTATATACTTTATGGAATTAAGACTGAAGCTTAAACTCAATTTCATAATTTGTAATAAAAATACGTATTTAATACAAACTTACAACGTCTGTTTTTATCAATTTAGACAGTACACTGCCCCTTTTAATCAATCTTGTTGTAGATTTAAATAAATAGAATGTATTTTATTTCTAGACTTTATCGCTCCAAAGTATTCAGTAAGAAAAAAGATATTAAAATCATTCTCAAAGTTAAGCTCCAGGTCGAGTCGGGGTCACGTAAAAGAATGGATAATCGTTACTGATTCTACTTGTAGGACGCATAATAATAATGAAAACTGAGAAAATGAAGAAATCCTGTATGAAAAATAAGAATAGGAGTGTCAAAAAAAGAAGAAAACTGGAAGAGGCAAGAAAGGAAGTAGGGAAAAATGCAACAGAACAATAAATATATCCAAGTGGTACACCTAATATGCAATTGCAAATGAGTATATCTTGACTATCAAGTAGGCAGGATAACTTGGATAACTTATGGACTTTCATGTCTCAGGTTCTGAAATACCGACCTTCGAACGCCCTCTGTGATTTTCTAGCGGTGGATGTACGAAAACATACTGTTTACATAACTGACAGTGGTAAAATTAGTAAACGAGAAAATATTCCTACTTTATTTCTATAAAAATTTTCAAAGAATCTTAACTCTTTCTACTTTTTTTTAACTTATTAAAGATGAAAAACTGTGTAAAAAATTTGAAACTCAAGTTTTCCAGAGCCACCATTTTTCACTCGTTAAGATTTTTATTTCATTTTGGTTCAGCATTATTCTGACTGCAGTCACGCATTGAGATCTACCTACTCTACTGTGGTCGTTCTTCGAGATGAGATACACGTGTACGCCTCATCTGTGTATCCACAAACTCTCATAAGATGATAGATCTGTCCTATATTTTGTTAATGTTAGTGTTGTCACTGTTAACTAATAACAGTTAAAAATTGTTACATTAATTGATAGAAATAATATAGATGATACGGGCCGATATGAAGACACAGAATTAATCACACGAAAGACCAAAACCAGAAACAAACTAACGGTATCTCGGCTAGGTAATTAACGAGTTGATTAAAACTGCACCCAATTGTCAAAAGCATTTAGTAACATAAGTGTCTCTTTAAGTGTTATAGCTGACTGATTCTACAGAAACGCTAGTTTTTTTAAAGTATAGAAAATACAATGAAATTATTAATAATGTTCGAGAAAAATGATTTTTTGGAAAAATTTTTTAAAAGGTTGATAAATGATTTATCAATGTGGATAATCTAATAAACTAAGAAAGAATATAGCTTTGTATTGTGCAATTTTACACAATGATTTTATTTCAAATAATGATAGTAAGTTTTTTAATGGATATTTATAGCTATCCACATTATTATGTTAAAAAATAGACTTCTGTAAACTGTACATATTATTTTATCAAAAAATTTATGACAATAAATTACCGTAGCACTAAATATTTTAGAATCTAAATAATAATTAATTTACTATTTCAAAGTATTCCACAAATTAATATTTCCAATGCAATAATAAAATACTAAGCAAGAAAATATTAAATAATGAATGTAATTAATTATCAATTAGCATGGAATTCTACTCAAAAGCGAAATGCATTTGACTCATATTGATATAATTATACAGGGTAAGTCACAAGAAACAGGTCACCTAAATGTCTTCATTAGTTGTCATTATATCAAAAAACTTCTTAGGATAAAGTTACGTTATCTGAAGAGTTGCATATAATGATAGGAACAAATCTGTTCAAAGTCATTTTTTTACGGGCTTTCAAGGACATTCAGTGCTTTTTTGAATGGCAGGAAGTATTTTATATTACATTATGTTATAACTGATGTCAAGACGAATCAATCGACTTAGTATAGTATAACTT
Source organism: Calliopsis andreniformis (assembly GCF_051401765.1). Taxonomy (NCBI): domain Eukaryota; kingdom Metazoa; phylum Arthropoda; class Insecta; order Hymenoptera; family Andrenidae; genus Calliopsis; species Calliopsis andreniformis. Next base: position 40,943,153 of record NW_027480422.1, read on the forward strand.
TAAACTAACCTTGAATTCAGATATTAAAATTTAATCGATGAAACTATTAGCTTGTGATATTACTTTATTCGAATTTAAATTATATCCCATAATGTTAGCCTTCAGCATTGATATATAATAATTAATATATAATATATAATAATAATTGAAATTTGGGAATTGTCCTTGTTCTTACAACGCGTTGCGTAGTTCTTACAAAGACCTTAACAGTGTCAACTTTCGATATAATTTTTTTACTTTTGTGCATGCACACCCGTCACACGTAAATACTGTCTATTATCTATCAGATATAACTCGGAGCTCTTCGCCTTCGTTCATCTTTCATTTCATGACGAAGTGGTGTAATCACATTAGAAAAAAGTTGCGAGAGCTTTGAGATTACCTTAGTAAAAGAGACATATTCCAACATGCGTAAAACATCACTATTCGTTCTTTTATGTTCTTTGGCATAGTTGGCTTCTCTGGCTAGTCATCACTTGTCAATTTTCCTTACAGGAAGAAATCGAATGAAGTAAGGTTCAGTGAACGAAGTGACGATTAATTCAACAATTTCGATATTTATTGTTCAAAGATTCTGCTACAGCACGTAAAGAATGTACGAGGAAACCACATTTCATGCTTCCATTGATGGAACTTGCACTAGTAGCAATTGAAATTGCATCACCTTACAAATATCAATGCTTTTGGTTTAGCGATTAGTGGTCTGTGCTATTTGTCACTACAGATCTAATTTCTTCTTTTTACTTAAAATTTTGATTTATTTAACAATTTAGGTATACATATTTAATTATCCCGTTTGTAATTACTTTAGTATTCGATAAATAGTATTTTTAGCGAATACTGTATTTTTATTGCCGTCTACTGCAAATTTCTCAATTCAAGGTTATATCAAGGGTACAGTACATACTAAGACAATGGATTCGTTTACAACTTAAATTCCGAGAAAAATGACCTTAAAGTGTTCATCTTATTATTCTATAAGATTCTTCAAACAGTGTAACTTTGTCATAATCAATAACTTAGTAACTTTTTCTAACGACAATATCATTGAAGTAAAAGATGCAATTACACTGAATTATTCACTAATTTTTAAGCAAAACAGAGTTACGCGAATTGTGTGAATTAATATCCATTTTACTTCTGTGGAATCTTGAGTGCCAAATTAGCAACTACGAACAGAAAAGTATCTTCCCATTTGAAAAGAAAATTATAATGAACAAGCTTTTGATACAAATAATGTTCAATGGATAATGTTCAAAATTTCAATTGTTCATATTTTGAAAATAGAAATACATGACCAACCACGTGGTTATTATTCAGGCAATTCTTTTATTGGAAGGATGATTCGATTGAAGTGTATAATTGATATCTGAAATAATTTAATTCGAATTGAAATTAAGTGGCGAATTGACTGTAAAGAAACCATATGGAAGCCTCCGAAGAGAGCCTCCTACTAATTTCTCTATCAATTCAGCTGCGAACACGTGTCATATGGCAAATACGATTTCACACTTCCCTTGGGCACGCCTGATTTTCCGGAATCCTGATTGACTGAAATTAGAAAAGTGAAACTGCTGACACGATGTTTGATGGTCAAACGGTTACATGTACTACATACAATAACAGTTTTGCCAACGTATACATATAGAAGCATCTATAGTATATCTACTTGTTAAATAAGAGCCTCTATAGGGTATTCGTCCATATTTCTATGTCTGCGGATTAAAACCAATTAAAAAGAAAGAACTTTTATATATAAACTGAAGAATTATTTTCTGTGTTTAAGGTCACTTACTGACACGTAAGATTAAAAAAAAGTATTACATTTTTAATAAAAGTGCTTTGTTTATAAATGATTTTAATTAAAAGATACAGAAATATGGACAAGTACCCTAATTAAAATTTTATGAAATATTATAGACTGAGTGTTTTATAACTACACTGCGAATCTTTATACATTTATGACAAATTTCACTATGCAAAAACATATAGAATCCATATAATATACGAAATTCTACCAAATAGCGAAAGTTCAATACACTTGATAACATTTGGAGGGAGAAACAAATTTCTAATTAGGTTACACTTCTCTTATTCTATTTGTGAAAATTGGAAGTTGCATAAACATCCACAACTTATTTATAATATATAAATATATTACACAAATACAGTAGCAAATTTATTGTAAAAGAAAACAAAGTTTACATGCATGAAGGTGTATCATACGGTATATTGGGTATTACCTTGTTTCTGAATCATAAGCAATTGTTATTTATGAGATTGAAAAATTGTAATTTACCAGAAGCACTATATTGAAAATACGAGAACGGCAAATACCATTTGTTTCTAGATTGATACTTGGAGCAGATCGTTATAATTGCATAATGTTTTTTTTAAATTTATTGTTACTGTAAGGTAAATGTTTCAGTATCTGGCCACTAACGCTAATTCTATTCAATTTTCAGCATAAATTCTTATGTACCTAATAATAAGCAATACCTACAGAACTAAAAAAAGTATCATAAAATCGAATACTCAGCTACCGGAATATAATTCAACTATCGGAACATGCATTTTTAGGTTGTTCGCTTATTGAAACATATATCTTAAATGTGCGGGTATTGGGGCATTTACCTCATATATGTGTTCACAATATGTACATATTCTATGATATTGTATGACAGTAATAGGATATAGACAGAACAGAGTAAACGTAGAAAGATAGCGAGTTTGCAATGACTCTGAGGTTTATACTTTATAAATGACACGCTATGTTTGAATAAAATGATAAAGCCTTTACAAATAGAAATTGTACGGTGGGAAAAGAAAATGAAAGCAAAAAATATTTGTAAAAATGAATAATTTAGGCTAATATATTACAATTTACAATGAAGCTATTAGATGAACCCATAAGTAATGCTACTTCCTGTTTTACATGTTAATTTAAAAAATTAAGAATCCTTCGTATAAGAGTCTCACAAATTATCTGGTAGATAGAAAATGGTAATGGAATATAACATTTGCCAGAGTTGTGATAACAAATAAGAGTACGTGTTGGTTTCTTTAGGAACAAAATAATTTTCGAAAATATTATTTTTGGGATGACCTAATACAAAAGTAAATATCAACAGAATGTATGTTTCTAGTTAAGGTCTTGATTGATTTCGAATAACTGTGTCCGTTAAATTTGTTTAAAACAAGGGTTACATATAAAAATACACAATTTCATTTTAAAAATTGGGTGAACTCAATGAACTGTTTCCTCGCCTATTTGTATGATCTTAAAACATGTTGTTAAAGATGATATTTTAAGCAACTTTTTCTTTTACTATCCCATACTATTGCACTCTAAAATATATTATAATATTAAACAAGATTAATAATAAATAGATTTAATATAGAATATGTATAGTTGTCGTCATAAGCACTCTTAATCTAAAAATCATTCTCAAATAATAAACGCCCGTGACGTGGTACCGCGTATGCATATCCTCTGACGCATTTCGTGATGATATGATGATGTAGCGAACCTATTAGAAGAAGAGCCTACAGTACGCATGCGCATTTCTTAACGAGGTTCTGCTCAACAGCCAGAGGCCAGAGTCTGTTTTAGGAGCGAACATCCTGCGACAGTTTCTGCGTGCAATTTGTACCCAAGGGGTCCAACTCTTTCACTTCTCTAAGTACATTAAAAGTAGTTCCACGGAAGGCGTTTAAGGTTAGGTGGCGCTAGTTGTATACTACTGTAACCGCTGACTTCGATAGCTTGGCTTGGGTTAGGATAGTCATTTTAAGTAGTATCTATAGTAATCATTCCTGAGTAGTTTCCGTGATTTGTATTTATTTGTAGTGCTTTTGTACTTTACGAACAATTAGATAGTTCTAATGATTATAGTGTTATATATATTATCTTGGAAACGGCTTTATATGCAAGATTAGATATTAATTCGCTTACATGTAACATGCATATAACATGCTTTCTGAAATCATTAATGAATTTAGTAATATGCGTTGTCATAAGTACTTTATGTCACAATATTAATGAGATACTATGCGGGAAAAGGACAGATTTTTTCAAAAAAATTAAGATGGCTACATTAGCTTATATTAAATACTGTAAAAAATAAAAAATAAAAATTAATAAAATTTATATTTTTGTAATTAGTCATATTCCTTATTTCATGTATATTATATTCTACATACATATAAAAGAGAATAAGGTAAGTTATTTTTGTTACTTATAACTTCAATAATAACGCTGTTTCGAAATTGTGAGTAACAAAAATAATGTCTTGTAATCTTTTAAAATAAGAATCTAATTTTGAATAACTATATTCAAAAAGTACCGCTTGTTCTACCATATTGGATTTTAGTACCCCCAAGGTCATTTACTGTTAGGTGGCGTGCTAATACTCAATACCATTTCCCTCAAGAGAGGAGTTAGAGTGCCCTGGTTGTATCACATTTCCCCAACGCCAAAGGGAATCACTGCGATTGCTGGAAGGAGTCAATTTTTTAGTATAAGTTTGGTGTCTCCACTAACAACAAACTAGATCGAGATTAAGATAAAAATTAAAATTAAGATTTCTCAGTTTTTATTTCTAAAAATAAATACTAGAGATATCCCAGCAGACCATAATAGTTCCAGTCTTGCTGAAGTTTTAGCCAGCTCCTTGGCTCCTTCGGATCAAAGCTGTTTTAACCTTACTTTTAGTAACTAAGCTTGGATTTGGGATCAAATATTATTACAATAAGCGTTAAAATTGGATATACAATTTTGTTAATAAATAGTAATATACAAGAGAAATCCCAGTCGTAAAATTCATTTCTTACCCGCGTGTCACATGAATCCCACTCCATGTTCACAAGTAAGTCGCCATATCTGTGAAAGTCTGTTTTGCGAAGCATGAGTCGTTACAATATTACGTATTGGACTCAGATAATAGCCTTGAAGCCAATAAAAGATTTAAACAATACGTAAATGGATTTTAGCCAAATAGAACTATTTTTAAGAAAAACTCCTCTAGTCGATTCCTGTGTTATCGTCATACCGTTCAAACTACTTCAAACTCATTCTTCGTTACGTATCTTCAATAACTCTAAACATATGCACGCATGAGTCGATTCCTCGTATGACTGACTGCGAACAAAAGTATGACGATGGAAGATAAAATTGTATGTAGACAAGGTAGGAAGAGGTAAGATCCTACACATGAATATTAAAACTGATTTCGTATAGTGTACTTTTTCCAAGCCTATAATTGATTAAATTGGCAATACATTAGTGTTAGAGCGCAAAATGTTTTGTGTTTTTCAAGCAAAGGTTTTATATTAAAATTGAGTTGAATACTACACATCGTGTGATTTTTCCCTAGTTCCTTCAAGAGTAATGATCGGTAGCCAAAATAATCAACAAATTGTATGTACTAGTGATATGGTATCTTTCACTTATATTTTGATTATTTTTAGATAAAGTTAAAGATACGTTTCTGATTCTGTAGTAAAGATGTTTGCAGCTAATTATAAATGAGTGATTGAAGCCAAATATATAATTGCGTGATTTGAAAATTAAAATTGATCTGGAACTTAAATCAAATGTAAGTCAATTTCATTCGCATGTATAGAGTTCTATTTTGGGGGACATAAGATTGAAAGCCTATAATCCGGAATGAAATGTGCAATCGAGAATGAAAATTCTCCTATCGAATGTTATCAAGGTAGATCAAAAAGTGCCGAAAAATGTCGACTGCACGATGAAGGGACTCAGGCATGAAATGGGGCCGCCGTCGCTGTCACACATACAGAAATAAGCTTGTCCTCAAGGATGGCTTTTACCTTTCTTGTCCCCTTCTTTTTTTGTATGTAGCCACGTGGCGACGCGTGCTAGCCTCGGGGGACAGTTGTGAGGGTTCCGTGGCTGGTCTTTCGACTGTTGCGTGAAACATTCAGTTCCGTTTTTCATTAATCGTTGTAACATAGATTATCGCAGTAATATAATCGAATGACGGTTCCTTTCAGTAATTATCTCATACTTACAGAGTACAATTATGATTTAAGCTTGTATTTCAATTATTCTTCGAAAAAAAGGATTTGAAGAAACTTTATAGAAATTAAAAGATGGAAAATATTCGATATTTAATACTTTACAATGTGTTTCATTTTCCTTCCGTGCCGCCTGATGTTTATCAGAGGTTAGACTTAATAAATTTCTAATAAAACAAATTTTTCGATAGATTCGTTTGAAGAAACATTGACGACCATATGATATTTTGTCACATTAAAATTACTGGTTAGATAATTTATGTTGTATGATAAAGATTGCACTGACGTTTAATAAAATGAAGGCACAGGGTATATAGGTAGAATGTACGGTACGTGGCATACGGCACATGGCTCACGGAAATCATGATGAAACGGTGTGATTGAGAAAACCGGTAGGACATTATGTATGCGAAGTATTCCTGCATCGGAACGGCTGTAGATACTGATGCAGCAGAGAGAGAGCATATGGTGTCCCCCTGAAGTCCATGTCCCAAACACCGTCTTCGGTGTGCAGCGAAACGACGCGACGCGGCGCAACAGATGGTGCAGGAGCCGCATGGCTCGTGCTCTACTCCTCCTCCTCAGTTTTCTCTCACTCTCTCTACTCTTTTTTTTCTCACACATTTGTCTCTCTCTTTTACTCATCCTTTCCCATTCTCTCCGTTTTTGTCTCTTTCACTGCATCTTCCCTCACAACAACTTTCTTATACATATTTATATATTCTTCTTCTGTTCTGTCATCTCATGTTAATCCTTATTTGCACATACTTCTTCCATTTTCTTTCGCCAAGCATTTACACATTTTCTCTTTCTTCTGTTTCTTCTTTCTACCAATTTCTTCTATATTATACATTCATTACTTGTTTGTACAATTACGGTTCTATCTCGTGTTAACTAGAGCTTATTTAAAATTGACATAGTTATTTTTATTGTATCTGCACTGTGTGATTAGCCAAAACATTGATTTCAATATAAAAGGGTGGGATAGGTAACACAACCTCTTATTCCATATCGAGTTTATGTAGCATCACTGTATAATTAACTATTGCTATAAAACAATTGACCATACGTGCGATATATATTATTTTACATTATTTATTGAAAGTATTTTCGAGCTCCAAATGTCGATAGCCAGAGTGTATTTCACAAATCATGACTTTTAAGTCTAATGAGATTATGATTTCATTTTCTAGTATATTCAATCTAGTATGTATTCTAGTTTCTTTTATTGTAAACTTATAAAGTTTATGTCAATATAAAATGGAATGTTTTCTTAAATAATTTACGTAATAATTAAGTTTATTATGAAAGCACAGTATAATAACGATTTAAAGCACTACAAGTTGTACTCGTGACAAAATATCTGTTTAGGTTTTAGCAATGATTAGTATATTTTTATATGTATGTACGTACATTTTACAGAGCTCACGGAAAGTTGGGATGAAGGAATTATTAAGGGATTATCTACATTTGTCTATTCTGTGGTAGTTTTATATTAGTGATTTCACTGAAAGTTGTTGAATGTTCTTCAGTGTCTCTGACAGTGAATGCACATGACAGTCTACAAAACTGTTCTCGTCATAAGTGTATACTCAGTGAATTTACAAAGGAAGACAGAGGAAAAGGACGAATGGATCAAGAAATACTGAGAGCTCTATAATAATTTACAATTTCTAAATGAAAATGCAAAGTTCTTTGAATAAATCAACTCATTTCATTATTCTACGTAAGAAAGTATTGAGGTGCGGTAGTAAAAGAATTATTAATTTGGTTTGATGGTAACTCAACTGTGACTCTGTTCCCACGAAGTTCTAATATGCGGGTAGTAGATATAGATACTAAATACTTTTTATAACATTAACTAAGAGTCCGTTCTCACGGTTGATTGATTTGATATTGCACTAAAGAATATAATAAAGTGGGAGGAAACGGTCGACACTTAAGGGTACACCTGCGGAGGATTGTACACATCTAACCTTATACATATTCAGGGTATTTAATGGCGCGGAAGATAATCCTAGATATCGCTTCCGGTTTACATATCATATGTTTAGTTTTTCTATAATCAATGTAATCTTCTACTAAACAGTACATTCAATATTAGTTTTTTATTTTGGAAGTAGGTAAAACTCTATACATAATTGGGGAGCTCACTGGAAAAGGGACACATGCCTCATTTGTATGTCCAAATTCTTTATTTTCTAACAGACAATCCTGTTCTTCCTCGAATAGAAACATATTAGAGTTTTTTGATAATCAGATTATTGCTAATATAATACAGTTACAAAGAAAGTGTGTTTTTAAAGAAATATATTATAAATATGTGAAAGACATCTGCTACCAAATCTTGGTTATTAAATTCATACTATTTTATATGTTTAACTCTATTCTCACTTTGAATATTCATCAACAAATGATCAACATCTGATCTCTCCTCATTTTCATTAAATACACCTACCAATTTTTCAAAGAAAATTATTTTTATGAAACTTATTTCTTTATTGTATGATATTGTGGATTATACCTATTTTTCAATAAAGTACTATTTTTTGTTTTAATAACACTTAATATTTAAAAAATGCACGTTAGAATGATAAGCAAATCACCTTTATTTGCAAAATGAAACTTTCATTATTGTAGTAGAATTCACATTAATGACACAAAACTAAAACTTATGCTTTACCAATCCATATTATGGATTGTTATAGTATAAAGTATTCCATACATATGATGTTCGACACATGAAGAACTCCTGAAGCGGAAGACACGTGCTAAACTCACAATGGTACAATCTTACCAGTAAACACTGACGTAGGGAGGTAATATTCTCCTGAGATGCACGTGTCATCCTGTAGTAACAATTAAGTCGAAAGTACGTTAGGTAACTGTTCCCACACATTTCGGCACAAGTGGTTTTTAGCTTGAGCATTTTACATTCTCGAATGACAATAGCGATGAAACGTTCTAGAAGTCTTCTCTTTGAAAATAGCGATTCTCACGCACGTGCGAACAAACGGCTAAAATGTCACACTAATTCCTTCGTTTTTATGCACCTGCATGTTTCTCTTACGAAGGCATTAGTATTTTCTGAATATCCGGTTTTAAGATCCTCTATTCATTTACAATTTCGATTTCAAATCAGACAGTTACACATACTGATTAAGTATAGCCAGTTAATTAAAATGTACTAATATTTATAATCTATAATTAGCTATAAAATATAAATACAAAGTTTAATATTATTTCAACGCCGCATCGCCGTGTTAATATCATTAACATTAAGGCATAATTCCACTGAGACGATTTGTAACAAGTCACAATATTTTTTAAATTAAAGAGAATCTATATACATGTTTTACAGTAATCGAAAAATGATTTAGAAAAATTCTCCTAAACAGATCAACGACACGATTTTCTAAATAATTTTTCAATTATTGCAAAATATGTACATATTATTTAACTTAAAAAATATTATGGCATGCTACAAGTCGCTTAATGTTGCCTTAGTGGAACTGCATCTTTAGAAGTTGCAATAGGTACATATTTTCGTCAGTAATTATATGCGATAGATTCAAGGATTTAAGATTATTGAAAGCTTTTTAAATTATCTACAAAACATCTAAGTTATAGTATCGTTAGTGTGTATATGAACTTATTTTGCATATATTTAAAAATGTGGATAAAAATGTTTAAATTTAATAGCACATATATTAACACCTGTTTTTCCGTCAGAATTCGATTACACTTGTTATAGTCTGATATTTATCGCTTATATTTATCTGAATATTTGAAAACGTATTAATATCAGAAATAAACTTATATTCTTTGTTAGATGCATCTTAAAATGCACGCGTTAAGCATAATAAATACATGGGTAGAGTTCTATTTAAAGAAGTACGATCGATACTGATGCCTTACTTAATAATCGATATTTTCATCAAATATTTCAATCTTCTTCCTTTCTCTCTGAAAACTAAGTTCTTTTTAAATGAATAATTTCTTCATATCTTGAAACATACGAGAAATAAAGTTGACTATAATTACGTATAGAAATTGTATGTAATAGTACCTATATGGGTATTAGCAACTTCCATATTACCTACTTACAATTAGATATTTTATTTCATATTGTTAATATTCATCCAATCGATACCTTCTCACTTCGTACATACGACACGGACATACCACAATCATGTACATTTTGTAACATTATCGTTCCATTTCGTTTCGCTTATCTGTTCATTCTACTTTGTTCGTCACCCTATGTACTTGCCAACTATTAAGCTAGTGTCACTCTTATCGATTTTCACTGCCTGGTTGAGCGTACCTGCATGAAGATAACATACAAAAAATGAATCCCCAAAGCATTGTCAAATGTTGTATGTAAAAAGCTTTATGTATCGCAATTTTCCTAGAAATGTACATTTATTTGAATTTCTTTTATATCTATGTATTAATACTTTCATTCTTATACAACGTATCCAGCAAAAATGGAGTTTTACAAGGAAAGCAAAAAACTAATTATTTCAGTGTAGTTTTATATTTGATATAATTATTCTGAATATTTTTACATACAGAGCTTTTGTGGCATTAACACGCAAAAAGAATCAATTTTAACAACATGTGTTGTTAAAAACTGAAAAAGGCTAAGTCTGATTAATTGGGTAATTAAACTTGCAAATGATCTGTATGTATTCTTTTGTATTAAAAAGATTTGATGCAGAATCAAAAGTAGATGTAGGAACACACAAAACTCACTTCTTGTTGTAAATGAAGATACGTGGTACATATTAGAATGAAGGCATCGATCTTTTCTTCATAAAAGTAAAATTATTATTTTTCAAATTAGCGTTCATCTCTCGGTAATGCATCTGAATATCAGTAAACATAATCTACTTCTGATTAGTGAAATTACATGTAATAGAAACAAAATATATTAGAAGTACCTTCAATAAGAGTGTTCACTTGTTGGTTTTTGATACATAATTTATAATGTAATAGTATAGAATGTATTTACATTTTTCTTATCGAACAATTTCCATGTACATATCGCATCACCACGGTTATCTTTTTCACGGGTTTCTGTACTATTTTCATAAATCCTTTCGACAAGTGACAAACAAATATTTCAATTTTGAAAATCGACATATGGTATGTTATTAAACCGAATATTTTGTTTTGTGGACTAACAAAAGAAAGAGAAAGACTTCGATCTTGGTGAAAGCTGGAAATGATTATATGAAATAGCGGTATCTATATGTATAGGCAATATGTATGTATTATATAAAGATATTAGACCATCTGCTATCAGATAAATTTTTTATAACTGTATGAATAAACTTTTTATTCGTTTATTTTTTAATATACGGATGAGTACTCAGTTGTACAAGATATAAAAATGAGCACATTTACGATACAATTATATTATAGAAGTTGTACTAAAAGATAAAGTTAACAAGTTTGTTCCGTTAATAAATGTAAACTGATTGGCTTTGAACATACTCATGTTTCGTGCAATGATATCTATTCTGTTCCTGTAGATATTTGCTAAACTGCAGTTCTTATTGAAGAGGGACTCCGTGTCTTTGAACCTGGGAGGAACTAAAGTCAGCCTAAATACAAAGGAAGACTTAGTTATGTATGTGAACAAGAGCATTAAAATTAATGAAGTGATAAAAGGATCATTAATTATTCTGACTTCCGAGAAATCAACTCCAAACTCCTGGACTAATGAGATATAGTCATGATCCAGCGAAGTCCTGGCCTACTGCTTTCGGTCAAAGAGCGTTATTAGGTGTTCGTCAGCAACGGCTAGAGAGCATACAGTTAGGGTAGCCAGAGGAGGGATAAAATGTCTTCCAATGAAGTCACGGAGCAGAAGCGTAGGAGTACCGCACAGTATCTACAGTAGATAATGGAGCCATAAACGGTACCCCCACTCTTCTATTGAATGAACTTACTGAAAAATGTTTGGTCCCGGTATCTAGCTATCCTGATAATAGTTGTGCAAGAGTGGGAGTCATGGCGTAGGTAGGTAGGATTACTGTAGTCTCTATTCACAGATCCCTCCACCCTTTTGTTATTGATAACGAGACTTGCTATATAGTTGCTCTGAGGACAATCACATTTGAAAGCAATCGTTTCCATCTGTTCTGCGAATCATTGTTAGCATTGCTACTTGTTTTATGCCTGTTAATGTCTCAAATCCAGTATCATTGCCTTAGATGAACACAACTTTCGTCAACGTTCAAACTGCGTTAGAAAAAACCGGTTCTCGTCCGATCACCGAAGTCAAGCAACGTTAGGCGCGGTCAGTACTTGGATGGGTGACCGCCTGGGAACACCGCGTAACGTTGACTTATTGATTTATTTTTACATTTTTTAAATAAATGAATATAACAAGAGAATTGTTGATCTTATAAGCCTTATTAATTAATTGTTCATTATTCGGGTGAATGTACATATTTGTATTTAATTTAATTCTAAGCTTGAATTCTAATGTACATAATAAAAATACAAAAAATAGTATCTTTGTTGTATAATGGCTCTAGTTGTCTCAGTATTTTACCGTAATTAAACTTGAATATACGTATTTATTACATTACATAGGCCGATACGATACATAGAAGGAAGATCATACAACAGAAGTGAATATTATAAAGTACACAACGGAAAACTTAAACCAAACAGTCGTAAGATGACACGGTAATATAAACATAAAGCAACCAAAATCAAATGAACCAAAATTAAATTTCGCACCATGTCTGGTTAGACCTCATCAAATAACGTACTTAAACTCAAGACGATAGGAATCGAGATTCATTCAACTTTTGACAATGCTAAAATAGTATATTCAGCTATTAGGACACAATTCAAGTATCGAGAAGTGTATTTTTCGGTTATCCATTTATTATTGGTATATTTGACATCTTAACTGTCCAGGTATTTGGACATTTACCTTATTTGCTTGAAAAATAGTTTAACATACAATTTTGTCACATGTATATTTCTTCACCTTGTTGAAAATATCAATAATTATTAAGTTTATTCTGCGACGAATATTGGCTTTAATCTGATAAGAATACAGCAAAGCATACCAATCTGGATCAGAGCCGCATGTGAAACACGTACCGCCTGTTCCTCTGTTATTCTAGACGGAAAGTTCAGAAATATCAACAGGTGTTGCAGTTGCATCGCTCTCTTGTAATCGTGTCCGTTACAATTATTCATCCTCCTGTCTCGTGTCGAAATGATCGCAGCCTGTGCGTCAATAAAAGGTTATATATGTATGTATATTCAGTCTGGTCATTTGGTGATTACGAAACTTTGTTCGTGCGTAATATCATTAACAAGTAAATAAATATATTATTTCAATTCGACGCTATTGTATCTACTTTTAATCCATTATAAATTTTAAACTAACAGAAGAATCAATTTTTGTAATTTTTAATGCTCATTCGTGAATGTGACTTAGTTATGTAACCGTGACGTATAATGCCCACTAGATTTATAAACGTTTCAATTTTTAAATGCTTGCCTTTTTCTTTTTGTCTCTGTTAGTATTCTAATTTTATCAGTCTAGAATAAAAAGCCCACTTTTAATTTATTTATACGAAGTTCAAGAAGTATTGTTTATAAGATCAATGAAAAATGGTTTTACTTATTATAAGGAAATTTCTGTTACCTTTAATTACTATAAAGAAATTTCTGTTACCCTTAATTACTATAAAGAAATTTCTGTTATTCTTAATTATTATAAAGGAATTTCTGTTGCCCTTACTTATTGGGTAAGGGTAAGATACGTATACGTATACGATATGTATTTTGAAATTATGAATTCATATCTGACTTTTATATTTTTATTAATATAAAAGGTGATAGTTTAAATAACTAACAAAGTATCCACTTTGTAGGTAATAAGAGTATAATGCAATGTTATTACTTGTACTATATAATTATTATATTATACAATTATTGCTCATTAGCAGTCGTGGAAGACAGTTGTATTATTGTTCGGCCCTACCTGCCGTTTCACCTTGTTTCACCAGCTGTTTAGTGATTATTATCAGTTTTAGGTTTAAAATTCCTTCGAATTCCAAGAGGATTTTCTAAGCTCATTTGACAATGTCAGAATAGATTTAGTATTGAATTTATTTGAATTTTTTTTTAATGAGTTACAAATACTGGGTGCACAACTGTCTGTAAAGATTCAACGTGAGTTGAATTCTGTTCACGAACTGTATAAAGCTGACCTGACTGCACTCAATAAAACTGTCTCCTTTTCAGAGAGCAAAGTTTCCATCATGGAAGATAAACTAAACCAGGCGAATATATGAGTTCCTCCAATCAATCTGTCATCGAGAATGATGTCTTTGAAATGGAACAAAGACGCGAAAGATCAATCAATTTAATAATGTTTAACTTGTTGGACACCGATACATCCTCGCCTAATAATGTATAGTCAGTCGACTGATTGAGAAGTGGCTATTGGAATCTTAAACCAAATTTTAGTTAATAACTATGATGACATAAGCGCCTCTAGAATTGGAAAAAATGTTACAAGTAAATTAAAGCTTGTAATATTTACCTTACTGCCTCATATACGTATCTCCCACTGAGATATTAAAGAAGAAGTTCAATTATAAGGGACCTGTAAAAGGTATGCAAGACCTCACGACTCGACAAAGAATTCATCTACAAGATTTAAAAACACAATTGCATTTCTTCAATGATCCTGCTCTTACTATCCGTTATCACAATGAGATTCCTATGTTCGTTCGAACAGACTTGCCAAGGTCAGCTAAATCGATAAAAAGTGGCAACTTACCCCGCGAATCTATTACCGAAACGTCAGAGGTCTTCGTACGAAGCTAAATGACCCGTTTTCAACTATGTTTTTGTCATGTTTTAAATATAATGTTATTGTCCTCGTCGAAACCTGGTTAACAGCTGATATCCCCTTCTCCGAATTCCGTCTAAATCTCCCAGTGGATACTGCAAGTAGGTTTCTTTATCTCCATATTCACTATGCTGTAACTATGTCTGTGCCAGTCATTAAAGCTGCTTCGATCCGTTTTCCTAAATGATTCTCCAAGGAGCTTAGAGATTTCTCTATTGTCAAAAAACGTGCTCATACTTCATGACTCCACTCTACAACTGAAATAATTATCTAAAATTTTCTGAACTAAGAGTTCAATGCGAATACGTATCATGGAACAACTATATTATTTTCATTCGTAACATCGAACATTCTTTAATAACTAGTCCTAATAAATTATTCTGGAATTTTGTTAACTCTTCCAGATCTCGTGATTCCTTTCCGTCTCCCATGTATTTAGGTGACATTCTTGATTTTGACCAATTAATACGTTTGCTAACTTCTTCGAGTCTGTGTACATCGCACCTAGTTCTTTAACGCATAATTCCTCTTCCAACACATGTTTCCAACTAGCCGATATCAATGTTGATATAATTGATGTGTTTGAGGTCATCGGCCAGTTAGATGTTAATAAGAGCTCGGATGATGACGATATACTCCCGATCCTTATTAAAAACTGTAATTTTATCATCTCTTGGCCACTTTGAATCATATTTGTTAAATGTTTAGCCAGCGGTATCTTTCCATCAATGTAAAAGTTTAGTTTAATTACGCCTGTCCAGAAATCGGGTGATGGAAACTTGATTAAAAGCTATAGATCTACCTCTATACTAAGCGTCTTTGCTAAAATCTTTGGAAAGATCATCACAATCAAATTAATAGGTTGTTTAAAAAACTATCTTTGTTAGGCCGACGTTTCTCATTTGTTAGGCCGCCAAGTGCAACGTGATGATAATAATTACGTCCCAGTTTTATGCGCTCTGGGAATGACGACAGGGAGGATAGGAGGAAATTCGCGTATCTGTTGTTCTAGTTTAAGGCTATTAACAATTACATCGATTGTCTTCCACTTTTACAATTGGTGTTCCATCTATGTCCTCTCTCTGCGCGACCCTCTTGTTTTTCATGTTGATTCTTTTAGAAGCCATTTGAAACATCATGACCCTACATATAACCAGAATTTATGATGATTCCAATATCGTTACTTATAATTTCGATTTTTTCTGTGGTTTCGTGTGCAATTTTAAATATATTACCCGGGATTTATGTCTCTCATACCTCACCCAATTGTATTTTCGTTTTATATTTCGGTTACTCTCTGTTTCGGATACATGCTAAGTTATACTAATTGTAAGTATACTAAGAATGTCTTCTGACTCATTAACTCATCTTTTGTTTCCTTGTGTATTAGATATTTTGCCCATATTTTTATTAAACAAATAAATAATTATAATGTTTCATACATGCAAATTGTATCATTATATTTCATATTGCACATTATATTACATTCTTATATCATACATTGATGTTTGGTTCATTGAAATGTTTTCAAAATGAATGTGTGCACTGATTGTGAGACTGGAATCTTTGCTTCCTGTATCATTTTTAAGCCTTGTGTAGATTTGGTTAATAAAACTATTCCTACAATTAATCTCTAGTACAATCTAACTACATGTACATAATGGCGTGCTTGTTGGAGGTGGTGAAGAAGAGTCCAAGCCTTCAAGAGCTTATAGAATGTACTCATGGAGAGGAACAAAAAATGTCCAATCAACATACGTTATCTTATATGTATGTACAGTAAATATCACATATGTGTTAATTATATGTAAAATTGATTAAAAATATCATACACTATTATTATAAAGCTATCAAATAGTTTTGTTGTCTAACGTGTAATTCTGCGATCCTACGGAGAAGGGTAGCATATCTCGCGTATCGACTTAATTTTATGTGAATGCTTTAAAAAAAATGTATTCGTACCAAACTGAAGATGATGCTTATTTCACAAAATTTGATCAGAATTTATTGTTCTTTGGAGTTCGTTTCGCACAGAAAAACTTGACAGAAAGGAAACCAAGAATTTCACTGATCTGTTCCTAACTTCGCTATACCTAATTAGTTCGATTTCAAATACCGAATTTGTTATTGGCTATTTCTATATTTTCGTTAATCCACGCAGTCTCGAATGGCCAATCCAGTTCACGCGACATCTGAATTCCCAAGTGCAGCTCAATAGACCGTACCATATAAGTATAAAACCATAGACTGACCATTAACAAATTAGTTTATTACTTCTCAATTTTCTATGTGTCCGATAGTCAAGGATTTAGCAAAATACCTCTAATAATCATTTGCTTAGATACGACAAGTTTAATCAATTGTATTTAGTCAAAAATGAGTGGGACCATTTATGGTTTTTGTTGAATTGACTCTATTAGTTAAATTGGTGATGAATTTGTGATAGTCCCGTACGATACTAGATTTAAATTGGTTGTACTTCAAATAGTAGTAGTTTTTTATGTTTTCTATTGTTTTACAAGAAATCTTTATTTGAAGTAAGCTTAAAAGGTATGCAAAATATTTTTGAGAAAAGTCTTTCTAATAATATACATAGCAAATGAAACTTATATATAAGTCATATTATCTGAAGGTACAATCAATTTATCGTTTGTTAATTGAAGGAACTTTCATAGACAATATAGAAATTATAAATTATATAGCGTAAATGCAACCCAGATAGCTCAGAGACGTCTTAAAGACGTCCAAATTACATCCGTAAGTGCATGTCTTTAAAACGTCGTGTGCTATCTGAGGTGAAAGGTAGTAACAGCATGTGGTTATGTACAAGTCTACAGTAAAATCGACATATCAATTTTCCAAGTATAATTAGCGTCTCAGTATAATAGGCATGATTTTCGTGATTAAACACGAAAGTTGAAAAAACAGGAAATT
This sequence comes from Calliopsis andreniformis, assembly GCF_051401765.1. Lineage (NCBI taxonomy): Eukaryota > Metazoa > Arthropoda > Insecta > Hymenoptera > Andrenidae > Calliopsis > Calliopsis andreniformis. The sequence goes on from NW_027480422.1 coordinate 40,961,028, forward strand.
TCTGAATAAGATTGGCATAGTAATTATAGCAGAGAGACTGTCTTCATTTGGTCAGCTTGTGCTGGTCGAGACCAAAAACGACACGAGCCAACCGAATCGAGAGACTGAAATACTTGATCTAAATGATTCTTTCGTGGCCTCTGTTTCTTTTCTTCGATACATGGCTTGCACTTGTTCCTACGTATCTGCAGCTGTACACCATTTACGGGCATACTGTACAACACCACACATGCCTTTTTTTCTCTTTCATAACCTTGCATTCACTTTTGACAAACGACACCGGTTACTCGATTGATTCGTATTCGGATCGTGCATCCTTTTAGTTCACGTTCAGTAGATAAAACGTTATTACGCTTCTTAAGATATGTTTTAATAATAAATAAATGGGATATTTTAGTTTCTCCTAGATATTATTCTTTTTTGACAAACAAATTTACTAGAAGGAGAACATGATACAATCTTACATAATATGTTAAAATGATACATTCTATAAATAGTATAATACCGTTCAACTACGGAGAAAGGCAGTAACTGCAGAAAGATACCAAATCGAGGTTTTTGCCCCTTTAAATAATTTTTATCATTTTGCGTCTTATTTCAGTCCAAAATAACAGGAGAATATTATTAGTAGACACTGTTTTTCTCCACAGTTGCATAGAATACATAGAATTGATTTTCCAAAATGCAAAACAATAACAGGAATAAATAAATAACGTGTACACATCTAATACTCCTTTAGCTTTCGATCAAATTTACAATATAATACGCATTCACAGACTTTCTTCAAGAAGAATTATGTATTAGACTATTATTCACCGTATCTCTATTGTAGCATAAAAAGAGTCAATAGATTTAGAAATTCCTTATTTAGAAAATCTTCAGATACTTCCTCAAAATACAATAACACCAGTACAATATTGAATAGACTACTTTCTATTATAGGAAGAGTTTTTATTTGAACGTTCTTTCAAATAAAAACTCCTTTCGAACGTTCTATTATATTATACTAACATCCGTTATTTAATCGTTCAATTATTATTTGAATAATCCCATACAATCGGGACGCACATATCTACTACATTAATAATATACATGTGTAAATAATACTATTTAAATATGTGTCTATTACGTAAAAGATTACAGAAAAAAGCAATGTAGTAAATAAATTAATAGGTGTTTGTTAATACTTAAATACTAAACTATAAACTTAACTATTAACACATTGGCAGTCATTGTTTCTAAGTCATTTTGAGGTCTATAGCTTTTGGCTGATTGCTGTGGCATTCAACCATATGGAGTGTTAGAAATTTTATACGGCATATGAGAGCTAAGGCTGTCACAGCTGAAAATATTACTACTTGATTAGAAGAGTATCGTTAATAATAGTGGGGACACTAGAAGCACACGTGTTCGCCATAGCTCTAAAGTAATCAAGCGACTTCTAGCGCCCCTAGCTCTCAAGTTAATCTGTTTATAATTGTAAATCTGTAAATAATTGTAAAAAATACATCTGGAAGATGTTTTTACAATATTAATCTGATATTGGTATACCACCGTTACATTTTTGTAATATCGATTTGTAATGATTTCATCTAATTTGTCATTACTTGTCAACTTAGATAGTTTTCTGTTTATTGAAAATTGTCACGTTCAATTTACTGTTCACATTGTTGCAATAAAATACACCATTGCCCACCGCATTTTATAGATTTACGCAAAATTGAAATACTTTGATACGGCTCATAAATATTAGGGATCATATTTATTATAAAGTAATTAAATATCTTTTTTACTACATTTTGAAGTTCATAATTTGCAAAAAAATATGCGGCATAAAATACAAAAATATTTTACAAACAGAATGGGAAGTACTGTTGGGAGCTCAGAAGATGTTAACGGGGCAGCACGCGATAAAGAAGAGTATTTGATAAGCAGTAGTAATAACTGTGACCAATTCGGCCAATTAGGGAAATGCGTGTTTATCGTTTTTATGTGTTTTCCGTGGAACTAATGAAACCACTGACATCTTCTAAGTTTGCGATAGTACTTTGTTTCTTGTAATCCACACGTGTTACCTCAAAGGAGACCCGCGGCACGTTGAAGTTTGAGTTGTTACGATGGTCATTAAATTCCATAAAACAATTAATGGATATATTTTTCGCTGTGCCAAGCCTTTTACAGTAATTATGACAAATTGACTTCTATCTAGCTAGATTAGCGATTCATCAGAATGCGAGCCATTCGGATAACTAGCGTTTCGAATAGTTCGTAAAAAAATTCGCGTAAACTGAGTGACAGGTGAACCCTTTATGTAGCGTAACTTTCCTTCTCGCGGAAAGATATTCTAATGCCGTTTCAGCACTTTGAAGTTGCACGCGTTGCTGATTATAAACAGATTTCACCACATCCAGACCACTGTACGTGAGATTTCAGTTGGAACTATATGGCGAGGCAAGTCTTACTATGTTAGGGATGCTTAAAACAGGGTATACAACTTTAACCCTACCAATAAGTTCAATGATTCTATGACTACCGGTTATCGAACACGTTCTACAATGATTTATGTAAGATGTTTAAGAAATAATGACAATGGCAGGAAGGTAGTGAGTCTGTATGGAACAATGTGTACATATGTCGAAAATATAGAAAAAAATTAGTTGAATTTTAAGTGGATACATGAATGTTTCAATATACATTCTTAGACGTATTTTGATACATGCAGATGCGAGTAGAACTGAAACATACTTTTCTGTAATTTTTTGGTTTATTTTTTTATGTGAAATAACCATCTTTCTTCTTCTACCAGTAGTTCTTGGACACCTTGTAGATTGAAATGGATTATCTTATACATGTAAGTGTACAATAAAATGTAGGTATTCGCATGTTGTAAAGGTGCACATGGAACCTTAACCCTGTCGATACTTATCCGCAATTTTCAGATGCAGGGAGTTCTTCTTGGGGCAGCTGCATGTTTCGCTTTGTGAAAGTCTCGAAGTTTTCCTTGGCTTTCAGAAGAGAAATTATATTCACAATCAGTTACAAATACTTATCTCTTTGCGATAAGATTGTTGAAATGAATGTGTAATCAGTAAGATAATTGACACTTTTATATATGATTAATGTTGATATTTTTTTAATCTAAAAATGGTGATAACTTAAAATTATTTCTTTTATTCAGTATAATAATGACCAGTACTAATAATAATGGTAATTAGAAATAAGAATATTTATTTATGCGTCACAAATTGCTCAAAATTATAATAATGATAGCTGTTAATAATCGTCTTTGTATAAAAGAAAAACCTTACAATATGATACATAATATCTATTTTGTTTGTATGAAATTAATATAAAAGGAAGGACATACACTACAAGAACTACTATTCCAAATAACACTGGACGTCTTTAAGATGTCTCTTTGCTATCTGGGATATAATAGTATTTCAAAGAAGTCGATTCTTTGTAGAATCGTCCTTGACATAACTTTCCAGGTAGAAGTACAGGTAGAAGTACAGGTAGAAGTACAGGTAGAAGTACAATCAAAATGCAGCAGGCTGTTCTTAACCTTCAGCTTTTGTATGTTCCAAGAGAGATTGTGGGTGTCCAGCTATTCTTGTTGCCTGGCTTCGAATCTTCTATTGGTTAATCCACTCCTGTTATTGCGGTCACCTGTTCCATTATCAAACGTTGCGTGGAGAACTTTGTCACTGATCTTTATTTATTTAACTTAATTTTTCTGGTTTTTACATGTACCCGTTCTTTGTGAATCCATTTAAAATGTTTATATTTTATCGCGATTTTCAACTTAACGTGTTGTGGAGCACACTGCAAAATGAGCAAACTACTTTTGATTTCAATACCTTCTTCAAGTCAAATATGACGGTTTCGTAATGATTGAGATTTAAAGCATCCTTATAAATTAGACAACTACTTCTAATTTCAATATTTTTCTCGAATCAAATGGAAATACAAATTTTCTGGGGTGTCTTTTTATTATATTTTTTGAAGTTTAATATTTGGATTTTATTTTTGTGGATTAATAATTTTTGAATGTACTTTAGAGAATTTTATTAATACCTTTTGGATGCTTTTTGGGGGGTTATTTAATATCTTTTAGATGTTTTTTTCAGGGAATTAATATCTCTTAAATGTTTATTTAGAGGGATTAATTTTTTCTGAGATTTTTTGTGGGAACCAAAGTCCAAACTAAATTTAGCTACTTGGTGTTTTTACATTTTAAATGTTTTTTGGGGGGTACCATCTCTTTTACGTTCGCTTTAGCGTAATGTGCATGCGTTATATATATATATATATATTTATGAATAGAATTAACGTTAGTGTTTAGGTATTGAGACATGGTCAACTACTGAGACAGTTACCTTATATTTCATATCAACTTCTTAACAAATTTTAATCTTAATATCTAGTATATCATGAAACAGTATACTCAGATGCTAGAACATCATAATTTAAGTGTTCGGATTTTGGGACATTTACCTTGTTTGTATACATACTGTACGTATTTCATTAAAAGAGAAAGCACCCACCGAAAAGCATTAAAGAGAACCTTTTAACTTTTATATCAATAATCAAAATTGTTGCCCCTTAAAGAGAATAGAGAAAAGGGTACCTGAGTACCTTGCTACTGTCATAAGGGTTAATTTAAACAAGACATAGCAAATTGTTTAATTCCAAATTGTATTTATTAAAGACATTTATAATCAACATAAAACAAGAATATAAGCGAAAAGTTGAAACATATCACTTATATGTATGTACTTATTATACTTATAACAATAAAAAGGATGAGACTTGTATTCACTACACTTTGTACATTATCGCTAATCTTCATTCAAGCCATTTTTCGTAATAATATATAAAAAATGTTATTTTTTTTAGATTCATATATTTTTGTTATTTTATTTGTCAATTTTTGTTTCTCAGCATTATTTATGCTCTAATTTAGAATTTTTATTATTTCAATTAACTATTAGTTTACGAATAGTTGCTCTTTTACCCCGGTTTTACCCCGTACGATTCTGCCTCAACATAACCACATACATAAACTGTCGTTTCTTGTTAAATAGGGAAACGAAAATGACCATCAACTGTCTTTGGAATACACTTGGAATACACTAAGTAGACACTTTAAATACGCATCCTCGCGTTAATTATCTATCTATCAAAACATTGTAGCACACTTTTGAAGAAAGTCGAAAATAAGGTCAAAGCAGTTAAGAATAATTTATAGAATTTACAGAATTAACAATAATTATAATTAATAATTTATAGGAGCATACGTGTTTAGTAACAAAATTTTATTGACAATCTGTTAAATATTACAGAAAACTATTGTTAAACGATCACCCGATTTTTTTAATTAGTTATTAAACAACGCATACTTGCCTCTATCTATAATGCAATGCATCTTAAGTCTGACAAGAATGAATGTTTTGCAGCATAGAATTTACAGTGTTACAGTCTATATTAACGATTATGTTTCTGTATCTTATTATTTAAACATTACACGTCAGAATTTAAAGTCGATAAAAATTAGTTTTTTCAGAACGATCAAATGACATATAAAAAAATCAATTTCATTCAAGGACTGCTACCAGCAACTTATTTGGATATTCTTATCTATATTTTATAGTCCATCGCGTTGGGTATATTCTTCAAAGCTGCTGTTCCTGATCAGCTCGTGTAGGTATTAGTTGTTTCGTTTATTATCGTTATACTTTCAAGTTTGCAAAATTGAACTATAAAACATAGTAGGATACAAAAATTTTGGTATCGTTTCTTATTAAACAAAGTCAAGAGATTTAGTTCAGTTTAATTTTTAGGGATACTGAAATCGCATTTCTTATTTATGACGAATTTTCAAAATATAAACAAACGAAAAAGTATTTCCATATTCTCGTAGTAATAGAAGTAGGATTCAAAACCATTACAAACTTTTCAACGGAATTGAAAGCGTTCAATGTAACTGTAATCATTCGTTAGATAATAGTTATGTGACTTAAATTTTTTTATTTTTATTCTGCAAATGACAGCCTAGATAAAAAATTTCTCATCCGTGTTTTGGATTGAGTTTTATACGAAGAATTGTTCTTTTTCAAGTTTTAATATGAATTCTGCATAAATACGCACAAACAGTTGATTTCGTTGTCAATAATGGTACGTTTTCACATGACAGTACCTCTAAATCCTGACTGTATACAGTCATAACAGTGAAAACTAGATGCGACAGTGAAATTTAATGCTATTAGATTGTTATATAGTGTCATGACAACAAAACTCATGACTTTTATTGTCACGCGAGAACGTAGTTACCTTAATAGTTTCATTAAATAAATGTCACGTATTACAACGCTGGATCGTAACTGTACTTGATTATCGTGGATCAGAAAATTTCACGTATAATATCTCGAGCATTTTTTAAGCACCGACCGAACAACGTCTTCGTGGTGTGAATAGCAATCATCGATTGGCAATCAACGAGGTACGGGGCTACTCGTCATTAAGATCGAAACTGGATCGTGATTCTCAGGATGCATCATCAATGTGTGCGCTACCTATATGTACATATAGCAGACGCAGAGTTCCCGAAAACCGGACGATACCTGAAACCGGACATTAGCTGTATCTAGAAAAATTGGAACGCGACAAAGCGGCCGAACTGCAAAAGTGATAATGGGGCCTGTGCAACAAGTGTGTGGCTAGGTTTCGGCACAATCCAGCCGTGTGCGTGCAGCTAAAGAAATCAATTAACTGCTGCAGTAGACGGAAAGCTGGTGTATTGTAGAAATTATAAATCATTAGGTATATTTTAACAATATTTTCATTCCAGCACGTCAAAAATGCATTCAATGCACTCTGTTATGTATTTGAAAAAATATTCTTTATGTTAGATATAACATATAGAGATTTCCTTCGATGTCCACCACCTGGACTTACATAAATACTTCGCGTGGCTAGGCAAGGTATTCTATCATCATTCATCGACACCCATACCTTGCCTCTCAGAGGCTTTCATATAATTTGTCAGTGTTAGACTTTGACAATATAAATATACTCTTATTATTTTCCATTCTTAAATAATTAAGATCATTCATTGTATTATCTATTGTAGTTAATGTGAAAATGTATTAAGTCGATTATTAACACATTTAACGTCGGCTGGTGAATGACATGGTGACTCTGACAAAATACCAAGTTACAGGGTCACTCAGATTCAGAGCAACGCTCGGAATGGAATGTTGCATATCATGTTGAAATTTACCGGAACGTAACAAAAATATAGTTTAAAACTTGGATGATTAACTGTATTTGTAACTCATTTTCATTTCGTACCCTTTTTCATGATGTGTATTGTTAGGTTGCACATGATTTTGAAAAGTAAATATTTCTTTTCTAATTATTATTTTCATTTAATTTTTTGTGATTTATAAAGAAGTAAGATTTATTTTATGGGACTTTTTTCGTTTTGGACTTTTTCATGTACTTGGTGTAAGTTTCTTATTGGAACATGTATTTATGTCGAACAGAATTTAGATCGTCGAAAAAAAGAATTTTGACGTTTTCATATGACCCATGAGATAATATTACGATATCTCTGTCATACGTGGACCAATTTTATTGAAAGTAGTCTTACTTAAAAGCTCATATTTGGTTTATATAACGAAAATGCCTTTAAATTTAGAACATATTTCAAGAGTATTGCGAAATTAATGAAATAAGTTTTAGGTAAAGTTAGGATATCAGGTTTTTGGGAAAAAATACGCGGCAGCAACCGACTTTTGCACTTGGTGTCAAATAATTAATGTATAAAATTGGAATGAAAAGAATTAATGTATAATTACATATGTAAATTACATACATACATAATAATACATACATAAATAATGTATTAATTCTATGATGGAGACGCCGTGGGTACCTAATAAAAAGACATTAAACATGCAGCTATGTACTAGTTCTGTCTCTAATATTTGGCAAAACATTTTTAAATTATTCCCGTTAACCGATGCAAAAAGAAAGCAAACTAAAGCAAGGAGAATGGTCTGAATAAAATAAAATCCACACTTCATTTTCCCGTAAATTATTGAGTGAAGAAAAAGAGAATAAGAAAAGAATTCGAAAATGGAAAAGTATTTAAAAAATAAATTTAAAGAGAGGAGTACACTAAAATCGAAAGAGATAAACGCGAAGTCTGTCTGGACACTTTGTATAGAAACGAAGAAAAAGACTGGACTCAGGGTTCAAGCTGCAAAAAATGGGCACACGAGGCTTGTGCCGATATCCCCGAATGTTCCGATAATTACATTTATGATCGCTGAAAATTATATATATTGAAACTGATTCGAGTCACGTCGCAACATTGTGCTGTTTTCGGTGCTAGGTGCCATTTAATGATGTGTCAGAATTCTGTACCAAAGTTTAACCAAAGGTTAAGTTAACTGTTGCGGTAATATTGATTGTTCTGTTGTAATTAGTCAAATTGTGATATTGTATACTTATAAATAAAACATGATAGAAAGCATAAAATATTTTCTTTTATTTATTTAAGAAAAACCGTATGTGTCCGGTAGTGGAAAAAGTCCACCTATGTATACGTACATTCTAAAACTCTTTTCATACGTGACAGATTCACAAATACAGGGTGTTTGACAACAGGTGTCAGAGGCCTCGTTCTGGAGTTATTGATTGTTGAGAAAACGCTTAAGATTCGCAAAAATTGTTTCTGGCTTGAGTCATTTCAAATATATTTTAGGCGTTTTCTCAACAATTAGTAACTCTAAAACAATTCTGTTCAATTTCGTTCTATTTTATCATATAGGATCGTCCTCAAAATTTCTGACACTTATCGAACACCCTGTAGATTTGTTGCTATCACTGGAATCTTTAATCTATTTAAACTATTAAAATCCCTTCCATTCTTCAATAGCTAATATAAGTATAATAAGCACGCCAACCATTTTGTATTTCTCCAAATGAGTTGACATCAAATAAATTTGAAAGATCTCATAACCATCACTGATTGGAGAGTTCCAAAAGTGGAAGCTTCAGAAATGTGGGCCATCCATGGCCCAGTAATGGAGAAAATGAACTCAGTAATCATCGCCTTCAACTCCTCTCCACCCACGGCTAAGGGGACCAGTTCATATCACTGCTGCCGGCTGATTGTCACTCTTTAGACAATCTTCGAAGTCTCCAATTACCGACCTGGAATTGCCAGGGCTAACGGATCTGCGTTTCGTGCCTTATGTAGGTACATATGTATATTCGACTGGAGACCTTTCTTGCTTTATGTACCTACGTTATACAGGGTGTTTCCAAACATGTTGGATACTTTTAGAGGATAAGTTTTAGACATGAAGGCAATGAAAAAAGTTTATGTGCAGTTCAAAATGTAGGGTATATCAGAAAATGTGGGACACTTTTGCAAGATAGATTTTACATACGTAGACAATGAAGAAAGTTCATATGCACATATGCCCGGAAATGTCAACTTTTTTAGTTATATGCTATTTTGTAAAGAATAATGTACAAAATGATAAAGAAAAATAACAAAAACATGGGATAATTTTGAAGAATAGCTTCTAAACACAAGCACGATAAATAAAATTGAAATGTACATACGTTTGAAAATACGTAGATTTTTAGTTACACGCTTTTTTATATTGTGTAAAACTCTGGCCCATTTTATGTCTGCGCGGTGTGCTATTCCCTTTAGGGACCTAGTAGGTTCCCAGGGATGTACCAGCCTCTTGAATAAATGGCACAGTCATGGATCTTAAAGAAAGTATTAAGAGAAAGTATTAGTGCCTCTATTAAGATGCATAAAAAAAAGTAAAGTTATTAACGAAATTTCGTCCGATAAAATGATAGCACGGTTAATCGAAAACTCGAAATATAAATATTGAAGTATTGAAATTTAATATTTAATATTTTCTGTTATTCCCTTTATGTTTAATAATTGCAGTCATTTTTTCAGGTAAATATTTTGTGACGTTTTTAATACTTTTCACTTTAATTCCCCCTCGTATTGAATGCGCCTTTGTAAGTCGTTAATGTTCCGAATTGTTTCCTAGTTTGATACACTGCCCTGACAAGGTTTCTCTGAAAATCTGTAATGATTTTGAAATTGGGCACGTTGCTAATCAATCTGAAATATATATTTTTTCGTAAACAAATGATATTTTAAAAATTTTGTAGTATACACCGCGGCATTGTCTTGCTGAAAAATACACTTAGCTTCAGCAATTTTTGTAGCATATATAGTGTCACAGTAAAGATTATCTTTTAAACTGTAAGAGTAATAGAAAAATTTTTTAAATAAAAATTGTTTTATATTAAAGGGATCATAATATTATCATGTCCATTTCTTTGTAGGTGGAGTCGCTAAAGATATGTGTACGCTACTTTTGTTTTTCTAAATGGTATCCTAAATTTTTGTGTTTAGCATTCGACAATAGTTCTCAAGACGAATACAAATACCTATAACACAAATATATAAATAAACTTACTTTTTGTAGATGTTATGTGCGAAATGTCATCCAGTGGCATTAATACAACGCTGTATACGTGTTGCTAGTGATGTAACTGCTCTATGACACGTTTAGAGATATATTTACACATACTTCTTATGGAAAACATTGATGGATGTGTTGTACAAGCACAACCACAATTTATTACACCATGTGTTATTTCGAACTTTACATCCAAAGAAATTGAGTTTATTTATTATTCATAATCTCTCTTGCGTGACCTTTTATGTAACTGATCTTTCTATTACTCTTATAGTTTAAAAGATAATGAAGGTGGTAATTTTTACTTGGACACCCTGTATATACACATTTGCTTATCAACAGTCCAAAATGGTTTTTACTATTCAATGTTCCTGAAATAAATTTTATTTCCTACTCTCATTTGTAGATGCCTTAAAAAGTGATCTTTCTTCCCGTCATAAATAATTATTATAATACTAACTCACCTGAGAGTCTGAATTCAGGAATTTAGTGAATTGCTATTATTATGATGTAAGACAGGAAGAACACTTTTTAAGCTGCTTCCATATCGCAGGTAGGAGCGTAATAACTTGGACCTGTATTGTAAAATGGAAATAAAACTTAAATGGCAAAAAGCATCTCGAACTGATTGACGAGCAAATACGTACGTATGCCACAAGCATAAAAATCGGCGATCCATGTCCTACAAACATCGCGGATTTTTACAGGTTCATAAAAATTAAACCATAAGAAATGGAACACAGTATATTAAGACTTTCTTGCTCTGTTTCTGTTCTTTAATGCATTTGCAGTATTACAGAATCCTCTGATTGTTAATTTAGCATATGAATATACTAACTTTAAGCATTATTATAGAAAAGTGAAGACAGATCGAACATTATGTCATAGGAGCTTTATGCTCTAACTTTGGATACCCTATCATCCCTTAAAATATTGATAGCTGTATTTGTTACAGTCTGTATATGTATATGTATATTTGTAATTAGCATACTCAAACACTTTTTTTAGAAAAACAGGAAATAAATATACGCATTGCATACAATCAATTGTCAAATTTAACATTTACGACAATGTTATAAAATTTTTAAATTCTTCGTAATGACGCAAGAACAGAAGACGGAAATGGAAGACGATTCGCAGTGACAAAAAACAAAACAAAATTAATTAAGGGGGCTTACCCTAAAATTGATGTTTTTAACCGCGAGCAAATGGAATATCAGTGTCAGTAAGTGTATACAAATCAGGTTATACAGTAATTATTTTGAAGGCTGTTGGAACCTGATTTTGCTATTTTTACGTTGTTCCGATTCTAATTCAAATTTTACAGTAAGTCCTCTCATTTTGTCCAATCCCTTTTTCACATACAAATATATATATACGAAGATATATTAGATATATTAGATATTATATATATATATATAAATCCTGGAAATCAGCTTAAAGACTTATTCACACCTAAACGTTCGGCACTGTCTGTGGCCGAACGTTTCGGTATGAGTATAAATCCTGTATCTGGACGAACACTTTTTGTATGAGACATGAGTCAAAGCGTAGAGACTAATAAACATATATAAATTGTAGAATATTAGCTGTATCTGACTAGTCATTTTTATAAAAAATGATGTAAGACATTTTCTATAATATTGCAAATGCATTAAAGAGCAAAAACAGAGCAAGAAAGTCTTAATATACAGTGTTCCATTTCTTACGGTTTAATTTTTATAAAAAATTACTAAACATTTAAATAAAAACACTGCAGAGTTACTCTGAAGATCATCAATTCTAATCCTAATTGATCGAAGAATATTTTTTTTTAGTATTATTGCTTTCTTAATTTTCCCTCCATTTAAAAGCACGGTACAAAGAGCTGTAAAAGTTATAAAGTAGTTTTATTAAATTTCGTATATCTGGATTATAAGTCCGCGTCATTGATGTCTAAATATTTAAAATCAAATTGCAGAAAAAGTGCCATTTTAAGTAATAGTAGACTTGTAAAATTTGCCTACAATTTTTCTTTCGATATAGTTCATTGTGTTGATAAAGTTCATAGGAATAATGTAGAGCTATAATAGTATGATCAGCTAACCGTTATAATGGAACGCGCGGTGTGTTGATGTGTCCATTAATGAAATAAGCTTAATGGAAAGGAGGAAGACTGCAGACTGAGCACATAATTTTAAAAAATTGTTGAGACATCAACCGGTAATCAAATTTTTAAAACAAGAATCTTTTCATTATTTTTACTTCGTACAATTTTTTTGCAATATATTGGTATATTTTTTTGCAATATATTGGCTTATTTTGAGAGACCTAATTTTTGTGATTAAAGAAAAGGGCCGAAGTTTGTGGGTTTGCATTTTTTAAATAACTTCGAAATTGAATCTTTCTTTCCTAATTATACGTGCACTATAACGTGTTTCAGTATCGTCAAACTATTCACTATTAACAAGCAAATGTGATCAAGTTAGCGTGAAAAAGTGCGTAGTTATATTATGTAAAAGTATTTGCAAATGGGGGAACGGTCCTCTTGTAAACAGAAAAGTAGCAGTAAAATATCCTGCAACATTTAGTACGTGGACATTCTCAATCAACCAACTTCGAAGCAGGCCTATTGTTCTCATTGTCGACTAGATGTTCTGAAATACAGCTTAGTTTATTGCAGTAACTTGCTCCTCATAAGAGAAGAAAGAAGATGTTTTCGCATATTGAAAACTTTGCCAAACCTGTATGTACATGTCTTTGGGAACATGTACCGAACTCCAAGTTTATTGGAGTTCAATCACACACTCCGCTATATTCCTCTGATACCCATTATTACCGCAATCGGTCGCATAGCTATCGTACGAAATTGAAACACTCTTTTCGTTACAATCATTAATACTATTCCAGATAATATGTTTCGTATCAGTTTCATCAGGAAAAGCCTAGAATTTATTGATGATGCATTCATGAATATCTAATGAGGAATATACACAGATAGCTGCAGGTTCATTAGAAGATAACCCACTGGTTTTTCTTATGGCGGCTCCCTTTCTTGCATCGTTTAAAACGCTCGATCCGAGGATCCATCAGGGTCATAGAAAAGGGTCTGTTTTGATCGATTTCAAAAGGTCTTTCAGCAGAAAGCAAAAGTATCGTCGTCAACGATATTTAGCTTTCCTGGACAGTGTCAGACGGTACAGGACGAACCAAGTTTGAACTACTGTGCGAATAAACCTTAAACAGTAGCTGTGTTCTTGGACATTACTACTTACAATTAGTAACTTAATTGAGGAAAAGGCACTGTGTGCCCGTATAAAGAATCTTTGTGCATATCATTGGTTTTGAGAAGCACGAAAAATCCGAAGGACACCTTCTGGTGCGAACATGTATACCCAACAACCTTCTGTAGAAGGAGCTGTTTAAAGAGATTGAAAAGGCTCTATGTATACTTCGCGAGAAAGCCATAATAACGAAAATTTGTAGCAGCAGCCAGATGGGGCTGAGAAAACAATGACATTCAGAAAGGAGATTACAGAAAAAGAAGGAAAAGTTGTAATTATCACAGGAATTATTCTCGTGATGGCATTTGGAAGGATTACTGTAGAACAACAGCTGGGCAAATTGTAGAATACCTTTTCGACTGTAATTCCTGCGTTAGTTTCTGAATAAAGGAAGTCAGGTTTACATCATTCTGCAACATGAATACGTATGTACATAGACCAAAGAAGACAACTGCTCATTAGGGTGAAACGAAATATAGGACATCATTGTCTTTTCTTATTAATTATGACTTCTAATAGTGGACAAAAGTTACCATTTACCAAAACCTGATTTACTAAAACTTAATTAACAACCAAATTTAATAAATTTAAGTTAATTAACAAACTTGTCGAGATGTCACCAAATTATTAGGTAATTATAGATCGCCTTATCAATTTGAATCATATTGAAATATCTTGTCAGGGTCCTAATTTTGAACTTCACGAATAACTTCACGACATTTTTAGTGAAAAACACGAAAATGGTGTGTAATTAAAATATATTAAGCTTAATATCCTTCAGATTCGTGGATTACACAAAATAAAATGTAAAATATCCGTTAGGTAAGCGAAGTTACAGTAATAAATACTTAATTGTAGGACTGATATTGGAAGTATTGTAATTTATGTCGCCCAAGGTATGTTTTATATTTTATTTTTGTCAAGCTTGTATTAATATATTTCAAATTATACGTCATTTTTTGCTTTTTATTAAAGATTTCGCACTTACATTTAAGTTACTAATTATTTGTTACTAATGTCTCAGAAATGAAGCCCGAGTGGTGGTTATATGTATAAAAAAATTAGGATATTAAATGAAATATAAGCGTTAGAAAAAGGAGTGGATTTAATCACAACACTTGTTTTATCTTAATATATGTATATATTTAATAAACTTATTGAATTGAAAAAAATATCAATCGAAAACGAAATTCAATCGCTTATGTTGAGTATCATAATTCCTGTCTTGTATCGGACAAGAATTCAGAATGCAAAAGAAAGAACGCTTGGTTTGAGTCGCTTGACGCACACACAAAGGCAATCACGCACAATAATACATACAGACGTTTCTGCCATATTCAAATCACTCTGTGTATAAGAATATTTCAATTTCATCAAGATCGCTGAGGTGGCTACTTTTCTGTGTAATTACCATATTATCATTATCCTACAATTGGTATGAACTTGAGTTCTTTGAAGTAGATACGTACTGATAAAGTGACGAGATATTCCTCACTTAACATTACCTTTAGAGAAAATAGGGATTAATTCTATAAAATGGTTTTTATCCATTAGGAGAGTTCAGGGATAAATGTAACAATTTGGGTTTTTGACTCTGCAACTTCTAGGTTTTACAGATTTTTTTAAAAGGTCATACAACATAATAAACCTACATTATTAAACAATACAATTTAAATAAAAAAACTAGCAATATATTACATTAATTTTTTTAAATAAACCTTTTTTTAGAGTATGTCATCTGTTACTTTTGTCCCGACTGCTAGGGATGAGACATGCGATAATATGAGGTAGGGACTTCTACTAGGTATTTCCACTTATATGGAAGGTAAGAATAAGTCTAAATATCAACATAAATTTATCATAGACTTTTAAGAAGCCAACCTACGATCTGTTTTTTTTTACGAATTTTGGACATTCTGTAAACATTAATACCGTATTTGAAGATCATGTTTAACAACTTAATAAGTCCATTTTTGTCGATTTTCTGTTTTCTTATGTCATATAGTAGTTGAAAGGGAATATTTCTATTACATGTTAAAGTTGAAAAGTCGAAAATCTTGTCAAGTCCCAAGATATGAATAACTATTTTCATAATGGGTATACAGAAAAATAAGTTGACAAGCTATGCGAAACAGGAGAATAATTTGTTAAATCAACGAGAAACTCAAAGTTATTAAATAGTTTTTAACAATTGTATCGAAAAATTTTGACTGCACTGGTTCCATGACCCGTTTTTGTTATTTTACAAAGTTGTACATTATATTTGTATTTAGTTTTCTGTTTCAAACTTCAAAGCCGCTGGTCTTTAGAATTTAGGAAATATGACTTAACAAGTTCTTTCCTTAATAAATTTTATTAAAATAACATATCTAGTAACGCAAAGAACATAAAAAAATGTCCCAAGTTATAATTGGGCAAAAATAACGACTTGTTACTTTTATCCCCAGTAACGACATTTCTCATGAACATGTTTTATATATTAATCTAACTTATAATCATATCAATTTTTATGCTTGCCTATAAGGTCAATATCTATTGAATACAATACATAAAGAGTCAAAAAGTTTTATGAAATTAGAGCAAAAGGGTACATAATTGAAACAGACCCTACAACTTGACTTTTAATATACTATTTCAATAAAACATTAAAATACGAATAACCGCTTACTATCACGTGTTGTCAAAAACTAAGGCGGAGAAGAAATGGAAATGGCATGCAAAGATGCAAGCATAAGATTATTGATCGGTTGGTGTTTGTTTTATAACGTTTGTCACATTCGTCCCGCGTTACGTTTATCCCTGGTCTCCCCTGCATTAACTCTCGGATGGCGAACGCTGGGTCAAAAGTGACCCTGAGTCCGCTAGCACTACACATGAATGTAAAACAGTCCGCTGTTCCAGGGTTAAGATAAAGAGTGTAATATCCTTGGTTTCGTGTAACCTACACAACTTATTCACTGTCAATATGCTGAATTATAGAAATTGATAGAATAATGATCATTGTATGCAACGTTACGTATGTTGGACTTTGAAAACGTACTATTTCATTGCAACCTGTATTAACGCCTTTTTGTCCTGCCACACATTCATTATTTATAGATTTTGTACAGATTTTGTTTGTAAATGTTACATAAATAAATGTATAAATATTACATAAACAGAGATTAAATGTTCCTACACTTTTAAAAGGAGAGCGAGAAGGATAGGATACAGAGTACTCGCTATTCGAGAAAATAATATTCGGTTGAAAAAACTCGTTGACATATTAATTAAAGCAAAGAAGAGTGGTAAGTGTGCAGAAAATTACAGAAGCTAATTGTATTCAGTTGGTTCGTTACAAATTAAATTGACGTGTTATATAGTGACCCGAAAGATGAGACGATGAATTTCGCGATGCACGCCAGTATTTTTTGTGTAGTATAACCAAGGGGGAAGACGAATCGTAATTACGAAAATCAGTCGTGACGATGCAGCTGCCACCTCATTCGATTAATTGTCGTATAACATCCTCGAAGCTGTTCCTGGCTCATCGAAGCCATGGCTCCTTACCTGACATTTGATCCGCCTGAATCAGCCGTGCAATGCAGCGAGTAATCGTTTACTCACCCATTCAACCAAATTCCTCTCTATGCGACTTTTCGCTTGTGAACTTTTAAAAAATTTCGTTTCTAACAATATACGTACTTAAATTTATGACCATCTCACGTAACCTCTATCATTAGAAATCTCAGGCTGTAGCTAGCAAAGCATAACTTTTATTACACTAAAATCTACACAGTTCCAATTTCGTGCAATTTCGTACCAAAAAATTATAATATTAATGAAAATTTATACGAGCGCAAATCATGATAAAACATGTTGAAAATAATTTTTTTTTTGCCGAAATTCACTTTAAGAAAGTGAACTTTTCGTTTTTTAAATTTGCAATAATATGTAATAGAGTGAGGCTGCAAATAAGTAAATCATACCTACTATCAACAGAATATTTCGTACGATTTGTAATTTATAATTAATTTCTTTTTCCTGATATCGTATCAGAAGATAAGAACAATTATTTTGCATCCAAAATTTACATTTTAGGACAGTTTATTAAACAAATAAATATCGTGTGTAGAAAAGTTGTGTGCATTTATTTATTTTATTAAAATTTACCTTAAAAACAGTAATAAACTGTTATTCAAATACATGTAATCTTGCAAAATTGTAAGTTACGAAATTAATTCTATGAGGACTATGGCACGATCATTGAAAATAACGCATCAGGGGGCCGTTATATGTATACTCATTCGATTCGTTGTTAACATATCTAGGCTAAAGGTTCCTAATATGATCACTCGTGATATCTCACTAAAATGTATTAAAAGACATACTGTAACTAATAATTAACGAAAAGTAAGTACGTATTTTAATGAATCTAACTAGGTGTAATAATTCATTGGATCGCGACAATTTTTCATCCCATTGGAAAAAAATAAGCTTATAGCTCCTGTGCATCCATGAGTATCCACTGGAAGAATCTAATCAATGATGTGCTTGAGCAGTAAGAATAAATAAAAGTAACGTTTTTCTTCTCGAGTCTACCTTTGATATTTCCAGTATAGTCCATATAGTATATATAAAAGTAATTTGATATTTTTCCAGTCAAGTGTTTCAATTTAACGAGTAGACTTCTACGACTTCTTTGTTTAAGTTTTGTGTTACATTTTCGAAATTATAGATAATTAAAAAGCTGTAGATTTCAACAGTTGTAACCTATCCTCTATAAAATAGATATAAGTGATCTTTACTTTCAGACAAATTAGATGTAAAAATATCAGTTATTTGTCATTTGACAGTGATTTCAGTTCTGCTAGATCATATGAGGTACTATTACCCTATATATTTTGATACTCATCTCAAAACCGTACTCAACTACCACGCAAAAGACAATAGTAGCAGAAGCGCAGTTAGACAACGAGAAGTCTGACATCGAACAGCAGGGACAGATGGGCACCCGCAGTATAATCTTTTGGGATATGCGAAAGCTGACATCGAAGACGATCACCTGCGTTTTAGGTACCCCACCCGGACATACGTAGACATACGTTTTCAAATCATTCGAGGATGGTTATTCAAAAAGATTTAGCCTTTCGAAAGCCATTTTGATTGGTCAGAATAAGCAAATTTAACCAAAAAATTATATGCGCTGATTTCCTACGGGCGAGAGCTGATTGTGGAGAAAGGTTTCTCACAGGGGAGGGGCTCTCGTACAACATATTTAGAAGTACAATAACATCAACGTGGTACAACAATCAAGAAATCAACGTAGGTAAAATGTCTTTCTACGATAATCTTATCACTTGTCGATGTTCCTCTTCAGTTCTTGGTCCTTTTTGGTAAATTAATTTTTTTAACTTTGTCCAGAAGTTCTCAATATATATATGTGTTCCTACATACATGTGTATACATACCATTCTTTGACCATGACCTTGAATGACATCGGATAATTATAGTCACTGAATTCAGAATGAAGGGGACTATCATTGTAGGTGTTTAAAAAGGGGTGGTTCCATTAAAAAAAAAAAAAAAATAGAGCTGACTTCGATATCTCTAAAACGAAAAAAAGAAAATTCTTTTGATATTGTATGAGTTCCATTAAACAATTCCACTTTTTCCTTGAGACATTTGACGTATTTTAAAAAACAACAAAGATATTTGAGGTGCAAATGTTAAATGACTCACCCTGTATATATGTGTAACATCAATTTTCTTGTTAGTAATATTATTCATTAAAATAGTCGTTTGAATATAAGGATAGTAGTTTACAAATTAAACATAATATATGATGACTTCTAGAAAAACATCAGAATATGTGAAAAACTATTATTGCAAAATGGCATATCAATCAATTCCGTAGTTTTGCATTGGTATGTTAATCCACAAATAATTAGTTTCGAGAAATCGAGCGTTTTATATTTTTTATCAAAATAATCTATTCCAACAATTTTTGTGGCACAATTACTAATATTATTCATTAAAATAATTGCTTATATATTAATTAATTATGTAATTATTGTGAGATGGAATTTAAAAACAGTAGTATACATGCGTATATTACTAGCGTTTGTTTATTGAAATTTGCTAGTAATACAAAGAATAATATGAAAGAATTAAAGATTGTAATTATACTCAACATTATACATAGAACATAAACGCAAAATAACAATTGTTCGATAAGACAGTTCGTAAAAATAATCTTAAGCTTCGAAAATTTTTGTGTAAGTAAGTATTTACACGTGAATGTATCATTAATTATGTTACTTTTAATAATACTGCATTCGTAGCACACAATTTTGTAGGTTAACACATCAGTGCAGAACAGGGTCCAATTCTGAGTGTTCCAAAAAGCGTTTCAGCGTTTTAATCATCTGTTAAATCTATGCTTACAAATAAGTTACAAAACAGTTAGTATTAGAACATCTGAAATTTAGTTTTTCAAAATGTCTACGAAAGATGGATGTTTTTGCAACATCTCGAATTTAATCCTTTAAAGGATTGATTAGATTTTCAAAGCGAACGTTCCTAGAACATGCAAAACATGAGGCTTAGGAACATCCGTACGACTTTCCAAACGGATATTTCTAAAACATACGAAATTAAGTTCTAAGAGTACTTGTGAAACTTAAGAAATGTACGTTCCTAGAATATACGAAATGTAAGTCTTAAGAACGTCTTAAAGATGTTCAAAAAGTATATGAGATATTCGGGTGTAAACTGAACATGCACGGTGGTAAGTGAAACAAAAGGAAGACAATAATAACGGGCAATGTTGCCAACTATCAAAACAAAACATTCTCGGATTATTTTGTCATATCGCAAGAGGGTTTGTATAGAGTTTTTGAAAAACAAGAGGTCTACTACATGTTTTATAAGTTCCATCAAAATCATAGACTCAAAGACAACGGTATCCACTTCTTAGTGAAAATCTACTTCTTCATTGCAGTCGTAGATGGCTGTAAAAATATTCAAAATCTTCTAAAACATAAATACTTCGTCGAGTAATTTAGTGGGACTGACCCAGATAGCAGACGTTAAAGACGGTCATTTTACGTAGATTTTAGGTCTGATGCTATCTAAGAAGGCAACAACCGATTCTTATGCATCTGTATCATTGATCTGCACGAACTACTCTCCATTCCAGAATTATACTGTTAACTTCAATATGAAACTGAAATTAGCAATTATTTAATGTTCTTTCGTTCCTAAAATATTCCTTAATTTACAATAAGCTTTAACAGTCACATATTTCCGTCTACAATAGTCTAGTCTAGACTATTGTCTAGACTACTGTCTAGACTACATGTCTAAATTTCTGAGAAAATATTGAGCTCGTTTTTATTATATCAAAGATTTCTTATAGTTACCCTTCTTTATATATTCTTTATACATACACTCTCATAGAGAAAAATGTACATTTTCTCCCAGTAGATACAATCACTATCACAATCACCGCCTTCTTCTCCCTACAATTAAAAGTTTCAGCTTTCTTGGAAATAGAGACGTTAATTTATCATGACGATTCTTAAAGCATTGCATGTCTTCCTTAACGGTGGAAACGGGAATAGGAGAACCACACAGGGTTAGTAAATCCTCACTTGGAGATATAATAAAATATAATAAGCTGTATGATAAATAGAAACGTATTTTTGACAACTACTCATGTTTCTGTCCCATTTTTTATAGACGTTATTGCCTTGATATACTTCAATTGAACGTAGAACGATATGTGCATGATTCATAAAATAATTTTAATAAGCCTACAGACTGGCTGAATTACTTGTCATAGGATGTAGATATGTACATGAGTACATACATGTGAGCTACGCACTCATTGACATATTATGTCAAATGACTGCAATCGAAGCACTAACGAAGATTGCAATTTCTGTAATCTTTACCGTAAATTCAAGAGAGGAATACCAATGAATTAATCGATTAATTTGATTTTTCAGGAAGAATAATAGCATAATGACGAATAAAAATTAGAATTTACTAACTAAGTAGTAAACTCGTTTTATTGAATCCTATTCGAATTATAGTTCAGAGATTGAGTGTTTCCATCTAATCGCTTTAATTAATTTTAATTTTGCTATTGTGAAATTTTGATTAGTTCTTATATTCTTGATTTAAGCTACTATCAAAATATAGCTAAATTGTCCTATTTTAATTTTTCTTTTCCATCTCTTCTCCGCTCTACTTCATATATTTTTCTCTTGTCTTTGGTCTACTCTTTCTCCCCTGCATCTCTCCTTCCCTTTTGCTACTTATTCCATCGTTTTTTCACTACCAATTTTCTCCAGAATTGTTTAACTGGCTTTTTTCTGTCCCCCAATGGATTTTCTTTATAAGTAATGTTTTCCTCACTTCGTCCACTCTTTTCTCCATCTTCACTTTTCTTTCATCTGGTCTTTTCACTTCCTCTTATTTTATTTCACGCATATCTCCTGTATTCAAAACCTTAAGAAATAAAATTTCACTGCCTATATTTCTAACATTTTTGTTTTGACTTTTCAAAAAGTCAGTGCTTTTAGCTTGCTTAGAAGGTTACAATGACACTACTTTACCTTCTATCCGTAATCTAATTAACTGATATACACTTCCACTTAATACATACAAGTATGTAACTATTTAAAATTGCGAAAAGTCGTCAGAGCCTTCTGATAAAAGGTCCTCTTTAAAAAATCTAGACCAGACTCAACCTGATCCGTCTTTCTTCACCGATTAGGAGATTAATGTGAAATTATTAATATTTGTTCACTGCGTGGTTAACACTGGGTGGTGTGTTTTTCTCTGTTTTCAACTCCAAATAATTACTTGCTTAAAAATGTTTTATTGAATTAATATTAAAGTAATTTGTAAAATGCACTAAAAGTACTAAGTTTTACATTCATGTAACCTTTTAACCGGTATATTCCTAAAACTGAGGATAGTTTTTTTGAAGTCTGTTCACCGAATACTATAGAAATATATTAAGAAAACTAGTAATTTTGGATGCTCCAAAGTAACGTTCAGCTTAAAGTGCCGATCACGCATTTGGGGGCTTAAAATATCAAAACAGATTGTCAAGAATTCATACATCTGAAACAAGGCGAACACAACTGTGCATACGACAGGGAGACAATCAGTTTCACCAATGCTGTAATTGATAAAATATTTTTTATTCTTTCTTAAATCTAGAGCTCAGAACTATCTCGTGGACTGTATGAGCACGATAGACATTATACGCCATTTGACGAGCCATGTCTTTTGACTGTATACACATGCATTACATGTTATCCGACCGTGATCTGTGTGGTAAGCATTATTCAATTTTAATTCTCTGTAACTTTAGGTACCTGTAGGTATGGGATAAATTGAATACTTTCCTAACAATTTACGTAGAAGAAGATATTTATTGCTTAATGAACAAGATCCTACAAACCTGATACATTTCTCTGCTTCCTTGCTATATGCTTATATAGGTAGGAGAAGTTGCCCTAGTAGCGGACGGCACCTAACACTGGACATTCACTATATCTTTCAAAAATGAAATATGATAAAGCGGTCAAACTGCAAAAGTGAGAAGAAAACTCCTCTCTCACTTTTGTAGTTTTGGTAGTCTGTCGCGTTTCATTTTTGAAAGATATAGCTAATGTCCTGTTTTAGGTACCGTCCGCTGCCAGGGGAACTTCCTCAACTCTACAATTAAAGCAGTTTTTTCTACAATTCTTAAGCTTCTTATGACTATATTGTGAAGAAATGAAATCAGATCATTTTCGAATTTCACCAAGCTAATTCAATATATAAGTGTGCGGAAAATTTAGTCGATTTTTGTGTTGCACTCGTTAACTTGATCTGTTAAAATATTAAATCGTTAAGAAGTCTGAAGTTATTTCTGTGGTTTACGCTTTTAGTGAAACGTTATACTGCAGAACCGGAAATCAGTCGCATATTTGTGATAAATTTCGAGCAGGTGAAATACACGCGAGTAAAAGGTTTTATGAGAGAAGAAAGGCAGAGAAAAAACAGATACGCAATTCGATGGTTGAAAATGGTCGATAATCATGATTCAGTACTCACGTTTATTCCGGTTAAAATAATTTATAGAGTCGTCGGCGCGTGTTACTCCTGAACTAATAATTTGTCGCGATATAACGGGATTTTTTAAAATCATTTCGCTTTTCACAGAAACAGGTGGAAGTCAGGATTTCAGTAATTACTGCTTATTCTACTTTTTCGCGAATTATCGATGCAATGGTTCGAGCAGTAGAAAAGGATCCTCTTTTAATGTTCTTTGATTAAGACAATTGAAATGTTTTCAATACGTAACAATAGGTCTGTAATACCATTTTTAATTCCTACGTGAAGTCCCTGGTATTTATAATTAGAAAATTTTTATAATAGAATATTTAGAAAATGTTATACATATATGTGCATAATAAGTTATAAAATTCTATATCTATGTATAGGAGTACTTAATAGTTTAAAGAATCAAAGTTTTATGAGGAAAGTAACACAATAGTTTTTAAAACCTGAAATCTTAGAAAGCATGATTTTTGACTGTTGAAGTATTATAAGTTCAGTATATACAGTACAGGGTTATCAGTTTAACTGGAAACCCTCCAAGTGTTGACAGCATTTATTGTAAATGCTGCCCAACACTCATTAGAGGGTTGCCATTTCCACTTAAAAGTGTTCACCCTGTATATGCAGTTTTTTTGTATTGTCATTTTGTACAGCTGGTTCAAAAATATCTTGAACTCTGCAACCAATCACAAGTCTAGTCAAAAGTCGTAAAACTAATTATACAGTATGTTATTATTAATGTATCTTAGAGTACAAAGTATTTGTTGGTTCACTGCATTTGTATTACTTTTTTCTTTACATGTTATGCTTTCTATTTTAAAAAATTAAAATTATATGTATATTTTGGTGATACAGTTCTCTGTATCTGTGGTGATAAACACTTCTTTTGAAATGTAATTTGATTTTATGTAGATACCTATTAAATAAGATTTATCGTTATACGTATGCCAAATAAATCAGTTTTAAATTATATTAATGAAGTAGCTAATTAACATTCACCGTTTTTTTCATTCTTGCAATCTTCGTTTTACATTCATCCCTTAGTGTTCAGTTACGCACACAACCTCATAACAATGGTTGATTTTTATATAAGGTAAGTTAGTACTTGGAGTTGGCATAAATTATTAAAACTAATTTCATTGAATAGAGAAAATATTCGAACTTACACCTCGTTCTTGGTGATAGTTACATTCAATTTAGTACATGTAGGAAAAACTAGGAGAATACTCGTCACTTAATGAAAATTGTCTGAAAACACGTATGCATTGTCAGATTTACTACACTTTTCTTCGTAGCTAGACAGCTTAATCCTTTTAATATTCCCCTATGTTGACCTGTGGAGCAATGCCGGTCAGTTATTTCACATGGTTTTTAAATAGGGGAAAAATATAAGTAAGTTTTTTAAGTTTTTGTTTATTGTTATGATATAACATAAGCAATCAGAAGTACAAAAATACTACTAAGAAAAATGGAGGTTTAAATTAAGCCAATATTAACACTATTTTTTTCGGATTTATACAGGGTGGAAATTATAAAGCGTTACAGACAAATATCTCCAAAAATATTGATAATACGTAAAAGTGTTTCAAATGAAAGTTGTTCAGCACTGAGGGGAATATCATGTCATGAGACTTTTATTTCTCCTGGTGGATGCGGAAAAGTGAGGTGAAGGTCGCGACCATTTTTTCAAACGAAACTATACATTTATTTTTTTCTAGTATTGTAACTTATTTTAAGACAAATTTGAAAACTATCTATAGAAGATCATTCGAGGTCAAACTTGCAGGGAAATGCCGAAAAGGTGATTGAAATAAATGTATTCATAATTTGTCATTGGCCCATACTTTTTCGAAGGACGTTTAACTGGGTAAGTTAATGTTAACTTCCTACGCAATGTACTACCCTAATTCTGTGAGGAAGTACTTTTAAATACATGCAACATAACAACATAACAAAATCTTTCCAGAAAGATGTGTATTTAACACCATTTGACTACTTTCTATGAGGTTACATGAAAGACTGCGTAATGACCATTAAGCCTATGACACGTAAAAACATGAAAGTCAGAATACGCGAAGCTTATGCTAAGATAAACGTTGATATGTTGCACAAGGTTAGACAATCATTTCAACAATGAATTGTTAAGAGCATTGAAGTACAAGGTCACCATTTTAAACACCTACTAAAGTACAAATAAAACGCAATTACGTTACATTGTCAATATATTTATTTCAACCACCTTTTTGGCATTTCCCTGCAAGTTTGACCTTGAATGACCTTCTGTAGATAGTTTTCAAATTTGTCTTAAAATAAGCTACAATACTAACGAAAAATAAAAGTATGGTTCTATTTGAAAAAAAAAAAAAAATGGTCATGACCTCCACTTCATCTTTGCGGGTCCACCGGGAAAAATAAAAGTCCCACTACATGGTATTCCCCTTGGTACTGAATAACTTTCATCTGAAACATTTTTGCGTATAATCAGTATTTTTGAAAATATTCGTCAGTAACGCTTTATAATTTCCACCCTGTATATATCATGCAAATATAACAGAATTACGAAGAAGGTGGAATAGAGCCAAGATAATTGATTAAAGTTTATGCAGTTTATTAGTAAGAGAAAGATGTCAATACATATGACAGCACAATGGGATACCCTCGAAGGCTACATTTGTGATTTATGCAGTAATTAAGTATTTTAAAATAGGAAATAAGTAGATTTTAATTAATTTAAGTTTTTTGTACCTCTCTGTTTTTCTTACATTTCACTAGTCAAGTAATTCCAGTTAAATGGTCTTCTTAGCTTTAATGGTTTAGTTTTGTTACAAAATAAATTGATGCTTCTCGGCATTGCTACGACAAACCAGACGCTTCAAGCTATCATTAAATTTAATATGAAAAAAGTAAGCAATATATGATTTATTCAAATTTTATAGCATTTTCTTGCTTGGGTAGTTAGAATTACTACATTTTACTCTGTTTCGGGATAAATTGAATCAAACAATGTGTAAGTGTTAAAAAAGAAAGGAGGAAGTAGTTATATGAGATTTGCTTTTCAAGTCATCTCTCAATGTATTTCCTACTGGAAATAGATCAAATTATAAGTTTCTCGAAAAATAATTTGTACTATCTTACAATTTCAATCTACAATTCGGTACGTAACTAATTGACGTAAAAAAGTGAGACATCTTTTTTACTACCTCATTTGACATTTAACGCCATTGGGGATATATAGGAACATAAACAGTAGTATACATAAAGAGAATCTTATCAAATTTATATCCTTACATTATAACATAAATTGTGATCAACTCAACTGTAATTTTATTACTTTTCGTCTTTTACTTACGAAGAAATTTACAGTAGTTAGCTCATTTTAGCAAACTATACCGTGCTTCATGTCATTTTAATCAGAAAAGTAATGAGAGAAAATCGTCTATTCACGACAATAATGGCATGATTATGAAATTTGCTGTTTTCAAGTTATTCTTCCAGAAAGGATGGTCTTTGCATTAGATAACCACGTTATTTCATTGTTTCGAAAATAATAAATTTTTGTTATGTTGCTGTAACAATGACATAATTGAGACAGCTAAAAAATTCAAAATACCATTTCATACAAATTTTGCTCTTGGTGAAGAGACCCATATTCGAGTTTGTGTGAAAATCCGTTAATATTGTATTACAAAAAATTAGCAAAACATGTTAATTGTTAATATCTACTTCTTTTAAGCAAATAGATATTTTAAAAAATTGTTTTACTATTCCAACCATTTTTCTTGATGTGAAAGTCTTTTAAAAGATTGGTCTTACATTTTACGGACATAGCTTCATCTACAGTTTAGGTCGTTGTGTGTAACGTTTGCTGAAAATAGAGACGTTATTCTGTAATGAAGTCTTTACTGCACTGCGTGGTTTCCCTGACGTCAATGGAAGTAGTAATAGACCCCTACAACGTGGTTTCGAACCCTCAGTTAGATATCGCTGTCTTAAGCAATCATTTTATTAGTTTCATACTTGCTTTCTCACAGAATTTATAAAATAAAAATTTGCTTATAATTTAAAATGTTAGAAAATCGAAGTTCCAATTCGAAGTAAATGATCAATATGGATTGAACGTTTTAAAGTACAATAAAAGAAGAATAAACTCAATAGGATAAATCGCTCTCAAGATAAAAACTGATTAGTATAGTGAATTTTGACAAAAACTAAAAAAAATTTGCAAAAGTAAAAGACGTATACTGTGTTACCAAATTTTAAAAGTAACAAAATAATAGATAATTTAAATCCTTTATTTCATTACATCATATTTTACTTTTATAAAACTTTGGAACATCGTACTGAACGCTGATTCATTTGAAATAAAATGGTCTATCACGTACATGTAACAGCTTATTTAACTTTTAAATCTCAATTATGATAATTGAAGTCTAAGGCAGAGTTGGGGTCAAAACTATAGTCCCTGGAACATTCTACTTCAGTTATCGCAAGTGAAGATATTAATATGACATATTTTTAATGTCTAAACACTAAAAGAAATAAATTTATTTGATATGAATAATACTGATACATGACCAAATAACTGTAACCCATTTTGTTAATTCTGTTTCAGAATTATTTGACAGAAATGGTACTTGGGAAGCAACAGAATAATTTGAAGTTACAATAGTTAATAGAGTTACATTTCACTAATGTATGTTAGGTCGTTTATTAATTTTTTGTTAATTGACGTATTTACCGCTAGCTTTTGTTGTTTTGTCTCACTTCTGTTGTAAAATCTGGATTTCACATCTAGAGAATTTTGAGGGTTTAGATTAAAAGTATGCGTTTTTTCACTCCGTCGTAGTTTCAAGATTATCGCTCTCTGAAATTGTATTCAATCAATTGAAACAAATGGTAATTAAAAAGTGTTGCATTTGGAAAATAGGTTGGGTGAAGGAGGACTTTTCACCCTAATTTAAAAATCAGGAGAAAACAAATTCTGTAGTGATACATAATTTCACTTTCGGTCAAATTGTGCAGAACCCACTTTCCTTTCTGTTTTACCGATTTCACATCGCAAGTTTGGTTATTCCAAATTGCTTTACAAGCTCGCTAGGCGATTGAGTTGGATCTTCTCTCAGCAACAGCAACATCTGTTTTCATTTCTGCTGGCCTTTCACTGCGTTTTTATCGCGTAAATCAAAATCTCCTTTCCTGAATCGTTCAAACCATCTTTACGCACGTAACTGCAGATATAGTACGCTCACTATAAGTGAGTTTTCAACAAATCATTTTGTTCCTACCACCATTTTTTTTAAATTTAAAGCTAGGAAAATGCAACCATGAACATGCTGCTCTTCAGGCGTCTTTTTCAATTAAAATAATCGAACGTTCTTCATTACAAGACTGAGAATTTCAGAAGGGTTGCTTGTAACAGGATAGATAATTTATGAGAAACATAGCGTGTCAAGGAACATCTTACAAGTGATTGATTGATTCAATCCTAACTGCACCGTTTCAACCCCATAGAATGGTCTTAATCATTAACTACTCTTTTGAAACACAAGCTTCATTATCAAGACAGTTCACGAATAACAATTGATAACGCTAGTTGCAAAGTGACACACGAATGAATATGATTTAACTGAAAATTACAAGGACTCTAAAAGGGCTATCTGCAAGTATGTATAAGAGAGGTACCGACAAATTTACAATGTCTAAGGCTTTATAGGACCCCACAAGAGCAGTTAAGGGCTAAGGACTATGTGTAGCGCGCAATTGCACTAATGGAATGCACTCTCGCATAAAATTATTTGGCCACCCTGATTCGTCTGCGATTGTAACAGTGAGACCTTTTTTAAGGATTAGGATAGGTTTGGAACACGTTTGAGTTTGGCTTAGGTTTGAGTAATAAAAATAAGATAATTGAAGTTCATATTAAACTTAATAGTGTATTATTATTATTAGAATTTGGAAACACTTTAGCCATGAAGCCAAAAAATACAATCATCCACCGTGAAAACAAGAACTCCAGGTACACAAGGTGTCACCTAAAATTAGAACTGAAAATACTTCCATCACATTTAATGATGCAAAAAAATGTATAAAGGAGGTTTTCGTTTCAAAAGGACGAATATTTTTCGAGACTTTAAATGGAGACCCATATTCTTTTAAATGTGTGATATTGTAACTGATAAAAAGATAAATTCATTCATGAACTAATTCTTATCACAAATATTGGATGACTAGTCTTAGTTCCCGTTCACACAGCATAAATACGATAAGCGATCTCCGTCCAGAAGAAGTTAGGTCAGTATTTGTGCAAGCTTTCTAAATCAACGATACATATTTATATTCGTTTATTAAAAAAGCTTTTAAAGTAAGAAAAGAAAATTGTGTTTTTTGGAAAAAATCGATCCATTGCTGAAAAAAGTCGATCTTTTGAAAAATCGATTGATGATCGGCACGCCTAGACTCAAGCACTGTTGGTCGGTTCGAATAATCTTCAGATGATCTGAAAAATCATACGACATGAAAATATGTACATAAAAAGGAAGTTCATTAACGAATAGATATGAAAGAAAGTGCCATGAATAATACAAAACGCGTTTTATTTGTATGTTCTGCCGTACGTATGGTAGATACGCATAGCCGTACAGGTCGTGCTCGAGAAGATGGTCGGAACACCTTTCCCCATTGCAGAAGTATCGAAGCGGCAAATTGAGGTGCAACCGGGCGAGAAAACCGCGCCGCGCCGCTCCGGCTTTCGGCTTTCGGCGCGTGCCAGACTCTAGTCGGTGTCCGGTTGCAGGCTTACGCACCACACGCGCCACGCAAGCCGTTCGCCGTTTAATGCTACACGCCGATACGCGTGTATTCGTACACCCACGCTCGAACCTGCTTCAACCGAAGAAGCAGTACCGTGGTCCGCTCGCGCAGCCATAAAAGGCACAAATACAGCAACCTTGTCGATTGAGTTACCACCAACCTGTGTATATTAATTACACACTTAAGGCATATCGCGCGTCAGGTTGGTAACGATGTTGTATACGCTGAATTAGTTGCCCGTCCCTCCTCGATGCTCAATCGTCCAGCTGTGTCTATTCAGAAAATTGCCAAGGTTGCTTTCAAATCTTTACCTTCTGCACACCTTTCGTTTTCCATTATGTGAACATTTTTTTTTACTTCACCTAGTACTTAACCCTTTCACGCTCGTTATGTAAAGGCAACGTTGTATTTTGATCCATCAAAACTAAACAATTAATTTATTTCTTTTGGTGGGGTTGCATATATGCAACAGTGGTCCTCGAACAGTACTAACTTTAAGACTTCGAATCATAATATTTTATATGAATTCTATTTACGCTAGTAGGACAATTCCCAACAAATTTCAATCAAATTTTAGGAGGGCGAGCGGGTGTAGGAGTGATAGAGTTGCACGTCCCAGGGGAAAACGTTTTTGTGGTTACTTTAACCGCAGATAGTCGCTCATTCTTGGAAAAAATAAAGTTCAAAGTTTAGGTAGCGGTAGTTAGCTCGTTACGTGTCAAGTTGCTGTAGTCGAAGTGGTTAATGAAACTATTACGGTCAAAAGTTTTAGTATAAACAATATTTAGGTGAAGATCGTTGAATTGGAACCACTAAACAATTTTTACTGTGGGTCGGTAATAAAATATTTTTCATATTTGAAAGGTAGCTGAAAAAATGTTACTGTTTATGCTTCCAAGATAATGTAATTGATTTCTCCCAGGGCATAATACAAAAAATTAAACAGATAGATGTTTACAATTGTGACATAAGTTCACACAAAGCAACCGGTTTTATAGGGTGGGTCTTTGGTTTCCTAAGTTCGATCATGAAATTAAAGTGTAAAAATGATTAAAGAAAAAACCGCTATAACTGTACCTAATAGCACTTGGCATGTCCTGAATTTCTCGAAATGAAAAAGATAAAAATAAAAGATAAAAAGAATAATCTAAGAAAAAATTTTATAAAATTCAGAGACTATTACAAAGCCAAATGTCGTTTCCGTGTATAATTACGCCCTCGCTTCCCCTTTATCTACCGTATTAAGTGCTGTAAACTGGTAAAAGGTACAACGTAATTAATTACGTTCAAACTCAGATTTCAGTGTTTAGGATAAGTAATTTTGTCATATCGTCTTGCTGTTTGTAGGTTTAAGTCAATAGCCATACTAATTTCTAATGTGAATTAGGAACACATTTCCTGAAACGAAACTTTATATAGAAAATACTGGTCATAAAAGCCGTGCTTCTTACTCTCGAATAGATACGTATTTATATGGACTTATCATTTTTAAGATCCAAAAGGTAGATCATTTACTCTTTTATTGATTCGTAGTCACTAAAAGGGACTGAATTTAGTCGAAAACTTAATTTGAAACAGACTTTTGAAACGGCTATGATCAAGTAAGCTATGCGATAATCTGTAAGATACGGACAGAAGAATGAAGTAAAGGCGCAACATCACTAATTAAAAGGTGCGTAACTGCCGTCTGTTCGATTTTGACGAATTCTGGCTGAACTGGTTCGCAATTTGCTGGCGGCATTATTGAAAAGAAAGGCAGTTCTTCTTGGCACGGAAGGACAGGGAGAAATTGGCGCAAAAAGGGTTTCTTCATTCGAGTTCGTTAAGGCGCTGTGATTGGCTCTGAGATAGGACAGGTGCGTATTACCAAACGAACACACGATCACAAACGTTACTTCGTAACATTATTGCCTTTGCTTGTTTCACTTCCTTGTTTTCTACATCAGAAATCTTTACGTCCGTGTAATCCGAACTGAACAACGATAATTTATTCGAAACTACATTGCGATATGAAACCTGATCTTCGTTAATGCTTGTTTTCTGTTATTTACGATTGATCATTTTAACAATGTATCGAAACAAATACGGTGAGTTTTTAAAAAATTATTTTAGAACAAGATTTTTTTAAATTATAAACACTATTTTAAAATAATGATGCACAGATTTTAGAGGAACTACATTATTTTTTTCTTTTTAAATGTTTCGCTATTAGACGATTTTTAGGATAATTCATTTAGATTTTTGTGTTCATGTTTGAACTGAACAGTAATTGTAAAATTCATTATATTCAAAAAAGATAATAGCATTAAACAAGGAAATGTAAATACATAAATTACTATATGGAAGCAAAGGGAATATAATTTGAAACAAACAGAAAAACGTGAATAAACAAGCTCAATGACACTGCTTAATCGTCAAGTGTTTAATTTTTCTGATTCGTGAATCAACTGACGAAATAGTTTGAATTATTTGCTGTTATTTTCACCGGGAAACAAAGTAACTTATTGATAATATTTCGAGGAATGTCTAGTGAAAAACATAGAATTTTCAGTACAGTCGTGGATATTTCATATTACATCGTGTAACGCTTTGAAATCCAGCGTTTAACGTTTTCAAAACACATACACACATATATGTTAATCCCAGAATCAAAGCGTATTAAATCACATGGAAAATAGTTTAATCCACTTTCTCGCATAAA
The DNA here is from genome assembly GCF_051401765.1 of Calliopsis andreniformis. Classification (NCBI taxonomy): domain Eukaryota; kingdom Metazoa; phylum Arthropoda; class Insecta; order Hymenoptera; family Andrenidae; genus Calliopsis; species Calliopsis andreniformis. The sequence continues at coordinate 40,994,438 of NW_027480422.1, forward strand.
CGTAATACTAAATACAGCACAAGTTGATTAAACTTTAATAATCTTTACTTTAATATTTTTATTGAACATAGTATCATTAGTTTCTTGAGGGAGGAATTATTTTAAGGTCAAATAGAATAATTGTATTTTATTTTGCAAATGTATTCATTTAAGATTTATTGAAAGAAATCAAAGACGACAGAATAGGGAAAAGAATATCTCGTCTGAGATTCGTTCAAGAGGTTAAAAATGATTCTCACAATCAATTAAGGACCACCCCTAAAGCTCCATTTAACCGGGTGTCAATCAACATAGAGTGAAAGGGGCTGATGGGTCTTCCATTCTGGTATTACTCCTTTACAAGAGCGCAGGAATATCAAGTTGGCACACATACCAAAGAACTTTATTCCTTTGTGAAAAGAATGACTGATGTTTCCAAAATATTAGAGGTACCTCTAATTAACCAATTATTTCAACATTAAGTACATATTAGTCCAAATCTTTTTTACTGTTTCTCTTGTCAAGTATATAATTCCTGCTATTTTATATTACCTCTTTGGTCAAGTTTCAATTCTGTGCTTATAAAAGGTTCAACGTCTTATTTATTTAGAAAGGTTTGACGTCGTGTGGGTACCCTTATCAGCTTTTCAAACCTGTATTCACATCCCTAACGATTTGCACTGTAAACGAATAACGAACAACACCAATGTCTAGTAATTTAAAAGTTCCATAAATTGACTAAACTCTCGAAAACATATGTGCACATGTATGTATCTTGAAGCATTCCCACAAAACATTATATAATCTACCTAATGGAAGTGAATAAAGCTTTAAACTCAGATTATAAGAACAGTTCTTTCCTTGATTTAACGGTTTCGGAGATACCAAAATACTTAGGTAGTCTTCTTTCTAAAACTATTTTACCTATATCATACATTATTATATGACATGAATAGAATTCATGTACGCGCATAATACCGTTCCACTTTTCAAATTACAGAGCGACGTTCCGTCTTGAACCGATATCTATTAGTTGTAGATAAAATGTGTGTTATTGCGCGGTAATTAGAAAGAAGTTGTAGAGTTGATAGGCGTAGGTGATAGCGATCGCCCACGAGTCGAGACGAAACGCGGTTGTGCGTGAATATTCAAGTTCCGCTATGGCTCGTAGGAATAATGGTCACCTGCCGCACAGGTGCCCCCTACTCCTTCGCTACCTCGTAATTCAACCTGTAGGGCGATTCTTACCAGCAGTCACTTCCAGGTGTTGAACAGAGAGCATAACCGATTTCCGTTTTATCTTGATTCTAACCCTCAGCTTCGTCTTTCATTTTGACTTTGACGTTTTTCAGCTTCGTTTTCCATTAATATATTAGAAAATTCATTATCACCTGCCAACGAAAGGTGCAATCACGCTCAAATTCCAAGCCAGAATTTCAGGAATTCTTAAATTGTATTAGTAGCCAATGCGTGTAGAAACTTACAAGAAACTGGAGAAGTATAAATGTGGAAATGACATTCTAGGATGCTTTCATGTGGGTGTAAATATATTCTTCTGTTGCAATTCAATATGCGTTAAATAATTATGTTAAAATAGAGTGACAATTAATCAATATATAGACATTAACGTATTGTAGCAATATAAATAAGAAGAAAAAGGAGAAATTAGTGTCCTAAAGAAAATTCTTTATGTCCTTTAGAGAAAAAATTGGCAACGAGGTGTACAGAAGAATGGATTGGTTTAGCGATTTTTGTTTATTAATAAGTGTTCTTTTTTATGCAAGGAATATCTATGGAATTAGTAAACCTGGAACCAGTATTTTTAATGTAATTGTGTTGCAAGAATGTCGAATTCGACGTATGACAAGCCATAGAGTAGTCTATAGATATTAGACCTTTTTCATTTGCGATCTTAGCTATCTTCTTCGTTTATTAAATAACTTTGTGCTATTAATTTTAGTTACAATTGTATTCCCCTTGTTTAGGTTTTCGGTATATTATATTTGTAATAAGCTGTATAATGATTACAAATTGAACTTGAAACTATTTTTAGTTTAACTTTAAATTATACAACAGATTCCTTTTAGCTCGTTCATTATTAAGGCTCTAACTTAACATTTTCTCGAAGGAGCTACGCAGTGATTTCTTACTTTCTAAAATATTTAAGCGAACATAGAAACTTCTGTTAGGACCTTTATAGAAGAGAATTTCATTATTGCCAATATTTTCCATGTCTATATTTTAAGAATACTGTAATTTCGTATAGTATAATTTTATGATAATTTCTAATACAATAAATAAACAGAAGAAATGTGCATATATGTATATAATCACAAAAAAGTGGTGCAAAAGAAAAACTCATCGCACAGTTCGGCAAAACGTTAGTGTATTTCATGAATAATGCTTGTAGACTTGTCAGTAACCGTCAGGTGTTAATGAGTTTCTTATGCAGAAATTGAATTCTTCAGAGATTAGAACTGATGCTTCTACGAGACTGTAAAACTTATTCTTGTATCTGAATTTTCAATCAGGTCAGAACTACACGCGTGTCTTATACGCTACGTGTTACACGTCGCCTTTTCCTTTTTCATCTTACGTGTAGTCAGTTGCTTTAAAACATATGGTTCTTACTTCGTTGGAGAAAACGCAACGTGCAACACGCGGCATACGAGGCGCCCATGTAATCCTGACCTAAGAGTACATTCTGAAACAAGTAACAGTTTTGTACATGCAGTTTGATTTCTTTCGGCTTGAGATAATTACAGTATTAAAGAATAACCCAATCTTAACACGCTTAATTTATTTAACAGACAAGTTATTAACAGAAAAGATAGTGTGCATAATAGAATTTGTTCAAAATCTAAGAAGGTTAATTGATGATTTCTTTAATAATCGTTTTTTTTATTATTTTTGTACTGAATAAATAATAAATAAATTTCTATCAATAACATGTATAATTTAAAAGAAATTGATAATATATAAAATTAAATAAAAATATTTTTTCTGATTCACGCTTGTTTATTTATAAGTAGTTATAACAATTAACCGGTTGGAGACCTCTTTCACGATTTTCAAGAATTGCATTTTACAATAGTTAAATTCTCATATATATATCTATGAAATATATGAGCTCTTCAAGAGGACAAAATTATTCAATTCTATTTTTTACCACTGTATGATTGGAAAATATCATTTTAAATATTTCTGATACGATTTTAGCAAATGTTAAGATCCGAGTCAACAATCTAATATTTTACAATCAAAACCAATCATCTCTTAAACAATTCACTATGGTTGATAACTTCGTTTCCTTCAAACTGAATTTTAAAATAGAAATTTAAAATTATTTGTTGATAACCGAGTATCGAGTAACAATAATCGGGTCGAATATAACCGGTGTGACATACTTACTGATGCCTGATCCTTTGCACCAATTTATGTGATATTGAAAAGTACAAAAAAAGAGAATAATAAGAAAAATAAAGAGAAAAATAAATCATATATGTTAGAATAGCAGTCCTATTTCAAATAAAACGCTTCAAGCATGTGATTGTATCGAAAGGTTAAGGGCGCTAGTTGTCAATCCAGATTGAGTTTTTTTTCTTAATGTGTGTAAGACTATAAGACGAGGTGTTGATTATATTTTCCTATATAGTAAAAAATAAGAGAATGTATAATTTTATTTCACGCCCGGCAGGAAGGTGTTAATAAAGTAAAAAGGCAACGTTAATAAAATAAAAATCCAATAGTATAGATAGAAGAAACGTGGAAACACTTGACCAGGCACAAGCAAGACCCGAAATTTAGAAAAGAAAATAGGCAGAAAATCATAAGGTGAAAGGAAAGATTGGGAGAGCGAAAGTTATGAAAAATACATGAAGAAAAATAACAAGTTGTGTGCAGGGTAGGGAAAGAAATCCCGTCACTGGAGACGGCGGCATAGGGGCAACAAGGGTTCATCGTTCGCTCTGCCTGTCCCCACCTTTGTCACGCGATGCTACTAACGCCGATTAGTAGATGTAACTGATTCGGCCAGTAGGGAATAATCATGTCCACGTCGACTCCTTATGCTACAACCAATCAGATTCGCATTTCTTCGAATCGGTCCGGAAGTACCAAATTTGTAGACAACAAATAATAGATCAAGTATAAAGTAAACAATTTTTAAGTATGAATACTTATTACGTAAAAGAGTACATATCCAACAAAAGAAATGCAGTGCAAAAGAAAACATTTTTACATATCAAGTTGCGAATTCCCTCTAAAATAAACATTTGTACAACATGTATTCCTTTTTGATGTTTTGCCCACTGCAATACAATAACTAATGCATTTTCAGCTTCGTTGCATGTTGAGATTCTACATGGACTAGTACTACATCTTGCCATATCTGTATTTGTGTTATCACGATCGAAGATATTACCATATTTGACAATATTTTCTCTGAGCTGAAGCACGCCTTGCTTACTTACTGTTAGTCACAAAAACAGCTTCAGCAGTGTGAGACTCTTCCAGAATTCTATCTCGTAAATTTTTTTGACTCGTGGCGTCTTCTCCGTAGGCATACCCCCACCAACTTTTAATCCTGATTTTTGGGTATATTAAGAGCTGTATTTGCACGTTCTTCGGGTTCACTGAATTCAGTATTGGTTCTACGTGTACAAGTCATAGCGAGATTGGGTAAGAGTCCTTGTCGAGCAATTTCAACCATATAATACGTTATAACTACTATATGTCATTATATACTTAGGGATGTCATACCGGTTATATTCGATACCGATTAGCCAGTTACCTGATCAAATTTATTATTATTCGATAATTGGTTATTAATATTCGGTAACTGGTTCATTACTTTTTTTTGATAAGTACGGAAATGAAACTGAAGTCATTGATTTAATGGCTAGGATGTCAAACTGATTAACTTCATAAAATAGAGTAGAGAAAAGGGACGATACAGTAATCAAATACATTATAAAATTTAGCTTGAAGTAGATAACCAATGTCATCTACCATAGTGAGATGTTTAAGAGACTATTGATTTTGTTTTTAAAATATTGACGTCTTGACCCAGAACTTAAAAACTGTCAAAATGGTTTCAGAAATATATTAAATGTTATTTACCAATTATGCAATGGTAAAAAATGGAGTTGATTAGTTTGGTCCTCTTGAGGTAGGATTACCAGATGTCCCGGTTTTCCTGGATTGTCCTGATTTATGGCCTCCAGTGCCCATGACCCGATAAAAGGTTTCGGGACCGTCGAATATCCCGGTCAATCAAAATTAGCAGAAAAGTCCTGGAAATCGAGCTTTTTCGCTTTGTTTTGCTATTAATATTTAATTATTAATTATTAAAATAAAATTAACTACCGCGGTTAATATTTAAAACTTTACCTTCAGTTAACGCGACGCACCAACTGACTTCTGGCGAAAAATACGTATCGTCGATTGTTCGATCGTTTTCTAAACTGTCGTAGGGCGATTACAATGTCTCCAGTGCTCCCGACTACGTTGACGCGTCTCGTCATATGTTGATTTCCTGCATCATAAACCGTGTTGCGTTAGGTTCTTACTGCTATTGTCTTGTGTGTTGCAGCCTTCTCAACGGTATTTTTCTTAATAATGTGCGTTTTTATTTGAGTTATCTAAAATTACATTTTAAATTAATAATTTTAAAAAATGCCAAAAAGGCAATGCAAGTATTTAGATACATACGGCAAGGAGTGTCTAATCATGAAAAAGGGAAGAACTGAAAATGGAGCCTATTGCAAGTATTGCAATTGTTATTGTTAGGATCAATCAAAATTCAAATCACGCGCTGTACATGCCATGAGCGTGCGAGATATGTGTATGTACGGTGCGGACTATAGGGTTTCTTCCGCTTTCAATGTTACGAAGATTAAGATGCGAAAAATGTGAATGTGTGCTCGAGTTTTCAATTTTTCATTACAATATCTTATGTTAATTTTTAACGTAATCGTAATAAATATTATGTTTTTAATTCTCAAAGTAATTGAGATGTGTAGAAATATTTTATCTTTTCCAGGCTATGTTCCACAATTAAAACAGTAAACAATCCAAGAGTTATTTAAGCATAAAAGATCTTATAAACAGTCAAAAACATAAATCCTTCGTAACATCGTCAAGTAAATGTACAAGTATTATGAATTATTTTACAAAATTGGATAGTTTAGAAGAAGACAAAATGACGGTAGCGGAATTATGTTTTGCATACTACATAATTAAGCAACAGCAATCTTTTGCCTCCTCAGACTGCATGAATCAACTTATACGAAAGGTGTTCGATGATTCGAAAATAGCAACAAAATATGCTTCAACTAGGACAAAAACGACAAGTTTGATTAATCAAGTCCTCGCACCATGTTCAATTGAAATTGTTTGGAGCGACCTCAAAACTTGTTCATTTTATAGTATTAGCACCGATGCTAGCAACCTTCTATTTCACTTCTAGTTCAATATTTTACAAAAACTGGTATCAATTTAAAGTTATTAAAACTAGGAAATTTAAAAGGGGAGACTTCTGACATGGTTTCAAGTTTTTGTATACAAACTCTAAAAAATTTAAAAATTGACATAAAAAATGCATTGGGTTTGGTGGTGATAACACAAATGTTAATTTTGACGGATGTGAGAGGAAAGAGATTAATAATGTTTGCAATAAATTGAAAACAGAAATTGGTGCAGATATTGAAGGATTGCACATATATTGCACAATAGATTTCAAACCGCCGCTGATCAGTTATCCTGTGATGTCGATCATGTTGTTCTAAAATTATTTAATTATTTCACAATGTACATAGTTAAAACAGAAAGACTGAAAAATTTCTACGACTTTATGAATGCTGAATATAAGAAACTACTATAACATTCGAAAACTAGATGGTTGTCATTGCAACCTGCAATTGAGAGACTTTTAGAGTATTTGACGCGTTAAAATCGTTTTTCTTGTCAGAGGATAAAGCACTTAAAACTTTACTCGATTTTTTTAACAATCCTCTAAGTGAAGTCTATCTTAATTTCATACATAATCAAGCCAGCACATTTAATACTCAGATTTTAAAAATTGAAGATAGAAAGAAGTCAAAAATAGAAGCTTTGTCCGTCATAAAGTCGACTATAACAAACACAATATATTTGTAATTTTAATTGGCCGCCTAACCCCTCCCCGCTAATGATCCTAACCCAGACCAACTCTGATCACACTTTTTAATATTGAAAACACTTTTGCGAATATCTCGAAAACTAAAAGAGACCGCCGGGTATATGTATAGGGAAAAGTTGCTCAGAATTATGACCTTGACAACATATTCCAAGGTCATTGAAATCGGAGGTGTCTCCCCTAATCTATATAATTACCCTCAAGGCAAAATTTGCAATGATAAGTTAATAAAAAATCTCAATAGATTTTCAGTGCTCAGCCAAGACGAATCGACACAAGAAAGTGAAACGAACAGAAACGTTACCCCAACCCAAAAGCCGCACCCAATATACATGGACGACATAACCGATTACCCACTCATGCTGGAAAGTATCAGAACAGTACTATCGGACGAGGATTTCAACTGCAAAACAATAACAGCGAGCACTATCAAGGTAAACACAAATTCATCAGACGGTTATCGAAAATTAATCCACTTCGAAAAATTAAACAAAATAGCATTTCATACATATCAAACACGCCAGGAAAGATCCTACAGGGTCGTAATAAAAAATTTACACAGTTCCATTCCACTAATAACAATAAAAGAAGAATTAGAAGAGAAAGGATTCAAAATCAGAAATGTTACTAACATCCGCAGCTGGAAAACTAAAGAATCACTCCCACTGTTCTTCGTGGACCAAGAACCAGGTAACAATAATAAAGATATCTATAAATTAAAACAAGTGGAACCGCCACGTAAGAAGAACATCATACCACAATGCCATCGCTGCCAAGACTACGGACACACAAAATGATACTGTACAAAGCCACATTATTGTGTGAAATGTGCAGAAAACCACCCTACTAATACATGCAGCAAATCAAAAGACATCCCAGCGAAATGCACACTGTGTGGAGCACCCCATCCAGCAAACTATAAAGGATGTACCGTATATAGGGATTTACAAAAGGAAAGAGGCAAGCCAGACAGAAACGTAAGACCAATTCAAAGCCAATTAATGCGTCAAAACATAAGCTACGCACAAGCAACGAAAGGTACAATAGAAATTAATAATAATAACAATAACAATATTGACAATAATAATAACAATAATAACAATAACAACAACACTAATAATAATAGCGACAATACTAACATGGTCCTTAATCACATTCTACACAAATTCGAAACAATGTTTCAGCACCTAATGAACCAGAACAGCATGATCATAAACTTGCTCACAGCCTTGGCCAGCACATAAAACAATGGATCCCAATATAAGAATAGCCTTATGGAACGCAAACGGCTTGCAGCAACGCAAGCAAGAAATACAACTTTTTCTAAATAAACAAAAGATAGATATACTTCTAATCTCAGAAATTCATTTTACAGACAGAAATTATTTTAACATACACAAATACAAGACATATCATACAAATCACCCAAGCGGGACTGCTCGTGGAGGACCGCAATAATTATTAATGAAAAAATCTCGCACCATGAAGCAACCAAATTCGAAAAAAATTACCTACAATCCACGAGTATTAAAATGTAACAATAGCTCACTAACAATAGCCGCAGTCTACTACCTACCACGCCACCAAATACACAAAGAGCACTTCGACAATTTCCTGAATACACTGGGCAGGAGATTCATTGCAGGTGGAGACTTCAACGCAAAACACCCTTAATGGGGATCAAGAATCATCAACCCAAAAGGTAGAGAGCTACATAAAACAATGATACTGAGAGGATACATCAGTAAAGGCAAACCTACGTACTGGCCAACAAATCCTCGAAAAATACCGGACCCACTCGACTTTTTCGTAGCAAAAGGAATTTCACTAAACCATGTAGATATAAATTCAAACCTTGAACTACAATCAGACCACTCCCCCGTCATACTTACATTGAGCTCTAGATTGGCAGAAGTGGAAGAACGGCCAGCATGGTACAATAAAAAAACAAACTAGTCTCTCTACAAAGCGCTAGTAAATGAAAATATAGACTTAAGGACCTCGCTAAGAACTGAGGACGATATAGACCAGGCGGTAGAGACTCTAACGAAGACACTACAGAATGCTGCATACCAATCAACTCCGCAAATCAGAACTGAAGGAAAAAATACAATAAACTATTCACTATCTATAAGGAATAAAATCAGCGAAAAAAGGAATGCCAGAAAGAAATAGCAAATATCCAGACATCTAGAAGACAAAAGTAGATTAAACAAATTATCCAAAGAATTAAAAAAACTGTTGCATAAAATAAAAAATGACAGAATCCAAGAATACATACAAAACTTGTCCCCGAATAAAGAAGAAGAATACTCACTGTGGAAAATCACAAAAAAATTAAAAAGACCGACAAGACACAATACTCCTCTAAAAAAAGAAGACAACATGTGGAGAAAGGATGATCAAGATAAAGCTGAAACATTTGCAATTCATCTCTCCAAAATCTTTAGACCGAACGATACTTCGATGACTGATAACGAAAACAAAGAAATAGCAGAATATCTCAGCATCCCCACGGAACTCAATGAACAAATCAGGCACATCAGCCCCACAGAAATAGCCGCAGAAATAAAACAGCTTAATAATAAAAAAGCACCAGGCTATGATCGTATAACAGCCAAAATGCTACAAGAAATACCAAAAAAAGGAATAGTTGCAATAACAAATATATATAATGCGATAATTAGAATATGTTATTTTCTAATACAGTGGAAGTTTGCTGAAATAATTCTGTTTCAGAAATCAGACAAATCTCCAAACGAAGTGGCCTCCTACAGATCAATATCGCTATTACCGATTCTGTCAAAACTACTCGAGAAAGTGCTTTTAAAACGCTTGAAACCAATAATGAAGGAAAAGCAACTAATACCACTGCACCAGTTCGGATTCCGAGAACAACATTCAATGATTGAGCAAATTCATCGAATAATCAACAAAATTGAAGAAAGCCTTGAGAAACGTATGGTATGCTCCGCCGCTTTCATTGATGTAAGCCAAGCTTTTGACAGGGTATGGCATACAGGCTTGCTGTACAAAATCAAACGACACCTCCCACACAACTTCCACTTTTTATTCAAATCATACTTAAGTGAAAGATATTTCCATGTTAATGAAAGTAACAAATATTCAAAAATGTATCCAATTCTAGCGGGCGTTCCATAAGGTAGTGTACTAGGTCGCATACTATATCAAATATAGACCGCAGACCTTCCAGACAGTTAAAATTTGCTCTCAGCCATGTACGCAGATGACACCGCATTCTTAGCATCGCATGAGAACCCTGTGGATGCAGCAAAACTCCTGCAGGAAGCTTTAAACAAGACAGGGGAGTGGGCAAAAAAATGAAAAATTAAAATTAACGCCAATAAATCAGTTCACATAACATTCACTACAAGACATGTATCGTGCCCAGAAGTAAAACTAGATAATGAAAATCTGAAGACAAAAGACAGCGTCAGATATCTCGGCCTCCACCTTGGTAAACGACTTACATGGAAAAATCATATAAATGCAAAGAGAAAACAACTGGATTTGAAAATGAAAAATATGTATTGGATTCTGGGGCATAAATCACCACTCACTACACAACAAAATACTTCTTACAAAGTTGCTATCATTCCAATATGGACATACGATATACAATTATGGGGATGTGACAAAAAAAGCAATATAAACTCCAAAATAAGGCCTTAAGATCAATAGCTGCTGCTCCATGGTATGTCAGTGGAGATATACTCCATAAAGATCTGGGAATCAAAAATATCAAAGAACAAATAGAAGAATTCGCATCCGCACATAAAAATAGAATAATACGACATCCCAACGAACTGGCTAAAGAATTAAGTCTAGCACCACAATACAGAAGATTGAAAAGAAATAAACCGACAGACCTACAAAAATAATAAACAAGTAATAAACAAATAATTATATAAGTTAGTGGAAACGCTGCTGAGCGTCACCCACACGTACACCATATCTACATACATCAAATTTGCTGGTTGGCTCTATAGAGCGAGTTGTAAATGAAACATTTAAATTTAAAAAAACAAAAAAGAATATTATTGTCATTATTTTAGAAACGCATACAATACAACAAATTTCGACGCTTTATTCTCTATCATGATAGCGATAGCACAAATATACATTTTAGTTCTATGATTTTGTTGCTAGAAATTCAAAGTTTGTATTAAGTAAAAGCAACTATAATGTTAAAAAAACAGTTATTAAGTTTCTTGCTTTCAATGTCACTTTGTTATATTTGAATTAAAAGAAATGGAATCATTATTTTAAAATTTACGTTAGATTGAGCAATATGGATGGGTTGAATTATCTGATTGAATTGAAAAACCCCGCGGACTCACGCAAGAAATGAAATCCTGCAGCTGCAGAAGGAATATTTAAGAAATAAATAAATTATAAGTACTTAATGAAGGGATGCCTGTAAATGTATGTATATGATGTCATGCAGAAGGATAATTTGAGCGACAAGGACGGCATTATCTAAGCTATTACTGGTTCATCAGTGAAAAAAGAGTGTCGCTTGTATGCAACTCGATTTCATATATAGGGCAGGAAATTGTCATTGTTCGCACACACCCTGTACGTTTATTATGCAAATATACCTATTATTAATGTTATTGTAGATAAGTCGAGCAAGAACGCGGGACGCTACTGACACGTGAATTGCAACTGCAACGCACAAGGCCTACTCGGCGGACTCTCCTGATGTTAAACCACGTGCCGTATCAGTTACCAAGTTACGAAACCATATCATGCGAAACAGCTATATTACTGAATTATTCTCGACCTTTACGTAACAGAATTGTACAGCTTTTACACGATTCTTCAGAGGCTCTGTAAACAGACATCTTTTGTTCGTTTGCTTCCAAAAATCGTTGCGCTTCTTTCTTCATTAACCTTTTTTCCTCAGGTTTAACACTTCAGATAAGTTCTTGTCTTGTCTATTTCATACAATGTTTGATATATTGTATTAATTATTGTATCAATATTGTTTTTATACATGTATCATAATACTGGATTATCTTATTGAAAATATTTGGTAACCACAAAAAGAAAAAACGATAAAGTTATGTACCTTTGTAAATAGATACCAATTTTTCAACCCGTGCGTATTAGCTCTTTGATACTCCATTTGGCGTGTACTATCCACCCTAAGTTATAAACCCTATTTTTCACCTTGTATACTATTTAAAAAACATTTATCGATTTGAGATTTGCGACAATATATCTCGTGATGACATATACGGATACCATTTGTGAAACAATAGATTGTTATTCATTTGATTGACGTTGCTTGATCTACGAGCTTTCAACGAATGGTGGGGATAATAATGAGCATACGGTGTGATGCAAAAACCAAGTGTTCATATTGTTCATATTAAGTGTACGTATTGATCTCTATTGGTAATCTAATTAGCTAATGTATATTTTTTTTAATGTGTACAAGTAGACAAGCACTTAGAATAGAGAAAAGTTGTCTGATCTTTCTGACGAAAGGTCCTCTTCAAAAAATCCAGTTCAGCTTCACTCTGATCCGTCTTTTTTCAACAATTAGGAGAATAATGTAAAAACATTTGTTGGGTGCGTGGTTAACTCTGAGTGATGTACTTTTCTCTATTATCAATTCTAAGTAATTGCCTACTTGTAAATATTTTATTAAGCGATACCAACATTAACCAATTATATTACGGATAAGGATCAATATGGCGTAAATGTAATCTATGAAATATGCTGAAACGTTAAACTGTACGGAAGTATAACTTTTTAACCGGCGAAATTCTGAAGTTAAGGGTAGTATTTTTTAATTCTACTTGTCGAATACTATAAGAATACCTATATAAAAAAGTGAATAATTTTGGGTGTTTCAAACTAAAATTTAGTCCAAGGATTTTATACTTAAAACATAGTAAAGCACTTTTATGTCAATTTTTAATGACATAAGACTGTATCCCTTGCATTTCAAGCATTCAAAAAGTTAGAAATAATAACGTACTACGTTGAAGTATTTATTAAACTGATGAATATAAAAACAGTAAGTACGTACCTACATATGTTTTGTGATATTATGTTTGATTCGTCTGCATTTTGTAGTAATAATATTTTCAAATTCAGATTTGCTTATATTGTGTCTCTAGTTAAAGGATTCGGTGAGGTTTCCAATTGCATAAGCTAATTAGAGAATATTAGCATAACAAACGCATACTACATTGCGCTGTATTTTTTACATCTTATACACTAATTAAATACCAACTGCTGAAAAACAGAGTGTCCGGTGGCTAATACCTATCTTTTGTTTCAAGGCGAAACGACTTATGTCACATATTCAAAAAATTCGAATTAAAAAGAATTGACGTTCTCAAGATGAAGAGAGAACATTAAAAGAACTTTTTCACTTAAAAATAACGATTGGAGAAGACACAAATCCATGAGGTAATATTGAAATTGGAAACTTTAAACTTTGCAACATTAGATCTTAAACATTACATTTATTTTTCTTCAATTTGATACAGTGAATTTTATTTGACACATCTATTGTCGAGTACTTAAAGCCAAGACATAAATGATACAATAGTGAAATCACGATGAATAGGATGTATGGCATTAATCTGATAACATCGTGTTCAACGAAAAGGGAATAGAAAGTCGTGGAAAACACTCACTCCTTTAATGGAGAGCAAATTTAATCTGCGACACTTTCTTTACTTTGCATCTGCAGTTAATAAATCTTTTAGAATCACCTGGATATTACGTGTTCCTGATTCATGAGCGTATGAAAATTTATGCGATTGTATGGCACGTACCGATCGTGAAATTCAACCATTTCTGGTCCGTCATGTTGCATTAAATGTTCCCACAGTAATTCCGTATATGCCCGCTTCACAAATTTATATTCTACGAGCATTTTGTCAAGATTAACAGCAAGCAATTTGCCATGGTGATTATTCCATCGTTTTTTCTTCAATCGTATTTATTAATCCTTTCACCTCGAATTTTATTCCAATTTCGTTCTGTTCCATAGGTCTAGTTTTTATTATAACTGTTCTCTTTCTTACTGATCCTTATTTTTAAAAAAAAACTGCAATTCTGACATTCTATTGAAAAGTAAATTTTCCTCCTCTGAGAAATACTACAATTGAACATTCCTCTTTCTTCCAGTGGTCCCGTCAATTGGGAATGAATGTTCCTGTTTTATTGATACCTTTTGTTATGTATTATGAATTAATCGTAGATAATTACACGTAAAATCAGTTCCTTTGACGACCGAGGACATGAAGAGCTTATAACAAAAATAGTCCTTGTCAAATTTGACGTTTTTTTTAAGAAGAATATACATGTATTTTAGTAAAACCATACATATACTTGAGTGGTTACGAAAGAGACTCACAATATAACGGAAGGTGCCTCATATGTGTACTATAATGAATATTTTATTAAAAGATGTATTAATCAATTGAACAAGAAATAAAAAGACTACCGTATTTTTGCTCTTCTAGAAACAGATAGGAATTGATGGAGGTCGTTTTTGTTATGACCTCTTCAATTCATTTCCCTCGGATGTTACACTATTTTTATCAGTCACGTCACCTGTATTAATGTGAATAACCTACGATTATTTCGTTTAATTCTTTTTTTATTCAACAAGTATATTCATCAGTTGCTGTAGAAACTATTGTGCTTCATCATACGCGTACAAAAATAAAATAAGATATTAAAGGTCCATACATGATGTAATCAGGTTCGAAACTTGCTTTATGAAGACATGAGATTCCCCTTTTCCTCTGTATCACCAAACATTTGATTTAGACAGTGACATGAATACAGATTGATACGTCATCGATTTCACGAACAAGATCTCGCCGTTGCAACTTAAGTATCGCAACGGCAAAAGTGCATCGAGACGGATACTGAAACATGAACACTGGTACTATTACTGTAAAAGTCAACATATGTTTGCCTATGCTATTATATGAGTCACATGCATTAAGACACTAAATTTAATTTAGAAAGGTAGAAAATGTTTAGCTTGGTGATACAAAGGAAAGGGAGTCTCATGTCTCACAAGATTCAATGGTACTGAATCATGAGACGTGTTTCGAATCTGGTCGCATCGTGTATGGGACCCTTTAAGATAATCTATATTTATATTTTAAAGTAGATAAAATACATTTTTGAGATGATGGAATACCAGACTGATACAGAATTTCTACTTTTTATTTATTTACTAATGACATTTGATAAGTTTTTTTCAGATAGCACATTTTTTCTTCTTGAAAATAATCTAAAGATTTATCGCACTAGTGTGGAAAATTCTTTTCTTTTACAGTTTAATTTCGATTCTTTCGTCTTTTGGTGGGTCACAATAATCATTCAATAGAGTTTCTTCGGGGTCAATGGTGGGACAGCATAGTAGTCGTTTGATTCTAAATCAAACAAAAAGATTTAGTACCTTCTGTATTATGAGTGGTGTTCCGGTCTTGTCCGTTCGATTTATATAAAATCGTTACTGACGAAAGAATATCCATTTTAATATCCATAAGCGCCATGTTATCTGATTCTTTCGTAAACGTACCCCTTACATTCATCCCTGCACTCTTAATAACAGGCATTCTACTGTTTACTGTTAACACAATATCCGATTTTGATATTCTTTTCTTTAGTGATCTATCTTTTGTTAATCATTATCACGCTATAAGAAACAAATTTTTCAAAATTCTTGGCTGCATTTAAAGTACCGTTAATTATTTCTCTAACTCTTTCGTTCTCGTCACACGGTATCAATCTCTAATTCCTCCTCAGTCAGAATATACTTCCGTTATACATACTATATAGGGTGTTCGATGGCTGGTGCAACAAATTTTCGAAAATGGTTCTAGGAGTCAAAATAGAACGAAAATCAAGAATTACAAAATTGCATTTCGAGCTTCGTTTTCGAGTATAAGTTATTAAAGATAGACCTAAAATATGTCAGACACGCTTCACGTGCACTTCAAGCGTTCTTTCAACTAACAACATTTTGAAGATAAAACCTCAAACGTAATTTAACCATTTTCTATTTCCATCTTACTTTGACATGTAGAATCGTTCCTCAAAATTTCTAACGTCTCTTGTTAAACACCCTGTATATGATATCCTATTATGAAAAAGACACTGAACTACTTTAGAGAAAGTGCAGTCAAGTTTCTTAGACTCTATTCATACTTTCCTGATGAACTGATGTCATTGTACTGCCATAACTACATATATATTCATACAGTGACGTTGAAAATTAAATGACCTTCTACCTGCATCACGACTGATTCCTTATTTGTATAAAAAGTCATCAATCAGCTGCTAACTTGTTGCAATCAACTTTATGGACTCCATTTTTATGTTCCTTCTTTTTATCTGAGAAATCATGCACTTCTATTAAAATTCATCGCACCTTAAAGGCTCGTTCAGATTCGTTAACTTACTCAAATTCAAATAACTTGAATACAAGTCATTTTGGACTACTGGACTAATTTGAACCTGTTATGCACTTTTCTTGAAATATCTTTTCAAGTTTCTATTTTGTCTAGGTTCGACGAGATTGAACAAATTACTTGATTTCCACTGACTTAAATGCAAGTGATTTGAGGCCTTTTGACCAAGGTTATTTTGTTCGCTGTGAAATATTCTTTCGAGTTTCAAGTAAAGTTGAGGTTCTTTCAGCTTTTCCTTGCCTTGTTATACACATTGATTGATGCGTATCTACTACCACACTTGAATGCAAGTAACTTGACTTATGTGAACGTAAACTTGGTATCCAGAATCATTAACAGGATCTAAGAACTCGGTTCTTTTTATTTCATCTTTCTTCTGTTTTTTTCTTTGTTTTTCACGGTAACTTTCATAGCGATTATTATCGCGGAAACTTATTTTTCTTTTGTTAATGCTGTTATGTATTGCGTTTATTTTATTTTGTGTAGGTATTTTATTTGTATATTTTGTGTCTTCTTCTAACGCCACTTCTTTTATACCACTTTTCTCTTACTTTTGTATAATAACTTTATTGCGTTGAATACTGTTTCATTTTAATGATATGCGTATATTTGCGATTTATACCCTCTAAAGGCTTACTTGCGATTATTTATTATTACTACGTGCTTCAGATACAGAATGTCCTAGAACTGCCTCAGTATCTATTTTTGGATATAGAATTATCCACTCTTCATTTGTACTAATTATTTTGAGACACTCTGTATTCCTTTATATGATTGCAGTGCCTACAATATGTATGTACGTCGCGACCTTTTGGACAGCACATTGGAATTGTTATACTAGGTACAATCCTGTTTTTTTTTTTTATATCAAAGGATTTAACCAACGATTAAATACGCATTAGGGGGAGTTCCCCTAACGCCGGACAATATCTAATATCAAATATGAGCTATATTTTTAAAAAATAAAATGCGACAAAGTAGTCAAACTGCAAAAATAAAAAGGAGGTTTCCCTCAATGAGCTTTATACAGTTTGGTTGCATTTTGCATTTGGTTTTATTTTTTAGAAGTACAATTAATGTCCGGCTTTAGTTGTCGTCCAATGTTGGGAAATTCCCCCTACAACCTTTGTTTCTAATCGAGAAGTTTATTGCACAACTGCCAAGTTAGACTGATTACTAAATGCGAATAAAGTCAGTCTAAGAACTAGTGAAATTTTATCATCATTTTTCAACAGAATAGTTAAATTTCGACCTATGGATCCTATGATATTTTTATGTCCATGGAAGTAGAATGTTATGAAATAAACTATGGTCTTCTTTTTTAAGGTCAATTTAAGGGAATTTTTTTCACAAATTTCCACCGATACAGAGGCGTGCATCGTGTCATCTATACGCTTTGTATGAATTACCTGGATGTATTTCCTTATATCATGTACAGTTTGTATCACAAGAGCCTGGACGCGATATCTCAGTGCAAATAAACCTGTTTTATACAAAATGTTACATAGATCGAAGGTACATCTATAAAACTAATACGCCCTCACTTAATAATGTGTCCAATCACCACCATTAGTTATTATTGCTTGACAACGTTTGGACATACTTTCAACCAACTTTTCGGCATATCAGACAGGAAGAGATCTCCATATTTTTCGAATAAGACAAACTAGTGCTTTGAACTTTAAAATACGCTTTCTTTGGAGTTTGTACTTAATAACAGATCAAACATCGATCTGTCAGATTGGCATCGGGGGACTGAGATACCCAATTTAACACGTTAATACCGTTCCTTGTTTTCCATTTCGTACAAAGATGGCTTCAGTGTTTGAGATCGTTGTCCTCTTGAAATGTCCGCTGGTCTCTGGTTCCATCAAACCAATGTTTCACCGATACTAGGAGACTTCTTTCGTACAATTTAAGCATCTTCTGGGCGTTTAAATTATGCGTAAAGACGCATAAGGTCCTGAAACCCCGAACATTGAAACATCCCCGAACATGAACTTTTATTAGGTGTTTAATACTTGTTTGGATAATTGGATTCCATGGACAGACCAGGCTCGTTTGATAGAGACTCGAATCACGATCAACGTTTTCGTGTGCTCATGCCAACTGTTTTTGGACGTGCTTCGTTGAAAGCAAAGGTTTTGAAATTGTACTACGCCATGCAACTCTATTTTCTTCCAACCGACGTTTGATTGCTAATATTCCTATATTTATACCTTTTTTGCTAAAACTAGTTGCCCTTTACGTAAAGAAAGTGTCGGATTTTTCGAAAAAAGCTGTAAAACCGTCTTATCTTCCCTTTTCGTTGTAGCTCACTTTGAACCTCGATCAAAGAGATCATGGAGACACTTTAATTTCTTATACGGGTCATTCCACGCGAAATCGGGCACGTTTCGGAGCAAGTTCTTGTAATTTGCTCAAATTTGAATATGTTGTAGTCTTTAACGATATTTAAACGTACCCCAAAGGATTTTTCAAAATTTTGAAAATTGTCGATTTTACAGCTGTTTGAAGTTAAGTGCTACCTTTTTTTTTAAAAAATTATAGCTATTGAACTAGTAAGCGGATGGAGATGAGCTTTACGGTGCTTATAGAGAAAATATTGAAGTTTGTAAAAAATCCTAGCTTTCGTTTCGAAGATTTTGGTATTAATGCAAAATGGCACTTTTTTGCAACTTCACATGGCAAAAATGAATGTGAACTTATCAACAAGTATCATTGACAAAGAGTGAGTTACCAATATTTGTCGCCTTGATTGCAAATAATAACGCACGTTCGCCCGCTGGAGTCGAGTAGGCTGCCATTGACGACGCGCCCGCCACAGCAGTGCGACTCGACGCAGCGTCAACTTTCAGCAATTTTCACAGGGCCAATTTTAAAATGTCCATCTTTTTGAAAGTTTGTCCATCAAGGGGAAGGATCAAACTATATTCTCCTTTTTTTCAGATTTTTAAAATCGCGCATCATCTTAAAAACCTGCATTTGTTTAAAATAATTGCAAAAAAGATGATTAAAAAACAAGTTTTTTTAAATCAATTAAAGTTGTGACTATTGATTATCGATATGTTGTATCAATTGATTGATATATCGGCAACATCGTAAGGTTTACTGCCATCAGATATAAACAACGAAATCAGATTGTACTTTCTTTTTCTACCTGTCCGTACGTGCTGCGTACTTTCTTGGACGGAGGGCCTAAACCTAAAGATATCAGTAACGGATAGGACTGATTGGAGTCTTCATTTCTTTTTGATTAACGTTATTATTAGATATGTTGTTAACTGTCATTTACATAATTACAGATATTGTTGTTGATGATTTAAAGTATCAATATCGTTACTAACCTTACCTAGTAGTAACCTTAAATAAGAAAGGGACTCTACTCGTTACTATCATTTATCGACATTTTAATGATATCTTAACGGTATATCGAATTATCGATGTCATTGTGATATTATCGATAACGACATTAATAACCACAGCAGTAGTGTCAATGGTTTACTCACATAAAATATTTGTCACTCTATCCTTCAGAGATTTATACATTAGAATACTGGTTGGTGAGAATCAAAAGAATTACTCAATAATTACAAAAAACTGATGCGTAAAATTACAATTATGTTTATTAAATACATATACGTATGTTGGTTAATTTTATCTCTTCCGACGCTTTAGCGATCGCTCAAGGAGGCCGAAAAAGTGGTTGACATTAATCAGTGTCAAGACATTTACTTAGTTTTCTTAACGAGAAAAGTATACAGACGGCAGAAAGAAATCATTTACATTGAGAAACTTACCCGTGTGGATAGCGTTTATCGCCAGCTATTTAATATAAATTAAACACATACGTCGTTGAAATCATACACCTTGACCCATTCAATTAATTTTTTACGCTAACCTTCTGATGTACTTGAGTTTAACTACCATCTTTACTGTCTTCCTAAATCTTGAATGTATAATTTTTACTAAAACAGAAAAAAAGTTGCTCAAATCGTTCTACTCTAATGGTATACACATATTGTACTTTGATGATTAAAACATATAGCATTACACGCTTAACTTTTTCCCAACAGCAGATTAATTCGTTATAAGTATGTTAAAAGAAGAGTCAAAAAATTGTTAATTTATAAATGAGGCGAGAACATATGTATGTGCGAGCTAATGATTAAAAGTACGTAGAAAAGAAAGGATGTATCCGCTGCAATCGATGTTAATTATTTTTTATTTACTTAAATATAAATAAAGTACAAAATTCTATTTTAGTTTTCTTTTATAACTACTCACTGTTCAGAGGTCAGATCATTCAGATCTGATCTAAATTGGAACTAATCAAATCCGTACTATTTCCAAGGACCATTTCCTAATCTCTAACTAATATATTACTAAGCGTACTATCAGATCCACGTGATCATTTGAAAAACCTCAACAAACTTGATTTAAACCAACGGTCTTCTAAATCATATCTTCTCCAAAAGTACTATATTTGCAAATAGAAATAGTAATAATAGTGTGGATGCAATCAGAAATCGTTTATTAATACGTACTTACATGTAGAGGAAACGGTAGGCATATGGTCCCCTCGTCATTTCCATATTTGTAATAAAGATATCTAGCATCAGAAGGCGTCATACTATCCATGTACAGAGAGAAGCATGTTAATACTAGATAAAGTGTAGTTGTCATTAATAATAGGTATAAATAACATAATATGTAAAACGAATGTTCTTCCTCTTTACAAGAAAAAGGTACTTCTTGTAAGTTAAGAGAGTTAATGAGTTGTGTGTTGAAATAGTATATTTGGTAAAAATATCAAATAGTAGTAGAATCGATACTTTTAAGTAAGATCATTTCATCTTATTTTGCATCCTTCCGTCATTATTTGTTTCACTATTTTTATTATTAAATATTATAAATAGTGATATACTTATAGAAATTTCGTCCACTGTATATATGAATATAAAGCGCATGCTGGCTGATTGTCGATTGTTCAAATTCACTACTGCTACTTCTACTTGGCAGCGACTTCTTCTTTGATGCTAAATATGATTCGTAATCATTCTGACACTAAGTACAGGGTGCGTCCGAATAACATGCACAAGCGAGCGGGAGGTGATTCCTTATGCAAGAATAAGAATAAGAAAGATAAAGAACAACATTTTTTCATTTTCGGCTTTGTTTTCGAGATGATCAAGCTTGAAAATTCGCTCCGTGTTATAGACACTTACAATTCGTCCATCGATGTATAGCATCTATTGTGCTTGGAAACATTCAAAGTCGAGATCAATTGATAGAACGCATTAATCATGCATTTGAAACCTTGAAAAATGAACACATGTTAGCAAGAGTTCATACATCCTCCATAATTACACAAGCACAGCTAGGTGTACGAGAGTGAGACACTCAATTTCAGCAATTTTGTAATTAATAATACGTAATAAGATCCATTGTCTGTTCTTTATGGAATGGAATAATTTGTAAATATCCTGCAAACATTGTAAACAAACACATTATTTATCCTGTAGACATTATACGTTGCTTGGTAAATCGTATTGTGAGTCGCAAGTGAGTACAGTACAAAGTGGATTTTTGAACTTGATTATCTGAGAAACAAAACCAAAAATGAAACAATTTCATTTCTTATATTCTTCTTATTTTCTCATAAAAAAACCTCCTCACGCCTGCTTGTACATGTTATTCAGACGCACTCTGTATAATGCTTTTAGGTTGGGGATAAGTGTGCGAGACTATCGAGGATGTCTAATTATTGGTTGTTGGATTATACGAAACCTATTGTATCAGTATTACTTATAGTACCATTCTAAACCATTCAGTTTTCTCCTGTAACATTTTTCTTTATCTATAACCATTTTTAAGAAATCGTTAGTCTCAGTTACATACAACATCCTATATAGGTTTATACAAATAAAACTGATGCTTTGAAAAACAGAAAGTACGAAAATGTAAGCTTTTCACATGATTTTTTTGTAACAAATTGAAAATGTAATACAACTGTCGTACTACATACATCCATTACAATAAAATAGATACGGTAAGAAAAATAACAATGATATTAGGTGGAAAAAATGGAATTTTGAAAAAAAACGCGTTTTTAGTTTCATACATCTTTTCTGTAACGTTGTGCAGACTTGTACCTTAAGTATCGTATGTTTCTCAATACTGCCAGTTTTTCTTTGGGACATCTTTAGTGTCACGTACCGAACATAAAAGAAAATTAAATTGCGTCGCGTGAGATAATTATGATGTGAAAGAGAGAATTGGAATGTTCACACATATACAATACTCAGCTTCTTTAACCATAGAGCTTGACCAATCACGGACTCGGTAGTGCCAAAATCACGCTCTAATTAGCTAATGAAGCTGCGGCATAACCCTTCCATAATCGGAATGATTGATCCTGGATCCTTCCGAAGGCGTGATGCCGCGATACTTGTCGACGTACGTAAGTCCGCGATCTTCTAAAGACAGAGTTTTCTTCTATTCCTTAAACCTCTAAGTAGGAAGAAAAGGACTTAGGAAGTTCGTGTAAATTCATATTTTTTCCGTTCTTTTGTTATAATTTTCTTTAGATATATAAATATTATTTTCAAATTATTCGATGTGAAATAGATAACCAATTAACCAATTAAATCCATAGTATGTGTATTGTGAGTTCGTGTCTAATTCTTTCTTCCATACAGGGTTACCGGCAATAACAAATTTAAAAGTGAGACGTTAAGATTATCTTAAGGAGATTTAAAAAGGAAAAAGAAATTCTATTGGTGAGTCTTTGAAATTAATATTGTTTCCTTCTTTCGTTCTGAAAATTTAAAGACCAATCATTTTGCAACAAATGCAATAATTTCAGATAGTCTAAAGACTGTGGAAATCGCCCTAGTCTGAATTATTCCACAATAAAAGAGAGAATGAATGTCTGCTTGAACGTACCAAACTAGTTATTTCTCTTCTTATCATTAATATATATATATATATATAAATGAATATATATATATATATATTAAATTCATACGAATATATATATATATATATAGATACTTTCTGATTGGAACATTATGTTATTCGACCTTTAACTAGATATATCAATAAATTCAACTTACATATTTTGTATTCTTTTCTCTTAATTTCTTTCAGCCTTTAACCTATTCAGATTTGGAATACGTTTGATGGAGGACTCGTCTGGGACTGTAGCACCACCGATCCCTTTAACTACTCGAAATAACTTTTCAAATTTTATTTACTTCTAAATTGAAATCCTTCTCATGCTCTCTTCCGTGCATTAAGCAAAAGTATTAAAGTATTATAAATGTTAACGTTCGGGCGTATCAACCCGCTCGGCGCGTAACACTAGTATTATGTTAAGTATGTAATACTGATGTAATCATTATAGAGGTCTGTAAGTTTAGAGTAGATTCTATACTTATTCAAGTTAGTCTGTTCTTCCAACGCAATGTAGTAGTTAAGGGGAAGTTCCGGTCTAACAGGTCACACAAAAAAATCACTTTTAGGACTTTTTTGTAACAAAATAATAAACGAGATGACAGTCTGCAATTTTCGATATTCCATTGTATGTTATATTTTTTTATTTTAAGCAAGTATGAAGAGTATCCGTGTCGCATTCTATAGTAGTCCTTAAAAAATTCTTTTTCGACGGTGAAACGTCTAGCATCTCGATTATGAACTCAACCGAAAAAATCAAATAGACAGACATACATATTCTTAAATTGCATCACACTTCCGAGGCAATGAACCTACGAAAGTGAAAACAAAATTTTATGGTTGAAGAAAAACATATTTAATAATAATTTTATTATAATTTAGCTCATTGATAAGAACTGATCTGTGGCTGATCTTGTTCTGCCATAGATCAAGTTGTAACTAATTCTAAGAAGTCGTTTTGCATTACTAAAATGGAAATTACTGTAACGCAATGGAAATGGTAAAATTTTTGTATAAGTTATTACGAGTTTCATAATTATTTACACACATGGTAATGCATATATTACGTGCAGAAAATCACTAATAAGTATTAAAATATGGGTGGTATACTGCCAGGAATTTCGGAAAGGAAGCATATGTTCAGGACGTGAATTTTATAACGGTGAAGCTTAAGTACTTTTAATGGGTATCCGTCCGATCCCCGTATCTTCCAGGCATCTGATCTTTTACCGTCCTACACAGAGATTTAAAGGGGCGTGTCCTCCTGCGTGCTCGTTTCAGAAGCATCCCGAAGAACAGCTGATTCTTCCGTTAATGGTGACCCTTCTGCATTCCTTGTATTAAGAACCTGTAGTCTGCGTTTCTGCACAGAATGACTCTGAGAAAAAGCTTAAATGCCCAGCACGTGTTCTGAATTAACAGATTTTCCAGACTTCTGCTTTCCATCCCTATATCTATGCATAAATATGAAAAAAGAGATGGTGAGATGGTATCTAGATTTATACTATATGCCTTAAATTACACATAAGAAGTAGATGTACATACACATGTAAAATACTAAAAGAAATTAGGTCCAAAAAAATTGACGCACTAATAATAAGTATTCTTTTACCTTTTGGTTCGTTACTAATTTTAAGCAAAAGAAAAATTCATTTTTAGTAATACTTCATTATGCCTTAACTATATTCTTTACGGGTATATGGAAAAGATACTTAAAACACACAATTATCAATACATATTTTTGAAGTCATACCGTATTCTATCGTAACTTTTCCTATTTGACTAGCGCATTTAAACTCTCAATAGCTGTTAAAAAACCGAATGGGTAGCCTCAATAGAACACGGAAGAAGTTTCCCTCATAACTTGTCATACATACATTATCTTGAATTTTTGAAGTAAAGCAAAAATTCATAATTAATTAATAAATAATCCTTCGGTTTTATACAGTACTAGGTGTGACATTTGGGTTAGAAAAAATGATTTGACACCATTGGTTTAAAAAAATATAATTATTTTAACGCTCAAAAATAGTTAAATTTTCACGTATGTAAAACTGTTTATAAAAAATAACACTTTTTATTCAGAATAATTTTTTGTTGAAAAATTACACTAAAAACAATATTTTAATGGGGATGTTATTATTCAATATTGACTTATGAAAAATAAATATCTTCTATGGAATGCAATGATGACATAACTATGTACAATATACATTACATGAAATACATCTACAATTTGTGCAACACTACATAATATGATCAGCGTTTCTTTGAGCCATTTTAAAAAGTACTGATACAATAACTGAGGAATTACTTTGAAGGCATGCAAATATTTAAAAAGTAATAAAAAACCACGAAAAAACTAACTTTGGAAATGTTTGAAAACATTAACACTGTCTGCAACCTGCTCAAAATTATCGCGTTCCTGGTGGAATCTGACCTCACTTGGCTAACTAAATCTACTACTTTAAACGTTTTGAAGAAAGTTCTAAAACAAAACTGATTCGTGTCATAAACGAGCAAACTTGATGACGGAGATGTGTACATTTGTAATCCGCACATATTCGAGCACATCTTTACTTTTCTAGATGCCTATGTACATAGGTTATGCCATGTATCTGTCTGCGAGTACGAATATTCCTATTATTTATTTAAATAGGAATTTTCTTTTAATTTCCCTTTATTACTTATACCAATTCAAAAATATTGAAACAGAAAAGTTCTCGAACACCTTATAGGTTCAACCTTTGTTTTCGAGATGTTAGCAGCTGAAAATTAAAGGTCTGGGTTTCGGAGGGCACAGCTTCAACCGTAATGGCAAAAAATTTGACCATTGTAGAATGCATTTTCAGTGATGAACCCTAACGCTTGACGAGTCAACGAAAAGTTTTTGCATTTTTCTTATACACAATTCGTAAATCCGGAGCATTAAAGTCTTATCATATCAGTGCCCTAATTTTTTGGTAACTAACTCTATTTCGCACATTTCTGATACCTCCATGAATGTGGCAAGCTTTGTAATTGGGTATAAGTTCATTCATGAAAACGAGTAAGGTAGTTGTAGGGCTTCATTCCTGTCTTGCGTATCGTATCAACAAGGCCAGCTCGTAAAGTAAGAACCCTTTCCGTACACCCTTTACTTACCCTTAAGATGCTTTCTATTTTTACACGCTGTCGATACCTGTGAATGTTTAATTTTCAATGAGTAACAAGGTTGTAATTTCACTCTGTCAATTGCATTGAAACCTACTACTTTATATACCTCTTCTCTCTCTTTTCTTCTCTCTTCTCCGTTTCTTTAAGGTGAGTTAGGGAAACAATCGCTAGAGATACTGTATTCTAAGGAACTAGTTTAGATGATGCGATGTTTTGATCGATTTGCTACTTTTACTGAACCAATAACAAGATGTCCCATTTTTTATCCCATGTACATGTAGTAGACCTTTTTCCACTTAAGTTATTTACAATTTCGTATTTATTTCTTACATTTCTTAAAGGTACGATGACACAAAA
Organism: Calliopsis andreniformis; assembly: GCF_051401765.1. Lineage (NCBI taxonomy): Eukaryota > Metazoa > Arthropoda > Insecta > Hymenoptera > Andrenidae > Calliopsis > Calliopsis andreniformis. The sequence goes on from NW_027480422.1 coordinate 41,021,546, forward strand.
GAAATTGATTAAATGATCCTACTATACTAAACCTATGTATAATATATGTTACAGGATGTTGATTTAATTTTGTTTCCAAATCACTTCATACGTACAATACAGATGCCCTTGTTCAATATCATACGTTTTATTTCGTGATTAATTGTACTATCTCATGCAATCTATTGCAAAAACGTAGTATTGATAAACTTATAAGTTGAATAGGTTTTAGCAAGATATTTTTCAGATCTATAAGTCTCTTGATTTCACTGCCTACGTGCTAACGTATAAACTTCCTCCATTATGTGGAATTCATAAGGAGAAGACGGAAAGGCGGGGCTAATATATTTCTCCAAGTTAAATAATATAAATTTATAATTTCAATTACGTACTTTATGTAGAGGATGTTTCAGATCTCAACTAACAAACTTTGTCAACATGACTATATGTATATGGATCACTCTACGAGAAAGCGAACACTTTTCGGAGTGAAAAATGGGCATATGTTATAGTTTTTAGCGACGTTTAAACGTCTGTCAAAGGGTTTTCCAAAATGTTTTAAATTATGGATTTTACAGCTACTTCAAATAGAGTGCTAACTTTTCTTTAAAAATTCATGGATCCTGAACTAATAACAGTACGAGAATCAGCTTGTGCATACTTATAGTAAAGATATCGAAGTATCAAATAAAAACGATTTCATTTAAAAAGAAGTTGCTTTTAACTATTTTTTTGTAATTGTAAGTGCGTTTTTTGTGGTGGAACAATTTTTTTAAAGTAAGGACACTTTAAAACTGACTCGAAAAACTTAAAACTCGAAATTCACGAGTGCGACGCGTGGTATAACTAGTACAATTGCCTGGTTGCTGGTACCGCACGAGAGGGACTCGACCGTGTCGAGGCGACGACGCGACGCGACACGAAGCGGTGCACTCGTGAATTTCAATGCAGCATTAGTTTCAACGAATTTTCATAGAGCCAATTTTAAAATGTCGGTATTTCTGAAAAGTTGTTCGTAAAGAGCACAAGTAATGCCATATTTTCATTTTTCCTAGATTTTTAAATATTTCCCCGCTACAGAACAACAACAACTTTTTTTATATGAAATCATTTTTATTCGGTACTTTAATGTCTTTACTAAAAGCGTGCATAAGTTGATTATCCTGTTGTTATTAGTTCAGGGGCTATGCATTTTTGAAAAAATGTTAGCTTTTTATTTAAAGCAGCTGTAAAATCCATATTTTTTAAAGATTTTGAGAAATCCTTTGACACGTTTAGCGATGTTTAAACATCGCTAAAGACTATAACTTATTCAAATTTGAACGAAATTCAAGACGTTACTCCGAAAAGTGTCCAATTTCGCATGGAATGACCCTGTAGTGTGATCGAGCTGTCATAGTAAGAGTTCATTCAATTAAACTAAATCAGTTAATCCATATCTTTAGAAACTGAATGGGCGATGAAAATACAGAAATGTGTGAATGCCACCTCTAATTATTATCGATTCGATAAAATTACAAAATTGATGAAAAAACTGCATCGTTTAAATTAGCTGTAAGTTTATGAAAGTGTTTTGAAATAGATATTTTCAGACACTTTTGTTGTATTTGAAACAATAAATACATCGTTTCAATCGATTTAGGTTCCATTAAATCTGGTGCATCTATCCCGACTAAAAGTGTGGCATCTATCTCAAATGTCCGGGAGAAATGTCGCACTTTCTTATTTCCGCGTACTTCACAACACATTCCACATAACCCCTAAACGTATTAAAAAAGTTAGAGCACGGAAAATTGTGAATTTTCAATTACTATGATGGTAGCAATAAGTATGAATTATAATTATGAAGGCAACATGCGGTAGATATACCTCGAGAAACAGCAAAATTTTCAAAAATAATAAAGACAACTCGCTCCTGCTCAGCTAATATAACTAGATACACGGCATTAAAATATGCAAGTGACGGTATAGCAATTGTTTATCTTCATTTCTTAAGTATTGACAGTGCGGTACCTCCCCCGTACTTATCCTAATTAACGCATTAATTAATTATTATTAGTCTGCTGATTTTTATGCAACTTCATATTTTGATAAACACAGGCAAGGAAATGGAACCTAAATCAAAATTTGTTTCATCTTTCAAATTGTACTATCATTTACATTTTATTTCTCATTTTTTCTACGTTTATGAATATCATACGCGACTTATACGTGACTTTTTACGTATTGAACAATTTCCATCAATGCATAAAAATCCCCAATCTAATTATCATTAACACTAAAAGATAAATTTGATATCAAAGGAGTACACTACTTGGAAAAACTTAGTGAAATAATTGCCAGCGGACAAATCATGTCTCAGAACAGTATCTTTATAAAGATAGCAAGTTGGAGAAGCGTTGCTCGCTTTCATAGAAATAATAAAATGCCAGTGAGATTGAACCTTACAAGGAATAGGAAGTTCAGTAATGTAAACAAGACCGTCCGGTGTTTTATTAATTTTTTTGCAAGAAATTTGCATTTTAATCTCATTGTAAGTTCTGAAAAGCAAAGATGATCGGCATTAAAATACATTGGAGAATGGAATACAAAGAGGATCAACAATGATATGGGGACACACAGTTTTCAGTGATATAATTAATTTGGGAGTACAGAAAATTAATAGCTTTCTCAACACAAAAGTGTGAAATGTTATAATCCCAATCAATAGTGGGAAGTAAAGCTAGTAAGTGGAAACGAGTCTGTGAGATACCCGGACATCCAGCTGCCTATGAGATACACCTACATATTTTTAATTAGAATACTCTCGACTCATAAATTATACTGCAGGCATACATATAAATGAGTATATACTTTCGTGAATAAGTGCAAGTACCCAATGAATATTTATTCTCTATTTTCTACAAATTTTCAGATCAACATGATGTGTAGATACACTAAATTGATAAAATTATGTATCATGTTTTTTGGTGTTCCTGTAGCGTTTGCTAGTTCTAAACGGGTATATTCAGAAGCCAATAATATTATTACTTTTAAACATAGAGCTTATCACAATTTATTTTTATACAAAAATAATGGCGTGCTCCTTTTAAGGTCGATGCTTGTGCAAGACCTTAAAAGGGTTGCAACACGTACAAGCAAACACCGGGCTAGCATTTTGCACAATGTATAAAATATCATAAAATTAAAAAACTAACTGTGTCTGCGCCTAAACCTACTCTCGAAAATGTCCTACATTTTTTTATACATCCTGTATGTATGTACTAAAGTAAGGCATATAAAACATGACAAGCTGTTTTTTTGAAACTATTGCAGGTATCGACATGATTCCTTCTCTAAATTGAGTAGCATGGGGACTAACCATTTGGAATCAATTTTTCAGGGATTTAGAAGAGCAAGGGAAGTGTCGTTGATCGTTTACTTGGTTTAAACGGAAGACCACATTTTTTATTAAGCACATCGAATCTTTAAGACGTTTTCGTATAAAAGCATAAAAGTAAAAAATTAAAAAAGTTCATTCCTTGAGACACGTTTGAAATAATTGGAAAGACGCACAGTGCATTGGCCAATGGTCAACAATCGGAAAATCAACCTTTTGCTTGAAATTACTTAACTATTTAGTCTAACGGTGACTTTAGACAGTAAAACAAAAGCACAAACATCACGATGACAATAAACGTAGAAATTCACATCGCTTCAGTTCTCATTTCACTGACAAAGTATATTGTTTTTTGATTTTTATTTAACTAAACGTTAAGTTAGTATTACTTAGTAATAAGTCTGTTATTTAAAGTAACTTTAACTGAATTTTTCTCACATAAATTTTAGCTTATGTGATTTATTTATGGTGATTGTATTTTAGATTTTCTTCCAAGAAAAACAAACATCTTTTTATTCTTTTTAATTCTTGAATTTTTTAAAACAACGTTCAGACAGCTTTTTACAATAAAAAAGTAAATGGTCACAAAAAATAATTCAAATATTATAGTTTAATGGAAAGAGGAAGTAACGCATGTACGTTTTGTGATATATTAGTTTGATCGAAACAAACAGATTTTTCTGTATACAATGTATAAGTTTAACAAACTAACTTGATGATTCTCTACATTAAAATTATCTGTAAAATTAGTACTTATTCAACTGAAGAAATAATGGATGCATATGAGCTTGCAGCAACTGAAATACTGTTCTATTATGCGCTACAGTTGCTATGGGAAATCAATACTTGTAACATCACGAAGCTCAATTAGTGAACTATTATCTTGTTAAGCAAAAGAAAAGAAAAGATCGGCAATGGGAAAACTCTGAAAGTAGGGAATTCTTTGTTTGTCAACAGCTAATCTATAATATGTATACATATATATCATTGGCACGTGTAGTGGAAGCAAAGAAGGGGAGGATGCTTATGAGAAGATGGGTCTCTTTCTAGAGTCAGTATACCTACTGGGCGCGTGTGCGTGCCGACGTTAGATTGAGAGTGGTTACCTGGTGTCATCTGGCAGGCAGAGCAACCCGAAAACACATGGGTGTTTTGTCTCCCGCTTGTGTGTGCTTCCACTTAATACATGAAAGTTGAAGCATTGTATGCCGCTATATAACGGTCGAATCTGTCGATTTCTATACACACACGAATAGTATCCCATGTAAACTTCATCTCAGCAGCTGAAATTTTTAAAAACCTATATCCACTAAATGATTTCTCAGCTTCAGATATTATGGACGTTTGATTCTTATTTTAAATATACGTATAGTGCAAAAAGTAATGTACTTTTTCTACAAGAAGTGCGTGAAAATGAAAACAAACATGTGACGTTTTGAAATTGTAAGTTTCAATAAAATCGATATTTATTTGACAATTGTTTTATATGCATAAATCACGAGAATCTTCGTATAATTTTGAACAATTAAGTGTGCATATGCAAATAGTAAGAAGTGATATGGATCACTTTTAGGTAAGAATTTTTAGAGAGGTAAGTTTGCGGTCACTATAGAAAGACGATTTTAAACAGAAATGTTATATTAAAAAAGCTCGACATGACGAATCGATTAATTCTATTTGTAACTGTGAAGACAAAATGGCTTCGATGTTTAAAATTTGTATTGCTTTGAGTAGGAACAAAATAGCAAATCCTTATCTAATACGAAGGCTTGTATGGTTTTATTTCACTCGTTGACTTCAACTTTTTTCCAAACACTATGCCAATATAACCTATAATAGTAAGTATACTATTTATATGCCCTTTTTATAATACAATGTGCCTTGACAATGCTATGTAGTGTAGAAATTTTTTCCATTCGACCACGAAATTTCTATGAAGCATTTGATTTGAAAAATTGGAAAGAAAATCCATTGCTCTGATAAAAATCGTTTATGAATACTTTCTTCAGTGACAAGTTTCAATAATCCTTTCAATATTTTCAGTAGGTAATTCTATTGCATTTTGTCAACATTACTTTTTTCTAAATTGAAAAATTTTTTGTTTCTCCTAAAAACATATCGGCTTGTTTCAGGTGTAGTACTTTATTTCGATATCTTTTGTTATTTACGATTTATTGGCACGTAAATAGAAGGAACTAGTTAGTCAAAAGGGCTAATTTTTCTTCTGCAGTAAAAAAGTAGGACGAACGAACTATGGCAAAATTCTTCATTTAGTCTAATAAACAACTGTGCAAAGTTCTCTTGTAAGTCGTAAATTTGCATTGAGACAATACTGTATCCATATGTAGGTTTCATGTATGTGCATACTCGAAAGAATTATTCATTGCATTAGACCATAATACAGTTTCAAAAATTGTGTCGCTGTTAATTTATCTGTTAATTTAACCTATACAATTTAGTATTTTTCAAACTCAATTTTATCCCATTAATCTCTATATTACTATAATAGCCTCTACTTAGACTTAAATTCAATCTTAATGAAAGGACCTATATGGGAGTAAAATGCCAACGACTGCAATAATTGTCTCTTATCACGCCATATTAGTACACTTTGGAAAATAATTCTGTTGTTATTTCCGTTTCGCGTGCACTAGGGTTAAAAATCAAAAGTCCAAACTACTTGTGCAGATTTATGCACATGTCTCATAAAAGTTCCAACTTCACGAATCGCAAGCCTATCAAAAAAGCCTGTCGTTCATATAACGGCAGAAAGTACTGGTTATAAAATAATAAGGACCAGTTTTTCGTCAGTGTGAATTGAAGCAGGGTTTTCCGTAAAAGAAGCATCATTATAGCTGTATTTCGTATGTCTTAATTGGACAAGACGGTTTCTGAACCTGGAGAAATAATGAGCAGAAGAAAGACTACGACTCGTTCGACTTTTCTCTGATCCCAATATTTTCTTTCATTTATATAATATTATTATTTATGCTTTTCAAACATACGCAATCCAGAGTGTTTTGTTTGAAGTCATGTTAGAAAAAAATGTTTCTATTTCATTTATAAGAAACAGGCTTTTGTTCCAAAGCGTAAACAATAAAATATCAATTCGTCAGATAAAAAAAGCAGGTACTAATTAAAAACTAAACTCAAGTAAACTGTTCCTTATTTTTCTCGCGTGCATGTAGTGTTTTCTAAATGAACAAATCTATTTATATAATAAATTTTAAGTACACAATTTACACTCTACAATTTTAATGAAAACGTAATGTTCTGTTATGTACATATAATAATTGTGTATCAAAAACATATGTCTGTATATGTAAACATTTAGATCAAAAGTTAGGAGAGAAGAATAAAAAAAAACTTAACCTAGAACTGTTTTGGATTGCATAATAGCTGATTGTTCAATACCTACAGCAATATTGATAAATATGAAATGTGAATGTGCGAACACATGAAAATAATCAAGTAATGATAAGACCAAATAAGACCAAATAATAAAAATAATAAGACAAATAAGTTAAAATTAACTGTTTTGAATCATATAAGCGCGAATGGATTTAAAAAATTCCTATGTGTCCTAGATCATACTCATTCAATCCTAGTATTTCACATTTACTTCAGTTGCATTCGCTTTAATATTAGCTGATTTATTAGATCCAAAGGACCGTGTATTGCGTTCACTTAAAACAGTCATTACCACATTTGATCATGATTTAAGAAATTTTCAACTACTGTGATTTCTTTATGACATAAAGGTAATCTGGTAAAATATTGAAAGCAAAATTCTTACACAGTGTACCAAAGTGAATAATCAAAATAAAATAGGTGATCACAATTTCGTCAGTACTTCCAGCCAGTCATAAGGCTAATTCATGAACTAATAATTAAAATCGCAAAACGACATTAATGTTCTAAGCATCACATAAAGCTCTAAACTTAAAATAATTTCACTAAACAGGCATTTAGAAACACTGTAAAATGCCCTTAAACGTTAACCTAATAAAATTGAAGTCGCTTACCTTAGATACTAATCAAGATGGAAGAAATATTTCTCTCTAAACGTTAGTAAACTCCTCTCATGTTAGATGTACTTACACTATTATCTTATTGTTATATTTTTTGTGAATAACATGAATCTACTCTGTAGTATAACGTGTTTATTTCACGTGAAGGGAAAAAACAACGTTACGAATATGATAACATGATGCTTTTGATAATATTATATTATAATATACATATATATATATATATAAGTAGGGCAAAAAATACTACTTCCTCGTAACGGTATCATCGCGCCGAGTAAACGTATCTTCTTGGCCATTTACGAACATAAGGCATGTGCATATCAGATTATTCTGAGTAAAGTCGGAATTGGTCGAGCGTGACAGCGCACGTGCGAGCACGCGACCGAAATGTGTTCATTAAAATTATGGCAGTTTCTTTTTTAGTTCCTCAGGATACTACTTTTTATGTTGCGATAATCGTTTAACATTACTATAGTTGTTCCATGGTATAAAAAGTAACAGAATAGTTTCGAAATATCGTCCTAGCATTTCTACCTATATAGGTATCTATACGTTTGAAAAAATTTAGTAGAAAGTAATAACTATATAGTTTACGTAAGATACAAATAAACGATTTCAAAAGCTTTTTTAAATTTCGGTCGAAGTCTTCTATACTATTCCAGTGAAAGTTAACTCTACTATACTTGTTCTAGCATGTTATAGATTATAAATTCGTGGAAAAGAGATGGAAGAAATGTAATGAGCTTGTGAGTAATAAAAAAGGTGGAAAACATACACATTCTAAAGTTTCAAGGAAACATTCAATTAAGCACGAACACATTAAAAGTGTATGGGCATCAAGGAGAGTCTGCAGATACTTATACATATGAGGACCACAGGGGAAGAACCTGATAAGTACACTTTTGTCGTTTTCCTGTTTTTTATGTTGTCTTGTAGCTAAAAGGGAGTGCGTTCATGTACACATATCAGAGTTGAAGAGATAAGAATCTTAACAAATTCCAAGATATAATCATTTTCATAATGGGTGTACAAAAGAATAACTTGACAAGTTCATGTGAAACAGTTCGATAAGTCAAGCAGGAAGTGAATGTTATTAAATAATTTCCGATGATTTTATTGAAAAACGTGCATTATTGCACAATTCGGTTTTCTTATTTTGTAGCATCTTATTTAGTGACTATAAATTATTGTCCTGCAAAATTTAGTAAATGTGACTTAACAATTTCTTTAGCTGTGGTCTTCCTATATGTATGTTTGTACAGATTTACACATATTTAGCTTCGTCTTATGCAAGTGTTTAATAAAGAAATAGCAAAAAATAATATTTCTGGCTTGTATTTTTAATAGCACCAGGTTATACATTACTTAAGGACCTACCCGAAATACAATTGAAGTGAGGCAAATGGAAGCTCAAATAAGCATGAACCAATTCTGATATGAATCATTTAATGAAACTTTATTATTTATTTGTAAATGAAAGTATATACGCCAATTTAAACAACTATATAAATCATGATAGAGAAAACTGATAGAGAACATTGTGTATTTTATTTTTCAAAATATTTTCCAGTTGTCGTGTATTCGGATTTGATAAAAACAGATAAAGGGACAAGCTAAACAATAACTAAAATAAATAAGTGTACGGTAATTCGAAGGATGAAAAATGTATGTGACGTGTTGATGAAATTACAGAACTGGATCAGTGCGCCGTCGACGATCCTACGAAAGGAGAGATCAGTAACACACGGTTGGATCACGTCAGGTATCATTTGCCATTTCAACTTATTACATGGATTGAAACCGCAGAATACAGTTTCACGGGCAACGACTTAAACATATTTGCTTCCAATTAAGCGAGACATTCACATTGATTGAACCACATCATGATGCATTCCATTAGAAGCAGCATGCATAAATATGATGTACCTAAATTTTGACAGCTTTATGACATTATTTCGATTCATATTAACCCTATTCTATATTCATTCTGTTTAATACAGATACTCATAATTCATTCGCGTTACAAATGTAGGGTGTGATAAACATGCACTATTTGATAAATAATATATGAATCTTAATAAAGAAGTTCTGTATAAAGTTGTCGCAACGAACGGCAGATTCGTCGAAAGGTCGAAAGTAAGTATGTACATAAAGAGCAAGAGGAGCTTTCCCCAGAAGATTCACTAAGACTAAGGTGAGTAGCGAGGATTAAAGAAAAAGAAAGGGAAAAAGAATGAGTAACGATGTCACTAAAAGGAAAAAGGATGGAGGAGGAGAGAAAGATTACGTAGGCAACTGCACGCATGCGCTTTCAGGTTGCACCTGACAATTCAGCTTCTTTTCCAGGCACGAGCAGATATCCGTGCCGCTCCGATCGAGGGTTCATTAATGAGACGCTACCACTCGCTGCCTCGAACTCTAATGAGGGGTTTTCCTTTGCTGTTCCACCACTAACAGATTGCAATCTGCTATACGTATGCCGACCCAGATGCATATGTTTCCGAGACTGACCACGCGCCTCATCGGCACATGTTACGTGTACTTCTTCCTGGAAAATTATGTCCTTTCTAGTACCCTACTTTCGATTTAGTTCGATTCGCTATTTTATTGTATCATTCTACTACTAGAGAACGCAAAAATGTCTTTAGAACTGTTATGTACATTTCCCATAAAGCACCACACTCAAGCTGAAACTTCATTTTCTATAGGGCCACATCTTAAAAGCATATTTAATAATATAACAACATTATAAAGAACAGCTTAAAATAAGAAAAATTCCTTTAAAAAATACAGTGAAGAAAGTACTTGTAACTTTATTTTGTACTTTCGCAACTTTAAATTCAATTTTCACGAAGATGTTTCTAGACTAAAAAGCAGACGGAAAAGTGAAAACAGATTTTCTTTAAAAAAGTGTACGTATTCCAGTTTCGTTCCAGTTTCGCAATCGACATCACCGTCTATTTAAAGATTGAAGTCTCACATATACAAAAGTCGACATAAAAGTTGCTGTGCGACTTTTTATTATCGAGTTCTTCCACTTCGAATGAAGTGTGTTACCGATATCGAAATATCCAGAATACAAATTAAGATCTAGATATATGTATATTCTGTATAACATCATTTTTCTTTGAGGAATGTAACTGACATTTCTCTACTTTCTTTTGCTTCAATACCGATTGTCATTGTTCTAATATAAGTTCTAGATAATACATCTAGAACATGTACATATACTAGCAGCTAATTGTTTGTGAGAAAATAAGTTTTCCGACAAAATATTAAAACGTTTTGCAGCTGAAATTTTATTCCAGTTGCTTTAATGCTCTTGACTTAAAAGATATTTATGTTACCGTTGATTAAGAACAGGTGTAAATGTTTGAACGAGTCTCACAGTTTTATGAGCGAACACAAATTATCATCCGCATAGGACACTATGACCAGTTGACCCTGACGTTTTTAACGGCAATAAAAAGAGGCTCACTCAGTGTCGTAGGACAAAGTAACGATGAAAGAGCCTACGCTGATAGCTTTGTTTCTGCTGCGTGGCTTGTGGCAATAAAGATCTTTGCATCAGAAACCTACCTAAAGAATACATGAGTGTTTAACTAACCTACAAGTAACATTCTTAGCTTACGCGATTTTATCGCTCCTCATACCTTTCATGAATTTCTATTCCAGTTATTGCTGACAGCACTAATAACACTTTGTAGAATCGTGCGAAAGCGGTATGTCACTATCATTTAGTCGCATAGTTAATTTATAATCAGTACAGTGAAAGGATGGACAACCTAGACAGACTATAGTTCGCAGAAACTTTTTACTCATACTGTAAATGAAAATAGTAAAAGAATTGTAAAATATCATAACTTCTTTAATAGATTCCTTTGATCGCAAAACTTCCTTTCACAAGTATGGTTTCAAGGAACAGAGAAAATATATTTAAGATTTAAGTACAAAGCTTTATATTTCTGAATTAGATAAATACGAGATGTTTTGGCGATCAATCATCAGCATCTTTACTCAAAAACTTTAAGGTTTTTAAAGTGTGAGGGGAATTATCTAAATTTAGGTTGTTCCTTATTTCAAACAAATTTGTTCATAAATGAATATAAACATTCTAATGTGAAATTCAAGATAAGAGTGTATTATTATAAACTTAATCTTTTTTGCAAGAATCAATTAATTTGATGTGTTACATCAGCAATAGTATGTATGTTATACTAGGAACATGTAATATTTGTCGTTAATAAATGTAGGAAGAAAGTATTCACCGTAAAGTAGTTATTACTAAATAACACACTTTTAAAAACATTTTTCAAATAATACATACTTGCATACATGCAATACATATGTGCATAATCTAAAGATCATTTGGTGGTGTAATTTACGAAATATGATCAACTTATTCGTATGTATCGACTTTTATAATAAATATGATGTTTACATGAAAAGAATGTCGATTATTTTACAGTACTTAACCCTACTTTTAGAAAAAAGCAAAGATGTAGAATAAATAATCGATGCATTGTTAGATTATTAAGGTGCATCTAGGCTATCTGATCTTGAAACTGTTTCACAGCTCTGTTTTTATTCTACTAATAACAAAAGTAATTACCTAGGCACGATTTAAGAAACCGACTCAGTATGGACAACTGCACCTACAACATATATTTACTTATTTATCGATAGAAAATATAGCACGCATTATATTACAATTCGTTTCTAATTCAGACATAATGTACACATGTGTGTAGAATCCTTTGGAAATGTGGAAGTGTGTTAGACACCGAAATATGTAAACTGGTTTTCTTAACCGTTAGCGATGGTTAAAATTTCGAAACTGGTTGTGGGGTGATGAGGGTGCAACAGTGTTTTACGGTTGGTTTCCTCTCTGAATCGTGGTGCTTCATTTAATCACCCTATAGGGGATGAACGACCACCGCACACGCTCACTAGCCCCTCGTGCCTCGATCTCAGCGAGTGTTCCTTGACACCGGCTCGAACCAGCTGTTGTCTTCGGGTTAAGTGCCCTTCACTTCAAACATTGCAATATTCAATCAATTTCAGAAGAGAATCAAGCACATAAATGTATATGAGTCATACATGTGAACCTATGTCTTCGCAAACGTGTACATACAAATACAGTTTGTAACCAAGAGTGACGAAATATGGACGATATAAACGACATATTCGTTTACTGAAATTTCTTCGAGGCAAATGTTTCATTATTTACTGGAGTAATGCAAGTACATTGAGCGTGTAGTAAATGTCAATCCGTATAAATTTGCGACGTCGAAAAGAGAGTACGAGCAAAGGTGGCCAGAGGCGTCGTTTAATCGGCGCAACGGCAATATCCGTAAAACCAGTGGGAATTCGGAGTATGTGTGTGTGTGTGTGTGTGCGGGTGTAGCATGTATCGGCGCAGCTGCCTGCACTGAGCTCCCTACTGACGATGAGGTGTATAGAGGGGCGCGTGCCGAATGTCCCGTATCTTCTCGGCGCAGTGACGTCAACGGCAACGCACCGGCTATGCAACACGTGTGTCGTCTATACAACTACGGACTACATGCGTAAACACGAGCAATTGCTGATTTATAACTAGTACATCATTTTTCAAATGCTTTTCATGATAATATCCACTTCAGTGCTTGTGTAATTTCCCCTTAAAAATCTTTTCCTTTTTTCATGGCTACTAGCTTAACCAGCTGATTCTTCGTTACAATGACAAATCGTGTTCTCTCACTAGTTTCTTAACTGATATCGAACGTTCATTAATCTCGAGTTTTGATCAGTTTTTTTTGGCATATGTTACTAATGCAGCTACATGTTTTCTTGTAATGTCTACTGTTTGTAATCTTTTATCGATACTTTATTGAGAATCCTGTTACATAATCTAAAGATACAGGTAGAATGTTAGATGTTTTTTTAAATTTAGAGGTTTATTTTGTGACCAAGAAATAACAATACACATGTTTCACGTGCAAAATGCAGAGAATTCATACATATCGAATATACCATAAAAAGATATAAATAACAATTAGATTACATTAACCTCTTAAGACAGGAATTTTATTCGAGACTAAATAGAATAATTGTATTTTATTTTGCAAAAAAATGTGGTCAAGTTAAGGACAACAGATAATAGGGAATTTTCAAAAAAATATCTATTCCCAAAAGTTTTCATTGTATCCTGTATTGCAATGCATCACAGATGTCTCAGTCTCTTTTAATAGGTCAAGGAAAACAAATTTTGAAATATTAACTGTTACGACAGTTATTCATAATAAGTTTAATACGTTATGACATTACTCCTGTATGTTTGAAATATAAACTTTAAAAGAATATGAAGAATAAGAGATAATAAAAGTTGTTGGGAATACGGACCATCGGTAAAATCGATAAAGGAGATAAGCTGAAGTAGAGAAAAGAAAAGAGAAATTGAAGATTCCAATTGAAGACAAATATAGAGAGAATGAAGAATGAAGTGAAAACAGAGATTGGAAGAGGGAGTGAGAGTGAGTGATGAAATGGGAGGGAGTAACGGGAAGAAGGGATGGACTGAAAGGTAGGGATGATGGTAGGAAGGGGGAGGAAGAGAAAGAGAAAGAAAGGCGCGTGTATTTCTGGGAGAAACGTGGCGCGTGCCGGCGCGTGCCCTTTAGTCACGTGCTGTTCATCATTGGCGTAACTTGCACTGCTTCCATTTCGCCTACGAAGCTGAACCCCCGATAAATGTCCATACCTGTTTCCATAAGTTTCAATTATAACGTAATCCTATATTGTAAAAATAGTAACACGCATTCAAATAATAGATAATTTTAACTCTCTTCAAGTAATGTTAGCTTTTCAAACTTATTTTTCTTATTAACTAATTATGTATTTCTAAGCAAAGTTATTTTTTTCAACTTCTTCAGATTTCTTCAAAATATTTGCATTTTCGAACAGTAAAAGGAAGAAAAAAAATAAGGCCAATGAAAATTGAGTAAAGGATGAAAAGAGAGAGGTGATACGCCAATGGGCGATCCGTTTATTGGTCGAGGGAAAGGGAAGACGGGTGCACTAGACTGGGTCGTCGCGTCGGGTGCACGTTCTGCTTCGTATATTTTTCGTACACGCACCTCCTTCACCGTGCGTGACCGCTACATTCTCAACAAATTCCTGCTACCTAATTCTATAGAGTCCTCTTCACCCACTTCACTAGATCATTTAAACGATTCAACAGCCGAATTTTCTTCTTTCCTTTTTTACTTTTCTTACTCTTTCTTTTTTACATTTTTCATTCAACGTTGGTCTTTTGTAGCACACAATTTTTTATACTATTGACTGTTGAAAATGATCTTGTGAATTTGTTGATATGACTTGTAATGAAAAATTACTAATAACAAAAGGTATTTTTAAACTAATCATAGCAGGTAAATTGAATTCATTCGATTTTTAAAAATAAAGTATAAAATATATCAATAAATTTGCACATTATATAAAAGTAAGTTAATAAACAAATAAGAAAGAAGAATAAAAACTTTCGTTTCCGAGAAAATAGATTTTGATTCTTCCACATGCATGCATTTTATAATAAATTACTCGCATTTAAATAATAAACAAACTTCCTGTGAGCTCGATAGTTTGAAAAGCAGCAAGTTACTTGTAACACCTCAAGTTGTTTGATGAGTTTAAGGTTTTACAATAATGAAATGAATGAATAAAAACGAGATTATTTTGAGTACAGAAGTGTTGCTACAAATAACTCAAAAATAAAAGATGTTAAAGTATTTATCTTTAGGATTTATTTGCTTCTACAAGCAAAATTAGGGGGGAACCGATTAACAGTAGATGTATCTAATAGGTGGGTAGATACATACATCTATAAATATTGTAATTATAATAAGATAATTGATATTGCTGTTGCAATTATCGAGTCGATAGTATTCAAGTTCAGGTATAAGTCATTTAAAAATTGATCAAAGAGCCGTTTAAATACTTATTCGAGACACTCGAACATTCGAACAGATCGAATTTTATTACTCTTTTTTAAATATTTAAATAACCTAATCGAATTGTTATTTGAATAATTAAATATATCGTTAGCATGATTAAGAAAAGCAATTCTACTTGATTTGAATTTGAAGTAGGTACTTTTACGCCTTTTCATAAACTACATATTATTATTTTCAAGATATAAATATTCAATGTTCAGAATATTAAATTTGTATAATGGATTTACATCTTATTATATTATTGTTCTTTTTTCAAGCATAATTCCTTTAATTGTAGAACTTAAGGAAAGCAAAATTGCAATCTTTGATAACTGCAGCTTACAACATTTTGCTTTACAGCCATAGATATTAAAATTGATCAGATCAGCAAAGACATTCATTTTCCAGCTTTATGTATAGGTACATATAGTAGAAGCTCCTGCTGCCACTAACACAAAACTGCCCCATACTTTACACTTGGAAAGTGTGAACTTTTCTTCTGACGTCTAATTCCTACTAATACAATCAGAAACTTTTAGGTGTCTTAAGGACGTCCAGTTTTGTTTCAACTTGGACGGCTTTAAGACGTCTTATGAATGTCTTTTAACTTTCACCTGGCAGATTTCGGGTCCATTCGGTCCTAACATCCACCCTGCATGTTATTGAAGTTAAAACCATTCGCCGCTTGAGGGTTAAAACGTCCTACAAACATACTGATTTGTAACTTCGAACGTTTCAAAGACGTTTGTTCCTCTCGAATGAAATTGTGATAATAAAATGTCTCTTTACTGTGTTAGTAATTTCTGATTCAGGCTATAATGTAAACTGAAATTACGAAATTATTTGTGACAAGTGGAAGAGCAAGTTTAAGAGATTGGAATGACTTCCGAGTAGAGACAAGATTAACGGGAAGTGACCATAGTATTCGAACCATGCGATTCCCCTGTCAGCCTCAATCTGCCCGTCCGCCAATAATTATGCTTACTCATTAATTGCCTTTCGCATACTTGTGTTCACTCCTTTACAAATGATAGAAAAACATCATCAAATTTAACCTATACCTCAGGAGAAAATGGAATTGAGTTGAGTTCTCTCCTTTTTCATTAAAAAAAAAGTGCACAATTTTTATTTTTACGTTTCAAATACAACCATTTACAAACTTCTAAATTACGTATTATACATAGTTCGTCATTTAAATATTCTAAATTAGTAGAATTAAAAAAATCAGGAATGGTAGCTTTTTCATAATTATCTTTCGGTTAACCCTTTCAGTAGGTACCTAAGAACCAATATATTAGCTTCGCGGATTTCCCGAGAAGTACTTGAGCCTATATTTCGATTTTCCATTTTTAATACAATCAAGATATTTTCAGCAAAAGAAAAATATAGTAATTTAGATAAATGTCTCCAAAGAACGCATATTTTTCAAAGTATTTCTGAGCGGTACTTAGAAAACCTATAAGGTACTAGAAGGGTTAATACCTATACGTATTTCTGAGCAAAATTAATTTTTCCCACTGACAGCTAACACAAGTTTTTCATCTAGACACATGTGTAGACAAATGTATTAAGTGTATCTACCTGTGTCGTTTTGCCTATGAATTAGTGACAAATCGCTTAAGTCTGATAAATAGACACACGCTCTGCTGTGTTACAAAAGCAAAAGAACAGGTTAATTTATTCGATTTAAGAAACGGTGGGCCATAAAGAGAAAATTATACTAATTGTAAAACACGTCGGTCCCGCGTTCCTTTCATTAGGTTTCTCATGTATAATCATGCAAACGTGGTGCACATGTGGCTAAAGAATATAATTATATAAAACATTAAATGTGACATAACGTATGTAATAATATATCTACATAAAATTTCTAATTTAATATGTAACAACATGTCTATATAATATTTCTTTACGCTATGTTATATTTTAGATTAGGATAAGTTTTATTCGAATAAATTATTGTTATTAAAAGGATCTAAGCCTTGGATTATACTTCTTAACCGAGCGCCTCACGCGCCACCCACCTTTCATTTATCCGAAAGCTGCCCTTCCATTGATTGCGTACCTCCGTCTTAGGTATGTTACAGTAATATCAACAAAGATTACTTCATATACACAAACGCAGTACAAATTTTCAACGCAAATTTAGTATTGAACATGGAAAAGTGATGGCGTTATTCTCGTGTGGTTAAAGGTACATTTTCATTTGACGTTAAAAGTCACTACTTTTGTTGCCATGACATTGTACAACAATATAATATCATGATGTGTTACTGTCACATCTAGTGTTCACGGCTACAGAAGTCATGACATTAAAGGTGTGAATACATTACTGTCACGTCACGAGAACTCACGTTACACACTATAGGGTCATTCCACGCGAAATCGGGCACGTTTTGGAGAAAGTTATTGTAGATTGCTCAAATTTGAATATGCTGTAGTCTTTAACAATATTTAAACGTACCCAAAAGTATTTCTCAAAATTTTGAAAATTATCGAGTTTACAGCTGTTTGAAGTTAAGTGCTAACTATTTTTTAAATAATTATAGCTACTGAACTAGTAAGCGGATGGAGATGAGCCTTACGGTGCTTATAGAGAAAACATTGAAGTTTGTAAGAAAAATAGAAAAAAATTTTTAAAAAAGTTGTTTTTTAACTATTTTTTTTGCAATTATTTTAAACAAATGCAGGTTTTTAAGATGGTGCGCGATTTTAAAAATCTGAAAAAAAGAGAATATAGTTTGATCCTTCCCCTTGATGGACAAGCTTTCAAAAATATGAACATTTTAAAACTGCCCCTGTGAAAATTGCTGAAAGTTGACGCTGCGTCGAGTCGCACCGCCGCGCCGCGCCGTGTCGGGTGAAGCCGCCTGGATCACAAATAATAACGCACGTTCCTCCGCTGGAGTCGTCCAGGCTGCCAGCGACAACGCGGCGCGGCGTGGCGGTGCGACTCGACGCAGCGTCAACTTTCGGCAATTTTCACAGGGCCAATTTTAAAATGTTCATATTTTTGAAAGCTTGTCCATCAAGGGGAAGGATCAAATTATATTCTCCCTTATTTTCAAACTTTTAAAATCGCGCATCATCTTAAAAACCTGCATTTGTTTAAAATAATTGCAAAAAAAATAGTTACAAAGCAACTTTTTTAAAAATTTTTTTAAATTTTTCTTACAAACTTCAATATTTTCTCTATAAGCACCGTAAAGCTCATCTCCATTCGCTTACTAGTTAAATAGCTACAATTATTTAAAAAATAGTTAGCACTTAACTTCAAACAACTGTAAAATCGACAATTTTCAAAATTTTAAAAAATACTTTGGGGTACGTTTAAATATCGTTAAAGGCTACGACATATTCAAATTTGAGCAATCTACAAAAACTTACTCCAAAACGTGCCCAATTTCGCATGGAATGACCCTGAAGCAAATCCATAGCGTGAGTCGAGGTTTTTCCCTTGTTTTATACTTATGTTGCTATAATATGAAATAAATTTGCTATAATATGAACGTGACTTCACGTAACGTGCGAGTAATGTGTTCGCACCCTTAAGGGTCATGACCGTAAAAGTCACGATTTACTGTCACGTGAAAACGTACCCTTAAGTATATCCGCCAATTATTCAAACGTGAAAATGGTAAATATGCAATTTTGTGTGTGGCCATGCCAATGGGAACACTTCTGAAGTCAGCTGTTCATACAAACTGTTCAAAACGCTGCATCAACGTTTATGCGAATTTGATTCTTTCATGCTATACCGTCATAACCGTGGAAGGCAATCCAGGAATGAGCACTAAAAGCATTTGAAAGACTGTGGGTGTCAATCATTCATTGGTTTCATGAACTCTTCGTGAGCAGTTACTGTATTTATATCATCTTCAACGAGCCTCGAATATGTATACGTAAATAATAAAAGTTGATTTTACATCAAAAGGATAAATTGTGGGACTTATGTTGATCAGACATTTTTTACTCCACTCAGTGAATACTATAAACTCCTAAAATCTTAAACCCTTTCTTTGAAACACTCCGTATATAACATAGCTATATTGAAGAGAAATTATTATGGCAGATTTAACTAGATTTTTTTACATGGAATAATATATTTCTAATAATTCTATTAGATTGTGTTATAAGTTCTTTTAATAATTTGCACGTTCAGATTAATAAGAAACCGAGAAGTATTTAGGGGATAGCCTATAATGTAGTCTGCTATTTTAAAAAATGAATCGAAGAATATTTTACAACATAAAAATTACTACAGGTGGTAAAAAATATAAAAAGAAAATTCTAGGCGGCAGAATAAGACGGAAGTGAGAAGTAACAAAATTGTGGTTGATATTTCGTTTGAAATCTGAAAAATCAAACTGCAGCATTATCAACGCGAAGCTCGTGACAGGGGCAGACCATGGAAAGAAATGATTATCATTATCATTGAACAAGTCGACTACTATAAAATCCTATCACAGCTACTGTATTAGTCTTACTTGACAGTCCTTGTCCTTCTGTGTGGTGGGTCTTCAACATCAGGTATCAGAAATTTTAAGAGGCTATTTCATACGTAGAAAGGAAATGAAAATCAAAAATGATGAAAATGCATGTGAGGTTTCGGTTCAGAATTATTACTTACTAAGAAAACGTCTAAAATTTGCATGAAATGTGTCTGACTTAGGACTTATTCTACTGACGATTTGTACCTACTAGTTACCTAGCCAGGTCAGATAGAGCGAAATCAGTAAAATAAGTCCTAAGTCAGACACATTTCACGCGAACCGCAAGCACTTTCTTAGGAATTATTAATTCTAAACCGAAGCCTGAAACACAATTTTATTATTCTTAATTTTCCTCCTCTTTTGTCACATAAAATCACTCTATAAAATTTCTGACACCTGTTGTAAAGCAGCCTGTATACAAACCAAGAAATGATCATTGCATTTGGCTATAGTTTGTCAAATCTTGTTTATGTGTATCCAGTAATATGGAACAAATTTCTAAACGAAGTATAACTAAGTAACTGATATTAATATATTAGGCAAATTTCAACCACTTATGATGTATTGTTAAGGCACTACAGACATTAGATGAATATCTATATCTTATAATCTAAATAATATCTTAAGAATTCATATGCTTACCTTTTCGTTCGCATTTACGACACAGATCATTTTTCTTTTCGAATTTTCTCCTGCCTTGTTTAAAAAAATGAAGGTAACATGTAATAATAAAAATTATTGGATAACATTCTAAAAACTTGGAGGAGTGTTTAAGAATTTTTTGAATTTTTTAAGACACGACAGTAAAAATAAGATTGCAGAGAGAGGGTTCATGCTAGGAGTCGAATGTGACGAAACATTCACTGATAACGTTATCATATTCTTTAGTAAACTTTATCTTATAATTCCAATTTAAAAAGTTTTTCTGAACAATTCTGAAAGTTCTGGTTACAAAGACGCATCTACGTGGAGTGAACGAATAAGACCGTGAAGAGCACGTGCAGGATGAACGCAAACAAATGCTTACCGAATAATAGATTGTGCTTACTTATCGTGCTTGTTCAGTAGGTGTTGCCGCTCTTTAAAGACTTAAAGGCGACACATACGGTTGTACATGTCCACCAAGTGACTTGTGGTTGAGTTCGTATGAAGCTTGTATTAACCTATTTTTCACCAATTATATAGTACAGCAATAGCAGTAAGTTAAAAAAGGTCTGATTACATTTCTCACATAAACCGATGCACGAAAATACATCAAATGAATTCTAAAACATACATTATTTCATCCTACTGGATTTTCTTATATCTTCTTCTGACCGTTTTTTACCGTTTTGACCGTTTTACCGTTTTTTACCGTGATTTTTTACCGTTTTGAGGAAATACTGTTTATTACACTACCCCTTTAATGGAAACGAACATATACAGTAATTTTCACAGAGTAATTTTTAAAACCTGAAATATGTTACTTTTATGTGCTGAATATAACAACTCTGTACGTATTCTGAATTGCGAGAAAGTTCAGTGATTTGAATAAGAACATACGTTTGCTCAGAAATAAATCGTTAGGAAAGGGGTTGAAGTTGCTATCGTCGCCATCACGTTAATTTACGCAGACAATTTGTCAGGGTTATCTTTGATGCAATTCCTTGTCTTTAGAAGCATTTGAACGGGTCGAATTGGAGTCCAAGCAAGGTGACAAGTCACGCAGTCATGCGTAAAGCCGTGCATCGTCAATTTCTACTTTTCACTTCAATATTGTCTATTATTTCTACATATCACTCGGATATACGTGGGATTTTTCCTATCATTTGCCTACCACTTTGTTGCCTCCTAGATTTGACCGGCCTATTTTCTTGGTATTTATCATTTTTCTACTCTATACAATCTTTATCACATATTCCTTATGTGGAATTGGTTTTATGTATGCATGTGAGATTATGGTGTGAGTGATGATATATGTATGAACACGTGTATTTGTATTACCGTATGATGGCGAGAGAATTGATATAAACATATTTGTCCGTAAAATAAATGTGAAAAGAAGGTAATGAGAAAACGTGATTCGGGTATTGTTTCAAATGTATGACCCGATGCGACAGAGGATAGACGCATGTTTATGGGGGGTGGGGGGTTGAATATATTTTTGTCTTGTCAAATCATTAATCTTTACTTGATCCACTCATATCTTAAACAGTTTCAATATTACCCTGAAATTCATTCTTCAGGATAGTAACATTTTCATTCTGAATATTTCGAAAGATTATTAGCATATGTTCCATCCAAAAAGTATACATAAAATAATGTAAGTGTATCTTTGCTTTATTTATTAGTTGAATTTTGGAATACAGTAGATACAGCTGCATTTTCCGATTAAAATCTTGAAAGCTATCTACTTTTCAAACAAATTCGAAACCAGTACAATGATCTCTTCATCCTTTATTTACAAAGTAACTTGAAATTAAAAGTGCTCAGCGATTACGTAATTCTGTTTAGATAGATATGTACATATGTGCAATGTAAATGCGATTTGCAATAGAAACAATCGAACGAATGATTATATATCAAAAGGAGCATAAAATGAAACTTTCCCTGCCTTTGAAGCTTAAAGGTCTCATCCTTCAATTATTTTTTTCGCGCTGTCTCTTCCTTTATTTTCTTCTTTTTATTTATTTACACGTCACTGCTCCCAGAATTCAAAATTTGTTCGTATTTCAGAATAGGTCTGTGAAAAGTTCTAACTTTTCGCTATACTTTCGGGAATACGGCCTACTACTGCACGCCACTTAAATCATTTCGTAGTATTTTGGTTCCTCGCAGGAATGTAAGACGATCAGAGCACAGGGACGATTAGGTAAAAATCATATGGGTGGACTTTAAGCACACAAAGTAAGGGAAACAATCAAGTAGTGTTTTTAAAAAAAACACATCGACAATTGTATGTGCAAGCTGATGCGAAAATATATTGCATTCAAGTGTAATACATACTGGCAGATCGTTTCTCTTATTTGTATGTACCAGAAGTCACCCCTATGATTTTATCTAGTCGCTCCTAAACTATGATCCTCTTACGTCCTCGCAAGCAATCAATATGCTGCGAAACTATTTGAATGACGAGCAGCAGTAGGCTGTACTCCTAAAAGTATAGCGAAAAGTTTAAATTTTCTACAGGTCTGTTTTACAAGCAGCAGTAGCAATTGAGTGATGTTTTCTAACAGTGGCTTTCACAGGCGCAGCGTCCACTTTCGACAAATGCTCTTGAGAACAACTCGCAATAGGCTTCCTCTCAAATGATCATATATATTTTTTTAATCCTGTCACAATGTTGCTCGTACGCCGTACGAGGACAGCGTTGAAGACTTCATTATCTTTGTTTAGACAATGAAGACATTGGGTATTAACATGTTACGAGCCGAGGGCTAGATAGTCTGATAGAGGGTCAGGGTTTTTGGAAGTTTGTTATTGTTTTGTGGACGAACCAACGAATAACTTTGCACTCGTTGGAAGCCACTTCACGTATGTGAACGAACCGAGTGCGCAACGGCTAACACCGGGAGCCACCTTAAGTTTAGGAAGGTTTTCGTGGACGAACAAACGCTCAACTTGGCCAGTGTCGGGAGCCACTAGGATGGAATAAAGATTGTGGACGAACCAGCGCGTAACTTTGCACTCACCAAGAGCTACGGGACGTGGATGGACCAGTGCGCAATGGCCAACACCGGAAGCCACTTGTAGGTTAGGAAAGGGACCTTCGCAAAGATTGCAAAACTGTTAATATAACCTCGTAACTTTCTTTATAATATATCTCGAGCGGCAAAGATATAATATTGTGGGATCGGTACGCGTTCGCTTCTTCTTGGATTTAGGAAAGGTTTTGATTGAACTAAGTCCAATTTAACAAACCTTATAAAAATGTGTATTATTACGAGTATAAGTTTGACTCAAAAGAATACAAATGTTTATGAATTCAAGTGCCGCGGAACTAAGTCCTCTCTCCCTCGAGTACTGTACTCAAAGATTCTGCTCGAAGGAGAACTAATGCTCGATCTTGCTTACCAGTCTAAGCCGCGTACTAAACTCGAACTGGATTAAAAATGAGTCCCCGAGACCGAATTTGTTAGCCCTTTTATACTCAAACATCTATAGGAAAAATGGTGGAGACTCGACTGCATCGCAGAATTTCCGAGAAAAGTTCGATGATATTGGTTTTGAGAGAATTCTATTAATTGGGTGCAACGGAAATACCTATTGGCCCTTGCACGGTGACCCTCAGACAAGGTCAAAGGTCTCGGAAGGAACTTTGAATCGAGCCCTTTCAGAGTTGCTTTACGTAACCCGTCTGGACTCGTAACAATCTACATATTCCAAAGTGTAAAATCATTATGAAGCTAGTATAGATACAAGGCAAAAGGCAATGCGTCGGAAACACACTTTTGAAGGTTTGGCGTGTTATATCCGTTTCAGGTTGCAATACAGAAGAGAAAAGATTTCATACATCCTCTGAAAATGACAGGAAAGTTTGCGGTCGAGTGGTGAGACGTGTATTCACACGACATGGTGCGTGCACACGCAACGTGCCAAAAATATCAAGACGCGTGTTTAAAGAAATAGCATGGTAGAGGAGTCTGTTGCCCCTCTGAATGGCGAGCCACACTCCATTTCTATCTTCACTTTTTTCCTTTTCATTCTTGGCCCGAAGATTTCCCTTAAGTTACACGAAAAACAGTCATACAGATTTTGCAAAAGTCTCTCAGTCCCATAAGTACATTTAAGCAAGGTATATTTTTGCAGGATCTGTTATAAACCTTTATAAAATTAACAAAGGTAGCTTGACTACAGGAAGAGTAGTTTTGTTAACCTCTCTAGACTTCAATAACTTTACCTTAACATTTTTTCCACGTAGTCATAGGTAATGATGGCAACTGAAGTATGTCGAATCTGTTCGAAAATTTGTCGAAATTTAGAACTCCTCAAAGTCTTGAATCCTGAATTTTTGATAGGTCTTGAGTTCTGAAAATCTTGGAAATTTTGGTGTCTTCAAATTCTTGATAGTTTTAAAAGTCATGAGAAATTCAATAAGTCTTGAGAGTTGGGTAATAATATCAATATCATGGAAGTATTTCCAAAATGTATTTTTGTCTAAGCAGTACTCTTAACAAAAAGTACTATTCGTTTCTCACGAAAAGTTCTCTGGAAAGCATTAGGAGCAACACTGTCTAAAAGAATCCTAATGGAACACGTATAGTACTAAAGATTCTTTGAAATATTTGAGTTGTCTTTCAAAAGTTTTAGGCTTCGAATCATGTTCGAAGCGATTCTGGAATCTCCATAGCTAAAAAGCTTGGAATCGCTTCGAATTTGATTTGAACTCCCATCGCTAGGTGTCCTTAGGCTATTAGTGGATCTTGTTTGAGCAGTTCGAAAGAAAGCGAGATGCGCTCGCCTCGTTAGATATCTAGAGTCTACTGCTTACATTGGAGTAAGCCGGCGTGCCAGGTCGGGTCGGGCCGGGGCAGGCGCACGCGCGCACCTTGGAAACATCGCAGGTGCAGTTACCTGCTGGTCGAGTTCCTTCCTTGTCCCTCCTTGGCCGGCCAATTGTGCAAGTTTCACTTATCCGAAGTAGCCAGGTAGCTCGTTATCGTCGAACGCGAGACCACGAGTGGGTTAAGGACATCGGAACCTGCTTTCAATATACTCAATGCGAGCATTCTTCTTTGTAAAAGTACTCCGTTTCCGATTATATCTTGCACTTCTTTCTCCTTTTACTTGTATTCCTTTTGTGCACCTAGAAGGTTTTCCTCTGTCATACGCGCAGAGATTTCTTCGCGGCCTTTTTATTCCTCACGGACGAAGACTGCAACGGAACATGATTTCAAATGCCCACTAGAAATGCACTAAAAGATTGCAAAGTAAAATTATGATCGACAGATCTACATTTTTATATTACAGTACATCTTTGGATTATAGAATAATCTGTCTGAACCCATTGCATTAGATAAACGTATACGTGTGATTCTTATACAGTACTATTATTAAATTGTTACTCTTATATATAAGGACCTATAGATTATTTAGTGCAACGAAATGACAAGAAATTTGAAAAAATTGAAGAGCTCATAACAAAAACAACTATTGTCAATTATTGTCTTTTTGTAAGAAAAGAAAAAAATACAGTAACATATTTAACTTTTATTCAATTGATTAATGTTCTTTTGAATAGCTTTTTGATGGAATAGTTTCTGTTATATTGTGAATCTCGTTTTTAACCACTAGAATGTCCTCTTATTAAAAAACTTGCCAAATCTTGACAACAGCTGTTTTTGTTATAAGCTCTCTAACTATTAGGTATTTATGGCTTTATCGTAAATATCAAATAGAATAATCAAAACGTGCTTATAAAGAGAATAAAAGGAAGAAGAAATGCTTCCCGTTATTGAATAACTGTAACAAATGAAATAAAATATTGTAATTAAATTAAATTACCAACATAGATAGGTACTTTAATTGCTAATAGAAATATACATATACAGACAAATTGAATAGATTTCAAATACATTCATTACAAGCTCCGTAAGATAATAGGTACAAACAATATAAAAAATATTTTTTATTGGTTTTATATACCTACCTCTCTAATATCCTATCATCTACGCGTGCTACGAAAATTATAGGTACAAAATGATTGGCACTTTATTTGATATGCTTCATTTGAAGAATATATAGTGATTCCAAAAGGTATTCGTATACTAGGCCGAAACACTGTCAATTTTTCAATTACTATAACTTCATGAAAAGAAGTCGTACCCTAATCTTCCTGGGAGTCATTTTAAAAGACGAATCTTCTACTTTCACATTATTAAGCTGAATTTCCACGAAGATATTTTTATACTGAAAAGGAGATGAGAAAGTGAAAATAGCTCTTCCCGTTTTTTTAAAAATTTTGTTTCGCAATCAAGATCACCATGGATTTAAAGATTGAAGTTTCGCATTTGAAGTAAAGATATCTCTATACAAGTTCCTATGAGACTTTTTGTTGCCAAGTTACATATTTCACTTTCAATGAAGTGCGCTACTGGTATCAAAATACAAATTAAGTTCGACTGTAATTATTCTAACTGGAAAAATTAAACGGCATTTCACTTGTATTTGTTCATTACGACAGGTTTATGTAATTAAACTTGTACCTCGTGTGTGTTCGATCGTATAAACTGTATAAAATATATCTACTTTGAGTTTCCTTATGGCCGTAATACACACTTCTTTCAAAGTGTAATAACTCGACAATAAAAGATCACCCACCAACTTTTATGAAGGTTTTGGTAAATGCGAGATTTTAGTCTTTAAATACACAGTGATTTTGATTGTAAAAAAATTTGTTAAGGAAACTGGAGCTGTCTAAAGTTGTACAATTTTTTAGGAGAGAACTATTTTCACTTTCCTATATGCTTAGTACAGAAACATTTTCGTGAAAATTCAACGTAGGGATGAAAGTGGAAGATTCGCCTTTTAAAATGACTTCAAGAAGATTAGTGTCTGACTTCTTTTCACGATGTTACAATAATTCAAAGGTTGACAATGTTTCAGCCTGGGGTATGAATCCCTTTTTATAATTCCTAAGATATCTACTTTTACGGTTCTTAGCTTTATTTATTCATTTCGCACACGAATAATAACTGGCTAGCTTTCAATAATTTTGAAATACGAATAAATAGAAAATAGGTAGCCATGTATCATTGTACATTAACGTAATTCAGTGCTGTTCCTAAACATTCTAATCAACTAATCTGTAATAAACTTAACCAAATATAGATACGTGAACCCCAAACGTATGTGATTTGAAATAGAAAAATATTAATATAGATGATAAAAAAAAGGAGAACAAGAGAAGAGACAAAGTTGATTTTGAAAGTGACGCGAAATGGGTAGAATATGAAATGTCTAAAGACCTGACCTACATCCGAGCAAAGTCAGTTGGTAAAGGCGCAACAAAGAGGCAAGTGATTCGATTCGACTTCGACACGATTAACGGCGTTGCGGTAGTATGTCGGTAGCGAGCTTCAAGGTTACCGATTGGTTCTTAGTTAATCTAGATTGAGCTAGAGTGAGGCGCGCGATCATTGAAGGTGGATCCGGTTCTAGGAACGCTGCCCAATAGAACGTGACGAGTTGGCGCAGACGCACTGCCGACTCTCCTTCCTTGTGCGACTCCCGCCGAATCAAATCTACTCGCGGTGCTAGAATGCGCGCGCACCTCTCTTGCTTTACCATCTCGGATGCCTATTGGCCTTTCCGAATCGTCCCGCTCACATTGTACCTATAATACCCGATTTACCACAATTTTACGCATTATTATACATACATTTCACATTTATTTCACATTTATTTCACATTTATTTCACATTTATTTATCTACCTTACGTCAATTTTAATATTTCATTGCATCTTTATGCTATAAAGTTTAGAATAGGTGGCTCGATAGAAATGGAGTACATCTATAACAGAGGTGGAGATATTTTAGATGAGGCTGTAATAGAGATATCTACTTATTTACTTACAATTAGTTAAAAAACTGACATTAGGATCAATTGAGTATGTAACTCATACAAATATCAACTTTTTAGCTCTAAGCAGTAAATAGGTACTAAGCAATTTTGTTATAAGGACTAACAACAAATGCTGAGTGCATACCGAAATCAGTTCTTGAATTAAACGCACTGTGCTGTTCCTTGAACAGCTATCATAGATATTTAGTTCTGTTTTATTTGAAGAAACTAGCTGATACCAATAGACAAAAGAAACCAGCAGGAAACCTTTCTCAACCTCAACCAGAGACAGGGAAAATCTTGATCGCCAGCGCTCGCTATTGTCCTAAAGGAATCGGATCGATGATTGGAGACATCGACGGATGCGTTTCGAAAAAGAGGAAGAGGAGTAAAAAACAGTGTTGTGCGTGCGCACATATAGCCACATACACGTGCATAAGCGAAAGAAGAAAAGAAATGTTGTGGGTAATGATAAGGAGTCGGGCTGGCGGGGATGGGAAGGAAGAGGCATCCCCCCCAACTCCATGGTAGCCTAAGGGCAAAGTTAGTCGCGTGTGAGCTCGGTAGGCGGGGCCTGCAGGTAGCGGAGAAGCGCGAGGCACAGGGTCGCAGGTGAGAAGAAAGAAACCTGAGCACGTAAGCGGGCAGACTGCGACGCGCGCTCCACGCGAGACCGTGCGTCTACCCACCTCGGCCAGACCGAGGTCAGTCAGGGTCCTGCTGTTAGTCAGGACGCTTCCGGACAATCCTTGCACCTTCAGCCCCCGTCTACACCTACCGATATATCTCCTGCTCTCTTGCTTTCTTCGATGTATCTTGGTTTCCCTCGACTCTCTATCTCTCGAGGCAGAAACTGATCAATCTTAAGTTTCATCCATTGGACAATCTGAAATCCGCGTGTCGCGAAAGACAGTTCGAAAAAGTGATCTAGTTTTGGACTTTGATTCGATTCGAAGGAGTATCGGAAGAAAGAATCGAACGGTCTTTGCCGCGGGACTCCCGCGATCTGGAACCACGTGGAGGAGCGCGAAGAAGATAGTAACCGATTCGATGAAGGGATAAACTTCAATCAGGATTGTCTTCTTACTGTTTCTTGTGAAATCGATGGATTGTGTGGGAAATTTGTGCGTGAACTGCGATAACATTTAGTGCCATCGGGACGAATACTTACAGTGGAATTAATGTTCATCTCCATGAACAATCGACAGATTTAATTGAGAGATTGATCAACGAGTAAGGTGCAATGTGCGGTGAGTATCTTGTCTTTTCTTTCTGTTTTATTCTTGGCTTCATAGTCAGATATTTTGGCGTTATTGGAGTTGATCTCTCCTACCGTTTTCGAAAAATTTCAAACCTTTTTCGTAGATAGAACGTTTGTGTAGGATACGTTTTTAATTGTTCAAAGGAATGTAAACAATTGGGCTGATTCAATCGACCTTAGATCACATCTATTCACTTTTCTATGTGACTTATAAACGTTTATATTCTAAATTTATTTGTTTCTACCTATTCGGAAATAGTTACATTAGAACATTACCTACCGCTGAAAATGATAAAGTTAGGTAATTACTAACTTTTGTTTCTGATCCTTTTTTCACAAACAAATGAAAAATATAATAAAGTTGTATATTGAAATTTCCCGTAAATTTTTAACGATCTATTTATGAATACTTTAAGAATTTGAACAGAATTGAAAAATTTAGTCTAATCAAATAATATTGACCTTTTCTAAAAACAAAAAATATACAAATTCTTTCTCATCTCAAATTACTCAAATCTTTAAAAGTAAAAAGTATATCTAACTATAGATTTGTTTTCTTTACTTGAAGATGTCAGGTAATACATCTACGTAGTTAGAGTGTCTGAAAATTAGTAATCTAACTCTAAACTTTAATGACATTCGAAACTTTGAACCACATTATAGTGCAGCGTTAAGAAACATGCTATAATATTAAACAGAATTTCGTATGCTTCGGAAACTTTACCTCTCTGTAAATATTAGGTCCTGATCTATTTATAATGTAAATACATATGGTATAGGTACATTAGTGTGTATTTACGAATTTTATGTGAAAAATGTTATTACAGATTTACAAAATTGTAATTTGATAGTAACGCATATTTACGTATTCATTAAATTATCTTACTGTCTT
The DNA here is from genome assembly GCF_051401765.1 of Calliopsis andreniformis. Lineage (NCBI taxonomy): Eukaryota > Metazoa > Arthropoda > Insecta > Hymenoptera > Andrenidae > Calliopsis > Calliopsis andreniformis. Next base: position 41,052,094 of record NW_027480422.1, read on the forward strand.
ATAAATACTAATTTGAAATTAAAAATTCTTCATTTAATGAACAGATCAAGTTTTTAATATTATTAAAATGAAAAAGGTAAACTGAAATAGAAATTATGAGTTTTAAGTTCATTTATCGACTATAACAATTACGCAAAAATATAACAAATTTTTTCTTTTAAAATCCGTTAAATGGTGAATTTATTTGAAGTCATTAGGTAAACATTTTTAGTTGCAAAAGAAATATACAGATATACAATGTGTTTCATCATAAGAGACCGCGAAATTGAAATAACAGATATTTTTACTGTCAATTAAATAAAATTAAAATTTCTGTTGATATCGTAAATCCAAACGCATTCGTTCGGAGAAAGAAAGAAAAACATTTGAGAGTCATTTTCGTCGACACTTGTTTATACATTTTTAATCAATCAAGGACTCGATACTTCGATATATCGATACTTCATCGCCGCGTTCGATTTTTAATACATAGGTATAACAAGTCGTAGGTACTTTGGTATTTTTCTGTTATTACCCTTAACGATGACATTTTATAGCAGTCCTTCGTGTACTAATTCAAATTTTATGAACCCTGTGTCAGACAAAGTGTTATTTTTGATCCTATTTTTACTATTATATTATCCATTGTTGTAACTATCATTTTTCTCTCATTTATGACTCTGTACCAACAGCTAAGCTACTCATTTGCCAAGTAGATGACCCCCACATAACAAAAATAAATATTATTGTATTTATTTTGAGTGAAGCGTCAATTGAATGTTTTGGCACTGAAATTTGTCAAAATTTGAACAGTGGCGCTAATTAGTTTGACCTGTGAACGACTCAGTTATTGATCCGAGGCTTGATATATCTATTCTTATTTGTAGCTTTATGTTTATCACCGATGGTGCATTTGTATTGTTTTTGCACTTTAACAATAAGCGTAATATTATATGTGTAAATATATGCAACGAAACGTCGCATAACAGGCGACGTGTAGTTTTTCTTTTTTTTTTCCATAGAATAATGCAAATGACGTTAAAGCTGACGATAAATAACGGTCGGTGATTGACATGAAACTCGGGCATTATACCTCGCTATCTATGCAAAACAGGGACGACTTGTGCGTATATCTTACACACTTGGCTTTGTAAATCGCATTACAGATTTATTCAAACAACGAGTCGCGATTATTAGCTACGTTTATGAGCAAGTATGGTTGTTATCTCTTACCAAACAGCCTTCGACTTACCGATTACCATTTTCTTCTGTTGACTAAGCGATTTGGCTTAACTTTAGTTAGCAAACTTTATTATTTTTCTGTGTAAAATACAAAAACAATTGTCTATCGTTCCCTATTTTACGGACATTAATGGGGCTAAATAAAATGGTAGATAATTGTAATTGACTAAATTGTAGTGAACAGAAGAATTCACTGTTATGGAACTTTGGGCTTATAGGTACGATTTATATGTTAATTAAGATAGTTCAACAGTTACAGCTATCTACTTGCTTCAGTTCATAACAAGCTAAAACCCTTGCGAACAATTGAATACTTGCAGAATTCATTGATCCGTAGGTTCATATTTAGGTGCTGCTTAGGGGAGAGTATCTATGATTAAGATTCCTTGGGGAAACGACTTACGCCTATAACATTTCAATTCTAATTATATTATGATTCCATCAGTTTTTCTATCAGTATACGTATACTTTTCCTTCTAAACATACCTTTCGAATAAGATTGCATTATTAGGTATTTATACAGGGTTCATCCCACAACTAGAATCTACAATTTACTCATTTAGTCTTACAAGTACGATATATTTCAAGCAGATAACGTATTCAAATAATTCTGTTTTATTTTCTCTGTCGTGTAATGCAAATTAACTTATAAGAATATAAATGAGTATATAATATATTGTGAGGAAAATGACAGAAGATTTACAATTTCTAGTGACTTAAGCAAACGATTGTTTTGTGATAAAGTATCGAGCTTAAAATGATACATTAGGTAATAGAATGTTAACGCACGTAAACATGCAGGGTAATAATTTGAAGTAGAATTGAATTGAATTTGAAATGAAATGTATAGCAAGTATCGTTTGTTTGTTGATTAGAGACGGTACCACGGACTTGGTACGTGAAGCCAGAGCTTTATTGCAGCAGTGTCGGGATTCCGGCGGATGCGCTGTCACCCCCTGCTACACTTTCACCGCCTAGCAGCCCGAGCGTTACTTTACCACCTTCTCCTTGGAGTCCTGGGGCTGTGGGGAGCAACTCCAACACCGCTGCATCCTCCAATACCGTCTCTTCTCCGAGTCTCAATCAGCCAACGTCTGATCGCTTCAGTGCCTTCACTCTCGTTTCGACCTACAATCCCGATTCGAAATTTCAAAATTTACCACCAACCACTACAAGAGGTAACATACCAACTCTATTAATGCAATTGACAAGTGTGCTAGTAATCATAGAAGTAGTCTAAGTCCAAAGTCTTTAAAAATTGAACTCGTTACTTATTTGGTACTGTTTCGACATAGGTTGCAAAATAAGTGATAAATTCAGTTTCCTTATATCCCAGACGACCAAGTTTAAGTTGTCGTTTCTACTTGTAAAATTCGTTGTTTTAATTCTTTTAAATATTTATTAAAGGTGTCTTATAGATAGTGATTGTTGAAACTACAAGTGTTAAGTACATTTTGAATAAATTCGTCTGTGAAGGGTTTATAGTAGATAGTAGTAAACTACTGCGAGATTAAAGAAGTCTTAATTTGAAGCATGTTAGAAAATAACTGTTTACTATTTTTCATATTTAAATGTATATTATCGATAGTAATTATTTCAAAATTTATGAATTTATTCATAGGTGGCTATATCTAAGAATAAGAAACATACCGATAGATACTTATCTGTCTATAGTATATACATTTCGCCTATCTACATTTCGCCAACGTGTAATAATACAATGAAGAAATATCTATATTAAGCAGATGGTCACGATGATGTCTTTTACTTTTTTTAATTATATTCATCTGTAATAAATGAACGAGAGACTATAATAAGATTCACTAGTATCGTATTAGCTAAATACGATTCTACGATTCCCTACAAACCGGAATGATTTCGTGAGCCAGGTCTTTGAATTTGTCTCAACAAATACTATCATCATATGAATAAAACAAAATAGCCTTCCACTTAAAAAAATTAACTTGACCTTACTTTTGTAAAATACTTGCATAAATGACTTTTGGTAAATACATTATCTTAATAACATCACTTTCTTAAAAGACATTTCACAGTATTTAGTTAAAGCAGGTACCCTGCATAAATATGTATAGATAATTATTTAAAGTAACCCCACGCAATTTTAAATATTTGGCAAATTCTTGAATTTCAATGCGATACTTTCACTTCTCGACATATAAAAGCTTCGAATGAAAGAAGGCTAAAGACCATTTTCGATTCGTTTGAAATTTAAAACTAAGATGTCCCTTGAAAGCAGAATAAATAAAGTTAATAGGGTTGACAGAATAATAGTTGATGGGTTTCAGAAATGCGGTGTGGTTTAATGTGCGGAGGGTATAGGACAACGGCTACCTGGTGGGCACGGCACGTGAGCCTCTTATTGCCCCATTCTCTGCTGCCACCCTCGAAGACTCCTACTCAGCAAACCATACCAGTCACAAATTGTTCACCCATTCATTTGGAACCTTTCAGTCCATCCGCTGCTTCGCCACGAACAAGTACTCCAGAAAAAACTAAATTTGGTGAGTAGTTACTATTATTCAATTATTATACTTTATATTTAGCAATTTAGAGTTGTACTGGAAATTGTCCTGACTGAGTGTTTACCAATAACAATTTATACTCTCGTTGCATTTTTGCTCACGATTTCTTCTCACGAAATTTCCTACTTCGTATTTCTTCTAAAATAACTACTTATTTACTATTATTAATTATTGTTGCTCTTTTTGGCGAAGAAGTTTTGATTATAATTTCATTTTTAAGTATGCTACAATAGATCGCGTTTTCTTTAATTAATGTTGCTGATAGTTTGGACACGATTAACAATATTGACATTTGCGTGTATTACTATTAGCCATAGCAAATGAAGTCATTGTTGAGCCAATTACGAATATTTTGCGGTAATGAAAAAAAGATATCTATACATACCTACATAAAAATGTAGGACATAGGATGTAGTGTAATACCTCAACGCAGTTATATATTGAAAAATAACGTAAATTATTTGCGTTATAATTGTGGAAAACAGTTCTGCAAATATACTCATGCTATCCATTATAATTTTACATGTAGGTAAATAAGTTGTGATGAAAGGAATACCAAAAATTCTCTTTTAGATTGAAATATTTTGATCACTACAAGTGTACTTATTCCATATAATAAAATTGAAAGGTACGAAACAATAACGAAAGGAGAGTTTTGTTATAACAAATGATATCAGTATATATACAAGCTTTATTTTTCTTAATATACATAATATGAATACATAAGAAATTGAATAGACATTCTGTACCATCGTATTCATGAAACAAAAACTTTTGGTTTCTCATGTCTTCTTTCTCATCTAAACTTTCATGAAATTATAAGTGAAACATGGATCAGAAAAGTCGAAATATAGATACTATAAATATCTAAATAAAAAGCCTAGCCTGTCTACTTTTGAGTTTCATTTAATGGATTTTTTAAACATGCATTTCAGAAGACGAGGCACCGTTAAATTTGAGCACGAAGCCTAATGACGTTTCGTCTACTGTTGGACGAAAGGGTGAAATTTGGTCACCAGGAACAGTTTGTGAAAGAGAAGCAAATGAGACGACTAGGGTACCGTGCACGAGGAGTCCGTCTTTGACAACTGTAATCGCGCGGCAAGTTCATCATTCCCCACTAACACCCCCTTCTTCGTCGGAAAGAACCTTTCAGGTGAGTTTTTTCCAGATATACTGCACGGGTTTGCATGTTTTCGAAATTCTATCAATTCGGTATCATCTACCGAATAATTAAGTACTCGAAAAAATGTCAATTGTTGAGGGTTTTGACGTATCTTAATTTATCATATTCAAGATGGTAATAAAACTGTTTCAAAAATTGTCTATTGAATTTTACTAATCGAATACTTTTTGCTGCATTACTATCTATATTCTTTATATTTTGTAAAAAATGCGGAAAATGCTCCGTTTGTTTACTTATTAGAATGCTATAGACATACATTTTTGTTGCATTAATGCACACAAGAAAAAAATATCTGTCTTCTGAAGAAAGAAAAGGACAATATATTTCGAAATAAGGGTACATCACGTGATGGAGTTGATTGAAACCCTCAGACAACAAATCAATAGTTTTTCAGAGAACAGTATCGGTATTGTTCAAAGAAATTTTTATTGTTCGGTTTAACAGATGTAGCAAACTAATACATATCGAGTACTCACGGTCTTTCGTTCACGTGTAACTTGAGTTTTAGAAGCTTTATGAACTTCACACTTGTTTTGAGCTTTTATTGACCGATAACTTCCCGTTCATAAAATGTTTCGCGGTCAAATATAAGTTCTCTTATACGTGCCTATGTATATGTATGCACATAAGTACCAAAAACCACGCGTTGGCGATTTTCAGTTGGCAAAATCAAATGGAAAAATAAATCTTTTCAGAGAAGGTCCAGTTTTAGTTAGGGCAAAGACATCTAATATTCGTTTGTATTTAACCCCTTGACCTATAACAACGTGTTAGACTCGTGCATTTTCTACAATATTTTCACTGTCGATTACGCGATAATGCGTGATGACAATTTTACGCAAGTAACTGATCATACACCATCGCATAAGGAGTCTATGTTCACTTAATGGAAGCTCTGCGGTTGGTAATTTAGGATTGTTACCCCTTTTAGATCGACAACGAAGGTAATAAAATTACGAAAGAAAATCGTAGGTCAAGGTGCTAATTCTTTTTAGATAAAAAAGTAGTTTTTCTTGCAATTGAAAGAAAAATCAGAATTTATGTATTCACATAAATACAGGATGATTCGCTAACTGGTGGTACAACCGATCAGGAAGTGATTCTATATAAAAAAAATAAGTCGAAAATATAGCATAACATTTTTTTTGTACGAAGCTCGGTTTTTGAGAAAATTGTTTTTAAATATTTCTATGAAAGTAGGCATACAACAGAATTCTGTATTTAACAAGATGGGTAACATTTTCAACAATTTTTTTTCAACAATCAGTATAACAAACACAATTTTGAGCCAAAACAATAGTTTCAAGCGAGATCCATTCAGTAGAGACAGTTAAATGCACGCATAGGCGGCGAATATTTAAAATCGATTTTCTCGAAAATTAAGCATCATATGAGAAAATCTTATTTTATGTTTTCGATTTATTTTTTATGTCCAATCTCTATGACCTTTCAAAATTTTATTTATTCTTATATTTATTATTTTTAAGTACATGAATATTTTAAAGGTACTTGTAACAATAAGCTTGTTCTCATTAATATTCCTTTATTCGTGATCATTTTTTGTCATTATTTAAATAATTTATAATTTATATTACAATTGTAGAGGTGTATCTATTAAACTAACTCATAGTTGTATCTCGAAAATCGCGCCTTTTTCCTTCGGTCACTTTCAAAGCAATATTAATTCTCGCATTACATATCAGTAACAAGCATCTTCATTCTAGGACTGACTTCAATTAGTTCAGTTTTGTATTATTAATCGTTATGTCGTTTCATTCTATTGAAAAATAAGCGATGAACACAGTAGTTATACGTGGGGAAAGAAGCAGTAACAGTAAGAAAGGGAACTAGTGCACCCAGTTTACAATTACCTGGAAGGGAAAATTGAGGAAGAAAATTGTACTGTCTATAAAATGACACTCAATAATAGAAACAAGCGATCGATTGTTTCAGAATAAGTGCTTTTAACTCAGTTGTTGTGAAAAATTGATCATTTGTCATATCTACTACTTAAGAAAACACATACTTACACGAATAGCTGATAATTGGCGAACACGTAACAAAAAAACGATCTTTGTCAAATGTGTCTTTTTCTAGGAATGCAGAAAGATATCTACTGTAATATCTTCGATTACTGATCAATTGATTAGTTTTTTTTAAACAGAATATTCTTAATGTTAATAGACATGTTGTGTTTTGACCTCTAGAAAGTATTCGTTGTCTTTGTTTCTTTTTATCTTCTTCTTATCTAGATTGGCGATAACATTGAATCCCCGTGTCAGTGTCGAGTGCGTGAATACCTAGATTTGAAATTATTTCAATTGTGCTACTTCTCAGGATTAGTCGAAAGAAGTAAGAAGTGATTAATAAAGGCAGGGAAAACCTCGATACCCGATCGAACTGACCCATTGTATCGGAAAATCCATTCCCTGCATTTTGATGAAGCTTCGAATCGAATCCATATTTGCATACGAAGAGAAATCCGCCCAAGTCACGCAATGGGGGTTTTGTGGTATCGTAAATGCCCTAAAGTATACCGTGAAGCGACCAAGAAGCGGGTCAAACGTTTGACGAATGTCGGAACTCGACAAAAGGCAATGGGATGCAATTATGGCTGATTGAATGGAAGTAGAAACTCGGCTGGCTACAGTTTTACAGGTGACACGTAACAGCCAGCGAACATATTAGGATATCTGGGGCACACGCGCGTCATACGATCTTGATTTCGGTCATCAAAATCTTTCTTACCCTCTCACCGCGCACCGCTCCGAGCCTCGACCCGAAACTGGACCATGTCATCTTCCTTGCGTATCTCAGGATTTGTCATATCTCATACTTCCTTTCTAACTCCCTTCGTCTCAACTGCTTTCGCGTATTACCCCAACTACTTTTCGAACGCTTCATTTTCAGGGGGAATTTCTTTTTCTCTTGATGGAATATGGATTTCCTTAAGATTTTTTTATGAAGAAACTATAAGTGTGGTAAATTATTTTCAATCTGTCTCTACATTTTTATTACAATAATGTTTGTTAGACAAGATTCTGTTTCACATTCTATGTACCTATATTTCTTCTCAGGCATCGTATCCCGTTTTTGTTGATTGCCATCATATATTTCTTCTGTAAAATAGACTTCTTATTTTATACATATTTTATACCTACGTAGTTATTGTTTGATGAAGAATGATACAAAAATTAAAATATTTGAGAAAATGGCGATTTGTTGAACACATATAGTCAATTTTACTCTAAAAAATGATTCAATTTCTTTTGCAACAAAAGGAAAAATTACAACAGAAGAAGAAATCCCCTCTTTAAGGTATTGTGACTATGCGTGTAAAAACCCATTTATCACGTCGACGATTATAAATCAACTGTTTCTGGATTTAATTCCTAAGACTGCGTCGTTCATTGAACTGTATCTTCGCTCATTAATTCAAAGAAGAGTCAAGATTAGGAGAAACCTTTTTTACGAAAATCGCATAATTGAATTAGTTAAGAAGAAGAAGAAATTTTTGTTATTTCATTCATCATTGGAATATATTGGAACGTGTGAAATTCTTATTGAACGTTTAAAAAACTTGAGTCACTTGATAATTTTGCATAGGTATTTAGATGCTCGTTTGTAAATGACGTCCATTTTTAACCATTGAATAGATATCGTAAGACGTATTTTATCTAGCAGTTTTGTATGTATGTTTGTCGTAGAATACCTACAATTTGTCGTAAAGTACTGGTTCGAAAGAGGGTCACGGATGTTATGCGTAATGATTTTTGCTCAAGCTTCAATACTGTTTCTGCTTTACTTTTCGCCAATTAACGTTAAACCTTGACTATAGCTGTTTATGAATTATTACTGAAATGTTGTTTAATACAAACTTTTCGTAGAAAAAAACTTTGAAGTAGTAACCATAAAAATGTAACATTTATACCTTTACCTACTCCTAGACAAATGCTTGAACAATAAAAGTCATTTACGAATAATCATGAGACAAGGAGACGAAGTTCAAATCGAGATCGAATTCTGCAGTCATACATTCGTATACAACAGGGTTTCTCTATTTCTTTTATCACCTAGCCCGTACAATTTGGTGTCAGAACCCCTGAGGGCGATATCATCCCCGCTGAGAAATCCTGGTATGCAGGGTGTTCGGTTATAGGTGGGGGAAAATTGAAGAGGCTAATTCTTCGTCATCAATCTAAGGAATAAAATCTTCATTCATTTCAGAAGTCACTGTCCGGAGTCCCCCAATTGTCAGCTGTCAGCTGCACAGATGTCTCCTTATGTTTTATGGCGTATAACGTTATGATAACCTCTTTCTTCAAACGCATACAATTAACTAAAAGAGGCTCAAATGCAATTTTCTTATTCCTAATCTTTGTATTATCTTTATGTCTAGAATAATTCATTAAACACTCCTTTGTCTACAACCGAACATTCTGTAATCATAAAAGAAGTCATTTAAACCCTTTGAGTGCTCAATATGGTCAAAAATATACAGTTTGTTATTGAGGTTACGTGCATTGTAAATAATAATACAAATTAATTATAAATGAACCAAACAAGGGTTAATCATTAAATACATGATTAATTTCTGCATAGATTTTTGTATTTATGTACAGGGTGGGAAAAAATTAAGCGATATTTTAATTTGTAATTGTTACTTTCAATAAACAAGATACATAAGTACATAAAGTAAATTTTTATGTCTCACTTTTAATGAACATATTATATTATTATATATAAAAAATTCGATTTTCAGCCGAAAAACACATTTTTCTTGTAATTCACAATTTTATGTAAAAAGTACTGGCAACTAATTTTCTGTTTTATTGTCAACTCGCGTGTGAAATAAATGATTGAAATGCAGTGCTGCCAAGAAACTACTTCAATATAAAATTGTTGTCTAATTTTTGTACGCGCTGTATTTATTGTTTGAGCAAATAGCATAGGAACACTGGCAACACTGAACGACTTAAGTTTAAATACCTAAATTACGGTAAGAAGTGTTACACTTTGAAATTAAACCTACGTTGTAATTCAATACTTAGTTGACGTTTACGACGTCTACTTAGTTGAAGTCGTAAAGACTTATTTTTGGAAAATTGAAAGTTTAGAAGGTCGCAGAGTTTCTAATAGTTTTCACCCAGAATGTGTAAATTTAGAAAAAATAACAAAATGCAAGTTCTAGTTTATTACTAGTTTTCGAGACTGTAATTATTAAAAGTTTAAACTTGGGTCAGTAGCAAAATAATCATTTCTACTGACATGTTTATAATATCTCTATATTGCAAACCGTTCGATTTTGATAATTAGATTCTTGCATGGTATGTTTTTGAAGGTAGTAAGTACGTTGACAAATATGCTAAAAAATGTAGGTAATCCTCGGGCAACGGATTTCGATAAGGTTATGCCCAGACCTCTAGAGAAGACTAAGGAAAGAAATCATGTCTTTACTTGTTATTAGTTCTTTATATCTGGATACGTTTTTCTCGTGTGCAACTGGTTAGATTGAAAATGTATTTTTAATTTCGGTTAAAATGTAACGAATAAATAAATGTGCATACTGATATGGTTTAAAGGTCCTTATGGTTGATGGTACGATCATAGGTACACTGTGGATTTTTATGTTTTTATGGAAATTTGAAACGTGTAAAACATTGCAGAATTCACGTAATATTAAAAAATATACAAAATAGGAAAAGTAAAACGCAAATTATAATTTTTGATAGTCGAATTCTAGTTTGTTAAGTGTATTTATGAAAAAATGAAATTTTACAAAAATCGGCAATTTAATCGTAAGGTAATTAAGTAACTGTTTATAAAAAAATAAGAAAACTTAGAAAAGGAAAAGCTATCAGAATTAAGGTCTAACGAAACTGTAACACATTTAGACATTAAAAAATATTTTGGCTCTGTACATGCCAATTCTGATTTACTTGATGTACTTGCCACTAATATCTAGTTAATTAGTAAAAATCCAACTGAAATCAAAATTTATTAATTAGATTTTTTATCTAATACGATCGGGACATAAGAAAAGGAAAATAGTAGTTATAATATTTTTCTAGTGTGACATTGCATAGTATAGTATTAATCGTTTGAAAAATGGAAGGCCATTATAAAGATGATTGAGGTTGAAATAGCTCGTATAGAATTAATATCGTTTGCTATTATTGATCCAGGAGGGATGTGAATCATGCGTAGTCGCAACTCGTGTCTACCGATACCGGTGCAGACTTGTAATAATATTCCGCGGTGGCGAGTCTCGTACCCGATTCTACGCATGCACCTATGCGTGTATCGTCAAAAGAGACACGCCTAGGTCGACAGCATTGTCAGAACTGGCGCCTATGTGACAATAAGCTTCGGAAGAAAAATCGAGGCTCTGTGAACACAGGTGCGCCTGGCGCGACAAGATGCTCTTCCCTTCCCTTCGCTTCTCTTCTTCTTCTCTTTCCTTTCAAGTATCTGTTACACCGATTTCGATACACCAACTAATATCTCATGCCTATTTTTATCTCTTTAAACTCTTATTCTATTTATACGTATATAAATATATCATTTATATAGAGTGTTTTATAGCAAGTGTCAGAAATTTTAAGAGGCTATAGGATAACGATGGCCAAACCGTAGCTAGATATATATTGTGCCTCTTCGATTTTGGAAATCCTCTTAGAAACATTTTTTCGGGAAAACCCACCTTCATTTTCATAGCTCGTCTCCGAGTACAAAAGTATCTTGGGAAAAATTCAATCCAGGGATGAAAAAATAGAGGCTTTGTCCTTTAAAGTGCGTCTGATTGTACTGCCATATATTTTTTTTCACCAAGTCGCAGAAGCTTAAAGACCGACAACTTTGTCGACCCAAAATTGGGGATCCTTTAATTTTGCTGGAAAGTATATAGTAATAGTCATATGTATAAAATACTGTTGTCATATAGGATGTGATTTTCGAGGATGGTAGGCGAAATACGGCTATTGTTACGATTGGGTTTGACTACCAGTGTTATGGGACAAAAATCAAGGATTATGAAATTGCGTCTAGGGCTTCGGTATAGAGTTATTCTCACAAAAATGTTTTGTACCTGTTCTATTGTCGACGTGCATTATCCAGGTTAGTCATAGTAAAGCCAGTAGAATAAATCTCTGATCGGACATATTTCACTTGTTTTTTCATTCTTTTTCCCAATTTGCCTTATCTTTATTTTTGTATACACATAATTATGAGAGGTATGTATATGTATCAGCCCCTTATTATTCAAGCACATAATTACTGCTCAACTGTTTAAAAACTAAAAGACTTCTCCCTATATAATTACAGTTATCGTCGCGAAATGAAAAAATCATTTAAGGTTTCCAAGTAATGGTTCATTATTCCATTTTCAAAATTATTTTAAAACTAGGCATTTGAATCAAAAGAAAATAAAACGCACTAAACTAAAAGAAATCATTTTTTTTCAATGTTACATTTTTAGTTCTAAAATTTCACCGATACATTGTCTTCTCACAATGTTTAACTGTATTTTAAAATGCTCTGTTCATAACGATATGGATTAGTTTTGAACAGCTTTTGAACAATTAGTTCAGAACATGTCGACTTGTTCAATATCGCAGTCTTTTACTTTGTTGCAGTGCAAGCAGTGTGGAAAATCCTTCAAACGTTCCAGCACTTTGAGCACTCATCTCCTGATCCATTCAGACACCAGACCATACCCCTGTCAATACTGCGGGAAGAGGTTTCATCAAAAATCGGACATGAAGAAGCACACTTACATTCACACCGGTAAGTTTAATTTACATAATTAAAAAATGCTTGCCAGGGAGCTCTGGTATTCCGTTACAGAGAGTGTTGTGACGAAAGTTAGAAGAAGAGTAGAATTATCGAGTTAACGATGGATAAAGTTTCTTTCGAGTTCGCGCATCCAAAAGAAAAAGTAACTATGTAGCCGAGGAAACCTTGACGGTTGTTTTCGAATTATTTATGCGAGCTGTCCCGCTTCTAATGCGCTCGTTCACTTATTCTATTATTCAAACTACCTTTGCGTCGCGACCTGCCGCGCCACGGCGTGTGATCGTTGAAAGCTTCGACTGCTCTACCATTACAAATCATCAGACATTTCGAGTTTATAACTTTACCAGTTTTCCCTTTTTCACCTTTACCTTCACGTTTCTAAGACATTTGTAGCAACAGTTTTTTGTTGTCACTGACTACGTGTCTCTGTGAAACGGTGCTCGAGAAGGAAACGATGGTATTGCGTGGTAGACGTGGCATCTATGGATTATAACGAGTAATAAGGAAAGCAAAAAAAATCGTATCGTCCTGTAGACCGCACCTTTTTGATCGACGCGGCACGTGCATGTTAACGCTCACTATACATAGGAGCAGCTACCTATAATATGACAGGACAGAACGCATCCTCAGCAGGGTGCATCCACCCCCGATATGGGGTGTTTGTCACTCTCACATTTAATACGGACTTGTTTACATGGACACGTATGTATCGCGTATGCTTCCTGAGTTTTATATGCCCGTGAATCACGCAGGGAGAAGTACGATTCAGACCATGCAATATATTGCTAGTTTTGTTATCGACATTAAATATATGCAAGAGGAAACATAGGAACGAAAGTAGAGTTATCGCTATATCAACTTAAAATATTGCTAGATACCCAAGTATTATGTATGTATGTATTTGTGTAGAGTATCGCTCATACGTATTCAAGCACAAGTTCGAAAGAGGTTCGAAAGTGGTTTTACAAATTTGAAAACGTATAGATTTATTGGTAGCAACTGATATTTAGTCTTTATATTTGTTACATACCTATACATACCTAATACTATTAAATTTAAAAATTAATTATGTAATAATTACAATAATTGTAGGTATTTTTATCAAATTAATGATTAGTTTCGATGAAAGATGAGTTTTATCAGTGAAAAATTCTGAAACAGTTCAAATACTTACGTGTCGTACTGTATTCCTACACTCCAAATTTCTATACCTTTATGATACAATGTCATCTTGCTACGATTCATCTATCTTCGGGTATCTCTTCATTCCACAGAACAAAAATATTCTGTAGTTCCTTTTTGTCATATTGTGCTGTCTTTTTGTTCCACTTTTTTTCTTCACCATTAATTTATGGAGAACATTTAGAAAATAAATGTATGCTTGAAAATGACTTCTTAGTAGAAAAAGGGAAGAAAAAAATGAAAGACGAAGTTACTTGAGTGAAGATGTACATACAATATTTCTCTGTTTTACAGCTTTATACATTTCCCATCTGTTACTATTCATTCACTTTTCCTACGCGACGCCTCTAGTCGTAACAGCTACTATATTCAAAAGTTCCTCCTACAAAATGAAATGAAAAACTCTCAATTTTTATTGAAATGGAAAGTGATTAATTTCTGTAATCTTAGCGAATTACAAATTCTTCCAAATATATATTGAAGCACGTATTTCAAATGACTCGGGAAGTTAAAAAATTGAAACTGTATGTGCATATTTGGTCAAAAATAAAGTGACCACAGTTATATCAACTAGTAGGTACATACTAGATTACCCTTTAAATAATGTTGCTTTCTATTTCACATGTTCATTCAAAAAATTAGGAATCCTTCGAAGAACCTCAAAAATTATCTGACAGCTAGAAAATGGGAGTAGAATGAAATGCTTGATAACGCTATAAATAAAAATAACACTACGTATTAATTGCTTTACGAATATAATGATTTTTAAAATCATTATTTATAAGATAACCTAATACATAGATCTATGAAGCTGTGAAGTACACAACTTTACTCAATGGATCCAGTAATTTTTCATATTCATACCTCCTTTGTAAGTTATTCTTGAACATGGATCGTGTTATCTTTATTTATCTATTACACTCCATCAAATATCACCTAACTTTGAATAGTACATGCTCAGTTTTTTTGTTCTCATTTAAAATTTAAAAATTTTGTGACAATTTCTTTTTAAATTTCTGATAAAAGTGATTGTTAATCATTTTATTAGGATATTGCGACTTCCGAATTAGTTTCTAAAAGCTATATAGTTGCAACTATTTTTGTAATCTATATTACAAAGTGGGCATATTTTGTGTGAACCATTTCTTTTAAATGATTACTCTTTGGAAATTAAAGAGTATTACATATATACATAATAGGCGCCTTTGAAATCAAATGCCATGAATTGTCACGGAAGGTTCCACAATAATAAATTGAAATTTATTATAAATTGAAATTAGTGTCTATCTAATGTTACTTCACACTCCACATTTGGCGTATTTTCCTTACTTTGTTAAGATACCTCATTTACAAGTTCGACTATGTATTTTATCCAGATCAAGAGAATAAAGTGTCAGAAAATTTTTATGTTGTACTATTGCATGTTTGACCTATGAAAAAGGTTGAATAGAACATGAAAAATGACGTTTTAATTAATTCCACCTGGTTGAGTCTTAAGCCGGAAGAGGAAAAGATCAGCATAAGAATACCAGATTAATTCTAAATTTGAATCGTTCGAGACATGTGCGTTCCACTGGAATGCGACAAATCTATTAACGGATTACCGACATAGCTTTATTGGTATGCAGAAAATGCAAACATGTGTATCATATAGGTACAGTAGAGCCTCCCGCTTTCGAGCTAATAGGGAGACAAAAGTGGCAGGATAAGGAAATTTTCAGATAATAGAATAATCGCCTTTTTAAGTATTAAATTTCATTTATTCAAACAGAAACCAAGAATAAATGAGTTCGTTTAAATATTGATGGGGGCCCATGCACATGTTTCGGCTGCATAGCTGCTAGAACACACAACTGTTCCAACATAAGTAATTATTTAGAATACTGGATTTCATTTTCAATGTCACTTTTTTCTTTTTTAATATCTATGATTATAGATCGAATGATACCATGTGTTTTTGCCAATTTTGTTGCACTTGTATCACTTTCGAGAGTTTTAATTATTTCATATTTTCTTTCAGTAATTAAAACTACACGTTCTCGTTTAGCTCCCATTATATTCGTGTAAATTGTGTGTAAATGTCACCAAGGAATGTTGTTCGGATAACAGAACATTCAGGTAATAGAATGTTTGTATATTAGAATATTTGGATACGCGATATAACTCAATTTTCTCAAGTATATGTAACACTTACGCAAAAGTGTGAAAATTCCTAAAATTCAAGTAGATGGATAATCTCGTACATTTTTATCATTCTCAATCCAGGTTTTTATTCATTTTATGAAACTATATCATAAGGACTTGAAAAGAAAAAACCACGAATAGGGATCTTCTGTACATTGTTTTCTTTTTAACGCAATTTCATAACGACTACCGAAAAACTGTAGAAACAAGAAGAAAAAAAATAATATCTAGGAAATAAGAAATCTGATATGGCAGTAGTGACACTTAACGAACGATTTAATCAAGTTCTCCCACAGAAGCGACCGGAAGGAGTGTAGGAGTGATGGGAAGGTAGTGTTTGTCATGGTCTAAGGGAGTTTCCGGTTAGACACGTGCCCACCACGGGGCTCGTGTCCTTTTCTAATTAGCATCAGCATCGTAAGGGCTGAAAGTATGCTCCCCTTTTTATCCAGCCGTGTAAACGTTTCTCTTCCCTCTACCGCACTATGCTAAAGTAATGCAAATTTAATGTCTCTTCGTCGCGATTTTTTTACCCTTCTGGAATGAATCAAAAGTTTAGCACATTTTAATTGATAAGTACGCTGACTAGAATATTTTAATCACTAATTGCCTGTAAGCAGAAATCGCTACCTACTATGCTTAGTAATAATTTACGAGCCAATCATCTTTAAAGAATCGTTAAATAGATTCAATTCCAGTGACAGAATATCGATTTGAATAAAGTTTTTTAGTTTATTTTCTCATCTCTGAAACACTTCATAGAATAATTGTCACAAAATAAGACGTTTCACCACGTAAGAAGGGCACATTGGTTAGATACATGGGTACATATCGCTCATTTGTCGCAGCAGTCATATAACTCGAAAATTAGAATTTTTTTAGAAATAAGGCAATAACTTAATATCATGTAAGATCCACTTTTTCAGTCCTAAACGATACTGTAGAAATATAATAGTTTTCAAAATTGTTCACTGTCAAGCTCAGTTTCCTTGTGTGCAGATGTAATGCGAGACGTTCTAATGAACTTTCAATATTAAAGCATACATACATACCTACCTACTTGAATCTTATAACACCTCTGTAATGTCATAATAATATTGAAAGTTTCTACATTAAAAGGGCCGATACGCTTTCTAAACAGTAATATTGCCCGATTATTTGAGTTAAATAAAATTGATGTGTAGTTACACGTAATTTGATACTTCGACAAGTTTGTAGAAATTTTTGCGTAGAAATGACACTCACTGGTAAATAAGTGTGCAAACTGAATACTAGATGCATAATTAACAGTAAGATAAAGTTGCTGCAAGAATTATGTAATAGAGCATAGAGTATACAGTTGTAGTTTTTCAAGTGTATCGTGAAATGCTAGCTAAACGCATACATGTGTTAGCCTTTTTAACGTGTCTCTGTTTTCCGTTGTCGCGCTGATAAAAGCAACCTTGGTAGATAATACCACTTAATTGCTAGACGATTATAAAACCACATTGACGACTAGTATCGAATTCTAACAGATCGATAGAAAATACGAGGGGAACGAACATACAATCGAAGCGTTCTTGTGGAAAGTAGCGTAACTATTAAAATTGACAGATTTTATTTTGCGTTAAAAAAACATTGTACGCGGCAAATAAAACGTTTTTTAAACAAAAAAAAAAATTTTTTTCAATTTTGGCACTTAAGCTTTTTTCTACAAGTATACTACAATCAGTTTCCAAAATAAATGCTCCAAAAGCTTTTTTACGACTGATTAGATATTTCTTAATTTGTCAATTTAGAATGGTTATGCTATTTATTTACATAAAACGTAGTCCATTATTATAAGTGTAGGTACATACCTGCTCGATTAAATTTCATTGAAATTTACTTGGTTATATTTTAACGATTTTTATGAGTCATCTTCACTAGTATTTTCTGTTATCGTTCATACTATTAAAGTCCGACGAGAAAAGTAAATAAGTATAGTAAAGGTGAGCACGAAAGCTTCTACCGTTCGAATAAATTTTCGTCAAACCTAGAATGAAATATGTGTGTATGTAGGTATCGTACTCAATTTTGTTTTGGTAATTAAATAGAAAGGTAAACATATTGAATCTTTATTTTGTATCTCGTTTTTGGAACATAATTTCCATTTAGAATAGCTCGTTAAAATCACCATCTTTTGCTTACTTTTATTACATATTGTATACTATGGTGAGAGATAGTAATCAGCGCTCAGTACTTTACTATACACGACATAAATTAAAGAACATAAATATATATGTAATGTGAAAAAGAGTAATTGATTTAAACTGAACACTTAAGGGAGGTATTAGTTGGAACAAGGTTTATCATTTACGACAGGACTGTTAAACCCAGTTCACGATTTATGTCGTGCATGGGTTCATTTGCATGAGGAAAATTTTCTAATTCATTCACAAAGATAATATGAAAATTATAGGAATTAGAATTCTCGTTATTAGAATATGTGCGCTAGTCCTTACAACAGAAAAGTATTGCTATTTATTGTTCGTAACATAATATAAAATTGATTCCATGTTTCTTCCAGTTACATTTCTAGGATTAGTTGAATAAGTGATGTCTGCTTAGCGTACAAGATACATACTTTTTCACTGACTACATGTGTACATATTTATATTATGTACAAGGTATTCGAAGATAAGTGTCAGTATCGCCTCTAAATTTTAAGAGGCGATTCACCCCTCAAAAATATAACGAAAATTAAGAATGATGAAAATGCGTTTAAGCATCTGTTTCAGAGTCATTAATTATTGCGGAAACGTTTAAAATTCATGTGGAATGTGTCTGACTTGAGACTTATTTTACTGAGTTTGCTATGCCTAACTTGAGACTTATAGTAATAACTTGGCTGTGTCTGACTTAGGATTTATTCTACTGACATTGCTGTGTCTGACTTGAGACTAATTCTTCTGATTTCTCTATGCCTGATCTGGCTAGTGTGTATTCGCAGTAGATTAAGTTCTATGTTAGACATATTTCACGTAAATTTTAGGTTTTCTCAATAATTAATAGCTCTGAAACATAGCCTTATACTCAATTCTATCATTCTTGATTTTCGTTTCATATTAGCGTGTAAAATCACTCCTTATAATTTTGAATATTATCAAGTAGCCTCTATGTCAGACTAATATTAGGTTACCTCGATGTAGTATTTTAGATTCATGTCTAACTAATTGCAGGAATCTTTCTATTTTGCCGACACATTCACTAACGAACGAAATGTGTATAAAAGCTTTCACAGACCAATGCGAATTTTCCACAGCGGCAACGAATTCGTGGTAAATCAAGAAAATAGACATACGAATTCATATTGATGCGAACTGGATGCCACCAAAAATTGACCGTGAAGAATTTACTTTAGTCTGTGAAAATCTGAAATATTATTTCGTAATGTAGAATTATATCTTTTCACAGGTTTATGTTAAATGTTATATCGAAAATTAAATTATATGTGCGTACAAGTACCAGCTCAGGTTTCCATAGCGAAAGCAGTGAAACGACGTAAATAATAAATAGTCTTTCTAAGCAATTACTTATAAATTTACTAAATGATATATTAAACGGTGGGCTTATTCTTTTCTGTTTTCTAATCAAGCAATCAAACTTTTGTTCAAAATTTCATTTTTAAACCAATGCGTAGTTAAGTGCACTTAACTATATTTTTATCCCTGCGATAATATAGTTTCTAGCATTTGTGATACAATTTTAAAAGACGTGTTTATACACCTTTTTATCATTTTTTTCTTATGATTTATATAACTTTTACCTGTTTGGTGACTATTTATTCGCTCCATATTTTCTTCAAGATACTCAAGTTGATATGTAGTCGTTTCAATCTTTTCTTCGATACTTTGCTTAAATACTAGTTTTAGATGCGAAAGTGATTAGATGTTAGATGAAAAGCTATCCACTTGCTTCAAAACAATTAATTAGTCTAAAAACAGATTTAACAGATTGAAGTGATTTAAAACTGTTCTGTTAGGTAATATGGAAAAACAAGATTAGAGACTTATGTAGTATTGAATTTTTGAGTATTTAGATAAAATGTATACATATACTTACAGTACAGGGCGTCAGGAGAAATATCATACAACAATATGTTGATACCTCGGATAATTGTTCTGTCGAAGAGAAAGACTTTTTAAAAATAAATAGAATAGTGGAAACTTTGTGATCAATTTTCTTAAGTTTCTCGAAAATGATGGAAGAAATATAGAGGTATTTTGAGGAAAGGGTAAGTTTCCTGTGGACATGGAAGCTAAACAACCGATGATCTTACTTCCTGCATACGTAGTAGTAAACTGCAATTGAAGGAATGACAGAGAGTTGAAAGTATGTGTCTAAGAATGTAGATGCAGTGACAAAGTTTTATTCAAAGTGCATTTCTTTTCTTAACGCAGGCACATTACAGGAAAATTGCATTCTTTAGCTGATATTCTCAGCAAAATTGTCCCTGCCTCAGGGAGTTATTTATTTAAAAATGTAGCGTGTCGAGACCGATTTCAATTTTATTCCTAATTCTATATTATTTCTCGGAAAAAACAGTTTCGAACAATAGAATTTTGTTCGAAGGAAACATACGTGGAAATATTCTATTTTCAATTGTTGGGAAAATGAAGAATAGTCTCTCACAGAAAATTGAAAGTAAAGTCCGACGTAAGAAATAATGAAAAATGTATATTTATTTACACTCGTATGCGTTTTGAGGATAATTTCCATTTAACGTGACTTGCAGTTGTACGTAACGCTGAGAAAAGTTTGAAACGTTTTGCTCCCTGAATTTTGTAATTTATGCGACGCCATTACATGAAGTTCATTCAGCGATCCTTGCATAATTAATTAGGCAAGCTGCTACCAAAACACACGTACACACGGACACGGAACAACACATCCACTGCTATCATTAAAATCGGCCACGAAGTAAACGTTTCAGTCGGTAAATATTTAAGTCGGCCGGTAAGGGTTCGGTAATGAGAGTTGAGATGGATCGATATGAGCATATATGTGTAAGTACTTCGGCAGTCACCGACACTCTCGATAAATATTATCCATCGACAACAATTCTTTTTCAATTTCAACTTCGTTTTTGCACAAGCGTGAGATTCTGCACTTGTAATTAATAACTCAATCGTAACGAATTTTTTACACCTTCCGATTTCATTCAATTTAATCTTACTTTCTTCGGAATATACAATAGTCTGTTATCGTTACTGCTTCTTTCAAGCAAAGATCGAGTTTGTTTCTGAAAATTCTGCTTTTAATGAGATTTAATGAATATTCAGGGTATCAAGATAAAAAATTGTTCGATTTCCATATAGTTTATTTTCGAGATATCTGCATGACAATAGGCAAACGTAGTCAAACCACGGCTGTTTTAAACATTTGTTGCAGCTTCTGGGTTCACATTATTAAATCTACTTTATAATATACCCGTTTTCTAAGAAACCTTCAACCCCTTGCACTCAATTAGCGACTATAAGTCGACATTATGAAAACGAATTCATAAATCTTCTAGCGCAAAGGGCTAATCTAATATAATAGCGATATCTACTACCACAATCTTTGAACTATTATACAGGGTGTTCAGCTAAAGGAGGAAGAAACCGTAGGCATGATTCTGGATGTCAAATTAAAACATAAATTAATAACAGTTGCGTTTCCGAGTAATTAATTGTTAGAAAAATTCTTAAAATAATTTATTTTAGTGACAATACATTATTCTGATAACATTGCTACGTCTGACCTGGTATGTAAATCGGCAGTAGAATAAACTTTCAATTAGACATACTTTGGAAGAATTAATAACTCTGAAACGAAGCCTCAAGTTCAGTTTAGTTAATTTTTATTTTTGTTCTATTTTGGCACGTAAAATTTGTTGTTGAACAACCTGTCCTATTACATTAAATATTGTTTCAACGAATGCTGCAGTTCTACGAGTATTTTTGGCTGCCGAAATATGGCTCCAATCGTAACAAGCTTTGACCACCACTGGTATATGGGGTAAACAACACTCACAGCCTGGCTCCCTAACTCACTCTACTGTAAAATAGAAGTGATTCTCTTTTCTACTTTGAGTAGATATGTACTTACGTTCATATGTAATCTCTGAAGCGCCTAAACGTGTAGTTTGATGGGCTTATAATAGCCTGAATAATAATAAGAATAATAAGCCTGAAATTCGAAGGTAGTTTTCCCATCTAGAATTAAGTTTTTTCATGTAGAATTACCAGCATTCAGCTTGGACCACCTGTTATAAAACATCTCGTATATAATAATTGAGTGTGCAAGAAATAATAATGTTATTTCTTGAAACTTCGGTTATTCTAAAGTTATAACTATACAAATTATTTATGTTTACTTAATTATTTGTAGAAGTATAGCTTAAGAGTACGGTGCAGGAAGTTGAACAAACGTTCTTTTCTGTCTGAAATGAGAATAACCAAAAGAGTTTTTAAAAGATGTTATACTTTCATTGCGACATTTTACTCTTCTGACGTGCAAAGTAGAATTTCTACACTAGCTACAAAACGATGTTATTGCGATCAGAATGCAAAATACGATCAATTCAATATCACGGAACTCTCCGTTTTGTGTTCTTTGTTTAGAAAAGTATCTATTTAATGAAATATTAAAAGTACAATGATTACAGTGCAGAACACTATCACAAGAGAATAATTTTATACTTCAATTCAATTTTATACTATGGAAAATGCATAAGTAAATAGATATGGAACGCACTACAAAAATTTAAACTTGGAATAGCACACTAGAGTTCTTCGTGGCCCCAGGTAGATACTGCAAAATAATTCCATAAATGTTTTTTAACGTTTTCAACATTTAAATTTTATGGTCTTACATTATGCACTTGAAAGTATTTCAATGAATTTTTATAGAATTTTTTACACATTCAACATGTGTAAACTTAAGAATCCTAGTGTGCCGTGTGGCAGTTCGAAAGAAGAGAGCACTATTCGAGGATTAATTAATTTCACTGTCTGAATGTTGACCTATTTCAGTGTCTTATAATATTTTCAAGTATCTCCATTTTTCGCATTATTTTCATTTTTATTTCACAGCAATAACGAATGGTTTAAAAAAATTAAACTAAGCGATGACATCACGCTTTAAAGCAAATAACCCAAGGAATTAAATATACAAACTTTAGGTTAAACTTATTTCTTGTCTATCGTAATCATTATAACACGAAAATATTTACATATGCATGATTTTCCAAAAACATCTTGATAGTACCTCCACTTACAAAAAAAAAAAAAATAATTTGTGAGATATGCACTTGTTGTATAATGAAAAGTTACGAGTGACAAGTAGACGAAATAGACTGTACACTACATTTAATTTACGAGAGACTCATTCTGATAACGAGATGGAACTTGATTCGGGAAAGCTTCTATAGAAGCATATTTCATTAGTTATAAAAGGGTTCTGGATGAAAAGCTGGCTGAACAATTACGATAATGGTATTTTTCTTTGCGCCGTCCTAATCGATGACACAAACGAACTGCTGCTTGCAATAACAAGGCGTCATAGTCACCACGTCCTACCACTGCTCGCGTTTATAACACAAGTGATCGTTTTGATAGGCACTCTGCGTTTTAATAGTTGCAGCATTTATATCGATGCAAATCAATGGAACACTTAATCTCGCGAAGGAATAGAAACGAAGAAAAGAAATGAAAAGAATAACAAAAATGTATGTGATAAGATTTCTAGAAGTTATCTATTGGACAACGCCTTTTCCGTCTCTTTACCTTTTTTAATCCATCTATTTTAGAGTTCTTATTTTAGTAATATGGCAAGTTGAGTTACAAACAGTTTTGTTTGTGTTCATTTTAATTGTCGGTGCGAAACAGCTCGTAAAGTCAACTCGAGTAAAATTAATTTCTCTTTGATAGAATCTTAGGTCAGTCCTACACCTTACGTATCTACTAGCTTTTTATCAGTGGTTTATAATCGTTACAACGTTTGTTTGGAATTTCACGAGAAAGCAGTTGTTTGCATGAATTATCGGACGATCATCGTTAGACTAATATACGAGAACTTTTTAACCGCGGTTTCTCTCTTATCCATAGTTTAATCCCCATTAAATACTAGTCTTAAGCGGTTCTATTGAGCAAATATTTTAGTTGCTACGAATTTCTTTTATAGCTAACATAAAAGCCTCGACAAGCTTTATTGGAATTCTAAATTTAAAACATTTTTCAAATATTACAACTAAGTGATCGGTAGAATAAAAAAGTAAAGGAAGATTTTCTACACGTAAAAATGAAATCAAAGGATTTTCGAAGTATTTTTTTTTCATATTATAAATAATGTCTCCTATAATACTAAGTTCTATTATACAAACCACAGATATCGACGTGTTACGTCGACAGCTCGTACATACAAATTTATGAATAAGGTAGAGGACCCAATTACTGACGTCAACGTGATTACTGACTACTACCGATTAAGCTATTTTTGATAAAACAACAAATAGACCTTGCGAAGTTCTACACAAAAAAATTAGCACGCAATTAAAACTGTAACTTATCTGAAAGAACAAATACTCAAGTCACTATTTTTATTAATTTTTTTTTAAGATACTTTCTTAATAAAGTATTAATAAAGAATTATCGTAATTCAGGGATAGATTGAGTTTTTTAATTTAATAATATGAGTGACTGTAGTAACTCCTGAGATACTGTATTCAAATTAATCAATTTTAAAATGAAAGTAGAGTAGATTGAAGAATCATCGAATTCTTGTATTAAATAAGCAGATTAAATAATGATAAATAGAATAAGGAACTGCATTTGGTCGAGAAATAAAAACACTTACACAATAACGTTAGAGTTAATCTGTGAAATGACAGTAATGAGGTTCTATAGTGTAAACAGTTTTGTATTGTAGATGTTATTATATCTAATCAAATAAAAAAGTGAATACTGTGTAAAAAATTAATTAGTAAATTTAAATCTACTCTTTGGAATGCCTTATACAAGGCATGCTATTTGCTATAGCTATTTTGTACTTACTACAGAGCTATAGAATTGTAAAAAAGAGCAAGCTACGTATAGGAATTTTAGAACGTCTTAGGGGACGGTGAAAACCAGTATAGTTATTAGACAACAGAATAGTTGAAAATGCATAATTACTTTGTTTTTCTTTTTTATTGAACATTTCAAATCTTTACAGGTTTATTTAATTATACGTCTATAATCAGTAGTTTAAAATTGTATTTACATAATAGTACAAGGCGTTTAGATCTGCATTTTGCAGTCTTTGAAGAAGGAGGGTATGTAGTGACATGCCTTAATATTTCGTTTCAACATAAACATCTCGATATTTAGCGATGGTTGGGAAGTTAGTTTTTGAAGCGAGTTGATTAACTTGAACCTTTGTGATTGATAGAGTTCGCATTGCCACAGAACATGATTTAGATTTTCGCTTTCGTTAATATATCTGCATTTAGGGTCTTTTATGATGCCAATACGTGCCACAGCGGCAGTTAAGTTCGAGTGATCTGCTCTGATTCTCTTGAATACTACAGTGAATTCTCTACTTAAGTTTTTGCGAGCGAACCAAAGGATTAGTTATACTATCATTGTAAACGCATTGAAAATCCTTCTTGCCCTTGGTTTGATACTGATTTTTTAGGATTTCGTTTGTTTACACTTTCACTCTTATCTTAGCGAGTGAACTGCAGATTTCACATATGTGAAATATATAACTATAATAATGTGAAATATATAACATATATAACTGCAATTCCCATATGTGATGGAATCCAGAATAGCTTAACCGAACTGTTATTTAAATTTTGATGAAATGAATTATACTTCTTCTTAATGTGAAGAATATACGGATTTGTTTTAACGCTTACTTTAGGTGCTTGTAAAGCTAGGAGGTAACTAAGAGAATCAGAGAAAACGAGAAAGCTGAGATCTTGATATTCCAGAGCGACGTCGAGCGCAGCATAATCACATCTGTGGAGGAATTTAAATGTAGTAAAATGTAACAAAGCAATATTTATGTATTTATTCATACACGGGGGATACTATTTGATAATATTCACAACATTGTTGGTTAATTTTTCTCTTTCCAACAACTTTGGAATATTTAGAGTTGCAACCGAATCGACGCGAGTGTCCAAGAATTTGCCTACTTGTAGGGGAATTGCGCGTTGGGATATTTAAGCTCTTATAAAAGTAAATGTACACTGCCGAACCATAGTTTATTATATCTTCTTTTAAAGAATTTTGCATATAATTTTTCCGTGCCACGTAGAAAAATACATATGCAAACATGACAACGTTTAATGTTTAATATTGATGGATTTTGCTTTGCAATTAGTAATAGCAATATTAAAACATTATTTTCGTTCATTAAAGCATTTAAACGTTTCCTGGTTGAAGCTCATTGTCTGAACGATGGTCATTTGCAGAGAGCATTAGATCAATTGATAAACGTGATGGTAGTTCAGCTGCAATTGCAGGTACTTCGAGTCTAGAATTTGATGAAATATTACGCATAACCAAAGAAATAAAAGTTATCACTTTATAATTACAAGGAATGTACATTCGTTACAAAATTTTATTCACTTGAATTTTCTTCAACGTTAGTTTGTATTATTATTGTTTGTTCGCAAAAAGTTAAAACATATGTAAGCGATAATCAATCTTTAACCCAAAACAAAAATATGTCTAAATGATAAATCCTTTGAAAATTTTGACATATGTAATTGCAAGAGATTATTATAGTTTTGCTACGAAGTATTTTGAGAATTAGTAACGTTACAGACGTTAATTTAATCAGTCACTCAGAAGATATGAAATTATGGAGTTATATTTTATTATTTGCAACCAATCGCCTTGTAGAGTTGTATTATGTGTTGAAAATTATTTACGATTGGCAGAAGAAATGTGAGGATATGTATCTATCGCATTAAAAACGAACTTTGTTCGTTGCTGACGTAAACAGATTATTCGAACTGTTTGTCATAACAGACTCATCACAATTTATAGGTTGATTCAGGTGTGTCCCGATCATCCTGACTCATTATTCCAAATCGTGTTCCCTTGCTTCATCGACTAACCGATGGGTTCAAGTTCACACATGTACATACATGTGTCGACACTTCGGGTAAATAAATCATCACTAATCGATTCCTGACTTGAGATTGGCCACATTATTTTAAAATTACGTACGACTCTCAAGGTAAAACTGACTTATTTTTATAAATCCTTCTTATAAATCTACATAGACAAACAAGTTGGGCTGTTGCTTCAGCGGTATTTCTTTCTTCTTATCTTATAACTTTTTCCTCTTTATTTTGATTTTGGTAACAAATGTAAATTGTCAATTATGTTTCTGTCGCAATTACTCTGCCGATTTTTTGAAGATCAGAATGAAAAGGCACAATCTTCTTCAGATTTCAGAGCTTTCGCGATAAATCTCTTTAAAGGATAAATTATCTATGGTCACTTTTCTATCTTATTTGTTACAAGAAAATGTAACTAGTAGAACTAGAACAATGTAACATTTTTATGTCAAATATTTACACATCTGTGGAGTGTCTAAATAATTAGCATGAAAACATATACTTATTTAGAGAATCGTTAATAGTCTAATCAATAGGAAGAAAGTCTTTCTTCGTTGTGAAAAAAGTCACAGGACATCGAAGCATTATCGTCACTATACCTTACACAGTACCCATAATTTAAGCGTGGATATTTGGAGAAAATTCACCAAATTATTAAAAATGCCAAACTAAACTTCATATCATAATTTTCTAAACATTTAGCTTAAAATATGAGTCATTCTATCTAATATATTTATTGCAAAACTCGTTTCGTGAACGTCAGTAAGCCATAATCTATTTTCAAGCGTAGATGTACATAGGGTGAAGCGGTAATCACTGTATAACCAGTCCCAGGGGTGCTTCTATGTGAGAAAAAAAATTTGGGCTGACATTATCTCATCTGAGGCTTCGTTTTCAAAAGAGATCAATGTTGAAGTTTGATTAACTACTGTTCGAAAGAAATCCTGTCCAAAACATTGCCCTTTATCCGTTTCGCGAGACATCTTTTGAGATGCGAACAATACTATTCGTGTTTCATGAGAAGGCTTATGAAAAGCATTGCCTCTAAGGCATTCAGCAGGACATTTTTCAAAAATGCACGAAACCCAAATTGTATTCAATCGTTTGTATAATATGACATACTTCTCTCGTACCTCCCGCGAATATTAGTTGATGAAAATTCGAAATCGGTTTAAAGAAAATGCCATTACAAATGTGGTGGTTTACAGACACAAAAGGCTTATTGGTATGCATAAATCGGATTGTTGAAATGTTGCAGGTGAGAAACCACACAAATGTGTCGTCTGTGGCAAGGCGTTCTCCCAGAGCAGCAATCTGATCACTCACATGCGCAAACACACTGGATACAAGCCATTCCAGTGCGGGCTTTGCGACAAGGCGTTCCAACGAAAGGTCGATCTGAGGAGGCATCGAGAAGGACAGCACCCAGCAGCACCAGCTCTCGACTACCGTTCCCTACAGCTACCCT
The DNA here is from genome assembly GCF_051401765.1 of Calliopsis andreniformis. Classification (NCBI taxonomy): domain Eukaryota; kingdom Metazoa; phylum Arthropoda; class Insecta; order Hymenoptera; family Andrenidae; genus Calliopsis; species Calliopsis andreniformis. The sequence goes on from NW_027480422.1 coordinate 41,080,794, forward strand.
CGCAATCCAGCGCCGCACGACACTCGCCACCGCTTCAACCGCCTTCTGCTTATCATATGATCCCCATTCCCGGTAACAGTTGAGATCTTTCGTCAGTACGTCTTTACGTTTTCTCCAACTTCATCTGAAACCTCGGTTTAATCATTCGTTTAGAACTCAATCTCTGCATGTCTGTTGATTGTCTTTTAATTACATAAACGTTAAGATGAAATGGAACAGCGGGAATAGTATAATATATTATTAGTGTTTTGAAAGAAGTATCGTGGAATGCGTTAGAGGCAATGCGTTCCATGGGACTTCTTTCGGGACTGAAAGAGTACGCGTAGCGAAGAGTAGCATAGAATGCTGATACGTAAGGATGATGGAAGACGCAGTGGCAATGGATTTAAAGCATTTCCATGCGCATATCGTTTGTATACTATGTACTACAGGATAATAGACATATAATTACGTTATAAGATACATATTAGTAACTGAATACTTACGTTGTAAATGTACTATACATATGATACAGAGGAGAGAGACTTTTGATCGGAGGTGACTATACTTCTGTTAAAGCTACCAAAATTAACAATTCGGATGTTTCTAATATAAATTCGTTGAAAAGAGGATTTCAAGGGTTTCAAGTATGCACCCCATCTAAAAACCCAACGTTAAACACATTTATTGTATTAATTTGTCTGTTTTTGACAATAGAAACGTGCCATCGCGCATTGCACATGAAGTTTCTCTAGAATTGAACGAGGCGAACGATTTGAGGTAGGGAATTTTCAGCCGTCCATTATTTTGTCCATTAGTACATATTTGTATGTTCAGTATGTGCATACATGTACATATATAAATATATAGTTATACGTAGATTAAAATAAAAATATGCGTATTAATATGCAGGCTGATCTGATAGTCCTGTTACCAATTTTTTACTGTGTCTATACATATTTTCTGTTACTGCTACGTATCTAAACGTATGCTTGTATGTAAATCTGACCTCATTATCTCAAGATTTCTAGTATTTTTGCTGCTTTTTAAATAAATATATTATTGTTACATTAATGTCCTTGTTTCGTTAATACATCGTCAAAATTTGAAGAAAATGAAACAAGTAATTTTCGGTTTATGTAACTTTAAAGAAAAGTAACTACGATTTCATAGTGAAATATTCTTCTAGTGTGCACATCCACTTACAGGTCTCGTGAAAATAATATTGTGGACTGAAAATAAAAGAGACATTAACGTACAAATCGTATATTATCACTAAGATATGATAGAAATAGTAAGAGTGATGTACAGGCTTCGTAAAAAGTGAATAACAGGACTTTTTTCGATCATATTATTGATGCAAATGTATATATACTTGTACCCGTGCATGCATATATATCTATTGGATATAAAATAGAAATTGGTTGGAGCGTGCACATATATGTAAAAATATGCATAAAAATATGCATAGTCTCCAGATATAATTTCGAGATTCATGTAAATGGCTAATTTTGGACTTGTACTGCTCTCCAGTTCACAGATTCAATTTTACGTATGTCTATACGTCGAGCTAGAATTGACAATATTAGAGACATATTTAGAAGAGTAGAACTTAAAATTTTTCGGTTATTCTATAGAGTGTCGTATTTTCATTCGTTTAATATTCTGACGGGATGTTATCAAAAGACAAGCTTTGCTGTGTAATTGCTTAATTTATTATATCTCGAATTGCAAGATTTTCACAGAAGGAAAAAAGACAAAAGAATCCAAATGTGTAAAAATATTCATCTGTTTGAAATTACTTTCATTTGAAACATTCAAATATGTATGTGCATGTATCTAACGCGTATGCATATGTGTATGTATTATCTTTGTATGTACGTATGTAATTGTGTATGCACGTGTATAGGTAGATATAATTTGGACACATACGAGCTAGCGTTACCAGTTGCACGTGCAGGGTTTTAGAATATTTAAATGTATACATATCTATATATTTTGAAAAATGATTTATTAATCATTTGAATGACAAAATAGATAATTTTTATAGAGTGGTACATATATATCTATGTATGATAATTGCAAAAACGTGTTTCTTCGACCAAAAATGAAATTAGTCAACAATTACAGTAGTATAAAACTAATGCGAGGGAATTGAAAATAAATCGATATTCTGAAATTTGAATCGAAAACGAAACGAAATATCGTATAAAGTAGCAAAAAAGCTGTGAAACGTGGATTCAAAATAGTATTTAATGCTACATACAAATGATTGAGTCGTTTTCATTAATTATTGTTAATACAATATTAACGTTTAACTACATAAGACTTATATACATATATACATAGAGGTGAGATTTTTGTCAGAATAATACTTTGATATTTGGCTTACACACATTGTTATCGGTCTTTTTCAAAACACACAAATGGTAAAAGAATGAAAGAGAACTGAAACATTGGAAACAACAGTGAAGAAAAAGCACTAATATTTGAGGCACAACAAACAAAATACTTTTGTTTTATTCAATAGTTTATGACCATATGATAGTTACGTGAATTTTGTTTCGTTTCAATATTGTAATCATGAAATACCGGTGATATTTTTCAGAAACGCATGCGTACTACATAGAAATTGGCACCCAAAGCAGGCTAAAGCTTCGCCTTTAAAAAAGTCCTCTGTGGTTTAACGTTTCACTTTTTTCGGAAAATCCCTGATTACATAGCACTAACAGGTTAAGAGTAAGCAGTACTCCAAGATGCTTGTCTGTATACCATATCACTGTTAACCAGTTACATGTGTATAATATAACCAACAGGTGACCCTAGTCTCCGGTTCTTCAGCAGAGCAGTTATCTGTATAAGCTTACACATACATATGTAAATCGTATAAACAATTAAAGTACATATTAATTTACGGTTAGCTTCAAAATATTGTTCACCGATATCATAAATATATCACGAGTCTGACGCATTGTAAACTTTTTGGATAAAGTCAGTAGCGGATTATACAAGGTGCCATGATTCCCTTTTCCAAGAGGCACCTGAAAGGAGAGTCAAAATCGGTAAAAGGTGTATTTCTTGCTATCATAGTTGACAATTTGGACTCTGACAAGATTAGATATTAACAATTTTGCAACACAAAATTGCAAAAAAATTGTTACTTGAATTAGTTATTTTTTGTTATGAAATAAAACCCTTTTAATAATAGCCCTTTTTGTCATAGTATTCGGAGTCCTACCTTGGTATTGTACTCTAGACTCCAGTAAACCTTAATCCGCCTCTGGTAAAATCCATGCTAATCTTAAATGTTTCCAACTGCCTGCAGCCAATGGAACTGATCTCACAGTCAGTTCGACTGTATTACTGACAGTAATGAAAAAGATTTTGGCGTCGAATGCAAATGCAAAGGACTTGAAATGAAATCAAGTCTAACTTAAGAAATTAAGAAGTAAGCATTGCATATACATACGTATTTGAGTCGTGTTTCCAAAATTGGAAAAGGAATTGTGTGTTAAGAAAGCACTTTTTATAAATGCAAATAATATTGCGATAATAATGGACGTAGGCACTATCATTACATTTATTTCAATGCGAAGAATTTCGAAAGTTTTTAGTTCTTTCTTCATTCCAGAATGAAAGGTATGGGTAAAGTTAGTATGTATCAGATAATATAGTCAACGTTGACATATTTAGTTGCTGTCAAAGTAACAGTAAGAAGCAGTACGCTGTAAAGCAAACAGAATGCAGAAATAAAAACAGAAACAATATATTTATTCAAAAAACAAATATTAACTATCAATCTTGGGTTTGAATTACTAAATGAAATTAGTATACCCGATATATGTAATCAACTGTATATTTGTTCGTATCTGTTAACAATGACCGTATTCTTTGAAACCAAAATTAAATAGAATGTTTACTATTGTGAGTTCAAATGTTCGAAACATGCGAATATGTTACCTTCATTATGTTGCACAAATATTTTGCAACAGATTAAGAGATGTGTATTGCAAACATGGAAGTTTAATCGAGTTTAATCGTCATTTCATTTTGCTCATGAATTAGAATGCTAATGTAGTGAAATGCATAACGGTTACATTCAAAATATGATATAATATATATATATATAACTAATTTCGAGACTGAAAGATAATGTTATTAGTCCAGTAAATTTGTACTTTAAAAATACAGTGTACATTTAATTATATTGCGAATTCTGTGTGCAATGCATTTATTATTTTAAGTAATGCGTAGCTTTCGTGCAATCGGCTTCGATATGATTATTCACTGCCGATTATGTACCTATTGTGTTTCGCTGACAAGAACTCTCGCGGGAGCAATTAGACCTACATTTCTGCCAGGGGACTTCTTGTTAGCGGAGTACTATACGTATGAAATTTACGTTTCGAAATAAATTTTCTTGTTAAATTTTGATTTCATGCAAACTGTGCAATTCTAAATGAAGCTAGTGTGCTAATTAGACATGTACGAAATGAATTAAAAGATTAGACGAATCTCGAATACGTTTTGTGTTTGCAATTGAAATAATATACACAAGTATGTATACCTACCCCGACGATTAAATTTATTGTTGTGCCATTCTAATCATTAATAGCAAAATGAAAAATCTTCAACTTAGTGCCTCTTGCTTTTATTACAATCGCGACTCATTTTTACCATATTAATTATTGCAGATTCCGACTGCAGAATAAGACCATTTAGCAAAGAAATTTTACTTATAAATCTTCAGTGTGTTTTATTGTCGAAATTAGATTGAAAATGAAAAAGCATTACGAAGGAACGGAGAAGCTAATTGTTTTTGCAGCTATGTATAATCTGTTTTCGCGAAACGAATTGAGAAAAGGACTGAGAATGAAAAGGATGATGAAACTTTTGTAAAAATTCTATGTTTGACAAAGAATTATAACGGCTAGAGGACCAAAGATAGAATAAGTTGGACCTAGTCAAACGGTATTGTTCGGGTTTTCGTCGAAAGAAAGTTTGAAAATTGAAAATGTTTAAATTTAAAATGAAAAAACCCGAAATTCGTGAAAGACTGGTCCTTTATGCATACGTACAGATTGTACATTATACGATTAGAGTATCGATTTGAGATCGTTTTAAGAACGCCAATTACAAAATCGAAGCATTGCTTGCTACAATTAAGGCATGTGATACGCAACAAATTCAATATTTTTTCAAAGTATTTTCACGATGGCGCTACCACTGTAAATGCAATGTAGAGAGTGAATATTTCAAAATGATACGAATATGTTTTCTATTGTTTTAATGTCATCTTCGTAATAAACGAAATGGCATAGTAATCTAATCTCTATATAATCAGCGTTTATTCAAAGAGATTATCCAATTGAAAGATCAATTGAGTATTAAGCAGTGCCTTTATTAATCCTTAGACTGTTACATCGAATGCAGCCTTGTCCCGTTTCTTGTAAAACATATAACGTTGAATAAAATGTGAAACATAGACCAGTTTTACGTACTGTCATGTGAAAAAAACTTTAACGTACTATTTAATAACTTGAATGTTTTGTATACTAAACGCCACTTTCGCAAGTGGCAGTTTGTCAGTTAAGATACATAACATAACAGATAAGAAAAATCAATGTGTCGATAAGTAGATTGAAAATCAAAGCGAAAACCAAGCGATCGTGGATGAAAGATTTCAAGTGTGAATATAAATAACAAATTTGTATTACTTAATAGAATCACAACATGTGCTTGCGATTGATATGAAAATGATATAGATTGAATAAATTGTTTTTTTTTTATAGACTGCACACGCGTTTTGTGTTGCAACCCTCCTGTACCATCTATACATATGAATACTTCATTATTTCTCCTCTGTTTCTCCTCATTCTCCTTCAACTTTCTATCTTATATCCACCATAGTCGATTTACTTCCGTTAAAACAATACATTTTCATTACGCTTTTTACATCTCATTTTATAATACAATATGTCATTACAACTTCACATAAAATATGATATATCTTTTATGTATAATAATTTATTTGACTGTTTGTGGATCAATTGAAGGCAAAGGAAGAAAACATTTAGGTTAGAAATTGTGTTGAAAAAGCGAAAAAAAAAAGATGGACACTTTTATGTAAATAGAGAGCAGTCCTTATTAAATCTTAGCCCTTTTAATGAAAACAAAAAAAAATAATAATAATAAGATACAGATCTATTGATATTAGGACATAATGCTAGATTGCCGGTGAGCACTAAAAGTGTCGAAACAAGTGTGACCATCATGGATGACAGTTATCGATAAACAGAAATAAATTCCACTACTATAAATGGTTATTCGAAACCAGAATTATCCCAGATAGCGCATGATGTCTTGAAAACGTCCATTTTAAGTCTGAACGTCTTCTAGACGTCATTTGTTTTTAAGGACATCTTAAAAATGTGTTCTGGACATTTTGAGGACTCTACTGGATGTTTTTAAGTAAGACATTTCTGTATTATTTAATCAAAAATATTAATTATTATAACATAGCTTCTTAAATTTTAGTTATGACAGTTACAATCTCTGCTTGAGTGACCAACTTCAGAGAAATCATTAAATGCGCGGATAAGAAGCATACATCGAACTGCGGAATAAGGTATGTGTATGTTGTAACAATTTTCTTTCTATTATTTTTTTGGAATGACTCCTATGTTGGATAGGCGAAACTATGTACTCATATTTTATAATACTTGAGATGTCTGATTGCTGCTTCGCTCATCACGTCTACATAAAAGTCGTACAATAATGTACGTTTAAATTTCAACACAAAAGATAGTGAAAGACCACGTTCGAGTAATTCTTTACTACACGTTCCAAATTAGCCTCAACTTCAAACGTCACTTGTGAGAATTGGATTAGGATTCGGAAAAAAGTTAATAGTATATATTTGAACCGGAACTTTATGACGAATATTTTCATTCATATTCATTTTTCTTAATATGAGAAGAAGCATCACAGAGTGTTTATTAAGGGCCCGCATAACTCAACCCCACTAATCGTTACTTGGAGATTAAAGAAATAATCTAGACTCATTGAAACCTGTTCGAATTTATGCTAATTTTTTCAAAGAAAATTTTAACCTATTACGCGAGAATTACAGTGCGACCTCCTTACTGTATTAGAAATTAGAAATGAAACATGTACTACTGCATGTAGCTGTGAAAAAGCATAGATTCATTGAAATTTCGAAAGATCCATTATCCAACTCTCGGCTACTAGTTAGACAATCGAATATTATTCAGCAAGTAGGGACGAAAAAATACATCCTATGTATTTATACAAGGTGAGTCACCTAACGTTTGCACTTCAAATATTTTTGTTGTTTTTAAACATACGTCAAATATCTTAAGGACGGAGTTGAATGATTCAGTGGAGCTCACAATGCCAAAAAACTTTTGTTTTTCTGTTATTTTTTTAGAGATATCAAGGTCACCTTCTTTTTTTAAATGGAACCACCTCCTTTTAAACACCTACAATATTAGCCCTTTTCATTAGGAATTCAGTGACTATTATTATTCAAGGTGATTCAAGGTCACTGACAGAAAAAACGTATAAGATTTAAAATATGAAAACGGAATACCCGTGTTTCATGAATGTTCGAAATGATGGCCATTTGCGTCGATACATTGGTGTAAACGGGCTCTGGAGAAATGTTGAACTGCAACAAGTATATCCGAGGTGATATTTGCACATGCTGTTGTTGGTGCATTCATGTACACGGTCTCTTCTAGCAGATCCCACAAAAGAAAATTTAGTGGATTTAGATCAGGCAAAACAGTTCCATCTCATCCAATCCATCGGTTTGGGAACCTACATAGAATCCAATGTTTCTTTTGCTACTCGTGCATAATGAGCAAGACAGCTGCCATGTTGGTACGATATATCATGACGGTTTTATAAAAAGACATCTTCCAACAAAATTAGCAGATTTTCTTGCAAAAATTGAGGATATTTTTGTCTTGTCATCGTTTCGGTAATGAAGTGTGGTCCGATTAGTTTGTCCCTCAAAATACCACACATAATATTTTGTATCTTGTATTGATAATACAAAAACTGATACAAATTAGACAAAAGGCATCTTTACTGTGAATAGAGGTACACAAGTAAAATTATATTTCGAAGAAATTACAGTAGGCAGATATACTAATATTATAGGTTGGTGAGGAAAAACATGAAAAGTTTTCCTATACTTTCAATTGTTGCAAAACGTAACGTTATGCATATTAAGCAAGTAACCAGTGCTGCACGAAAATCAATACATTTTTCCAAATACTGTCTTACTCTTGAAAATTCATATATTGTTTTGGTCGTGATTGAAAAAGACTTGATGAAAAAGTCTTCTAGTTCAAGATACAAGTTTTTAAGTTAATCTTAAAATATAGCAAACTAGTCAAATTTGTTAAGGAATATGGTACAGAAGAAATAGGAACACTTTAATAAAATCTGTTAAGGTATATTTGTACTTTAGAAAATCTTAGTCACATATATAGTCATATATATGTACATCGCTAATCGTAAAAAAAGCTGCGTAAAACTCAAACACTGCGCACGCTCCACTTGTTCCCTTTTCCCCATGTCATTCATACTACGTGTTGATTGCCCGTGCATTTCAAGCGCATATTCAACAAAATTTATAATGCAATGTATTATTCAATTCATATTTTACTTGTGGGTAATTAAATGTTATATACATACATAACCAGCGTCTCGTCGCTGATGACGTTAAACAAATACAAAGCAAGTAACAAAACGATCGAGCCGAGTATGTGAACGTCTTTTCGTTATGGAAAAATGCAAAACAATGAGGAAATAGGAGTGTGATTACTATGTAGAGAAAAGAACGTCGCAAAAGAAATTAAAATGGAAAATAGTAATATATCAAATCTCAAATTTCACATGAATAAGGATAAGGCATTATCATTAGAGACATTTTATATCTAACGTACGTTTACAACTTTTGTTAATTTACCTAATGTTAATTGGATCAAGATTTTTTATTCTATATTGGATTCGATTACTATTAAGCTTTAACTATTGACATGGCGTCTGCCAGACTTCAACTAAATACTCAAAATTTAAAAAGTACAGTTGTCCTTTTTCTTGTAAACTTTTGTATTCTCTTTTTGTAAATATAATATATTTTTTAATCACAATTTGTAATGTATGTTATGTCCCATTTTTGTAGCGTAGAATAATTAATGTCGCAATAATTTCCCGCAGTTAAGGGTTAAAATAATTAATAGGTTTAAATGCACAAATAATATACATATAATAATTGAAAATTAACTGATATAAATATAAGTAATAATTGTTTCTACATAAATCATAATAAATCAAAAAAACTTTTATTATTCGTAATTAATTTAGGTACAGAAATGTTCTGATACGTAATTTTATGTAAATATTTATATGTAATTTTAAGTATTTCTTAAAATGAAGGAAAGACCTAAATTATTGTGCAAACTATTGTCTGAACCAAGACTATTGATAACTTTGTCTTGTATTGTCTTGTATATTGTATAAAGTAGTCTTGTTCTATTATTGTCTCGAAATTCCAAATAAGACAAAACAATACCAAGATTACTTTTGGAATCTCATGTAGCATTACAAGTAACTATCGCACGACTGTTTCTAGCAACAGGAAATATTGTTACAATTAAGAGAACTAAGCTACTACTTACTTCTATGTACTTCTTTCTTCTATGGTGCATTAATTTCATTTCATGTTATAAATTATCAAGCTAAATGAAACAAAACATTTTATACAGTGAAACTCAATATCAACAACAGAAATTAAAAAACTAAAACTATGACTATTGTTACGTTCCGAACAGGAAATTTTTCGGATTTTTGACTTTCGGCTATTACGTCGGCCAGGGTGTGTCACGACAATGCTTTGTCATTATGGAATTTCCTAGTCTGGCACATTCTGGCCTTTGGCGTTCAAAATTCTAAATTATAATTGTTGTGGTTGTATTATACGCTCTCCTTGGAATCGCCGTCGAAAGTCGGCGACGCGAATGTGTGTGAATGTGTGAGAATTGTGAGAATGTATGTGTGCGTGTGTGTGTGTTCTTCTGAAGCCTCGAAAAGGTGAGCATGAACACCTAAGGTGCCGTAACAACTATCGTTACATTACGATGTTTGGAATTGCGGGTTCTCATGCGCTTGAATGAGTGTGCACCGAGAGTGTGGTCAACACCTTCTGTTGCAAGTCAAGCATCTTGTTGTCCGTGATGCCTGTTGGAGCTAATTGCAAATTGTTCATAGGGTTCCAATGCACCTGTATCTTGCATGAATTGGGACGGTTGCGAGTAATTGCGGAAAACTTTGTAATGTGACGGCGTGTCAAGAATTTGGAATGAGAACCTTTCGCGTTTGGTTTTGGAATTCGCACAAAAACTGTATACAGCGCGCGACACGACGCGACGCGCGAGCGACGATACCACGCGACGACAACGCCGAGCGTTTCCCGCGAACGTGTGAAAAACTTGTGTAAATTATTACAACAAGTTTAATAATTATTCACCGTCGTTAATTGTAAGGAGTAATAGAGGATGTTGTTCATGTGTAGCATTGCGCAAAATATTGAGCAACCTGTGAATTGGGAAGAAAACCGGAAGTAGAGCACACGCGATATATCGAAATACGAGTTGACAAATCGCGCGACGGCTCCCACACGCTGCCTCACCTGATTCGTCAGGACCTCTCACGGATACGGCAAAAGATCACTGTATTGGTGATCCGCGAAGGATCCTGCCTATCCTGATTTCCGTGATCGATCACTCTTCGTCGACAAGTCGCGAGGTGCGTGACGGGAGACCGTGGGTTTAATTATATTCTATTTCTTTCTTTCCCTCTATCTTTTTGTTCTTTTCTCAATTATTAATTGTTTCGAGCGTAGATTTACGGGAGTGAATGGACTCAATCGCCCACGAAAAATTCTGCAATTCATTCAGAAAACCATAGTTCGATTTAAGATTGAATTATTTAACCATTCTGCGTGTGCTCTCTTTTTCTTTACAGTATAATCAGCATTCATAGTCTACATTGTATCATTCTGCAACTTATAACCGAACTGGCATACCTTAAGGATTTGATTTGGCTCATTATTGGATTTGTTATCTGGAAAAGGATTGATTACGTTGATTTCTTCAACTGCGTGAGTCTTTTGAATATTGTCTGATTTTGATTTATATATATAATTGTCTGGAATTGTTTCATATTCTTCGTGTATTGATTATATATTGATTTCTCATTGTTGTACATGAATTATCGCCTTTTGTTTCGCCACGTGGTTTGAGGGACATCGATATCGCCAGTCGATATCGTGGATTTACCTTGGTGTCCTTACGACCACCTTGGCGCGGGATAGTCCACGTGCACAGCACGGTTTAATATCTCGGTTGCGATCACATATGTGAATATTTTCTTTTCTTTCTTTTATACGATGCGTGCATTTATTAACGTCATATAATTGTGATTAATATCTTATTATATTATATAATAATTATTGTAATTATTTTACGGTTGTGTGCTCATTCACCGTGGTGTATTTCAATTCTTTTCTCTTCAATTTTCTTTTGTTTATGCATACGATTATCTGTTGTTAATCTTGTTGTTAATTCAACAACAACTTGTTAAAATCTCAGAGACTATAATATATTTATTTTTCTTTTTGTCTTCATATATACTTTGTGTTGATTACTTCACCTTTCCAAATGTAGTATTAGCATAAGCCTCCACCTCTCGGGAAGATCAATCACGCATAGCGGGGCCCGTATGGGACTAGATGGTCTCCTAACCCATTTACCTTTATCCTCCTTGGATATTTCATTAATAGAAGTTTAGATATACTCGCGCATCGTGGCCGAGCTTCCTTTTCAAAGCCGCTCTGTTATCGCGACCACACTACCATTTCGCACTGTCTCAGTACATTTAATTCACAGACAGAGTAGTGGCTCGGACTAGACGTTAGAACGTATAGAAGTATATTTTTTCTATAAAAATACCTCCCATGACTAACCTGTGGGGTGATTGTTTATGTGACGGACGGAGTTACGAATTCCGTTCGTAAGAGAAGCGATACGAACGAATGGAGTTACGGACTGCGCCCGTAACACTATATTCAACACAACATGACACATCCTTGGGAATCCCGAAACTTTCAAGATTCCATCCCGATTCCGAAAAACATCCTCGGTTCCGTCCTCATTCAATTCTGCATATCACTAAAACATACATATTACTTTATTAAACTTCTTAAGCAGGAATACGGACATGAAGCTACTTCACTTAATTCTAAACCTTGCTTTGAAATTTTTACGTTTTTTATGCTGCTATTACGAGATAGGACGCGAACAGCACAAAAAATAGGTGAGGATAGATATATTTCCAAAGAATATAGTGGTTGAAGTGTTACTTAGTACAATAGAAGAAACTGATGTGGGATCAGTGAGCCGCAGGAGTATGAGTTCCATGAACACATCTGATGTGAAATCACTAGGATCACTTTCACAAACGAGCTCAAAATAAATTGACTGATGCAAAATCAGGGTGCTGTAAGGAGGTTGGATAACGTATAGAGGAACCTGGTATTATATGTAGCTGTAGGATGCAGACGAATTTGATGTAAAATCAGATAGCTGTTGGATAGGTTAACTTTCGTGGACGAACTCGAATAAATCGAGGAGCCACTAGATTGGCTCCAATACAGTTTTCTTTGGAAGTAAAGATATGTAGACGAATGTGATGTGGAACCAGAGAGCCGCAGGAAATGTTAGTAAGCCTCGTAACCTTTTAAATACTAATTAATACACTTGAGCGGCTAAGCTGTATCGTGGGTGATCTGTCAACTTCGAATGGGACCGCTTATGCTAAATAATTATAGGTTTGGAAACAATCCAGTCAAATTGTAATGAATACTTTAGTATATTATAAAATCAGTCTTTACGTACAGGTGTACAGTGTAGTATTGTAGCGTAAAGCGTATGGTTTTAATGTTCAGTGTTAACGTACTGGTGATGTGGGGACTTACGGAGTGGTCGTAGAAATTGTCAGGTAAAATTTATACCGACTTGCGGATTCTATGAGGTTAAACTGTAGACTCGAAAAGGAACTTTAGTTTAATGTAACTGAACAACAACCAACTCTGACGAACTTGACTATCAACGTGACGGTACTGTTCTGAACCTGTTAGGGCTAAAATCTCAAGGTTTATGCATATAGGCCGAAAAGTGAGTGGGGATTCGTTAGAAATTTCTATATAAGGAAATTTTTCACGGTTGGTACAACGTCGTGGTTGCTACCCAGTTGCTCGGAGTCGCGCTCTCATTAAAATAACGAAAAACGAAAGTGCTAGGGCGTTTTACTTTAACAGGCAGAAATTCGAATATTTGGAAGAGTAACGGAAAATAATCTCCGTATATAATACCACACTTTATTTAGTTACAAGTGAGTGAGAAATTCGCATAGATAAATGTTCAAATGACTACAATTTTTTTGTAACTGTCATATAATTCTAACAATTTATAACAACAACAAAATTACAAAGCGAGTATACTCGGAATATTAATAGAAATGGGAACCTTTATTTTAACTCTAAAGCTGTACCTTACCATCATTTATACTGGGTGATATCAGACTCGTAGTATAAGCTGAAAGGAAGTAAATTTACATGAAAAAATAAATCGAAAATATAGAGTAACATTTTTTCGTTTCTACCTTCATTTTCGAATAAATCGATGTTGAAAATTCGTCGAGCAATATACATTGCTGTTCTGATTTATTACATTAGATAATAAGGGATAAACATTGAAATAAAATTAGTTTGTAATTAAGAATTTTTTTTAATTAAAAAATTGTTGGATATATCTCCCATTTTTTTCTAACATAATTGTACTCTGAGTATTACACTTCTATGGGCATTTTTCAGAGTCCTTATTCAAATATTCATATGCAAGCAAAATTTCCTATTTAAGGCGTTCCTTACCTGTAATCTTCTCGTCGTAAACATGGAAAAATTCTCGATCGCCATATAACTTTATTTCAATGTTTATCCCTTATTATCTATTATGATAAATCAGAGCAGCAATATGAGAATGTAGCAAATCTACGCGTACCTGACGATTCTTCAACATCGATTTATTCGAAAATGAAATTTCGTGCAAAAAACTGTCCCTCTACATTTTGGTTTTACTTTTTCACATAGGTTCACCCCTCTTCAATTTATAGCACCATGTCGATAACACCTTGTATTTAGTTGCGACTTTTATGTGCTGTACATTCAGTGACGGATTGGCTAAGATATCAGCTTGTTTAATGGCAAGTGAGCCCCTTTAAACATTAGACAACAAAGAAAAGGAATAATTTAAAAATTCAATTATAATAAAATTATAACAAATGTAACAATATGTATTTACATTACATGTAAAGCAATATGTAAAACAATATGTATTTACATTACAGTACATACCGTATACTGTTACCATCTAATATGTGCAATATATGTACACTGTAAATATTAACATTTTTTTGTACTTTTTCTGAAAATTTTATTTGTTTTTTATACAATAATAGTCTTACATTTGTGGCCCCCTTTGTCTCTTTGCAACCAACATTTTTGGGGCTCAGTCCACCATTGTGTATATTTCATATTGAAACTCGCCTATTTCACTTTCTTTGTAATTAATTTGATTGTAAAATAAACGACTTTGACTCAAATACTAGTTAAGCTATGTAAACAACGTAATAGATAGGTATTTCGTCTTGTTTTGTTGATTATCGAAATAACTGCTTCGAAACTATTGTTGGTTTTCGTTTGTATACACTTACCGTGAGTTTGAAGGTCAACAAATTATAATATAACAGATTATTCCAATAATAACTATACAATAGTCCAATAAGTACTTCAAGTTACTCAAGTATTAGCAGCTAAGACCTGATTCTTAACGATGCTGCAAATATTTCTTAGTTTCACTTTTTTCCCAGAAAATTAACTCAATTTTACTTCACTGGGAGGTGCTTACTGTCTTTTTTTTTAAATGGAGGGACCTCCATTATGTGAGTTTGTCGGTATTGCTTCCTCGCTAACGAATTAGAAGAAAAATGAACTAAATGATCAGCCAGAGCATCTCCACGGGAGGTGCCTTTTATGGTCTTGTTCCGCTCACCTAACGGTGGACAATGGTAGCTGTCAGTTCGAAGATTAGCATACGTATGTACCACCCGTCGACCGAGTAACAGAGGGATTAACTCGGAGTGAAAATTGTCCCAATTCTATAGGAAAATATGGTATAAATTGCTCTTTGAACGACAAATAAATCGCCTTGAATACACGTTTTCGAAGCTGTTGGCTATTGTACCGAATGATTTATATCATCTTAGACGGCTTTCGTCCCGATACCTTAAGCTTTTACCCAGATATTACCTAACAAGAAACTTTATTGTGTACAAATAAAATATAATATTAGTGCAGAAGGTGGGAATATGCATCACGTCCTTATTTCTTGAATAACTGTTGGAGTATGTCAGGAACTAAAATAAATACATTAGTTGGTGTCCTTTAATGCTGCCAGGCAGGATTGGCATGATTCGCGTGTTTACTGTTTGTTAAAAAGTGAAAGCGTTTGTTTCTATGCATCTAAAAAGTTTTCCATAATTAGATTAATTTGTATTGTTACGTACCCAACATAAAAAGAATTAAATTTCTTTTTATACATATACAACTCGGTTGAATTGCGTCTCTTTCGGTGACGCGATCGACTTGTTAACATAACACATTTCTTCCTTGAAATTAATGTGTTCTCATTGCGCAGCGTATAGTCTCACCAACACGTAATCTCTCATGTGCATAGGATGAAATTAAAGATCATATTGTATACGCGGTGACCCGTTCTGAATATGATTTTTCATTTGTTAAACATATGTAAATTGGATTCGGAATTTTGATACTCTTAGTTAAGTTCATACTTTTATAGTTTTTAGTTATTGAAAATTTGACAACGCATAAGCGTTGTGGGAAACCTTACTAAATGAATATTTAAATTCAAAATTTAAAAACACCTATTAGAACACTGAGGGTCAGCTTCCTCGAATCTCTGCGGAGGATGTTTTAAAATTCTTTCGGCTAATCAGTTATTTAAAACGATACACCAGAAGTAAACGATGGACTGCTGCGAGATGAACGGTGCGTCGCGTGAGAAAATTATGATGTGAAAGAGAGAATTGGAATGTTTACACATACACATTACTCAGCTTCTAATCACGCTCTAATTAGCTAATGAGGCAGCGTCATAACCCTTCCATAATCGGAATGATTGATCCTGGATCCTTCCGGAGGCGTGATGCCGCGATACTTGTCGACGTACGTAAGTCCGCGATCTTCTAAAGACAGAGTTTTCTTCTATTCCTTAAACCACTAAGTAAGAAGAAAAGGACTTAGAAAGTTCGTGTAAATTCATATTTTTTTTCGTTCTTTTGTTATAATTTTCTTTACATATATAAATATTATTTTCAAATTATTCGATGTGAAATAGATAACGAATTAACCAATTAAATCCATAGTGTGTGTATTGTAAGTTCGTGTCTAATTCTTTTTTCCATACAGGGTTACCGGCAATAACAAATTTAAAAGTGAGACGTTCAGATTATCTTAAGGAGATTTAAAAAGAAAACAGAAATTCTATTGGTGAGTCTTTGAAATTAATATTGTTTCCTTCTTCCGTTTTCAAAATTTAAAGACCAATCATTTTGCAACAAATGGCAATAATTTCAGATAATCTAAAGACTGCGGAAATCGCCCTAATCTGAATTATTCCACAATAAAAGAGAGAATGAATGTCTGCTTGCACGTACCAAAATAGTTAAAGGTCAAATATATACATATATATGTATGTATGTATACATATATTGTATTATCTATCTACACATTTTTATATACTTTCTGATCGGAACATTATGTTATTTGACTAGATATATCAATAAATTCAACTTACATATTTTGTATTCTTTTCTCTTAATTTCTTTCAGCCTTTAACCTATTCAGATTTGGAATACGTTTAATCAAGGACCCGTCTGGGACTGTAGCACCACCAATCCCTTTAACTACTCGAAATAACTTTTCAAATTTTATTTACTTCTAATTTTAAATCCTTCTCATGCTCTCTTCCGTGCATTAGAAATAAAAACTTTATAAATGTTAGCGTTCGGACGTTTCAACCCGCACGGCGCGTAACAGTATGTTTCTCATATTAACTAACAAACGTAATGTGATAGTTGTAGAGACATAAATAGTTATAGAGTTAAGCTTCAAAGTGCTGTATATAATTATTCTAACAAAACACTTTGAAAAAGTAAAAAAATTACGCCAAGCACATGGAAAGGTCGGTACTGTGTCACAAAAAGATGTGAAATCGAAATGAGCTGCAAGTACATGAAGGTGCTTTCCAGCAATGTGCAAAGGCGACAGTATGTAATGTAATGTAAGATTCGGTGCTTTCCAACTACGCTTAAGATGACACAACTATGCACAGCTAAAATGCTGTGTTCAACTTGGCGTGGCCAGGCAAGGTTAAGGTGTCGATGAATAAGAATTATTTAGAAATTGCAAACTAATGAAAGTGTACGTAATGTGTTAAAACTTCTTTTAAATTGATGAATTAGTTGCACGTCTGTGAAAGGCAAGGTATTGATATTCGATAAATGACCTTAGAAATATTTTAAAATGCAACATAATGAAAATCTACTCATATTGTCAGAGTTTTAAATTCACAAATTATCTGAAAGAATACCTTGCCTGGCCACGCCAAGTCGAACACAGCATTTTAGCTGTGCATAGTTGTATCATCTTAAGCGTAGTTGGAAAGCACCGAATCTTACATTGCGTTACATAGTGTCGCCTTTGCACATTGCTGGAAAGCACTTTTGTGTACTTGCAGCTCATTTCGATTTCACATCTTTTTGTGTCACAGTACCGACTTTTTCATGTACTTGGCGTCATTTTTTTACCTTTTTGAAGTTTTTTGTTAGGATCTCACTTCTTTTTACAAAGATAATTTGCATAGGGAATGACCTCAGATAATTTTTAATATTATACTTTATACAGTAAAATATACAAAATGCTTTTTGCATATTCATCGTGCCATTTTCGAAGAAAAATATGTACGCATTTTTAGCATTTCGTGGTTAAGCTTGCTTTTCTACTCGTAAATCATCAACGGATACCCACGTTGTGTCCTTACCCCTTACCATACTTATGTAATGACCATCGGCAATACTTTTACCATGGTGGAAAATCGCTGCCTTAAGTTTATAACAATGATCTCCCATTTGTATTTTAGTAGTAGGTATTGCTTTGATATAGAAATTTTCCATTTTTGTTATTCCACTACTATTGTGGTCGAACAAAATTAATTTTGCAAGGAGAATTTGTTTGGAAGCAGTTATATTGACTTTCTTCAGTATGTTTGAATTTGAACTATCACAATTATTGCAAAGATTTATCAGATTTATCCATCCTGTGAAATTATGTTTTATTATGTCTTGAAATTTAAATGATTTTTTTTAACATCTTGGGCAGTGCAAGGTGTACCACATTCTTGAATTTTGGTTACTGTTTTTAAATAGTGGAATATGGCGTAGAAAATAAATAAAAACGTTCCCACATATCTCACGTGATTTGAGAGTCAAAAACACAATATATTTGTTACATTTGAGATGAAAATTAACATATGATATTATAGTCAATAACTCAAACACACTTTCACATCTCTTCTGCATCTCTATCAACGCACATGGGAAAACGGAAGAGGAACCCCATAGTTCACATACACACACACACATATGTATACCTTACGCCCATGGCGCTGTATAGCGCGTAATTTGAATTACGATTGATCCTAACGCACAATTTATACTGATAGTAGTAGTAGTAGTAGTAGTTATATTTGTTGTAATAACCATACATTTCTATCGTAATTTTTCTTCGGATATTTATTATATTAATATTTGAAAATTTCTGTTCCATTACAGAAGAGAAATTTATCAACTAGTTAATTACAAACTGAAAACAGTTAAAATAATGAAATGATAATGTTTTAAATGAGAATTCTGGCTGCAATTTGTTGGAACATATTTCGCACAAGCATGGCACAAATTTTCAGAAACTTGTGCGAATGAAGATGCTTCTCCGTTCTATAACCTTCTACTACAGATAACCTCCCTGCTGGTGCGTCCAAAATGTTATTCGACACTTGGCAGGTTCTCTTTTCAATGACGGCCGCCGAGACCTGCCAAATGATCCCGAGAGTCGACGAACGAAACACGTGTGAGTTCATTTTGGCTGAATGTGTGCGTGTAACGCGTACGTATGCATATTACGTTGATGAAAATTTACCTGAATAAGAAGAATCAGAAGAAAAATCGTACAATTTCCGACTGATCCATGAGATGATATTACGATATTTCTGTCATACGTGGACCAATTTTATTGAATTTGGTTTTATTGGAAAGATACAGTATACATAAGAAAAATGTTTCTAAATTAAGAAAATATTGCCCGCGTGACGAGATATTAATGAAATAAGTTTCAGGTAAGGTTGGAATAGCCGATTCTCGAGTAAAGATACATGGCAGTGACAGTCGACATGTACACATACAGGGTGTTAAAAAAAAACCATTCAATATTTAAATGCTATATAGGATACACTGTACTGACAAGGGAAATACCCGAAGTGATAATCTCGGATTTTGGTGCAACTTTGTAGGTTGCTAGAGAAGGCAAAAATATTCGACACGTATTTTTTTATATCGGCTGTATTCGATGTTAAAGGGGTGAAAACCACCCCCAAAAACTATTAGGTGTAGAAAAAAAGTGTAAATTGGGTGATTACGTATTTTTTAGCAACGAATCCACCTGCATAAATAGCTTTTAAAAATACCTATTCGTTTAAACAATATATTGAAAAATGTTATATTTTTGTTAATTTTTCAGGTAAAATGTTAATCGATCTTCTCGTAAATTTATGTGTAGATGCAATATGTCAAAATACAAGATACTGATATTTTGGAATTTTGAATTTTTGCCTTATAAACAAAATAATTACATTCACAGTTTATCCGTGCTTTCTGCGGAAACGAGCCCTGAAACGAATTATTCCGGGAAAATTATATATTTTTATGATGTTTCCACCATTATGTTGTAATATATGTTGTAAATAGTTCATTAAAACGTTAAAAACAAATGCACAGCTAATGATCAGCGCGAGCGCGGCGAAGAACTGTTGGCTGAAGCAAAAATTATAAACTTATTTGCACTACTGTTTACGTTAGCTTGAGAGGTTCCTATTAATTCTTGAATTGTTCAGATTTCTATCGCCGCTGAACTAATCAGGGTGTCGGAGCAGGTAACTGTCATAAAAAGGATAAAAGGCTTCAAGCGTCAGTTATCTGTAACTCGCTCACGACCTTAAGCATGCAAGTGTGGAGGCAATAGGACTTATAACCCATTGTTATATTTTGTTGATGTGAATGGCGTCTACGTTTGAGAATGTGGAGCTCTGAAAAGAGCTGATTTTATTGTGGAGGACGAGGTCGACTGCAGTATATCCTTTATTCTGTAAAGAGATTTGGTTAATGTATGATTTTATATAACATTATTTTCATAATAGTGAAAATCTTCAAAGAAATGGTGTAAGCATAAATGTTCTAGGCACCAAGAACATTTTAGGAAGGTCACATCGCTGCAGTGGGAAAATATCGTGCTACATATGTCTTTGAAACAGAAATCTACTGGATTATCAAATTGCTCTGGTTTATTATCCGTGTAACCGCTACATATTTTAATAATTTCCTGTACCTGAGTGCTGATAACTGGTTATGAATTAGTGATTGCATTTTTATTATGGTGAAATTCTTCTAGCGAAATTTTTCCAAACACGAAAGCCGAACACATCTAATGGTTGAATAACAGAAGTTGTTGTTGTAGCTCGTGTGAATACACGTGCGCTTAGCAGCAGAAACCGCGGAGTCTCAATACCTCCGCGCCGAGCTAAGCGAATTCACAAGAATCGGCAAAACGTGACAGCTTCAGCCACCCCCGTTTTGCCTCCAAAAAGAACGCGGATCGTGGATACGATCGAGGAACGCGGTGCACTTTGGTATAGCCTATTCAGCGAACCACAACGCGACAGTACCACAGCTAATCAGTGTTTAAATAAAAGGTAGTCAAGTTCACGGTGAGTTCCAACTCTTTAACCGGGCCAAGGACCCAATCATCCTATCTCCTTCTCACCTGACGGCGACCGGAGGTAGCACGCTTGCTCTCACCAACAGACGGGAGAGAGGCAACATTGTATTTTTTGGAATTTTTAGTAACTCTAATGTCCTTCCTGCTGGGATAATACTGTGCATCATATATTCATCGTAGCCACTCCACGAATCTATAAGAAGTACAGATTTTTCTGAAGTATGCGGAAAATATACCTCCTGTAACCATGTCTTTAAAAGTGCTTTTGTTAACCTTCCTGAGGATGAAGCCTGTACAAAAACGGTTGGAGCTTTAAACATTGTCTCTCGAATTCGATGTCCTAATTCGCCGTTTAGTTCTTTTAATATTATAAAAAGAGGTGATAGTAACTTTCCATCAGCTGAGACTACAGGTTGAATTGTGTAACTATGTGTGATAGCAGACATTGAATGTATTAACGCCTCTGTTTGTTTTTCACCTTTCCACGACAAGGATCTACCAGTATGGATTTCCAGTTGAAAACCACTTTGGTCGCTGTTGAATATGTTTTGCTCTCCGTGAGTGCTGTAGTATCCCTTAACTAATGTTACAAAGTAATCTGCAGCTGCGGTTGTTTCGGCTATCCGGTTACTGTAATTGTGCGTAACAAATTTGGTCGTCTTCCTTGAAACAATACCGCATTTATATTTAAAATTGTTGAGTCAATGACCAGCAGCTTGAAAACCTTCCAAATTTATTTTAATATTTCCCTGCAATGCCCATCGCTTTAAATCAGTGTCGTGTACTATTGTCTTTTGATCTCTGGCATCTATAAATTTTCCAATCGTTCCCTTTGCAATAGCATGTAATTTATACAAATGATTGCCACCCTTTGTGATCTGCTTTTCCCACCTGTACAATTGCTTCATACTTTTCACTTTCTTATATCTATTTCGAATAGCACTAAACGATTTTGGTCCCTTTTTACTACCCCTCCAAAAATTAACGGCGTTCTTCTTGTATTCTAATTCTATTACTTCTTGTTCTCCTCTCTCCTGATTGTCGTCGATAGATACTATGGAAGTATTAGAATAATCTAATTCTTGTTTATATTCCAGGTTTGATAATTCAAATTCTTTCTCTTCCGCCTGGTCGTCAAATACTAACTCCTGCTCACAATCAATCTCTATATGTAGAAATGGTGCCTGTCTGTAATCGTTAATTAGATGAATAATATTTTGAGCCAACTCAATTTCCTTGGCATTAGGGTGGGTCACACTGCTCCTAGAATTATAACTATAAGTTTCTATTAGTAAATTAATTATATTCACGGGGTCGATCTCCATAGCGAATGTAAAAGTAGAACTATAAGTAATCAAAATAGTTTAAATACAGTAGTCAAGAAGAACTAAAGGAAAAAGAAGAAATTATATCATTTGTATTCTATAAATGGGATGTACAAAAATACGCAAAAAGAGAGAAGTAAATATAAACTAATCAAATTTATGTACGATGGACAGAATGATACCACGCTTAATAGTCACGTCGTCGTGTCCTCAAAGAAAGTCTTGCAGAAAGTTCTGAAGAAGTGTCCGAGAAGTCGAACAAGAGAATGTTAAAAAGGGATTCATAGTGCATACTTTTATACGTCAAAAATGATTGAAGTAGGGAGGGCGTAGTGAGTAATTTGGGCTTTCCACATTCATAAATGAGAAACAAGCAAGCTAGGAAATAACATCGCTTATACTGGAAAATTCCAAAATGAAATCAGCCCTCCTCAGAGATTTTTACAAACGTAAACGATATTAGGCCCAAACAAATTTAGCTTTTGATTATGATCCAATTGCCCTCATACTTGTAGGCTTAAGGTCTTGAGCGTGTTACAGATAACTGACGCTTTAAGCCTTCTATCCTTTTTATGACAGTTATTTGCTCTCCGACCCTCTGATTAGTTCAGCGGCGATAGAAATCTGAACAATTCAAGAAATAATAGGAACCTTTCAAGCTAACGTAAACAGCAGTGCAAATAAGTTTATAATTTTTGCTTCAGCCAACAGTTCTTCGCCGCGCTCGCGCTGATCATCATTAGCTGTGCATTTGTTTTTAACATTTTAATGAACTATTTACAACATATATTACAACATAATGGTGGAAACATCATAAAAATATATAATTTTCCCAGAATAATTCGTTTCAGGGCTCATTTCCACAGAAAGCACGGATAAACTGTGAATGTAATTATTTTGTTTATAAGGCAAAAATTCAAAATTCCAAAATATCAGTATCTTGTGTTTTGACATATAGTATCTACACACGAATTTACGAGAAGATCGATTAACATTTTACCTGAAAAATTAACAAAAATATGACATTTTTCAATATGTTGTTTAAACGAATGGTATTTTTAAAAACTATTTATGCAGGTGGATTTGTTGCTAGAAAATACGTAATCACCCAATTCACACTTTTTTTCTATACCTAATAGTTTTCGAGATAGGAGCCGAAATATGTTTTCTACCCTCGACTTTGGGGGTGGTTTTCACCCCTTTAACATCGAATATAGCCGATTTAAAAAAATACGTGTCGAATATTTTTGCCTTCTCTACGAACCTACAAAGTTGCATCAAAATCGGAGATTATCACTTCGGGTAGTTCCCTTGTGAGTAAAAAAGCTTTACAAACCGCGTTCTGAATTACCTCAGTACTTGGATGATGTTTAAAAAGCGGTTATATAACGGGCATTTGGCTCGTCCGCGAGATTCGTAATTTGTTGGTATACGTGACCGACCGAAGGTGGCCTTCGGTTGGAGCATACGTAGTCCTAGCAGCAAAACACGATCAGCTGTCGTATGACTTGTTTTTGTCGTCAAAATTAAAGTTCAAACAAAGTAAGCGTTGTCGAGCAACGGTTTTGAACTCCAGGCTCGATGTCGAGTGGTGACATCGGAGCCTGAAGGAAAGAGAGAGTACATCGTACTACATTAGCACGAAATAAAAGATAATTTGTGAGCGCCGGGTAGTGGTAAAATTTGGCACGTCTTCCGCTTCGCGGAGACACGCGCGGCTCTCGCCCCAGTCGTCTTACGACAATCAAGCTTGACGCAGGCAGTGCGACCGTTCGTCAAGCGCATCTCAGCTCGCCAGTTTCCAGATTTCAAGTAGTTTGGTTACCAGACACTTGAAATCTCACTAGCTCTCAAAAGCTGAACCTCTGTCGCCGACAGACTAGGAAGCTCTGCTCGATTCGTACGTATAATACGTACGAAAGAGCACCTGGTTTGTTTTAGGAGACAATTGATCGAGATTTGCACTCTTGGAATCGGGGCCTGCCCTGATTCTCTGAGTCTCGTTTCGTCTCGGAGCAATAAAGGCCGCTGCCTGTTGGATCCCTGAGAGACGGGTTACAACAGAGAGAGATAACGTACGTGCCTATCACCTCTGCGTTACTCGTGCTCTGCCACCCCGTTTAGTAGCAACCCCCGTGTGACGAATAGAAGCACACGGTAAGGTGAACGGAGTCGCGGAGCCTCTGGCCGTCCTCAGCCTCCAGGACCAGCAATTCGCTGGTTATAGCGTGTCCCTCCGCTCACGAATCCCTAAGTTACTTGGATTCGTACGAAACGAACCTTTTCAAAAGGTGCAAGGCGAAGAGAAGAGGTCCCTCCTCCTCTCTAGTTACTCGCTCATCGACTTCTTCTTCGCACCAGAAGAAGAGTCGATAATACAGTCCACTGCATTACCTTTGCGTTACAGGCAAGGTATTGCTATCCCCTCCAAATAGGCTCG
This sequence comes from Calliopsis andreniformis, assembly GCF_051401765.1. Classification (NCBI taxonomy): domain Eukaryota; kingdom Metazoa; phylum Arthropoda; class Insecta; order Hymenoptera; family Andrenidae; genus Calliopsis; species Calliopsis andreniformis. Next base: position 41,105,815 of record NW_027480422.1, read on the forward strand.
TGAGCGCAGCCTGGAGTTGGGAATCCTTGGTATAGCTAGACTTCCACTCTTGCTTACCGCCGCGGTTCCGCCGCTATCTCTCTTTTTCAGACGCCAACGTCGCTAAGGGGAGCACCGGCGTCACCACCAAAGGCCCTCCGATCCGCCGACGACCACCCGAGCCGACGAGGACCGGAGCAGCACCCAGCCCCCAAGCCAAGACAAAGTTGGAATAAACGTCGCTTCCAAGCCCTTTTCAGGGCCGACAAAATATAAAACTTGGGTTTTCGTTTTCTTTCGTATCCCCTCAATCTCACCTCATCCGGACCTCCGTTGGATCCCTTATTTTAAGCGATTCCAACAGATGATATCGTGGATTGGACGTAGTGGACCGGTTGCATGGCCTCCTCGATCCCCCGATTTAAACCCTTTGGACTTCTTTTTATGGGGATATTTAAAAAGCCTAGTGTATTCCTCGCCGATAAATGATTTAGAAGAATTATGTAACCGAATCCCCCCATGCTTGTCAAACAATTAAGCAGAAATGTGGAATTTTCCAGAGAGTTCGCGGCTCTGTAAAACGAAAATGCCAAGCGTGTGTAGAAATGGAAGGTGGACACGTGGAAAATCAGTCTGTAAACATTGAAAATTCAGTAGTAAGTCAATCATGATACTAGCAAACAAAAATGTTTATATTTCAGAAACGGTTGACCTTTCGACCTATATTTACTAAAGCTTTTTTACTTAGTACAATGTATCCTATATACCATATAAATATTGAATGGTTTTTTTTTAACACCCTGTATATTCAGGGTGTTATTTCATGTATTTGGCGTCGAGACGCTATCGCGTCTCTAGACTTGGAAATATTTTCCTCTTGTCGATGTTTTAAGTTAATCTGAAAAAAGGTAGAAGGTGTTAATATTGTTTAGGGTAAAGCTTTTACTTTACTACGTTTGGTCTTATCTTTTGTTTCAAGAATAACGCTATTCCTTATGCACTGAATTTAACATAAGAGTGACCTTTTTATTTGTAGTATTTGTCAAAATGTAGAAAATTTTCATTAAATGTAAAAATTATACAGAAATTAATTGACAATAAAAAAGACTTGTTTCAATATTAAAATACAAAATCAGCTATGTGTTACGCGTTTTTCACCTTTGCAGTTCTGGTCCATATGATGACCCTACTTTCTAAAATCATGTTTTTGACAGAATTTTGTAAAAATATCATAATTTTAAAAGAGTCGAATTGCATACATTATCTCAGATCTATAACCTATCATTTTCATCTTTCGTTTATGCAAATTTTATATTTACAGCATGCGTTTTTCACAAAACAAAAAGTGACCCATATTTCCATTTTGTTCCCTATAAGTGAACTTTAGTACTATTAATTAATTGGATAAATACAGTACCGATTGTGCTAAGTGAAACTTGATAGGAAAATGGAGAATTCATTTATTTCAATATAATATATTATTTAAACATTCCGTTATGCCAGTACTGAGAAATCCACTTCTAACAGAATATGGTGTTTTGACAATTTCCTCCGATTATTCTTAACGATGTTCCCCTAATGTAGTGCAAATTATTCGTTTTCATATAATTTTGTTCTAAATTATTTAATTCGCGTTGTAATCAGTGACCATTTGCATCGAATGAACAGAAGAAATAGACTGTTGATATGTCAAAATTTGAATAAATATATGGAATTTCATAGTTTTGCTAGTGCCTAGTCGAGATATTATATTGACATTAGCGTTCAACCTCGCATAGATCTTTCAAGACGGATTCCTGGTTGGGGTAATTTCGCAAGTATTACCGTACTTTTATTTAAGCACAATCACATTTTACATTAAAAATTATAAAAGATATATGTGTTGCACAATTTTGTTGGAGACAGAGATACATATCGTATTGAGGACACATATAAATAAGCTATACGGTACAAGTGTTTGTGCAGGTTGCAAGACAGAATTTGCTGATTGTTTTTCTAGTCCAGAATGATAACTTACGAGGTACAGGAATATGTATAAGTACTAATAAGCAGGAATACGATACATAAGATCAATGACGACTCACAAGTGGTAACGTTATTCACATACTTAAATGTTACTTATTCACGCAAGTTACGTAACCACTTATGACTTGCCATTGTAGCGGCTTTGCCGTTGCTACTCCCTGCAGTATTTTGCGGAGCGATTAGGCAGGTAAAGCGGGTTTTCCCCAATATTTCGAGCCCACATCTGGTAGCCAGACTTGGACGAAGTCAGCGAGGGTTTTTCCGCTGGTCACTTGAAAAGAGTTTCCTACGCGTAGACTAAGGGCAAATAAATAGCCTGTGAAAAATGGCGAGTGGGCCATTGACCGACTCGCTCCGTAACCGTGCGCTTCGCGAGGAGCTTTGTACGTGTCACACTCGAACAATAAATTAGTACGTGGGTTTAGTAAAAATCGCTACTTATTCAATTACCTACAAAGTGGTGACACCGACGTGATCGTGCAACATCGGGTGTGATTGATCGCAATATAGTGTTAGTGAAGTGACTTTAGTGATTACATTAAATATATAAACACGAAAATTTAGAAATGGCGAATGACGGACTTCGTGATGGTGCAGTGCCCGCGGGTGAGCGTCTGGGAGTGCGTATCCCGGAGTTTACGCCGGACGATCCAGAATTATGGTTCTGCATCCTAGAGCGTCACCTTACAACGGCGGGTATCACCGCGGATAGCACCAAGGCCAGCTACGTTACCGGAGCACTAGGACCACGTTTCATCGCCGAGGTTCGTGATATTTTGTTAGATCCACCAGCAACGGGTCTATATGAAGTGTTAAAACGTGAATTGATCCGTCGACTATGTGTGTCGCAAGAGCAAAAGGCACGGAGGCTGTTAGAACACGAGGAGATAGGTGATAGAAAACCATCTCAATTTCTGCGACATCTACGAGGTCTGGCTGGCACATATGTGTCAGAACCTTTATTACGGACACTGTGGCTTGGGCGATTACCGGCGAATGTTCAGGCAATTTTAGCAACGCAGAAGGATACGGCGTTGGACAAAGTTGCAGAATTAGCGGATGCTATCACCGATACTCTGCCGGGACGCAAAGTTATAGCGGAAGCATCATACCCAGGGCCGTCGACGCAGTCAACATCGAGTGATGTTCTATCTGAACGCATGATGGCATTGCTCATTTCACTACAGGAGCAGACGGAGGTAATGAAAGAACAGATCGCGGAATTGCGCGCCTCGCGAAGGAATGGACCTTTCCATAAGCGTTACGATCGACGTCGCCCTCGTTCGCGTAGCAATTCGAGAAGAAAGTCTCCGGCAAGACCCCATGCAGCTAGTGGGATGTGCTGGTATCATGATCGGCACGGTGCGAATGCTCACCGTTGTATTCAGCCCTGCACATATCAGGGAAACGCGAGGGGCAGTCGTTGATGGCGGCTAGCGACGCAAGCCCGACGTTTCGCCGTCTCTTTATTCATGATCGGACGACGAATACGAAATTCCTGGTCGACACGGGAGCTGATATTTGCGTATTTCCTCGCAAGGCCATACGCGGCACATGTTTTAAAGAAGACTACGAGCTCTCCGCGGCTAATGGCACACCGATCGCGACGTACGGCACGAAGACAATTACTTTAAATCTTGGTCTCCGTCGGGACTTCACGTGGAGGTTCGTGATAGCAGATGTATCCAGAGCTATCATTGGAGCCGATTTCCTGGCACATTTTGGTCTATTGGTGGACGTGAGGAACCAGCGTCTAATCGATGAGACCACAAAACTCATATCGAAGGGAGCGCCAGTTCGAGAGGAGACTCCAACGGTAAAAATCATTCAAGGACAGTCTTCTTACCATGCTCTACTCCAGCAATTTCCGGAAATTACTAAACCCAGCGGAATGCCAGCCGAGATCAACCACGGCATCTGCCATTACATACGGACGACTCCAGGACCTTCTGTTGCATGTAAGCCACGCCGTCTTGCGCTGGATAGACTTTGTATCGCAAAAAAAGAATTCGAGATAATGTTACGTCTAGGCATTGCGCGAAGCTCGAAGAGTGATTGGTCCTCTCCTTTACATCTAGTGCCCAAGAAGGGTAGCGATTCATGGCGACCGTGCGGCGACTATCGAGGTCTTAACGCGCGGACTATTCCAGATCGTTATCCGATTCGTCATATCGAAGATTTCGCTCAGACTTTAAGGGGAAAAAAGATATTTTCGACCATAGATTTAGTTCGGGCATACAATCAGATTCCGGTAGCAACAGAAGACATTCATAAAACAGCAATCATTACTCCTTTCGGGTTATTTGAATTTCCCTATATGACATTCGGTCTTCGTAACGCCGCCCAAACATTTCAGAGATTCATAGACGAAGTTTTACGTGGACTAGATTTTTGCTTTGCATACATAGATGATATTTTAATTGCATCTTCCTCAGAAGCCGAACATTTAAAGCATTTGGAAACAGTATTTGATCGTCTGAAACAATTTAATGTAGTCATTAACCCCAACAAGTGTATATTTGGAAAAACAGAGGTAAAATTTCTTGGATATGTCGTTTCGGAGAACGGATCAAGTCCCTCAGGCGATAAAGTAGAAGCAATATTAAATTTTCCGGAACCTATGTCAGCGAAGCAATTGCGACGTTTTTTGGGTATGCTTAACTTCTATCGTCGGTTCATACCCAAGGCGGCTCATCACCAAGCACCTTTAAATGATATGCTCGTAAATAATATTAAGGGTAATAAACCCGTTACCTGGACAGACGAAGCTCGCGACGCGTTTGCCAAATGTAAGCAGGACCTAGCGCAGGCAACGTTGTTAGCTCATCCAAAGTCTAATGCAACTGTAGCCCTTACTTGCGATGCGTCAAACTCTATGGTCGGTGCCGCGCTGCACCAACAGGTCAATGGTAATTGGGAACCGCTAGCTTTTTATTCTGCAAAACTTTCTTCCACTCAACAGAAATATTCTGCTTTCGATAGAGAGTTACTTGCCATATATTCTGCCATTAAGCACTTTCAGCATTTATTGGAAGGTCGAAATTTCAGCATATTTACTGACCACAAGCCTTTAATATTTGTATTCAAAGGAAAATTAGATAAACATACTCCCATGCAGATCCGATATTTAAATTATATAAGTCAGTTTTCAACAGATATCCGGCATATTGCTGGCCGGGATAATATCAGTGCGGATACTTTATCACGAGTGGAAGCGATTGAAACCATAGATTTTGAAGAGTTAGCGTCATCTCAGGCTACCGATCCAGAAATACAGAAATTTTTACAAGAGTCTTCCGGTTTATCGCTTAAACTACTTGCAATTCCCGGTTCTACCAAAAAAGTTTATTGCGACGTTTCAACGAACAGCGTGCGACCTTTTTTGACGATGCCTTTCCGTCGAATAGTTTTTAATGCGTTACACGGATTGTCTCATCCAGGGATTAATTCGACAGTCAAGCTCATAGCTCAACGCTATGTCTGGCCGTCGATAAAATCTGACTGTCGAGAATGGGCCCGGAATTGTATTCCATGTCAGCGCTCTAAAATTACTAAACATGTTGCTGCACCTGTAGGGTCTTTCGCGCAATCGGCAAGATTCGAGCACGTGCATATAGATATTGTAGTTTTACCTGTCTCCGAAGGATATCGATATTGTCTTACCTGCGTTGATCGGTTCACGAGATGGCCAGAGGCAATTCCCTTGCGCGACCAAGAAGCGATTACCGTAGCGCGAGCATTTTATGAGGGATGGATTTGCCGTTTTGGAACTCCACTACGTATAACAACGGATCAGGGTAGGCAATTCGAGTCCTATCTTTTCAAAGAATTAAATTCTTTGTTAGGTTCGACTCATCTACATACTACGGCCTATCATCCAGCGGCAAACGGTATGGTTGAGCGTTTTCACCGGCAATTTAAAGCAGCCATCCGTTGTTACCAGCATGTTCGTTGGACAGAGGTTCTTCCGACCATTTTGCTTGGAATTCGTTCAGCCTGGAAGGAGGACCTAAAAGCTACATCTGCGGAAATGGTATTAGGCGAACCCTTACGTTTGCCGGGTGAATTCTTGACACCATCTTCAACATTAGATGCAAGCGATTTTATGAAAGAATTGCGTAATAATTTCCGCAATATCGGTCCGACCGAAGCGTCGCGTCATGGCAGTCCGCGTATATTTATTTTCAAAGATCTAGAAACGTGCGATCATGTTTTTGTGCGGCATGATGCATCAAAATCAATTTTACAACAGCCATATGATGGACCGTATCAGGTTGTAAGCCGGAACCAAAAGACATTTACGCTAAATATAAATGGTAAGCATGTAATAATTTCAATTAATAGAATCAAACCCGCGTATTTAATGTCGGATAATATTCCATTACAACCTGACCGTTCACAAATAGTACCGCAGTATGATTCTGTACCATTTGATACCGCGACAACACGAAATGCTGATTTTTCAACTAATCTGAGAAGCGTATTACCTGGTAATAATGTACCACTTGTACCGGAGCAGCACTCACGCACAGTGGAACCATTTACTACACGATCTGGTAGACGCATTAGATTCCCAGATCGATTTCAAGCAGGTTTTTCATAGTAATATTATGTTATATTTTGTGCTAGAATAGCGTTATCTGTAAGTTTTTATGTACATTTATTTTTTTTTTTTTTGTTTCACGGTGTGTTAAGATATCTACGGCTCCGCTATAGACTATTGTACTGGTAGGGGGGTGATGTAGCGGCTTTGCCGTTGCTACTCCCTGCAGTATTTTGCGGAGCGATTAGGCAGGTAAAGCGGGTTTTCCCCAATATTTCGAGCCCACATCTGGTAGCCAGACTTGGACGAAGTCAGCGAGGGTTTTTCCGCTGGTCACTTGAAAAGAGTTTCCTACGCGTAGACTAAGGGCAAATAAATAGCCTGTGAAAAATGGCGAGTGGGCCATTGACCGACTCGCTCCGTAACCGTGCGCTTCGCGAGGAGCTTTGTACGTGTCACACTCGAACAATAAATTAGTACGTGGGTTTAGTAAAAATCGCTACTTATTCAATTACCTACACCATTGTTCTTACATATTCCATTCCTGAATATAAGTCACATATGTATTTTGAGTTTAATAATTACGTAATAACTATCACAGATATTTGTGACTTTATACTAAAGCTATCTTTTTTCTTAGACTACAACAGTTAACTCTAATAAATAAGCGATTGCTGACATTTACATCATTATTTCACACTATAGAAGTATAAACTACGCGAAAGACACGCTGGAATAAGCAGTCTTTAATCTGTCCTCCAAATATTTAGCCCTAATTCAACACTTGTTATAAAATATTGTATAATATACAAAACATGAACAAACTGGGATAAAATAAAGAAAAATTACTCGAATTGAGCCTGCTAGATCAATGCACCTTGGTAAACTTTCTGTGTTAGGACCACTGTGTCGGATGTCACATTTGGGGTAGCTTTTCCGCGTAGCAGAGTAGTGGCCAAATTTTTAATAGTTTTTCCTGACTAAACAATTCGTTTATGATATATGGTTTCCTTCAAACATTTTCTCTATTCAACAAACTGAATATGTTTACTTAATAAAAAGATTAATATTAATTTTTAATGTCCAATAATAATATGCTATGTCCGAAAATGCATATGGTATCAGGCGATTCTATCTGCAGTAACCATATAGATTCACATTTTTTCCTGATGCAACCTTACCTGCACTGTACAATATACATGAGTAGTTCATGTACAGTCTTATCACAAAATAAACATATTTTCACATTATCACAAGATATTGTCACCTGGCTTTTGCACAGATGGCAAAAAGAAAAAGAATATCACAAGAGCAGAAGAAAATTAAAGAAATCCAGAAGAAACACAGAAAAAAGTTAAAGAAATTACGGAAAAAAATTAAAACAGAGATTTATTTTGTGAGTAACAGTAACAATTAAGTGCAATGTAAATAAGAAAATCTAGATTTCGGTTTGACTAGATTCGAATTCCGTTATTTCATTTTCCATGGACAAAGCAATTCGTCATTTAGGAGTTTGTAACGATACTTTTTCTTTATTCAACTTATACAGTTAAGATTCTGTACAAACAGAAAAATAAAGAAAACAATCTTAGAAACTTTTAATTAATATAATTATAAATATACATAGTCATAATGCACGTACGGAAATTTCCGTTGTTATTTTTTCATTGTTGCGGCATTATTCACAGGTAAAAAATCAAAGAAATAAAGCCTTCTGTATGTCGGAAATATCCTTGGGAGCTGTGATTTCTCCTTTTTTTGTATTTTTCCCATTCCCATGTCAATTTAATTCCAACACGACGATTAATCGTGTAAATGCTCAACGAGTCTATTCTCTTTGATTGTTAAGTGTCTTCTCTTTTATCATGATCGAAAAACATCATTTTTATCCGTGACACCTGGCGGCGTGCATTTACACGTTAATGCGTCGCCAGCGTTGCTATACGGGAGATTCGATCTATCGAACCTTACAGGTTAATATTCCAATTTTAATTTATTACGCGACACACATATGTATTTAGACTGTTTTCATTGATAATAAGCTGGGTTTTCATTGATAATACAAGGGGCGGTTTATGATCCATTTTCTGCAAATTCAGCCCAGAATAAACTTCCTTGCAGTCAAAAGGTCAAGTCAAATCTGTCGGATTCTCCCCGGTGATTTCCTTTTGAATGAGAACTAATTCGTTCTTGTTCGATCACTTGGTAGTGGCGACTGCTGCGGGTAAGCACACACTCCTGTATTCGTAACAGGTATGTATTGTCTGGAAAAGGATCTTTATGCCTCTCCGCTGCACTCAATGCCTTTATTGATAAGTTTACGTTCGAATGATTATACCTAATACAATATAAACTAGTAAAAGAGGTTAATGAAAGAGAATGATAATATAGTAGACCTCCATTTATCTGACATGATTGAGGGTGTCACGTGACGAACAAGAATTTTTCAACCCAACCGAATTTTTGCCCTTACGTCGGCTGGAGTGTGTCTTACTGATGCGTTACTTTTTGGATTTACCTAATCAGGCACATCCTAGACCTTCGACGTCCAAAATTTTAAATTATAACTGTTGTTTTACTCGTTCTCTCCTTAGAATCGTCGTTGTAGGGCGAGGAATGACAATTATAAAATTTATTATACTAATCACAGCAACTACTGATCTTTGATAATTCAACGAAGCAACGGAGAATGCTGTAAGTGTACGAAAATTAGCAATTGGTAAATTGCAAAAGAAACCGGAAAGAGAGCACGTGCGATATATCGAAGAGCGAATTAATGAATCGCGCTACGGCTCCAATGACGATCCTCACCTAATTCGCTAGAACCTCTCATAAATACACAGAGGATCTATGTATTCGTGATCCGCGAGGGATCCTCCCTATCCTGGCTTCCGTTATCGAATACTTTTCGTCGACAAGTTGTGAGGTACGTGAGGGAAACCCGTGATCTAATTATTCTTGGTTTGTTTTACATCTTATTTTCATATCCAATTATTACAATAGTAGTTTTCGAGCGTAGATTCACTCGTTTGGTGGAGTGTGCCGGGAGTGAATAGGCTTAATAGTTCACATTAAGTCCACGAAAACCGTAAACTTCAATCATGAACCGTTCTGTAACTTCACACGTGCACGTGCTCTTTCCTTTTCGTTTTCTTAATTTCTATACAGCATTTCAGGATTGAATACAACTACCTATAGACGACCAGACAATTTTATATTTGGGACACGATTTTGGAATATTATTGGAAACCCTAACCTTCATTTCTTTGATTGCGTAAGTTATTTTCGTTATTTAGATATTTTCTAATATTTATTTTATATGTGATTTTATTTGATTTTCTATTAGTTCGCCATTGATTTTATACACGGTATTTATTCGAGTTGATATTGATTTTTTGTTAATTTTGATATTCAAATTGTTGAACACATATTGGAGATGCTCCGCGTGATCAGAAGGACATTGATGTTGTACGTTGGCATTGTGGATTTACCTAGTATTCTTGCGCTCACCTAGGCCTGTGTCTGCTAAGAACGAACACGTGCTTCAACTTTCGATTTCACTTTTGTTTTTACTGAATTTTCTTTTTGCTGTTCACTTATATTATGTGATTCACTTGTAGGTGTGACTTTTGTTTTTATAATTGCGAACGTATTATCTAGATAAAGGAATTTTCATTACTTGTATTCTTTGCTTCAGAATTCCAACGTTCTCCTTTGTTAATTGATTATAGACAATTTATATTTTTCTTTTGTTATTTCCAAACTGAGCATTTTGTTGTATTGTTGTTTATTATTTGGCAACTGAAATACTGATTTTGATAATACATTAATATGTTGCCTGAGACACGAATTATTTAATTTGTTCTTATTTTGTCTGTGTCGTTCAATCGCAAATTAATTTACTACCCCTTATCCAAGTGCTGATCTAATCCCTATTAAAGGGCCCATATGGGACTAGAGCGTCAATGATCCCAAATTCTACCCCCTATCTCCTGATAGATAGATGAAGAGGACCTGATAAGGTCCTCTTTTTATTTATGTACTGTTACCCGTGCGCTAAGGACAATCTCCACTACTGGGACATGTCCATGCGCACGGCACACTGTATACACTCTTTATATAGTGGCGCGGAGCTAGTCACTTCGCGCGTAACAGGGAACAAGACTGTTTGGATAAGTGGATCCGTCGGATAATCGGAATTCTCAGATTATTCCCTACCTCGCTGCTTATTTCGTGATATAATTGGAGTTAAGTTTTATATAACTGGATTTTACCGAATAACATATAAGGTAAACTGGATACTGTGATAACGTTACGTTCGATAAACGGGGTTCAGATAAATAGAGTTCTGCTGTATAAGTGTTTAAAAAATGGAACAGATTTGCTAGTTTTGTTGGAATTTAATATCTCCTAACAGATTCTCCACTTTTTACAAACGTAATCATTCGTTCCGTTAAAGCTTTGTTCAAATTAGAGTTCACTTGCATTCAGGCGGCTTGAACACAAATGATTTGGGCTAATTTGATCAATGTGAACGTGTTATCAAAAGACACAGTAGCGTCTCGACGCTAAGTACGTGAACCGCTGCTGCCGCGTACTTTTTCCCCAAAAACCGGCCATTCCAATCTTACCTGAAACTTATTTCATTAATACCTCGACAGGTTTGTAATGTTCTCTGAATTTCAAGGCATTCTTGTTATTTAAGTCAAATATGAGCTTTTGAATGAGACCAATTTTAGTCAAATTGGCCCACGTGTAACAGGGATTTCGTAATATTGCCTGATGGTTCAAATGAAAGTTTCAAGATTCTTATTCTTCTTCTTCCGTCTTGAAAATTCGTCGGATTTTTCAACATAATATACGTATACACGTTACACGCACACATTCAGGCAAAAGGAACTAATACAGGTTTCGTTCGTCGACTCTTGGGATTACTCGGCGATGCTTGTTACCTATCATTGTATAATATCAATCAATTATTAAATAAGGCAAAATGTCAAATTTTAAAATATCATGTGTTAATATACCATTAAACTATTCTTAATTTATATTTAAATTGTGTGTTTTATGAATTTATAGGAAATTGAACTCAATTGAAAGGGAAAGTATAAATTGATCTACTCATTGAATCATAATCTTCTATATGTTAAATAAGGTAAGTTATTACATCACAATACAATGGTGATTTTGCATCATTACATTATGAATATTTTTTGATGTAGGAAGGACAACACAATAATTCGGATCATTACGCCTACTATTCAACGTGTATATACATATACTATATTGAATTTAAAAATAGATGTTATAAAATATGGGTAAGGATGGTACTGGGAGCAGCTCGATTACACAGTTTTCTAGCAAAATCACTTTATTGCACGCGTATCTTGGTCTGGCAATAACGACGCATATGCTTTGTGAAGAAAAACATAAGAAGCCCAAGCACGCGGAAAAAACTAAAACAAGATGGGTGAACTCACAGGTTCGGCAGCGCCGCCAAGTGTACATAAAATTAAACTTACGTATTTTTTATTGCTACTCTAACAATAGACAATAATGTTTTGTATTAAATAAAAGCAGACAGGACATAAACTTTGCGAGAGATATTTTGATTTACATTTTATAGGAATATAAATTTGGTTTTTTATATGTTCGATTTTGCACCTCCTTGTACCACGGCTCGAATAAGGGGTCAACAGTCGTTTAGAATCGTGAGGGTCAGGCGTCGTAAGATTGAAGAATCATTACTGGGAAGTAAAGCAGATAGTTGTACTGGGTGTGAAACACGAGACTCACAATTATTCGAGAAACAATTACGTTTATTTGTTCTTTTAGTATGCTCTCGAAAACGCGACTGCGTTGAGAGATCAGCACCGGCACGTTAGCTAGCGGAAGTTCGAACGTTCGAGATGCGCGGTATATTCGAACATTATAAGATTATTTTTCTCCTTTTCCTTCCCTTCTTTCCTTCTTGTATTTCTCCAGTGGTATTTAGTGTAGGACCTAACCATTTAGATTTGCCGCGCGACGTCGTACCGATTGGCGGTGTTGCCACGTGCGAGGAATGGTATAGCATGCGAACGATTGTAACGGCAGAAAGCCATGTGCGAACAAACTGTTAAGACGTTTTGTTACATTTCTCATATTATACCCAAATAAACATGAAAGTGGTAGCAGTCCGTGGTTATGATAGCGGAGAATTGATTTAGAAGTGAATCTGACAAATTGTAACGAATTGTGTCTGTGAAAAGAAGTAAATAAACATGCACAGAGCGACATTACCAACGGTTCCTTTGTTAAGTGGCACAAATTATTTAACATGGGCGATGAAGATGGAGGCCATACACAGCCTGAAGAAAATAGAGAACGCGATAATAGAAGATGAACCTCCAGAAGCAGCAGAACGAAGAGTGAAGAATGAATGGAAATGGTCTACATTTAGCGGATGAGCAAGCGTTACAATTTGCAACAGAAAGAAACGCAAAAACGCAAAGATGATCTATCAATAGTAAACAATAGCAAACCCTTGTACTGATAAAGTACTGAGTGAACTTACGAAAAGCTTTGAAATTAATGAAACAACGAATAGTAATATTTTTCTGAATGTTAGAGTTGAAAAATTTAAAAATGGTATTGCGTTTTCACAGACAGACTACATCCAAAAATTATTAGTGAAACATAATATGTATGATTGTAAACCGGTAAAAACCCCAATCGTTCCGGGAGAGGACAAACAATTTGAACAATCAGAAGATAGGATCCATATTGTTGAAGAACTAGGTGTGGAATAACCGAATGCGTCGTGCACAGTTCACCCAGCACGTGGTGTGCTTTATTTTATTCACAGCAAACCGCAGGTTTTAACAAAAACAGAAGATATCTGATCTGGATTTTATAACTCAACAAAACGAACGAAACAAATTGTTAACTCGACGTTAAACTATGTATTTTGTAATTTTAAGAATAACTGAACTCAACAATTTTCTTAATTTCAATCTGACTCGCACCGCAGCCATGTCGCATCTAACAGCCCGGAAGTGCCACACAAACTTACACACACTCTTATAATTTTCTAACCCGTTTCATATCAAGGCTGCCAACTTGTGACAGATTAACTAATACCAACATCTCCCCCTTAATCTTTCATAAGTTGCACAAAATAAAAAATACAATTCACTTACTCATTTCACATGCATGCACACATAAGTTCTTTTAACTCTTAATATTATAAAGCTATATCTTTTAGAATTTTAACACAAAAATAATCAAATTTTATCTGTTCCAGTGGCTTGGTTAATATATCTGTGATTTGTTTTTGTGTCGGACAATACTCTACATCTATTATCTTGTCTTTTACTAACTCATGAACAAAACGATACTTAACATTAATATGTTTGGAACGCTTATTAGTTACACCGGCCTTAATCAAACTACTTGTACTTTGATTATCTATGAACATTTTAGTCTTTGGTATTTTGCCTGTTAATTCTCTTATCAATTCTTGTAAATATCGCAACTCTTGATAGCATTCCGATGCTCCCACATATTCGGCGTCTGTGCTGGACAACGCCACTGTTTGCTGCTGTTACGTTCCGAACAGGAAATTTTTCGGATTTTTGACTTTCGGCCATTACGTCGGCCGGGGTGTGTCACGAGAATGCTTTGTCATTATGGAATGTCCTAGTCTGGCACATTCTGGCCTCTGGCGTTCAAAATTCTAAATTATAATTGTTGTGGTTGTATTATACGCTCTCCGGAATCGTCGTCGAAAGTCGGCGACGCGAGTGTGTGTGAATGTGTGAGAAGCTAATGCTAATGTTGGAGCTAATTGCAAATTGTTCATAGGGTTCCAATGCACCTGTATCTTGCATGAATTAGGACGGTTGCGAGTAATTGCGGAAAACTTTGTAATGTGACGGCGTGTCAAGAATTTGGAATGAGAACCTTTCGCGTTTGGTTTTGGATTTCGCACAAAAACTGTATACAGCGCGCGACACGACGCGACGCGCGAGCGACGATACCACGCGACGAAAACGCCGAGCGTTTCCCGCGAAAGTGTGAAAAACTTGTGTAAATTATTACAACAAGTTTAATAATTATTGACCGTCGTTAATTGTAAGGAGTAATAGAGGATTTTGTTCATGTGTAGCATTGCGCAAAATATTGAGCAACCTGTGAATTGTGAAGGAAACCGGAAGTAGAGCACACGCGATATATCGAAATGCGAGTTGACAAATCGCGCGACGGCTCCCGCACGCTGCCTCACCTGATTCGTCAGGACCTCTCACGAATACGGCAGAAGATCACTGTATTGGTGATCCTCGAAGGATCCTGCCTATCCTGATTTCCGTGATCGATCACTCTTCGTCGACAAGTCGCGAGGTGCGTGACGGGAGACCGTGGGTTTAATTATATTCTACTTCTTCCTTTCCCTCTATCTTTTTTTTCTTTTCTCAATTATTAATTGTTTCGAGCGTAGATTCACGAGAGTGAATGGACTCAATCGCCCACGAAAAATTCGGCAATTCTCTTTTTCTTTACAGTACTATCAGCATTCATAGTATACATTGTATCGTATTGCATCTTACAACCGAATTGGCATACCCTAAGGATTTGATTTGGCTCATTATTGGATTTGTTATCTGGAAAAGGATTGATTACGTTGATTTCTTCAACTGCGTGAGTCTTTTGAATATTGTCTGATTTTGATTTATATATATAATTGTCTGGAATTGTTTCATATTCTTTGTGTATTGATTATATATTAATTTCTCATTGTTGTACATGAATTATCGCCTTTTGTTTCGCCACGTGGTTTGAGGGACATCGATACCGCCAGTCGATATCGTGGATTTACCTTGGTGTCCTTGCGGCCACCTTGGCGCGGGATAATCCACGTGCACAGCACGATTTAATATCTCGGTTGCGATTACATATGTGAATATTTTCTTTTCTTTCTTTTGTATGATGTGTGCATTTATTAACGTCATATAATTGTGATTAATATCTTATTATATTATATAATACTTATTATAATTATTTTACGGTTGTGTGCTCATTCACCGTGGTGCATTTCAATTCTTTTCTCTTCAATTTTCTTTTGTTTATGCATACGATTATCTGTTGTTAATCTTGTTGTTAATTCAACAACAACTTGTTAAAATCTCAGAGACTATAATATATTTATTTTTCCTTTTGTCTTCATATATACTTTGTGTTGATTACTTCACCTTTCCAAATGCAGTATTAGCATAAGCCTCCATCTCTCGGGAAAATCAATCACGCATAGCGGGGCCCGTTTGGGACTAGATGGTTTCCTAACCCATTTACTTTTATCCTCCTTGGATATTTCATTAATAGAAGTTTAGATATACTCGCGCATCGTGGCCGAGCTTCCTTTTCAAAGCCGCTCTGTTATCGCGACCACACTACCATTTCGCACTGTCTCAGCACATTTAATTCACAGACAGAGTAGTGGCTCGGACTAGACGTTAGAACGTATAGAAGTATATTTTTTCTATAAAAATACCTCCCATGACTAACCTGTGGGGTGATTGTTTATGTGACGGACGGAGTTACGAATTCCGTTCGTAAGAGAAGCGATATGAACGAACGGAGTTACGGACTGCGCCCGTAACACTGCCTTCTCGAGCACCAGCTTATTGGTCCATTGTTGTAAAATATTAAATAGCCCGTGGTACTCCTTCTTGTTTCATCGTCTCCAGTATAGTCCGAATCGCTGTAGGCAACCAGCTCATTTTTTCCTCCTTTCTGGTACTCTAGAGCTTTGTTTCTTGCTCCATTTAAATACCTAAACACATGCTTTATATCTACGATTAGTTTATTCATAGGTTTTTCAACATATCTACTTGCTTTATCGACTGCAAAACTAATATCCGGTCTTGTTTTATTACTGAGATATAAGAGACTTCCTACAGCCTCACGACAAAGGTAAGAGTTTGTTAACTTTTCTTGTTCTTCATTTGTCTTTATTGCAGGTGTTGATACTGCTCTTGAGTCTTGTATCTTATATTTTATTAACGTCTTGTGCATGTATTCCGTCTGAGCCAGTCTTAATTTTTCTTCACTTTTGCTGATTTATAATCCTACAAATATCTTTGGTTTTCTATTTACAGTCATTTGGTATTCCTTTTGTAATTCCTTATCAAGACTTCCATTTCTTCTATGTTGTCTCCTACTAACAATCCATCATCCACGTATATGGCTATCATTAAGTTACTGCCCTTCTTTTTAAAAATGCATTGTTTCGATTTTAGTGCTTCTAAACCTTTCAATTTTAAGAATAATGAAAAATGCTAATTCCATTTAAGTGGAGCTTGTTTTAGCCCGTACAGAGCTTTATTAAGCTTGAAGTTTTTATTCTTACAGTTATATCCTTCAGGACGATACAATAGACTTCTTCATCTAGTTTTCGATACAAGAACGCTGTCTTTATATCCAGCGTATAGAATGAGAAAGATTCTTTAGTAATCACAGCAAAAAGGGTACGTAATGCATTTGTACTCACTGCAGGGCTGAATGTTTCTTCTGATATCGACTGACGTTGCTGCTCACATCCTCTCACGACCAGTCTAGCTTTGTGCCTTCCATCGTCTTTTATTCTAAAAAGCCATCTGCTACTCAGTGGTCTGGATTTTTTAGCCTCTTGTGCATCTACCACTGTCCAAGTGTTATTCAATTTGAGCGATTTCTTCTCTTCTTCTATCGCTTCAATCCATCTGTCTTTGTCATTACCTGAAACAGCTTCTTTATAGGTTAGAGCAGCAAAATCCTTGTATTTTGCAGGAAACTTTCGATAAAGCTAGTTGTAATGCTGGCGAAACGTCGGGAAAATAATTCCAGAAGGACACGACTTACACCCGAAAGCCTCAACAGTCAGAACTGTATGATGCCGGGCCGTGAAAGCCTCAAATCTCAGCGACAAAGAATACTTCCGTGTACATTACTTTTTAAAAATAATAGATACTGCGTTAATATCCTTTAAAGGTACATGTGAATTACATGGAAATCGCCAAAATATTTTTGGTTTTCTATACATGAATGAGATTGGGAATTTAGATGATTGAATATTTATTAAAGTGTTGTTAAGATCTTTACTTACATTTGGAAGGAGATTTCGACGGAACTGAAATGTTTGAAGAAATTAAGATGTTCCGGTCAATAACGCAAACCAATTATTCGGCCTTAAATTCGGTAAATTACATTGTAAAAAACAATCTCTCGGTAGCATATCCAAATTTATTAATCGCATTACAAATTATGTTAACGACGCCAGTAACCGTGGTTTCAGAAGAACGTAGTTTTTCGCGGTTGAAACTAATAAAAAATTATCTGCGATCATCGATAAGCCAAGAGAGATTTTCATCTCTGGCTATTCTGTCAATAAAAAGTGAAGTAGCAAATTCAGTCGATTTTGATAATGTTATTAAAGATTTGGCGTCGAAAAAAGCGAGAAAAATTATTTAATATTATTATTAGATTGTACTATTATTTAATATTCATTTTATAAAAAATATATGCGAATTGTTTAGGATTAGAGCCTCTTCACCAATTTTTTTGCGCCTTTGCTACATTGTAGATTATGATGTGTAGATTAAGAATCTGAAAGAAAAACTTGTCGCTCGCTTCTCATTTTTGAGATATAAAAATTTGTATTACACTGCGGGCGCAGCCGTATGAAATATACAGTACTGGTAGAATGGAGGTAATGCGCATGCGCGAGTTCAGCGGAGTCATGAAACGTGCATGTCTACTTCTCCAAGCTTGAAAATCTAGCAAAAATAGTTCATCGCAATGGCAGGTTAGATGATGAATAACTCTTGACTATTGCTTCAAGATTTAATTGGAAATGCGAGTGAGTGGCCCCTGTTTATTTCGCAAACATTTGGGAACAGAAATCTCAATGATCACAACAAAATGATCATTGTAAATTTCTGTTACTGAATGGAGTTGCCAAAGTCGTCCTCCATGAGGTATTACAATTTATCTTAAGAGAGAACTACGCGACAAGAAGGCGATATGAAATAGCGGCTCGCCATAAATATTTGGCCGATGTAACATACGAGAATAAACGAGAAAAGAGTGACAATTTTTTCTTCCATATTCTTAATCTACACAACAAAATCTATAATGTGGCAAACGCGCAAAAAAATTGTGGGGAGGTCCTAATTTTAAATATTTACCAGGCCCTAATCCTAAACAATTACCCAATTTGTTATCATGAAAATTACTGACCTCCATTATTTTGTTTCATTCATTAATGACTGTTTCCATCCTACAAACAATATCAGCTTTTCGTTTCTTTGTGGATCCTGTAGGATCGACCCTCGACATTTCTATTCCTGTACTTTCTGCTTCTTGCTTTCTGCTTCTTCTTCTGCCCTTCTTTATGATAAGTTTTCTTTTATTTCTGCTAGAATCGCTGGTTATATATTAATAAAACTATATGCATATAATATCTCTAAGTTCCCAGCAGTGTGGAAGAATGAAAATACATTGAACAAAAATTTGAAACGAAGTGGAATTTCCCTAATCGTGTGAAAACGTGTACATATTGAACGGACCACTCACCGGATCAAAATTTTATAGTTTTTCAGTATTATTCTCTTTGCGGTAGTTAATACTGATTACTGCTTCATTTTAGTGCAATTTTTCGAAATAGTACTTTCAAAATTTCGTTGGAAAGCAATGCTGTGAATTTACCTGATAATGGTATATTAGTTGAAGATGATGCATTCTTTTTGCGGAAAAATTTATTAAAACCGTACGGCAGAAGCAATGTAACATTGAAACAGAGTATTTAATTATCGCCCAGATAATACATGACGCCTTTGTGTCCATAAGGCGTCTTAAAAACGTCTTAAAATCGATAATCATTATAGAATCTTCTAGTAATCCAATTTCTTACCCAGACTGATCTTTCTTTTAACGTTTTTTCTAAAACTTTTAATAACTCGTCCATAATTTCGACTAGTACTACTGATACATCAGCGCGCGCTACGTCTTTCGACGCCATTTTTATTAGTTCCGAATTTAAACCACTTGAATTTAAGTAACTTGACTTGTGGGAACATAAAGTTGACAACAAATTACTTGAATACGAATGGCTTGAATTAAAGTAACCTGATTAATCAGAACAAGGTTTTAGGGATTCATAGAATTTTATCTGTCAAAATGATTACTATTCTTATTCGACACATTATTTTTAAACTGTTGATCGTTATCAAAAATAGCTGTTACAAAGTCGTCTCAGCAGTTTTTAATGACATTAAGATCAAAAGATCATGTTGGTCAGTCTTGAATTTGAATATTTTTAATACAAAGAAACGTTTTTACTCCTTTCGCGGTATAAAGGGAAGTGATACATGTTAAATCTAAAATAATAATAATAGTAATAGATAAGATGGCTAATATTATTTTCACCAATTTTCTTATGTATATTTTAAGCTTCCCTAAAATATTTCTGATATATATTACATATATGGTTTAAATTGTGCGACGCGGCATGGCGCTACGGTTGACCTTCTGTCAATCAATTATTCGATGATTAATGTTAAGATGTCGCTAGATATGTACATAGTAAGAAAGACTGTTGCATGGATTCGCTCTCTCTCTCTCTGGAGTTTGTGACTTATGTACGTTTTTATAGTATTAATTATATTTCCACAATTTTTCTTAAATATAGTAATTCTATTATGTACAAAGAGTGTTTATGTATTAAAAAGTAAGAATTTTCGTACTTACGCTTATGAAACCTTTTTGTTAACGTTAAAAAGCGTAGAGTGCATTTCGATCTTTCAAAAATATTAATAATCATTCTCTTGAAGTATGTTCGGAGTTAACAAATTCTTATGATCATCGATTCTTGTGTTTCTATAACAATGATTATACTTTGTGTTGTCAGGGTTCGTGTACTTTTCAGTTGTTGATGATTTCCTAGAAATCGTAGAACTAGGTTTATTATTAGATTCAGATTATATCAGAATAGTCTTTTTATAGATTTCGAACAGTCTTTCCAAGTTTTCATTATTAGTACATCACAAGTCTGAATAACACGCTTAATTTATACCCTACTATGTATGTATTTATGGATTTTTATGTACTTCATTAGCTGTCCATAGACTCAGTTTCTGTGTAAAGATTTTCGATTGTAGTATCGTAGAATATAACTCAAAATCTATCTGTGGGTGGTAGACTTACCTTTTATGCTAATGAAGATCCTTTGAGGAATAAAATTCACTTGATGAAGAACATGACAATGTCATTAGAATAACAATATCAAGTGCTAAGCTAATGATTTGTTTTGTTAGTTTATGGAGTCAAATATGGTAGATTTAACTAAAGCAGGATAAGCGTATAGGTAAGTGCAGTGAAAAAACATATGTAAATGATATACTATACACAAGCATTTACAAAGCGTTTGAATTTCCATCTTTCATAGACTGTTGTATATTCTTTGGATAAATTTCAGTATTTGCCATATTTATTTGCAATGATATAAGTGAAGAGTGTCCAATTTTGTCTAGTTTGAAAATTTGACATTGTTCTGAAAATTACATACTAACGAATTATTATTCCGTAATTTTCAATTCCTACTTTTTTTATTTACTTCACTGTTGAATACTTATCTGATCGATACAAATGTTTTTTATAAGTGACAATGTTATACTGATAGGATAAAATAACACCATAAAAAATATTTTTTAAATTGCGCAATGTCCTTTTTGTAATATACGTGTATTTAAAAATGAGTAAGTAAACAAATATGTATATTAAAAATTAATAATACCTTAATAATATATTATTCACTTAATTAATATTTTTGTTAGTAACATACCTACTTACTATTGCTGACGTAATGAAAACAATGTTTCTCTTCTATGTTTAATTTAACATTGATTGAACACTAACATTAATTGAACACTTTAACAAATTATTTTATTGTAATATTTATTCTAATGCAATACTTTTATGTTTCTAATATTAGTACACGGAATTGCTTAATTTGTATATTAAAATATTTATTTGACACGATGATTTGTGTAAAATAAACAGACCCACTGTCTGAAATATGCACATGTGAATGAAAATATTAGAATTTTTACTTTTTTAATAACTCTCATTAAAAGGTAGTCTGCATTTCAAAATCATGTAAAGCACAAAACAAGGTTGTGTCGTAATATTGTGAATTCATTTTAGGGATTGATTTATTGCCGCAAAAAATGACATAAGTTCAGATAAATATTTGTTTTGAAAATATACTTTTCTCAAGGACACAGAAATCGGACTTTAAATATGAGTCAATCGCTGCCGCGTCTCTTTTTTCCGAAAACCAGGAATTCCAACCTTACCTGAAATTTATTTTATTAAAATTTCGACAAGTTAGCAATATTCTCTAAATTTAAAGGTACTTTTCTTATTTGAGCTGAATATGAGCTTTCTAATGAGACCGATTTCAATCAAATTGGTTCACGTGTAAGAGCAATATCGTAATATTGCCTCATAGGTCACACGAACATCAAGATTCTTATTCTTCTTCTTCCGCCTTGGAAGTCCGTCCGATTTTTCGACATAATATACACATACGCGTTACACGCACATATTCAGACAAAAGGAACTAACACGTGTTTCACTCGTTGACTCTTGGGATCATTCGGCTGTTATGTGCCGCGCTCGTAAGTGTTTGAGCGGTAAAATTGTCTGATTTCTGCCCTAATGCACGGGTGACAGTATGCAATACCAAATAAATATTTTATACGTCGATCGTCGAGTTCTAGTCCCATAAGAGCCCTATCATCGAGACTGAATTGCTATTAATAGTGGAGGCTTAGAAAAGGAAACAAAAGAATAAGATTTATATCTACTTAGATTTGATAAGCAAATAGCTAATGTATTTTGAACAGTTAACTTCTGGATTAAATATAATAACAATTTAAAAATGACAATAGTAACAATGGAATACTAACAAATTTAGATCCCCCCCCCCCCCCCCACCCCCTCTCGCTTATTTTCTTCCTTTTAACCTGGTATACCTGTAACAAGAGAAACACACACCTCATCTAATTATCACTATGAATAACAAAAATTAAAATTAAAGATAATAAAATTAATACAATAATTATTAGAGTTTAGAAACTACACAAATTATTG
Organism: Calliopsis andreniformis; assembly: GCF_051401765.1. NCBI lineage: Eukaryota > Metazoa > Arthropoda > Insecta > Hymenoptera > Andrenidae > Calliopsis > Calliopsis andreniformis. The sequence continues at coordinate 41,128,532 of NW_027480422.1, forward strand.
AAATGAAAGTTATATAAACTATAAAAATAAATAAATAATGATAATTATTGACTGTCGCAATGAGTGTCGCAGTTTCGTGTTTTTGATTGATTGATTGAGAAATTGATTGCGTTGCATTTTTTTTGCTGCGACCAATTAGAAATGATTTTGTGCGAGGCGCGCCCGCTGGGTCCCTGCTATTCACGCGACCACACATATGTGTTTATGTATGAAGGTTTCTTTCGTCTCTATCTTTCATATCTTTTTTACAATATTATATAAAATTAATACAATACATTCTCATCATATTTAAAAGGACTTACACATTTGAACCATACACGTGGCGCACATGCATATAGAAAATCCATTAAAGTAGAGCTTCTATTATAATTTAAACAGTGAAACAATAAACAGTAGTTTGTTAAAGAAAATGAAGCTAGTTATTTCATGGTACTTTAGATGCTTGAAGTTATTACAGTTAGATTACGAAAATTCGTTTTGTTATTGGAATATTAAAATAAACATATACGGTATGGAAAATTAAATTTTGATTAATAAAGAGAGAAATTCGTAGAAACGATGCTTACGTGTCTCAATGTATCGGATGTAAAATATACGGTTTTAATTTTTCTGAACTATGCAATTTGGAACGCGAGTTCCTGGAACAGCACATTCCATTGCCGACCATCGAAAGTCGCTTTACAAGCAGTTTTTGGTTACAGCGGAATTTATAATTTTACAGTAATAATTTAGCGTAATTAGGCTAACTGACGGTGAATAATTTTGAATTTAAAATGCAATCGGTAATAAACTGCAAGATTTGAATCGGGCCTTTCGGGTAACGATGACTGTAAGGAAAGAAAGGGTTCGAATTAATAACTTTTATTATGCTAATATGTCTCGACTAGGGAAATTTTGTCAACGCTAGGCTTTGTCGAAACATACCGGTACAAAAGCTTAGTTTGGTACGTAATGCGGCGAGGCTCGTTGCCCGGTTGCTCGTCATTGTATAATGTATAAGATAACCTGCCAATTAAATCAGGTTACTGCTGCACGAGCGTCAAGGCAAGATAATATTTGTATGAACATTTTTTTCTTCTCGATTGAAAGATTCATGTATTGTCTTAATATTATATTTAATTTCAGATACGATTTTTTAAACTAATTTTAAAATATAGCAAATTAGTCAAATATATATATAAATAACTGGCGCAAAACAAGTAGCAAACGAATCGAGCTGAGAATGTGAACATCCTTTTATAATAAATGTCACACAAGATTTTGATATTACTGTTTATGTTATAATATGATCTACAATGGGTAGTAGTACAACTGTAAGAAAATAGCAAAAAGCAATACGAAAAAATGCAAATATTGAGAAAATAGGAGTGTACTTACTATCTAAAGAAAGAATGCCACAAAATAAATTAAAGTGAAGAATTATTAGAGAATTACTATTAGAGTATTATTAGAGATATTCGTTACACCTAACGTACATTTATGTCCCGTGTTACTTTACATAAAGTCACTTTGACCAAGATTTTTTATTCTATGTTGGAGTCAATTAGTATTAACTTTAAATGCTGATAGGAGTGTGACAAACGGCTGGATGAAATTTTACTCAAAATTTAAAAAATACAGATTTTATTTTTTTATGTTTATAGAATAATTAATGTCACAATAATTTTCCGTAATTAGGAGTTAAAATAATTATTGGGTTTATATACATAAATAATGTAAATTTAATAATTGAAAATTATCATATATATAAATAAATAACAATTGTTTCTAAATAAATCATAATCGATCATAAAAAAGTTGTAGTATTTGTAATTAATGTAGGTACAAACATGTTTTCATACAAAATATTAGGTACATATAGAGTGTAAAAAAAAAATCAACATAGGTTCAAAAGTCAATTGTTTTGACAAAAAATGGACTTTCAATATCTAAGAATATTCGATAACATCCGTGAGTTTCTCCGCGACGTATTGAATGTAAATATAAGAATTGATTCAGAAGTACGGTCAAGATTAGACTAGCACCAAGAAGGATTAGCTCATGGATAAACGCAAATTTAGTACATAAGTTCTTTATTATTGTTAGAATCGCTTAAAATAAGGGATCTAACTAGGTTCCGAATAAGGTGAGAGTGAGGGTTTGAAAGAAAACGAATACACGTAACCAAATTTGAGTCGGCCCTGAGAAGGACTTAATTACGACCTTTATTTCTCAATTGGGGTCGTGTACGTTGGGGCGTGGGGGCTCCCTGTCCGCGGCAGGCTCCTTGGACTGTTGGTGGAGCGGGTGCCCTCGGTGGTCTCGGCGACGTCGGTCAGCGCCGCTGACGTCTGAAAAAGGAATAGCGGTGGAATCGCACCGGTAAGCGAGAGTATGGCTATCACGGTGTACCTATTCTTCCCGACTTCAGGCTCCGATCACGAGCCGATGCGGAGAGGGGAGCAATGCCTTGCCGTAGCACAAGGTAATGCAGTGGACTGTATTATCGACTCTTCTTCTCTGGCGAAGAAGTTGTCGATGAGCGAGTGGATACAGAGGAGAGGGTCTCTTCCCTTCACTTTTGCACCTTATAGGAAGGCTCGCTTCGTACGAATCCCGGTGAATGCGGGGATTCACGAGCGGGGGGACACGCTATAGTTAGCGATTGCTAGTCCTGGTGGCTGAGGACGGCCAAAGGCTTCACAATTCCGTTCACCTCACCGTGTGCATCTATTCGTCACACGCGGGTTGCTTTTAAACGGGGTGGCAGAGCGCGAGTAACGCAGGGGTGATAGGCACGTATGTTAACTGTTTTAACGTCATAATCTCTGCGAGACATCCGTTGACCACATGTTTGACGACCAAACATTCTTCCCAACTTGCTTTTTTACAACAGGGAATTCCATATTGCATCCCTCCGAATGTATCGAAAGGTCTGTAAAGGTGAGCGCGGTACGACCCTCGCGACCTTCGGTCTCGAGTACCGATGCCTCCTTCGAATTTACAGGACAATACCTGTAATCATAAACAGCCACATCTGCGAAACACTCGTTACCGTCTCCTCTACTAATCCGATATGCCTTTGCTTTCTTCCATAAATTTTTTTGCACCTACCACCTCCACTAAAAAAGCTGACCGAGGAAGACCCACCCTCGTTCCTGTCAACTAACAAATCAAATTCGAGTATTTCAACGTAGGTAAACCCCGAAAAGTCGCGTTGGAGGGATGAGAGGGCACGAGTAAAGAAACGTTGAAAAAAATCATTACTATCGATCGTGATTGTGCCGCCGAATTTCACGGAACACCACGACATCGCGGACGCGTGTTCAAGTCAGTTCATTGACGATTTAAGGGGGCAGACTCCTTGTGTTTTGAGCTGTGTGCGTGCGCTCACACAAGCAAAGAAAGTCATACACGTATACGCGATGAGCGAGAGAGACAAACGGTTTCGCAAATTACGCTTTACGTCTCGATACTTGCATAAATGAATTTTTCGCGGGTACAGAACCCACGAGTAGACTTCACTACAGGGTGCTCTGGTCCGTTTAAACTTCAATAAACACTATACGTTGAGAAAACTGTAAAATTACAAATTGTAAGCATGAAACAGACGCTGTTGTAAACTAGCAAGATGGCTGCCGAAGTGACATTTTTGCAAATATCTCACGATTTAATGGTTTTTTCACTCATAGCACACCAAAACACCCTTCCTTGAATTAGCACAATATCGTAGAAATGCGATTTTCCTCAATTTAACACTTCTTGAAGGCGTAAAGCGTAATTTTCGTTGTGCACCCGTTTTCACACAAAAATAGTTCACCGATTTGCCGTTAGAAGCGTTAATGGTATATCTCAATCAATTTGGTCATATTACCATTAGCATCGATGAAAATACAGATCAGTTGGTAAATATAATCTAGAATTTGACAGCTGAATGGCGTATTCATCAAATACACGAATAGAGACGCAAGAAAGGCTTAGTTGCCAAAACGTATTGAAAGTTTGGTCACGCTGTTGCCACATATATGTATGTACATATTAATTCTGCCCATCAGGAAAACTCAAACGAATCCAGCTCCAACCGAAATTTCGATTCTTACTAATAAGGGAACATCGCGAGGTGAAAATCTCCGATTTTTATGAAACTTTGCAGGATTGTAGAATAGCCGAAAATATTTGACACGTATTTTTGTTATTGCTTCCAAATTCATATAAAGGGTGTGAAAACCACCCCCAAAGTTGGGGGTGGAAAACATATTTCGTTTAATATCTCCAAGACTAGTGCGTGTAGAAAAATGGTATAAATGGGCCGACTGTGTATTTTTGAACGACGAATTTACCCATGTAAACAGTTTTTAAAAATATCAATTCATTTAAAAAATATATTAAAAAATAGTATATTGTCGTTGTTTTCGCTGACTACATGCTGACCGATCGTTTTGCAAATTTGTATGCAAATACTATGAACCAAAACACAAAATACGGCGACAATAGAATTTTGAATTTTTACGTTATAAACAAAATAATAACATTCCTAGTTAAACTGCATTTTGTGCGAAATTGGGCCCTGAAACGAGTGGTTTTACGAAAAATATGTATCCCTATAATGTTTTTGTCATTATGTTATGATACATGTTGTTTATTGTTCACTAAATGTATAAATTATAACATTGCTAATGAATACTCGCAACGTCTTGCACTCGTTGCAAACAGTACGAGAGGTTCAGTGTGAGTGACTCTTGATCGATGAAAATGTAGCAAGTAAAGGTGATTTACAAATCATTATTCTTCAATAGTTATTATTTACTATAAACAAACAATTGGAATTGTTCCAAAAGTTACAGTTTAATCCACTAATTTTACAAGAAAGTACCTTAGTTGAGTGTGAATTAGGCATTCTCTCATAGTCTGTAGGTGCCTGGTTCGAATCTCGTGGTAGCTTTTAATTTTTTTTGTTTTCAATTTTTATTTTAAATAATTCTAATTTTTGTATACCTTTTCACAGATTACAATTATACCACTCAACTGAATTCACCAATTTATTATTGGGACTAATTTTGTCAGTTCGAAGGTCATTTACTACCATGTAGTATATTTTGAGTAAAAGCATTATTCAAATTTGGATCAGATTGAATCCAAAAAGTTGTAAATGGAGTCGATATTATACAAAACATTGTAAGGACATATGTTTTTCGTAAAGCCACTCGTTTCAGGGCCCAATCTCACACAAATTGTAGTCTAATTAGGAATGTTATTATTTTGTTCATAACGTAAAAATTCAAAATTATATTTTAGCCGTATTTTGTATTTTAGTCTAAGTTTTTACACATAGAAATCAGAATTCGTCAATGATTTTTTAAAGAGAAGAAAAAATGGAAGAAATAGAAGGAGGTTCTAGGGTAACATTGGATACAAGTGATTGATGTGACAATATTGCTGTGTGTAACATTGAAACTTTTTATTCTTATTCTGCATATTATACATGTATATGTAATTGTTTCTATTTTTGCTTTATAACAAATTGTATAAGTATTAGAGAAGGCCCTTCTTGTCGTACTGCTCTAACATACACCATTTACTTTTTTACGGATCTGCAACAAATTAAATAATATAAATATATAATTATTTTTGTACACGTCGATATAAATGCTTTGGTATTATATTGATTATATATTATTTTTTATGTTGAATTTATATACATATGAAAAAACTGATTTCTATATCATATTTGAAAAGTATGCAGCATTACCTGAATTTTGTTCCATTCTCCTTTCTCATTTAACTGTGCACCAGGAATCAACTTGTATGTTGCCACTGTATTTGTCCAGTACTAATTCCCCATGCATGCCATCATCGTCGTCGTCGTTTTTTTTTTTTTTTTTTTCTTTTCTCGCGAGGAGAGGAAAATGCTGTTACGCATACCTACGGATGCTAGCCGGTGGGTTATGTGAGACTCGCCCAAATTACACTCTAAGCGAGCGGTTTCCAACTTTTATGTTATTGGATTCCACGCGAAATCAGGCACGTTTTGGAGTAAGTTTTTTTAAATTTTGAAAATTGTCGATTTTACAGCTGTTTGAAGTTAAGTGCTAACTTATTCTAAAAAAATTATAGCTATTGAACTAGTAAGCGAATGGAGATGAGCTTTACGGTGTTTATAGAGAAAACATTGAAGTTTGTAAAAAAAATTATTTTAAGTAAAAAAAACTTTTTTTAACCATTTTACTGTACTGAATGTAAAATTAATATTTTTCATATTAGCAGTCGCTCAGTCGCACAATTCCTGTGGTGTGGTTATCTGGTCTTCTAATGACCTGTTAGAAACTTCCGAACCCTTCAATGGTTCTGGGGTAAGCGCCGTGTCCCTTGACATAGTCCTCTTGCCAAAGAGTCAAAAGTCACTCTCCACTCCGTGGCCACATCCTTCAGGACGATGTCCTTAATATTCTGTAGACTTTATCTTCCTCTCTAAACGTAAACAATCAATCCACCGACACTCAACTGCTGGGTGACCCAATATGGTCCTCATCGTGGTCATAAAGTCATTTGCTCTGGGACGCCTTAAGGCTACCCACCCCTGACATTTAAGTTTTCCCTAAGATTTAAGGGATTATATTTATTTTTATACTGAGAAGCAGCTCCGTCAAAAAAATATTTAATTATTTTAATATTTTCAACAATAAGTACTATTGACAAAGAGTGAGTTACCAATATTTATTGATAGCATGCAAATGCTTGGAGATAATATAGAATAATGTTGGGTGAAGCCGAATTTTTTAAAAAAAAGTAACCACTTAACTTCAAACAGCTGTAAAATCGACAATTTTCAAAATTTTGAAAAATCCTTTGAGTTACATTTAAATATCGTTAATGACTACAACATATTCAAATTTGATCAATCTATAAAAGCTTACTGTAAAACGTGCCCGATTTCGCGTGAAGTGACCCTACTACGCCCCCCCGAAAAATTTTTTTTCCGCGCCTCCCCCCTACCTTTTATTTTTTCCGTACATATATAAATATAGACTCGTTTTAAATAATAAAAACTATATTATTGGAAACCGTTGCTCTAACCGTGGTTTCCAGTGTAATTTATGGCCATACTCACTAAAAACCTCTCCTCGGGAATCTTTCCTTGTAAAATCTGTAACAAATAACAAAAACATTAACATGAATAAGTATTACTATATCTTATAGTTTGTTGCATACTTACATTATTCAGTTGACAGTTTCCTTTCGTTATTTGTTGTTCTTTTTTTATACATACTGGCGTCAAGCAACTCGCGTGATCTTTCGATCCGCGAGTACAATTGCTATTTTACTTGCAATTATCGACCACTAACAAAGTCAGTGGTCCTGCGCTTTCGAGCGCAGTGTGACGATGGCCAGTAGTAATATTTGTACTGCTTTCCGAGAGAGACCTTTTTCGCTTCTCTGAGCATGCTCTCTCCTCCAGTATAAATTGAGGCTCCCGAATGGGCATACCCCTATTATACCGGCTGTCTATTAATTCCGGTAACATGTACTCCATATAAAATTGAATTAATTGTAATTCCATGTTACTCTTCCAGAAGTTATTATCCTTATCAATTCGAAGATATTTAAATCCTCTACGGGTCCACAAACAAAATAGGCAATATTTTCTGTTTGTAATGTGCAGTTGTCCCTGCACCTGATAGTAGTAGTGATGATTTTTATTCATTGCTGTTCCCATTTCATCTTGAAATATTCTCCGGACAGTTGCAACAGTTTTGATTGCCTCCTCCGGCAATAAATTTTCTGCTGTTTTCGGGCATTTGATTTCCACAATGCCCTCTTCATCAATGACTCCATTCGGTGAAGCTCCTAAGAAAGGTATTGACGCATCGATGAATAGTCCACATTCCTGAATTTGTAGACCAGTATTTTTACTGAGTTCTTCACGGGCAATTTTTTCACATTCCTGACCGTATTGTACTGCAGGAGCAGTAATTAATTTCGGATATAAAAATGACTTTACTGCATTTCCACAGAATGTGCCACTTCTGCGACGGCATACTCGTCCAAAATTTGATGCCGTCAAAAGTTTCGATTTATAATTCAACCATCTCGGATTCTTTGCTTGGCCGATGGTTTCTTCTTGAATCTCATTTTTTCTACTTTGCCAATTGTGGAGCATTTCCATATGTTTTTCCTGCTCTATTTCGTATATGGCTTTGTCCATATCTGGTTTTTCGGCATTCGGTCCATAATTCGAATTCTTTGCTATGCGGAATTGTTTTCACGCATGTTTAGAAGTTCTTGTTTCTTTCAGCTACTCAGCCTTCTTCAGGTTTTCTTTCTTCCTCCTGTTTTCGATGTTCCGCAGAAGTACGCGCGGTTTCTTGTTCATTACCGTATTCAATCGCGACAACACTCCTTTTGTATTATATTGTAAAACAGCAGCAGCACATCTTCCTGTATACGATCCCCTCTCACCGAAATTTAATCTTTTTCCACTCGTGTATTTCGCTATAATTCCATTAAAGCTTTCAACAGCATTATTGTTGCTATTGTACAGCAAACTTTCTGCATGCGCTAATAATGGTCGAAGTACATCTCTTATTTGTTGATATACTCCAATCTTCATTAATTCTGGAACGATGTTTTTTTCATCTTTTTTAATTGTTCCATCGCAGAAGTAACGCAGTTTTGAACATTCCGCGTGTTCACCGAAAACGTGGCTTGGCACGTTCTGTATGTCACCATATAAATGTTTTATTTTCTCGGCGATTGTTTCATTTTGATTATATCTGTGTTCTGCGGCTTTTACAATGTCTGCACGCATCCGCCGAATACTGCTTTCCACGACTCGTCTCAGTGGGCCAGATGGTGTCTTTTTTGCAATCTCTTTCATTTTTTTGCAAAAATTCCGTAATAAATGATTTGTGCATTCAATTTTTTTTACACGAATCTGGGCTTTGTACGGATCTGCATCTATAATTTTTTTATATACGCTGCTGTCCCCATCAGCAATTAGCGTTGAATATACGAGTCCACGTTTTTCTAAGCTTGTCTTGAAACCTTCGACTATAGCATCGCTTTCCATAGCCGTTGATGCTTGATTTGTGCTCCAGTTCTTGAAGCACACGTGTTTTCGATGCTCTTCCTTCTTCTTCGCAGCACTCCGACAAATTCTGCATATTTTATTTCTTACGCCAGTAAATAAAACTTTCTTCGTGTGATATCCAATTATCACACCGACTCCAGACATGGAGTCGTACGTTCCAGTGCGGTACGATCTCTTCATCCAGCTTCCGTCGGCCACAACGGGGATGTGAGGAATCCCGGACTTGGGAAGAACGTCGCCTCTTTCAATAGCCAAGCGTTTTTCTTCCTCAGCCGCTGCTATCATCTCTTCTTCTGCGGCAACAATGAGGGAATTTATTATTTCATCGTGATGTTTTCTAAACTGTTTCTTGGACATACAGGGTATGTTCATGGCTGCAAGAAATTCCTCCATTTGGGTATAAACGCCACCGTTCAAAAATGTTCCCGCAACGGCGCTCTTGTTGGTTTCCATTTTATCCGTTTCGTCGGGTTCACTGTGGATTTCACCTTTGTAATGACACATTGTGCATGTTACACTGAGGGTGGTCCTCAAACCAGACCGTTTCTTGCCGGTTATTTTTAGATATCTGATTCCACAGTCTTCCCTATTTCTTGCATGGTCGCCAACTTTTTGAAATTCGGTAAAGACATGCTGCATGTCTACGATGCTCAAGCCACTCGGAAGAGACGATTGTTCTTCAGGCTCGTTCATAACTGCTTCCTGCGTGATGAATGTATCTTTCTCGGAGATTGTACTTTCTAAATCTGTTCCTTCTTGTCTACTTTCTGCTTCTTGCATTTCCACAGGCAATTCTTTCAAAATTTGTATTGTGTTTTCCTTTTTTGGAAGGGCCAAGCGATGTCTCCTTTCACGCCATATTTTTCTTTTTGAAAATCTTTTTCTAGATAACGGTAATTTTTTAGTGTAATTTCTTTTCACATTCAAACAGTCTTGCTCACAACGATTATCCGCTTCTTCGTGGATTTCTTCATCAAACACATTTTTTCCAACACTCATTCTCACACTTTTTAAAACACTTCAAAACACACTTCAATTCGCTTCAATGCACTTCACTTGAATAAACTGGTTTTTTTTCTAAACTTGGAAAAGGATTGAATAATCCAATCCGTTTGGTGTTTTGAAACAAACTGTCTATAAAACATAAAATGCGAACCTTTTGTTATTGAAATATGGTACCGCATCGAGTGGGGAGCAGAGGAATGTAGAGGTGCTTTTTGGTAAGACGACTGATATTCTTAGTACGAGCAGAATCGTTATAATATATTGTTTATAATTTCGTTATGAAAACCACTGTTGAAGAATCGATCGATAAAATCGAAATGACGATCGTCGCACGTATGATGCACGGACATGAACGCTCGACCGTTACTCGCAAAGCAACATTTGCAGAACAAACAACGTAAGTACCCTCACATTTACTATACCTGTCTTTTTTATTATAATAATATCATAATTCATTAAAAGCATGTCCAGGGAAAATGCATTTGTGTCTCTTTTTACACGATTCACATTTTTATGGATTTTTTAACACATTTTCTGTCGGCGATTAGTAACCAGAGATCAGAGACGGCGGCATTGCACGTGTAAAAAAGAGACCCAAATGTATACATAAATGTATACTTTATAAACGAGAATTCTTTTGTCGAATAAAGATAATTTCTTTCGTTGAGTTCCGTCTTGAGAATACAATAATCTATTTATCTTTATGTATAATCTTAGTCGACGATTTATTTAATCTCACATAATTTTCGATTGCGTGCCGAGGAATCGGGGACTTGCACTTTACAATGTAACATTGTCCAATGACGAACATTTTAACATTTTTATAGTCATTTTCAGAAACAAATTTTTAACAATTTCCTGATACTATTTTCAAAATGATACGATCAAAATGATGTGCAAGACAATCTCCGACTCCTCGTCACGCACACGAAAATTGTGTGAGGTTAAATAAATCATCAACAAAGATTATACATAAAGATAAATAGATTATTCTATTCTCAAGACGGAACTCCACGAAACAAATTATCTTTATTCGACAATACTTCGAAAACTTATTCGATTTGTTTTCAGATGGAAATAGAAAACTTAGAAACAGTTCCCTCTCCCGCTCCCGCTCACAATGTGAATACAGAAATAGCAAAATACAAAAAAAAAGTAAGTGGATACATAAATAATATAATCACATTTTATAATGAATCGCAAATAATATAATAATTGCGTTTATTTTTTCCATTGCAGATAAAAGATTTGAAAAAGGCGATGTATGGAGGCCGTGGTGGTGGCCGTGGCCGTGGTCGTGGTCGCGGTCGCGGCCGGGGTCACAGGGGCAAAAGAGGGGGGAGGGGGCGATATCAAAATATTTTTATTTTTAAATAAAAAAGTATTAAAATAATTTCGTTTGTTTATTTCTTATGAATGTGAAATTTTGTGTAAATCTCATACGACAATGTTGTTTTTAAAGTTTGAATTATCTTACAATTAGACTACTTTCATAATTAAGGGCACATATGTATTGTCTCATTCGTAATACTCTTTCTTTCTCGCTTGCACCGTCCTTTTCTATATTCCGTATGAAGCAAATGTTACGTTCCGAACAGGAAATTTTTCGGATTTTTGACTTTCGGCCATTACGTCGGCCGGGGTGTGTCACGACAATGCTTTGTCATTATGGAATTTCCTAGTCTGGCACATTCTGGCCTTTGACGTTCAAAATTCTAAATTATAATTGTTGTGATTGTATTATACGCTCTCCTTGGAATCGTCGTCGAAAGTCGGCGACGCGAGTGTATGTGAATGTGTGAGAGTTGTGAGGATGTATGTGTGCGTGTGTGTGTTCTTCTGAAGCCTCGAGAAGGTGAGCATGAACACCTTAGCCGTAACAACTATCGTTACATTACGATGTTTGGAATTGCGGGTTCTCATGCGCTTGAATGAGTGTGCACCGAGAGTGTGGTCAACACCTTCTGTCGCAAGTCAAGCATCTTGTTGTCCGTGATGCCTGTTCGAGCTAATTGCAAATTGTTCATAGGGTTCCAATGCACCTGTATCTTGCATGAATTGGGACGGTTGCGAGTAATCGCGGAAAACTTTGTAATGTGACGGCGTGTCAAGAATTTGGAATGAGAACCTTTCGCGTTTGGTTTTGGAATTCGCACAAAAACTGTATACAGCGCGCGACACGACGCGACGCGCGAGCGACGATACCACGCGACGAAAACGCCGAGCGTTTCCCGCGAAAGTGTGAAAAACTTGTGTAAATTATTACAACAAGTTTAATAATTATTGACCGTCGTTAATTGTAAGGAATAATAGAGGATGTTGTTCATGTGTAGCATTGCGCAAAATATTGAGCAACCTGTGAATTGTGAAGAAAACCGGAAATAGAGCACACGCGATATATCGAAATGCGAGTTGACAAATCGCGCGACGGCTCCCGCACGCTGCCTCACCTGATTCGTCAGGACCTCTCACGGATACGGCAGAAGATCACTGTATTGGTGATCCTCGAAGGATCCTGCCTATCCTGATTTCCGTGATCGATCACTCTTCGTCGACAAGTCGCGAGGTGCGTGACGGGAGACCGTGGGTTTAATTATATTCTATTTCTTTCTTTCCGTCTATCTTTTTTGTTCTTTTCTCAATTATTAATTGTTTCGAGCGTGGATTCACGGGAGTGAATGGACTCAATCGCCCACGTAAAATTCGGCAATTCGTTCAGAAAACCATAGTTCGATATAAAATTCAATTCTCTAACCATTCCGCGTGTGCTCTCTTTTTCTTTACAGTATTATCATCATTCATAGCTACATTGTATCGTACTGCATCTTACAACCGAACTGGCACACCTTAAGGATTGCACTTGGCTTATTATTGGATTTGTTATTTGGAAAAGGATTGATTACGTTGATTTCTTCAACTGCGTGAGTCTTTTGAATATTGTCTGATTTTGATATATATATATATAATTGTCTGGAATTGTTTCATATTCTTTGTGTATTGATTATATATATTAATTTCTCATTGTTGTACATGAATTATCGCCTTTTGTTTCGCCACGTGGTTTGAGGGACATCGATATCGCCAGTCGATATCGTGGATTTACCTTGGTGTCCTTACGGCCACCTTGGCGCGGGATAGTCCACGTGCACAGCACGGTTTAATATCTCGGTTGCGATCACATATGTGAATATTTCCTTTTCTTTCTTTTATACGATGCGTGCATTTATTAACGTCATATAATTGTGATTAATATCTTATTATATTATATAATACTTATTATAATTATTTTACGGTTGTGTGCTCATTCACCGTGGTGCATTTCAATTCTTTTTCTCTTCAATTTTCTTTGTTTATGCATACGATTATCTATTGTTAATCTTGTTGTTAATTCAACAACAACTTGTTACAATCTCAGAGACTATAATATATTTATTTTTTTTTTTTTTTTTTCCTTTTGTCTTCATATATACTTTGTGCTGATTACTTCACCTTTCCAAATGCAGTATTAGCATAAGCCTCCACCTCTCGGGAAAATCGATCACGCATAGCGGGGCCCGTATGGGACTAGATGGTTTCCTAACCCATTTACCTTTATCCTCCTTGGATATTTCATTAATAGAAGTTTAGATATACTCGCGCATCGTGGCCGAGCTTCCTTTTCACAGCCGCTCTGTTATCGCGACCACACTACCATTTCGCACTGTCTCGGCACATTTAATTCACAGACAGAGTAGTGGCTCGGACTAGACGTTAGAACGCATAGAAGTATATTTTCTCTATAAAAATACCTCCCATGACTGACCTGTGGGGTGATTGTTTATGTGACGGACGGAGTTACGAATTCTGTTCGTAAGAGAAGCGATACGAACGAACGGAGTTACGGACTGCGCCCGTAACACAAAATATCGGCTCAAGTCGTATTCAGTAGAGATTTACTGATGCATAAAATTGTAATTGATGTGGCAACAGCGTGACAGAACTTTCCTACGATGCGATTTGGCAATTATACCTTCGCACTTCTCATTTGTAATTCAACAGGATAACGCTAGATGCCACATTATCAAATGTCTCATGTATGAATTATATGTTTTCACTAATGCCCGTTTCTTCGCAACAGCGCTTCGATCGATTCGGAGTAGGCCCCGAAGGAGTCTGCCCCCTTAAGTGTGTGTAAGTGCCAAAAATGTTCTCCAATGCGGAGTATTTTGATATGTTTTGCGCATACGTAGAGTCGCAATACAATATTTCGGCGGGTGTGCGGCTATACAATGACAGGTACCTGAATAGGGAACCTGTCTCTGGAAAAATATTGACACGTGTTGTGTGGAATTTACGTGAAAAGGGACAATTCACGCCGGCTCACACGTGTGCGGGGAGGAGTAGGACTGTCAGGTGCACTGACACTGAAGACCTGATTTTGGACTATGTAGAAGAAAATCCAAGTACCAGCGTCAGGCAATTGGAACAATTGTTTGGGGTACCACACTCTACCGCACATCGCATATTGAAGGACTCCGGTCAGCGATTGTACCATATTTACGCGGTACAGGCATTATTGCCTACCGATTTACAGGCAAGGCTATTATTCTGCCAATGAGTAATCAGTGCCTACGAAGAAAACCCCGAAATGTTGAATAACATTCTATGGACGGACGAGAGCACCTTCACCAGATCCGGTGCATTTAATAAGCGAAATGAGCACCTGTGGAGCTATGGCAACCCTTTTGAAACCAGGAGCCTTTCGTTCCAATACCGCTGGAAAATAAATGTATGGGCTGGAATTATAGGCACTGAAATAATAGGGTCATTTTTCTTATCGCCATCATTAACAACAGGAGAATATTTACAATTTTTGCAAAATCATTTACCTACATTATTAGAGGATGTGCCCCTAAATATTAGGCAACAAATGCTATTGCAGCAGGATGGAGCTCCACCGCATTTCGGTCAACAAGTCCGCCAATATTTAAATCAACGGTTTGAAGGACGATGGATAAGACGATCGGGACCGATCACTTGGCCACTGCGATCTCCTGATCTTAACCCGCTTGACTTTTTTCTTTGGGGGTACATTAAACAAGAAGTTTATGCGGTCGAAATAGATTCGGAAAAAACTCTACGCGATCGCATAATTAGTGCGTTTGCCGAAATGCGGGCAGAAAGAGTTGTACAACATGTACACCTTTCCTTAATAAGAAGAGCGAAACAGTGTGTTGAAACTGGAGGAGACGTTTTTGAACATTTACTCTAAAGTGTAGTGTATAGTTTAGTGTAGTGATAGTTTAGTGTTACATACTAGTTACATATTATCATCCATAGTGTGGTGGGGTGTTTATTATCATGAAAAACTGCGCGAAATGAAATATAACTGCGCACTATATTATATTCCACAGTTGAGTTTAAAGTGGACTGCATGGACCGTGTGTGTTTTTTTGTGTAAATATTAATAAATAATATTGTAATGAATTTTCAATAAAGATATTTTTCATTATAAATATCTGTCTTGGACATTCGTAAAACGTACATAAGATATTTACGTGCTGTCTGGGACATTACCGATAGGTATTTGTAAGACGTCCTGAGTATTTAGAACAAACTTCTTTAAGTCGTCCTTAAGACATCTGTATGACGTTCTAAAGACGTCTTCAGGATGTCTCGTTTTGTGACATAAGACGTTTGAAAGACATGTCTACCACATTTGTAGGACAATACCGTTATTTATAATATGTATGATGTTTTAAAAATGTCTAAGGACGTCATGTTTTGTAACAACAGATGTTCACACGACCTGCCAACGACATTCGGAGGATATTACCAACTGGATATTACCAGGATATTAAGATGTCTTTGTGCTATCTGGAATATGAAGATATCGTGTTAAGTTTACTTCTTATTTTTTTTTATTGTCATAATATCTACTATTATCATCAGACTGCGGATGTTTATGCAGATGCATATTTTTATCGAAAATAGATAAAAAAGTTAAACAGAAATTTGTTTCGTTATTAGAGGATTTTAAAAATATAATTTTTATTTTGCATATTTTGCATATTGCATGTGTTTTGCAGAAGTGCATATTTCTTGCATAAACGCATAAATTTTGCATAAATACATATTCGACTATTTAATGCTACACCAGAATAAATAAGATAGATGTGCCTAAAAGATTGAGTAGCTACGACCCACAACATGTTGTAATTTCGAGGTGGTAAATACTGTATTGACATACAATGAGGGACAAAACAAAGACGATCGTATGATGTGTAAACAGACGGAGTCACCCCGCAGTTAATCACTACTGTTCAAGTAAATCAGTAGCTATTACGATTTCGTATGAAGCATATTTTTCGAAGACAAACGTACATAGTGCCTATTAGTAGTGAAGTAAAAACCTAGAGATGCCTAAATCAAAAAACAGCAAGTATGTAATGCTGGATTAGTGGATTACATCTGTCCAAGATAATTATATTGTTGCAGAGGGGGAAACAATACATTGTAATGCATGCGACAAGGAGAATCGCTGCGATAGAAAATCGCAGCTAAGACAACACGTACATACAGCTGTGCACAAAAGAAATGTTGAAGAGATTTCCACTACTACAAGCAATAATCCACAAAATGAAGCAAGTTCGTCGAGGAAAAATAACTTTTACACCGATATGTGTCAAGCTATGGTGGCTATTAATATGCCTCGGCGGTGTCTTAATAATAAATTGTGGAGGAATTTCTTAAAAAATACACCGGGCATTATATTCCAGACGAATCCACACTGCGAAAGAATTATTTGGAGGACTGCTACAATTTGGCTCTCCAAAATATTCAAGACAATATTGGCGACAATTATGTTTGGATATCCGTAGACGAGACTACGGATGCAACTGGTTACATTGCAAATTTAATTATTGGGAAGCTTTGCGAAAATGAAAAAACGCAACCCTATTTATTGGCTTGTAAGCAATTAACAGAAACAAATTATGCAACTATTGCTCGATTTGTGAATTCAGCAATGAGAGTATTAAGGCCAAGTGGAGGCGAAGATAAAGTACTATTGCTCGTTACAGATGCAGAGACGTATATGTTGAAAGCTGGGAAGCATTTGAAAATATTTTATCCAAATTTGTTGTACATAACTTGTTTGGTACATGGACTAAACTGAATTGCTGCGGAAGTGCGACTACAATTCCCTGCTGTTAATAAATTAATATCTACTGTTAGAAAAGTATTTTTAAAAGCTCCACTACGTGTTGAAATTTATAAAAATAAATTACAAAATATGTCATTGCCACCAGACCCTGTAATAACAAGATGGGGAACCTGGTTGTAAGCTGCGTTTTTTTATGCAACGCATTTAGAAGGAATAAAAGACGTCATAGAATCGTTCGATGAAAAGAAGGCTTGGTCAATTAAATCGGCGAAAGAAGCATTACGATGTAAGTATTTACAACAAAATTTAATATTTATTCAGAGCCATTTTCAAATGTTACTTGAGGCCACGAAGAAATTGGAAACAACAGAATTACCTCTAACGGAATCTATAGATTTGGTAACTACAGTTATAGAAAATTTAAAAATTATACCCGGTGATTATGGAGAAAAGGTTGCACATAAAATGGAATCTGTATTAAAACGAAATGTACACTTTAATGTATTATTAAAAATAAGCAAGATTTTGAAGGGTGAACACGTTGAAGGACCACGAGAGGTTCTGGGACATCATTGGGGTAAATTTAAATATGCCCCTATAACATCATGTGATGTAGAATGTTCTTTTTCAGCGTATAAATTAATTTTAACGGATAAGAGGTATCAATTTATGTTGTATATTGTAATTTAAATTATAATAAATAAAACAATAAAATAATTACTATTTTACAGATCCGTACATACATTCCCTATACATATATTTAGCATATATACCTTGCATACATCTTGCATATTGTCTACCATTTTTTGCCAAAATATATATTAATAGACATTTATTATGTTTTACGTTTTTACATTTAACGACAAGTTCATTTCTATTATTAATATTCTAATGTTCGCTTTCATAGAAAATGCTTCCTAAGGGATTTTCTTCCGTACAAACTGTCACATTTGCTATACCTAATAGTAGACTTAGGTATATGTAGCTTTTATTCTCTTGGGAACAGAATTAATCGTATGTCTGAGCGTGACAGGTTTTCATGTTATAAACCCTCAGGATAAATTTGACCCAGGGGATGTAATTATAATAGAAAACGATCATATTTTTATCGCTGTTCTAATACCAGCAGTAATAAAATATTTACGTATATGAAAATCGAATTTTATCAAAGAATAAAGTCCATGCTTCGTCACTGTCAATCTTATGTCGCTGAAAGAATATGTTCATGTGTATTGTAATTTTTCGTAAATTATGTACAGGATTAACTGATTTTAATCGTACAATTACGAATTGCCAATAGAAAGAAAGGCATGTGAGAATTAATACTAAACTTTGATTCCATATGAACCATGTTACAAGGTATTCACTGATTAACAATAAGCACAAACAAACACATTGTAACTCTAATCGATAGGAGCATGCGACTGTAACATTTTTAAAATTAAAATGCGAATAACATACTAGACTTTCACTGTATTAATGAGCAGTCTCATATTTTCATGTTAGTCACAAAAGTCTTCGTATAACTAATGAATTTAAATTATTATAACAAATGTGGTAGTCCTAACTACCGTTTTCACCTTAAAACTATCATGTTCGATGTTGCGTATATGTAACATTGTAGTTTAACTGAGAAAAATTAAACAATTAATATACTAGGTGTTTCTTATGTAAGAACACCATTTTCTTCTGCTTTCATTTTTCTGTAGAGAACTTGTCAATTGTGGCTTGATTGTCGTGCAGCTATGGGACCCTGGCAATTTATTATACAACGTTTGAACTTTCAACAGCGGATTTTAGTAATTAAAATATTTTACACGAACAGGTAATTAAATGTAAATACTCAGACAAAATTACGGAATTCTTCTGCTTATCTTCATGTGCCTTCAGCGAAGTAAATATGGCGTGTAATCAAAAATTTTGAAACCTTATATACACTGCAAAGTGCGCCAAAGTCTAGCAGAGCTTGTGCAACACGTACATAACAAAATATTGATACTGTACAAGAAAGTGTTGATGAAAATCGTAGGATATTTACAGCAACTGACGACCCGTTTTTATAAAATGTTTGAATTATCAAGACTCGTTGTTGATGAGTTAACCACTCCATAATGAATTGCCAGTGTACTAGATACACAACGATCAAATTACAATTTACATCGAGCGCTTTAGAGTAAAATGGCGGTAGAATAAGATAGTGCTCTTACATAAAAACACCTTGTGTTTGTTTTTGTTGAGGTTACATATGTATAACACTGGTTCTCAAATTGTTAAGCTCGACAACAAGTTTACGATTGCATAGCAGAAGATATTCGTACTTTACTATAAACAAAATTTTAATCGTACAAATTACAATTAGTCTTTCGACGTGTACTTCGGTTTTCGAATCTGAATTCCGGAAAATACGGAGTCTCGCTTGTCACTTCCGTTTTTCCCCATCCTCAAATCTTATCCCCGCTTTTTGATTTAAGATTTGTCAAGTTTGACCAACTAAATCCTTTGCCACCCTGTACAGGGTGATACCCATCCTGAATGTGTTTACACGGTATGGAAAACCGAATATTGGTATCGATGACCCTCACGAATCGGCACGGGGTTTATGATACGTCATTTAGCTATTGAGTACAGAAAAAAACTTCAAATTCTCCGTTACGTAAAAAATTTAGAGTTCTTCCAATAATAAACGAAATTACCGAAATCAAATGCTAAACGGGAACAAAATCATATTCTCAAAAATAGCTACACAAATAATACCAAATTGAAAGTGTTTCCTACAATTAGCCAACTATGTTGGTCAAATGGGAGTTCGTTCCTAATCGATGAATATAAAACTGGTATAATATGTAAATTAGAGTAATAATTTTTTACGCGTGATTGTAAGGTAGGAAGGAGAATAGTTAGCAGGAGTGAGTGAGCATAGAGAGTTGATGAGAGTGAAGGTTGGTAGCGTTTGTGAGATTCATCCATGGATCTAAAGTACGATACCTAAAGTAGACTTATTGATGGGAGATTGGAGATGTAGCGGGAGGGGTCTGAGGTAGTTCCGCCATGTTGTGCCGCGCCATTAGTAGTATCATGCCGCGGCAAATACTTGATTTTCATACATCTTAAACTGAACTATAACTTGTATACTAATTACTTTATATGTAAAATTTTATTATCAAGAATATGTTATAATATTTTTCGAATATTTTAAAAAGGATTAAAGTTTTGGTATGACATTCTGCCTAATAAGAACTATTTTGAGAGTAGCCGAGGTTTATAAATTTTGAGAATCGAATCGCTGGTAACGTTGAGAACCGAAGGAGATGAAGTAAGATCGTTTGAGACAAAGAGCGCAGTGATGATTAGATATTGATGTAATTTTAATTCTTCGAAACTGAGGTCGAATCCGCGGAATCAATACAATACATAGGTGTATAACCCCCGTAAGTGGAGAGCACTGGGTCAATATGTGTGTGGCTATGAGTGATCGGGTACAGGTGAGTGAGTGAATGTGTGTTGACAAACGATAGAATGAAATGGTAGGTTTATACTACATACGACTAATAATGAATTCTAGAGAATGAGATGGTCAACTTGTACATATCAAAGAGAACTTAAATAGAATAAAATAAACATTAGATTCATCTCTAAACAAGAACAAACTCACAGAAGCCATGTTTTGAGAAACATTCTTATAGTATCTTTTATTATTAATCGCTACGATTTTAAACTTACTACGCGAGACGCCTCACATGTAGGACCAATGAAGAAACAATGTATTCAGCAAACAGAAAATAGAATTAATTTATTAAAATACTGTCTCTTACTATTTACACTTTAGGATAAACACGGATGTACGTAATTATATACATTTGCGTGAAAAAAAAATTTGAATTTATTAAAACTTAATACTTATAAATAAGTACATGGTACATGTGTACGGAACGAAGCAATGCATATCCTGCGAACCATTTGCATAGGCGATCAAGACTCAAATGAGGTCTCTAGAACCTCTTTACAAAGGGTCCTTGTAAAACAACACGTGTTGGTGGTTTTTCCTGCATGTTACAAGGAAAAAGAGAAAGTTGCCTTTGC
Organism: Calliopsis andreniformis; assembly: GCF_051401765.1. Taxonomy (NCBI): domain Eukaryota; kingdom Metazoa; phylum Arthropoda; class Insecta; order Hymenoptera; family Andrenidae; genus Calliopsis; species Calliopsis andreniformis. The sequence goes on from NW_027480422.1 coordinate 41,149,828, forward strand.
AACGCTCAGGACGACAACGACGTGTTGCCACGCAGGACCTTGCTTGCTAATCAGCATTTGGTTAGTATTACTAGCATTCGCTAGTGTAACGACCCACGGCCTTCCCTCTCACTATATCCATTACTATCTCGCTTTATCTATTACTATCTCTCTCTATCTCATTGTATTTATATCCTTCTAATACCTTATTATTATATATTACCGCGTATTCTATTATCTTAATATTAATTAATACTTTTGTAATTTATTTTATATCATATACTATAGGTTTGAATTATATTTTAACATAAACACAACGTATGCCGTACGTTTTCATTTACGATTAGAATAGGACCGCCATTAGAAATAAGACATTACGCATGCGCGAATTCCGACTGGCGGGTATATAAGGAGCTGCGAAAGCAGCAAGAGATAAACTTCTCCCGCACTTTTGTGTTCACTTTGGAAAGTCACTTCGGAAAGCGTCAATTTCTCTCACATTCTTATTCTTTCACTGATCATCGAACAGTGAGTATCTGCTTTGCGAGTTTGTCAAAGCTGTTTACGGTTTTCTCGTTTGCTGATTTACTAACAGCGTCGTGTGTGCTGCCTGTCTTCGAGTGTTTACGGTGCTTGTGCTCGTGCTCGCTTTTGCTTTTGTTATTGTATGAAGCTTGTACAGGATTCTAATTTAACGATTGGCATTACACCGAAAGAGTTTATTAGGCCTCGCGTGCTATGCGTGTACAATTCCAATCCAACAATATATAAGAGGATTAACCCTTTGCAGACGAGTGTCCGCAAATAGCCGCTCAAGTTTTTTTACCGTTGCTGACGAGTTTCGGCATGTAGCCGCCCAATTCTCGCGCTGCAGCTGGCGTATGTTTATCGTTCTGAACGATTAAATACGCATGGCTGGCGTATGTTTATGTTTATATAAACTTACGATGCGAGACCATGGTAGGTTCAGAACGCATTCAGTCTGCCGAATCAGTCTTTCAGTGTCACTACCAGAGAAACCAGCAAAGTTTTCATACATTTTATACATTTTCACATATTTCACATTTTATAATATCCTACACACGATGGCTAAAAGATCCAGAGACGATACGTTCAATAATGACAGTAGTGATGAATTCCAATTTGAATCTGACAACACAGAAGATGACGACGTTGCTTTATCAAGTGGAAGTGAAATCCTTGCAACAAGGAATGCACTCAGGCGTTTCAATGTGGGCAGTGATAGTAGTAGTGACGAAGACATGAATATTCAGGAAAGTGATAGCAGTAGTGATAACGAATGGACGAATGTCACAAATCACGACATCGTTCCACAAAAAATACAATTTAGTTCTGCATCACGAACCCCTGGTTCACAACTAAATTCAACTCACACAGAACCATTAGATTTCTTCAACTCGTTCTTTACCGATGAGTTGATCAGAAAAATAGTTGAGGAGACTAATCGATATGCAAATCATATGATACAAGGAAAACATCTAGAAAAGCGGTCCACATGGCATACATGGACTAATGTTACGCCAAAAGAAATGCGAGCATTTCTCGGCATAATATTGCTTATGGGGACAATGCCATTTCCGAGCTTGAAAGCTTATTGGACCACTGATAAGAAATGTAGAATTCCATACTTTGAACTACACGTTCAAACCCAGCGGATTTGAATTCGCGCGGGATGGACGTTGCAGATTTTTTGCAGTCGGAATTGTGGATGTTTGGACCGACTTGGCTGAAAGAAACGGAAGCAAGAGGGCCAGCTATGTCCGCTTCCGTTGAGACAAATGAAGGCAAGCGCACAGTGCATGCATACGTAGCAACTCCGAAACCGGAATGGAAGTTTCTATTCCGATTTTAGACATGGAGAAAACTGCTGCGTGTAACGGCATATTGTCTCCGCTGACGAAGACAAGCGCACGCCGACGAAAGGTCACACGCCAGTCAAATCATCGAAGCGTCAGAATTGCGTGTCGCAGCTGAACACCTCGTACGCTATATACAGGGCGGGCATTTCGCAGAGGCGTACCGGTCCTTAAAAAATCACCGAGGAATTCCTGCGAAATCTCCACTAAGAAGTCTAAACCCCTTCCTAGACGACAAGGACGTCATAAGAGTTGGTGGACGACTGGAGAATGCAACGCTTGCATCGGAAACGAAGCACCCAATAATACTGCCTAAGCATTATTTTTCAACAAATTAGGCAGTGCCACGTAGACACGTTACACGGGGGCTTGCAGTTGACCTTGCACACTGTAAGGCAAAATTATTGGATCATCGGTTGCCGAAATGCAGCGAAAACCGTGGTCAATAAATGCATGCGATGCACAAGGTGGCGAGGCAACACGTCCACGAAGATAATGCAGCATTTGACCCCGGAGCGCTGCCGGCCATCAAAAGCTTTTAACAATTGTGGAGTGGACTACGCGGGGCCTTACCGTGTCCGCGACTCCGCTGGCCGAGGAAGGACGGCGCATAAAGCGTACATAGCGGTGTTCGTATGTTACGCTACTAAGGCTGTCCACATCGAGCTCGTCCATAATTACACGACGAGCGCGTTCTTAGCTGCACTCGATCGGTTTATTGCACGACGAGGTATCCCGTCCTGTATTTTCACTGACAATGGAACCAATTTCGTCGGTGCTGATCGAGAGTTACGACAGCATTTTTGTGAGGCATTTTCCTCAACAGAGATGCAAAATAAATGCGGCTTAATGGGCATGAAGTGGCGATTCAACCCACCTAGTGCCCCTCACTTCGGTGGAATGCCGGAGGCTGGCATAAAATCGGTGAAACACCATTTAAAGCGCATGCTGGGAGAGTTCACGCCAACGGGAGAGGAAATGCAGACGTTGCTCTACAAGATCCAAGCGAGTCTGAACTCGCGACCGATCTCCCCCCTGAGTGACCAGACGATTATGCGTCTCTTACGCCTGGACATTTCCTAACAGGAGGTCCACTAAATGCGATTCCGCTGCAGTCGGTGGAAACTGAAAAACTCTCGCGATTATCGCGGTGGATAGCGATTCAGAAATTTCACGAGCAGCTCTGGAGGCACTGGACGCGAGATTATCTCAGCACCTCCAAAATCGCTATAAGTGGCGCACCACCCAACTGCAACTGAAACCAGGGGATCTAGTGTTAGGGCAGAATCCTCTTCTCTCCCCCAATCAGTGGGAAATGGGGAGAATTGAGGAGGTGTTCCCGGGTAAGGATGAAAATGTACGAGTTGTAAAAGTACGTACAGCAAAGTCCACATAAACACGTCCGATTACAAGGATGTCTAAGTTACCCATGGATGAGCCTGCCAAGGTCGAGCAGGCGAAATAAACACCGTACAAAATTCGGTAAAGACCGAGCGAGACAAAAGGTGAGGGCAACCGTTCTATTTGAAAAGATAAACGGTCATGGACGCCCCTTTGGCCCCTGCCCCCCCTTGAGAGTCCAGGGAGGGGAGATGAGGTACTTCCCTCTCCCTCTCCCTCTCCCTCTCCCTCTCCCTCTCCCTCTCCCTCTCCCTCCCTCCCTCCCTCTCTCTCTCTCTCTCTCTCTCTCTCTCTCTCTCTCTCTCTCTCTCTCTCTCTCTCTCTCCAAGGGAAAAGCGCCTCCCGCGAATTCGCGGACGCCACCGAAATTTGATCCGATCGCAGCCGGTTGACGATCATTGGCCAAGCAACCATGGCAAGCGACAAAGCGATCTCCGCGAGTTTCGACCGCTGCATGCGGATCGGTGAGGAGGCCCTCACCACCGCCGCCCCGCCGGACCGAGAAAACGCAACCGCGAGTGAGACACCCACGTCTCCAATGAAAGAGTGGGAGTTAAAGTTAGACGCGGAGATTTATAAAGTACCAGGGCATATTCCGGCCACCACAAGGAGATACCGCATACCGGCAACGGAAGGGCGATATTTGCTGAAGTGGAACAAGGAGAGCCTGCTTACGTCCCTGCTCTGGAAAGAGCAGGGAAGTAAGCCTCCAGCAGCAACAGCACCAGCGAGGCAGCAGGCTGGCCCTTCGTCGGGCACCTCAAAGGGGGCTAACCAGCGACGGAGGAGGAGGGCGGAGCGGAGTGTTGCCACCCCCGCAACCGGTCGACCACTTTCAACCGTCGCGGCAGGATCGAGGCCTCCAGCGCCGGCACCCCCTTCGGCACGACGAACCCGACCGCCGCCCGGTTCCCTGGAGCAGATGACCCGGACGGCCATCGGGGTGGCCATCGAAACGTCAATGCCTTTCCTCCGGGGTCACCCAGGTTCTTGTCCACCTAGTGCAAAGTAAGTTCAATTAAATTTTGTTTGATTGAATTTTTACGAAGCGCCGTGAGTGAGTTCATCTCAATTGAACTCCACTTGCGGTACTTTGCTGTCTCTCATGATCGCTTAAAGAAATTTTGGTCCTTCAAGTTTCGCGATCCGAGTTGTATTTGTGTTGAAGCTGCCGATACTCCTTTTGCACGGACAGTGCAAGGGGGGCAGTATGTTTAAAATACAGTTAAATTTCGAAGCTTTGTTTCGTCCGCGAGAATCGCAGTACGTTAACGTACGTCACCGACCGAAGGTCGCCTTCGGTAGTGGATTCAGTTGCGTTGACAATAAACTCGGTACATTCGAATTACGACTCGTTTTTTCATCCGATGCGGTTGAAGTTCGAACACGTGAGCGATCACGATCAGCTGTTTCAATCTCAGGCCCGATATCGAGTGGGGGTATCGGAGCCTGACAAAGAGAGAAAGCAAAATCGGTACATTAGACAAAGATAGACAATGATAAGCGAGCGCCGCGTAGCGGATTTTCGGGGATTCCGCGATTTTCGCGGAGCGTCTCGCGCTCGTAAGTCAGTCTTGCAGCGATCGCTCGCACGGTACCAAGGGACAGCAATTACAGAAGAGTCTGCTGAGTTAGGAAATTTGGGCACCAAGTTCCTTAGCTCGTGACGCCTTCTACGCTGTATTATCGTACTGCAGCTCGCTGTTGCTCCATTCGAGAATCATGTACTACACGTGCGAAGGAGCAGCGATTGTTTAGTCGCGATAGTTTAAAAGACGAGTAACTGCACTCTTGGAATCGGTGGTTACCGCGATTCCCTGAGTTTGCTATTCGTCGGAGGAGCAATCAAGACCACTTCTTGGTTGAGCCACGATATTGGCAGCAAACAGAGAGGGTGAACGCAAGTGTGTCACCTCTGCGTTGCCCGTGTTGTATCACCCGTTTGGTAGCAGCCCGCGTGCGACGAATAGATGCGCACGTCGCGGTGAACGGTGAGTGATAAAACCTCTGGCCTTTATCAGCCACCAAGCCTAGCTAGTGCTAGTGCCGTGGGTCGAACGCTCGCGAATCGGGGCTTACAACCGTGACTCGTACGAGGCAAGCCTTCTCGGAAGGCAGATTAAACAGAGAAAAGGAGGATCCCTCCTCTCTGTACACTCGTCTGCCGACGCTTTCTTCAGAGCGAAGAAACGTCGGTAATACAGTCCACTGCACTACCTTAACGATACGTCAAGGTATTGCTCCCCCCTCCACATAGGCTCGTTTTCGAAGCCTGGAGTCGGGAAGACACGGTTTAGCTTGAAAGCAATACGCTCGCTTACCTGTGCGGTTCTACCGCTATTTTCTTTTCCAGACGCCAGCGCCGCTGACCGGCGTTCGAAGGAGGAGAGGGGCCGCGTGCATTTCGGCGAATAAACGGCGTCCTGAACACCAGGAGGCCCCGTCCCAAAGTTTTTAAAAGAAAGATCAATAAACGTCGTAGTTAAGCCCTTTTCAGGGCCGACTTAAATTTGATCAATTGTACTTTTTTTTTTGACACCCTCCTCTCAGCCAGCCAATCCAGACCCCGTTAGATCCCTGAATTCAGCGATTCTAACAGTAAGAATCAAAATCTCGGCTGGAGCTGGATTCGTTCGAGTTTTCCTGATGAGTAAAATTGTAACATGTACATACATATATATGGCAACAGCGTGACCAAACTTTCAATACGTTTTGGCAAATAAGCCTTTCTTGCGTCTGTATTCGTGTATTTGATGAATACGCCATTCAGCTATCAAATTCTAGATTACATTTACCGACTGATTTGTATTTTCATCGATGCTGATGGTAATATGACCAAATTGATTGAGATAACCATCAACGTTTCTAACTAAACGCTTGAACTATTTTTCTGTCAAAACGGGTGCACAACGAATATTACGCTTTACGCCTTCAAGAAGTGTTAAATTGAGGAAAATCGCATTTCCACAATATTTTGCTAATTCAAGGAAGGGTGCTCTGGTGTGCTATGAGTGAAAAACCATTATATCATGATATATTTGCAAAAATGTCACTTCGGCAGCCATCTTGCTAGTTTACAACAGCGTCTGTTTCATGCTTACAGTTTTCTCAACGTATAGTGTTTATTGGAGTTTAAACGGACCAGTCCACCCTGTAGTAAAGGCTCCCCGTAGGTTCTGTACCTGCGAAAAATTCATTAATGCATGTGTCGAAACGTAAAGCGTAATTTGCGAAACCGTTTGTCTCTCTCGCTCATCGCGTATTCGTGTATGACTTCGTTGCTTGTGTGAGCGCACGCACACAGCTTAAAACACAGGGAACCTGCCCCCTTAAATTTGACCGATTGTACAGTTTCATTGAAAAACCCTCTCTGTCATACCTTTTCCGAAATCTCGTTAGATCCCTTAGTATAGTATTTTTTGCAAGTAAAAAACAGAATAGTGTATAGGCGTTGCAAACATAGTATTTTTTCTTTTCTATCAATTATCACTGTTTAACTGACAAACTTATAAAAATGTACCGTGGGGTGTTCGTAGTGAAGATAAACAAGCAGCTAATACAATATGTTCAGTTGAAAAAAGAACTTGTTTAAGCACTTATTTTCAAATTCATACTAAGAAATACACATTTTTTATAGTGGATAATGATGGAAAATTTTTAGGAAAAAAATATAGCTTCATTTGACTTATGGTTCCTCAGTAAATGCCAAATTCTTAAAATTGACTGTATGAAAATTAATTGAATTCAACATCGGAGTCCATCGACTCGATCGACCAAGCAATGCTACCTACTGAATGCGGATTACGTATGTTGTTCGTTTCGCGTTTAATGTTCTAAATCACGAAACTCGTTTTATCACTCGCCAAATTAATCTTGAGCAACTACTTCAACTATGAGGATGAACCTCGACAGCGAAGTGAACGACTGTAATCAATAATAAAGATAAAGGAGCCCAAAACGATGACTCGTAATGTTCTCTAATAGGGGTGAACTACCCCTCCTTGTGGTTACTTAGCACCGTTGGTGATGGAAGGTTCCGGTTACCCCGTGATCTTCCGCGACCCGCGGAAATACAGGAGGAAAATCGAACCCCGGAATAGTGTGGTTCGAATGAGCCCACACGCGTATTTTTCAAATCTTTTTATAACCGTATTGTCCCGCGAGTCGGCATCAACCCTTCGTTAAGTCCTAATGTCGGATGAGCTGGCGTAAGGTACCGACTGCGAGGCAATATGGCCCTCGATGGTTATTGCTAGGGAAGACACTGCTCGAAGAAAGCACGAAATTACTTTATTTTGCCAGATGTGGAATTTTCGATGGTACGAAAATTCTGTTATAAAAAGCCTGTTGGAAAGGGTCAACGCCTTTCCAACTGCGCGAAAAAGGATACAACGTCATTCGCGTTGAAAAAACTTCTTAAGTCACATAGGGCCAATTTCGGAAATTAACGTTTTATTGCCATCGGTAATCGAAGTTTCGTGCAAAGTTAGGAAAAGGAAAAAACTCACTTCATCAGCGAATGTCAGAAGTGATTGACAGAAGTGACAGCTTTCATTGGAAAAAAGTTCCTGTGTTGGAAAAGTGTAAGTTCAAGTATTTAATATCGCGTATGGTGTAACATTCGTTCCTGTGAAATATTGTTATTTATAGTAATACTCTCGCTTTTTTTTAGTAAGAATCATGAATGACAAAAAACTGATCGAGCTAGTTCGCCAGAAACCCGTCTTATACGAACTAACGCACCTCAAATACTTGGATGTGTATTGCAAATCAACGATATGGGTCGAGATTGGAACGGAACTAAATGCAAGCGGTAAGTTACAGGACCATACGTTTGCACACACGAACATAAAAAATTGAATTCTATTAAAAATGAAGTTGTTATTAATTACAATTATCACATATTACAATAGCATACAATATACAGGGTGTCCCAAAAATGTTGGAGTTCCTTAAAAGGTGTGATTTGAAACAACTTTTTCCTTAGCGAAAATGTCCTTCGAGGCTTCGTTAACGAGATATTTACAGAAAACCCTGACCAATCAGAGCGCGAGTATGCCGGTGGAGCGCCCGCGGTAGAGTAGGCTACGCGCTATGCGGCCGCGCTCGTACGCGAACAAGCGAGTCAGCATCAGTGGTAGGAAATCGTGAACTTCGGAGTCGATTATCTCGAAAACGGTGCGAGATATCGAAAAATGTTACTCTTGCTTTTTTACTTGTTATGGGTAAAGGAGTCGAAAAGGAAGAGTGGCATTTTTCGATATCCCGCTCCGTTGGAGAAATATCGTCGACAATAAGTCATAGCCTGCGTTAAATTCAAAAAATACTGATTACCGACAACTTGAATAAAACTCACCCTTTTGGTAATTCTTTGCCTTCCTTTTTAAAAACCTGTGCCGAGTAGGAATATCTGCGGACGAAATGGTTGTATGGTAGGTCAGCGCTTTGTGCACAGCTGATCGCACGTATACGCCACCACCCGAAATAAAGGGTCGTGACGTCAAGTGTATCCGAGTTATTGCTGTATCGAAGATGTATTCACTTCACTGCACGACCACCAACACTGATCAAGTGATACAATCACTGAATTTATTTTTAATTGAACTTGTTCCTACGTTGTAAAAAGAATTGGTGGCCCCGAAAGGGGCCGATTGTTGTTAATTGAGTAAATGCTCGACGTAACCGCCGCCAGTTTGTATGCACGTTTCTGCTCGCCTGGCAATGCTCCGCTGAATGCCCTCCAACATAGCAGGTGTAATCTTTGTCAGCGCACCATGTATTCGCGCGACTGCCTCTTCTGGCGACTCCAGCGGTTGACGAATACCTGCTACGATAATAATAAATAAAGACGAATTATAATACGGCGAAATGATGTGTATCAATCAATCCCCCCCTCCCAATACCTCTTCGACACCTTAAGATATCCCCCCCACTACATAAATCGCGATCAATTAAACGCTAACGCGATCACGCCATTACGTTCCGAGCTACATGGTAGTAAAGATCACGAAAACTAAACCCAAGAAATACGTATACCTAAATCCAAGTAAGTAAAAATAGAAATAATATAAACCTATAAAAACACGGTGTACTATAAAACCTCTCTTCATCAAAGAAAATGGACCAGATAAAAGGAAGATGGTGCCTGAGAGCCACACAAAGATCACGAAAACTAAACTCAAGAAATACGTATACCTAAATCCAAGTAAGTAAAAATAGAAATAATATAAATCTATAAAAACACGGTGTACTATAAAACCTCTCTTCATCAAAGAAAATGGACCAGATAAAAGGAAGATGGTGCCTAAGAGCCACACAAAGATACAAGTTCGAGGACTACACCGAAAGAAAAATCTGTTACGACTGTATGGATAAAATTCTGGAAGATGAAATACCATACACAGGGCCAGCTCCAGACCACGTACTGGTCACTTCAAAGGAGTTACCGTACCAGAAAAGGTGCAGGGAATACAACAGGACCCTGTACCACCAGATGCCGGCTAGGAAGTGCGGCAAATGCGTAAACGTGTGGCTCCGAATGGCGCCCCAGGATAGGGAAGACATAATTAACATGGACGAACAAGAATACGTTGAAATAAATAACTAAAAATCATATAGTGTTTAGAATCATTCACCGAGCCACCATCCATAAGAAACATCCTAATCCGCTACTCCCAGTCCCCAAACACCGCGAGCGTACGAGTAGGCTAGGGAATACTTCGACGAAAGGAGAGCGGGAAGAAAGCGAACGCGAACACGGAACCAAGATGGCGGCTCCGCAGGGTAACACCAGGAGATGAGTGTCTTCCATCTACAATGGAGGAGCCTGAAAACAGCCATGCAGCAGAAGACCACCGGATCCCATCGACACGAGGGAGAAACCTCACCGTCGAGGACGAGGGCTTCCACGGCGGGGGAGGTGTAACAACCAGCCGCGACCTCGTCTGTGAGGAAATCCAGTGTCGCAGGACATTTCCCCTTTATAATTAATAAATGACAAGCGATAATTAAAATTCGAACAGTGGCAGTGAGTGGCAGTATAACCTCGAATCCTCAATCGAATCCTTAATCGAACCCTCACGCCAGCGATACGCGGCGCGCGAGCGCACAGGATCGGTACGTCAGCAGGGCTACATCCTATGGCATGCGATAGAACACACGTTGACGGCAGGATGACGACCGGATGATGACAGTACAAGTCAATCAATAAACAACGCTCTCTGTACGCCGGCGCAAACACTACCAGACGCATGCGCCGAAAACCCGGAACCAATAGAGAGCGCATATCCTGCGATGACTCCTACACGCGCAGGCGCAACACGACGCTACCCCTACACCGATGTCAGTCATTGGGCCCAAAAGAGGGAGGCAATTTCCCCGTATAAATAGGGCAGCGCCAGCACTAGAAGCCAGTGAAAAAGAATAAGAATTAAAATACTAGTTCTCTCCAAAATTCGAAACCACACCAAGGCAACTTTAACCAGCTCCTTGGTTCTCTCATACAAGGCAGCTTTAACCAGCTCCTTGGTTTTTTCTTGATCCATATTGACATTGATCATCACTGCCATCTGCTCAGATATTAAATCATTAATATTCCATCGATATAAAACCTCGCGACAAATACCAGTTCATATGTTAATAAGAATCTATCTCATCAAAAGACTGAAGTTTATATGGTTTTAAGAACACAATTAAGTGCTTTAGTAGTGTAAAACATTTAGATTAATAAATCATTTCATGGTTTATTTTAACACTTTGACTACCACATCGAAATCACATGTTTTGCTCAGGATGCTACGAGAGTCCTTTTATTATTAAAAGCATATATAGGCAAAATTAAAATAAATTGATAATATAAGACAATATTTTTACTCAATGGAGCGTTTATCTGACTGTTGGTCACGGGTGACCACCGTGGCGCCATGGTGACGGTTGCTAAAGACAAATAAATACAGGGCTTCGTTTATTTCAACAAGCTTTCGCATTTCTTATTTCGTCGTAAACGAAACGTCCACAATTGGCGAAACGTGTACAAAATAATATAGAAAAAATATATTGGTGAAACGTGCAGAAGATAAACAGTATTTGCTCATTCCATATATAATAGTAAGGTGTGGGCACACTTCTAACGTCAGTTATATTATTATAAAGCAGCATTTACTATTTGTTATCTAAAGTGTGTTTATAATAGTGTTCGTAGATTACTCCTCAAAAATATGGATGAAAACACTGAATATTTTTCGAGTGTATCCGAGAAGTCTTCATCGGAAGACTCGTTCCAAAATGAAGTATCAGAAGACGAAATAGTCCACATATCGCCCACGATAAGGCGACGCCGAATCGAATCGGATACTGAGGGTGAAGTAGATATCGAAAATGAAGATAAACATAATATAGATGATAAAAAATGGTCAAATAATATAACACAAACAGCGGCAAGTGTAATTCCATTTGAAAAAAGCCGAACTACTGTACAGATCGAGGGTAATCAGGCACACAATTTTTACTTTGCTTTTCTTACGGAAGAAATTTTACAAGTAATTGTTGATGAGACCAATAGATACGCTGAAAGATATATGCAAAATAGAAGATCCACTCGTTTCGATAAATGGACACCAACCGACAAAGACGAAATAAAACGATTTTTCGGACTACTAATATGGATGGGCCAGGTGAAGTTACTGAAATACGACTCATATTGGTGTACCAATAACACCTATTGCCAATCATTTCCAAGAACAGTTATGTCGAGAAATCGATTTGAGTTACTGTTACGATTCCTTCATTTTACCAATAATCAAACAGCAAACATAAATGATAGATTGTACAAGATAAGACAACTTGCTAATATACTAAATCAAAATTTTTCCAAATACTATGATTTAGATGAAAAGATATGCATCGATGAGTGTTTGGTATCTTTCCGAGGACGTATGAAGTTCAGGCAATTTTTGAAGCAAAAACAACACAAATACGGCATCAAAGTCTTCAAAATGTGTTCCGACCAAGGGTATACATACCAATTTCAAATATATTCGGGAAAAAACTTAAATGAACCATGCGTAACTCCCACAAGTGTTGTAATGAATATATGCAACAATATTTTACATAGAGGCCACACGATTTATACCGATAATTGGTGTACTAGCAATACTCATTTAGTAGGAACCCTAAGAAAAGATAGAAAGGGAATACCTGTCGACGTCAAATTTAAAAAATTGAAACGAGGTGAACTCATCGCTATGCAAAATAAGAAGGGGGTTATAATCCTCAAGTGGAAAGACAAGCCTGACATTTTTATGGTCTCGACGAAACATTCGGCCGAAATGGTAGAGGTCCACCAAAAAAATTATCTTTGTGATAAACCAGTAGTAGTTGTAGACTACGACAAAGGAAAATGTGCTGTAGATTTATCAGATCAAATGATAGCGTATCCTACACCGCATAGAAGAACCCTCAAGTGGTACATAAAATTAGCTTTAGAGTTATTATTGAATACATCAGTCTCAAACGCACTGATACTCTATAAACTCGCACCGAAAACAAAAATCAAGGTACCAGAATTTAGAATGGTACTCGCAATGCACCTTACACAGTGCAATTCACCAGCACTATCAAATACACCTATTCAACGAAGATTGCGGTACGAAATGGAAAAGAAAGAAGGGCAAGCGTAACTGGAACGAAAATTTTGCAGAGAGAGTTATAAAAAAATGTCAAACTGTTAGGATCAAAAATTGCTAAAAATCGGACCAGAAAGGTGACCACCTACTGTCCAGATTGCGTTGATATGCCACATTTGTGTTTAAAGTGTTTTAACAAAGTGCACCGTTAGATGCAAGAGTTGTTCTAATATTTTCTTTTATTGATATTCTAATAAAAATTTTTAATTGTTCAATAAGGCACTTTTTATTTCAAAGTACCTTCTATATATCGGACATGTTCAAAGTGCACTAACTATTAATTTTCATTCATTTTTTACAATTGTAAACAGTTGAAGCACTCCGATCACCAACGACCACTGTGGCGTCACAGGAAAGATCGTGGCCGGTAATGTATGACCAACATGGCAGTCAAAGTATTAAAGAGAAATCATAGTCTATGGAATTTATTTCTTATTATTAGCCGCACGTCACACGAATCCTACTCCCTGTTCACAGATAAGCTGCTCTATCTATGCACGTTTTATGTACTACGACGCAACGTTCGTTACACATACAAAATCGTTAAAATATGGTTTCACTATAAATAGCGTTCACGGCATAAATTGCTATTTTCTTTATAACATATGCTTCTATTTTGTAGTCATTACTGTCCATGTAACGTCGAATTATTAAGAAGTAACATAAAAAAAATGTATCAAAAAATATTGAAAAACACCGAAGTTGTGAGGTTTCTTCCGCGATTCTTATGTAAACGGGCCCACTGTACGACGCGACAGGTCGAAAGAGAACCGCACAGAATGGGCGAATTTAACCCTTTGCAGACTACTGCCGCATATATGCGTTCTGAGTAAACCATCAATTTGGCCGAGCAACTCATATGCGCGTTTGGTGAAAACGACAGAGCCGAAAGACGCATATATGTGTTCCACGCATACGTATCGCTATGGTCGAGGAACGCGTATATGCGTTCGGCAAAAACAAGTGATAGATCCGAAAGACGCATATGTGTGTCTTACACAAACAAATTGCAGTGGTTGACGAAACTAATATTTCATTATTGAGAATCTCGAATCAGATGCTTGAGCGTCAGCGCGAAGTCAGTCAGCGTGTGTCTGCTATTCCAAAAAGCTATTGTTTCCAAAATATTGCAATCCCTATGTTTAAAAAGCGGTGATAATCTGAGCCTTTGTCTCGTTCGCGAAAACCGTTGTCTGTTAGCATACGTGACCGGCCGAAGGTCACAATCGGTAGGAGATTCAGTAGTGCCAATAACAGTCACGGAACATTCGAATTATGACTCGTTTTTCAGCTAACACAGTTGACGTTCGAACAGGTAAACGATTTCGATCAGCTGTTCGAATCTCAGGCCTGATGTCAAGTGGGGATATCGGAGCCTGAAAGAGAGAGAGTGTGAAACCGTAATATGAGAAACAGACAGGCTTTGATAAGCGAGCGCGGCGTGGCAGATTGTGGGGTGCTCCGCGCTTTCGCGGAGCGTCTCGAGCTCGTAAGTCAGGCAGTCAGTCTTGTACCGATCGCTCGATAGGTAGCAAGGGTTTCAGCGAACATAAAAAAGCCTAACGAGTTTAAGCAGTTTGGTTACCAGATTCTTGAACTCAAAACGCATTTTAAGCTGAGTGTCTGTCCACTGCGACTCGTGTAATTACTCTAATCGGTTATCACGTGAGATACGTGCGATAGAGTATCGAGTGCGCAGTGCCGAACTATTGTAGGAGATTAGCTGTACTCTTGGACCGGTAGTGAGCCTGATTTCCTGAGTTTGCTATTCGTCAGTGGAGCAGCGAAAGACCACTGCCTGGTTAAGCCCTGATAATTGGCAATACAACAGAGAGGGTTAACGTAAGTGCGGTACCTCTGCGATCTAGCACCCGTTTAGCAGCAGCCCACGAATAGATGCACATATTGTGATGAACGGTGCGTAGCTGAGCCTCTGGCCATTATCTGTCACCAAGGCTAGCTCAGCGAAAGCCGAGATTCGTACGAGGCAAGCCTTCTTGGAAGGTAGGTTAAACAGAGAAAAGGAAGATCACTCCTCTCTGTACGTTCGCCAACCGACGATTTCTTCAGTGTGCAGAAACGTTGGTAATACAGTCCACTGCATTACCTTGTATTACGGCAAGGCATTGCTCTCCTCACCACATAGGCTCGTCGTCAAGACCTGGACTGGCCTGGAGTTGAGAGCTCACAGTTTAGCTAGAAATATTCGATAGCTAACTGTTTCAGCTTCGCCGACCCGTCCTTGTTCTATACGCCAGCGTCGCAGACCGCCGCACAGTGGTCGGAAGCAGAAAAACCCCTAAATTATAGAAGTCATTATTTCAAATATCGACCACTACTTCTTAATAGGTCATGATCCAAAGCAGTGATGTAGAACTTGTGGTGTCATCAGTAGTGGAGGTAGACCGAAGGAAAATTTTGAAGACTGCTGTTGCCGAACGAAGAAAAATAAAGTACGTGAATACCAGGAGTCGTTTTCCCAGAACCTCATGAAGCTGCTGCTTCATCTGTTCCGGTTAACAATACGGCCTTTGATGCTGATTCTACTGTGGTATTAATAACAAGCCAAACTGTCAAAATATCAATACAACATTATTAGGAAAGCCACTGCAGATATTAGCCACGGAGTGGGGAAGGCTATGGCTTTTGGTAAGAGGACTGTGATGAACCCCACGGCACTTACCCCAGAACCGTCGTCTAAGGAACACATTTTCTTATTTTTCGTGTTTTTTTGACACATTGTCAATTTCGACAGCGTATACTTTTTGTTTTACATCGCGGCGCCGAACGATGACAAACACGTGAGTGACACGCGACTGCGAGGAAGTCGCGAATGATATCGTTACGCATGCGGTAAGACTCAAATAAATGTCTTTGTTGTGTTATTCGCAAAGTTTTAGTGAATGAATCCCTCATTTCCTTACAATTTCAGAAGTGGGATAAAGGACTGTTAAAGTGTTAAAAGTGTTAAAAAGAAACTGTTGTGAGAAACCACGTGTGAACTACAAAATCCAAGCACATCTGCACCAAAACTTGTGGGGATTGTTGCAAATAATTTTGGGAAAGATGTACATCCCAAACTGTGTCGTAGGGTTCTGCGGAGTAATGATTACCATGGAAGAATACCACGAAAAAAGCCATATATCAGTAAAATTAATAAAAAGAAAAGACTAACGTTTGCAAAAATGTATATTGATAAGGATATTTCATTTTGGAATAAAGTTATTTTCTCGGATGAAAGTAAGTTTAATATTTTCGGTTCGGATGGACAGCATTATGTGTGGCGAAAGTGCAACACAGCATTGCAAATACAGAATATGATTCCAACTGTGAAACACGGAGGTGGCTCAGTGATGGTATGGGGGTGTATGGCGGCGAATGGAACGGGAAATCTTGTTTTTATTGACGGAATTATGGATAAGTACAAATATCTGAATATTTTGAAGCAAAATCTGAAACAAAGTGCAATTAAATTGAACCTATTGGATGATTTCTACTTCCAACAGGACAACGATCCTAAACATACAGCTGGGATTGTAATGGAATGGATCATATATAATACCCCGCATACACTACAAACTCCTCCGCAAAGCCCTGACATAAATCCTATAGAACATTTATGGGCCGAAATTGCAAGAAAACTTATGAATTTTGACATAACGTCCAAGGAAGTGTTAAAAACCAAAATAATAGAAATATGGAATTCCACTGAAAAAAAGACAACGGAAAAACTTGTATATAGTATGGAAAGCCGGCTAAGACACGTTATTGATGCCAAAGGAGGACCAACCAGATATTAACATCAAACAATTCAAGATTTATTCGTACGTTCGAATACTTTTGTGATATCCGAAAACGGTATGTTTATACTCAATGCCTTGTGAATCCCGTATGTGCTGTCAGATTTTTTTGTAATTTTACTTACACATTCTCAAGACTCTTATGTGTCTTTATTTACAATCTTATTTTGAAAACTTAAACCCAACGGGTGTACTTTATTTGTTAACGATGTAGATTGGAAGCGTTCGAATACTTTCGTGAGCTACTGTATATAAATTCGTTTTTTTACGGGAAGTGACCCGCTATTATGAAGACCACTCAAAATTTTACGAATGCGGAGCTGAAAGCCAAATTGAAAAAGATGAATCTTTCCACTATCGGAAACAAAACTGAATTACTCGCCAAAATTATGCAAGCCGATCCAGAAGGCAACTGCGTCGTTAGACGACAGTAGAGAAGCAGGTACGAGCAGGCAACCGCCCGAAGATGTGCAAAGTCAAGTTACAGATCCGCCAAGATCATTAGAACCGTCGCCTTGTGATAATAGAGACTCAACGCTTGAAGAATTATGGCATAGAGAACGATCTTTGTTGGAACGCGAAATACAACTTATCTGTCGTGAAAACGAATTATTAAGAATGTCATCTTCTACGGTTATCGAAGGAGAACGTGCCATACGAAAGTCTGTCACCATTACTGCAGTGAGCACTTTATTATGCGAATATTCCGGCGTGAATCAAGATTTTAGCCAATGGGAAAAACAATTTGAATTATTGCGTACTAGTTATGATCTTGACGATGGACAAGCCAAAATATTACTTGGAAATCGTCTTAAAGGAAAGGCGTTAGCTTGGCTGTATAGCAAGCCAGAGCTTTTAGAATCAAATGTGGACGGAATATTAAGTCAAATGAAAAGAATGTTTGATCATCGCATTGACAAGGTCGAAATTCGTCAGAAATTTGAAGGACGAACGTGGCAGGTGAGCGAAAGTTTCCAAGACTATTATCACGACATAATTATTAAGACCAACCAGGTACCGCTACCAGAAGACGAAATTTTGACCTACATTATTGAGGGTATATCTAACCTTGTATTGCAAAGATCAGGCTAAAATGCACAAATATGCCTCTCTGTCCAAATTGTTAAAAGCATTTGGTCAAATAAATCTTCATTCAGATCAGAAGCAACGCGCGAAGAACGTAACGGAAAATTACAAGGTCATCGCCAAATACGGCAGCAATTCGACAAAGGGCAACAAAGAGATACGATGTTATAATTGTAATCGTATGGGTTACACTAGCAGCGAATGTAAACAACCCAAACGAGAACGAGGATCGTGTTACCGTTGCGAAGAATTGGGTCATGTCATCAAAAGTAGTAAACATAAACAACCAGCGAAGAAGGACATCGGCAATTTCGAAAGCATCTCGGAAGAAAACGACTTTCAACGCAACGTTACATACCAGATAAGTAAAGACACTATTAACTATGTTTTATGTTTAAGTAGTTTATTCGATACGGGAAGTCGGATAAGTTTTATTAAAGAGCAGTTCGTTCAAAGTTAGTAACGGATCAGTCGCCTGAAGTTTCTGATAAATTTTACAGCATAAATCGTTCGAAACTCATTATTAAGGGCACGATAGTAACTACTATTACATTACACGATCAAAGCAAAGAAAACTTATTATTATATGTAGTTTCTGATAAAACTATGATATCATGTGTTGTGTTAGGTCGTGACGTATTGTCTCAATTTAATTTACGTTTAACGAGTGATAATGTAAGCGAAGAATCGAAAACCGTCAGTGCTATTATGAATATTAATGTTAATTCGGCCGCAGACAATGAAACTGATTTGTTAGATGTAAATTCACAAATTCCGAATAGCGATAAAAAGCGTTTGAAGAAAACATTCATGGATAACTATATTAAGCCTGAGCATCCGGGAGTTCCAGAAACCAAAGCCGAATTTAGATTGAAACTTATTAATATACAGCCATTTCATTTTCAACCTCGACGACTATCTTATGCCGAAAGAAATAAGTTACGTTCTATATTAGATGAATTAATTTCAAAGAAAATTATTCAGCTGAGTGAATCGAAATATGCTTCGCCAACTTTGTTAGTTCGTAAAAAGAACGGAGAATTACGACTGTGTGTTGACTACAGATATTTGAATAAGGTGCTGGCTCGAGATAATCAGCCTCTTCCAGTTATTGAAGATAGACTAACGATGTTAAACGGAAAGAAATATTTTAGTCGTCTAGATTTGAAAGATGGATTTTTTCATATACGTGTAGCGAAAAAGTCTATTAAGTACACCGCATTCATTACGCCTTTACGACTTTTTGAATTTCGAAAAATACCCTTTGGATTGAAAGTCAGTCCGGCACGATTTCAAAGATTTATTGAGGAAGCGTTACAGGAACTAATCGAATCCGGAGATATTGCGGTATATATGGATGATATAATTGTTATTACCGAAACGTTAGAGCATCATCTAGAAGTGTTGAAGCAGGTCTTTAGCCTATTGGTCCACAATAAAATGGAACTTACACTGGATAAATGTAAATTTGCGGCAACCAGCCTTGACTTCCTAGGCTATTTGATTACGGGCGATGGCATACAGCCTACAGCTGATGGGATAGCGGCGGTTGTAAATTTTCCAATTCCAAGAACTCTTAAGGAAGGTTATAGTTTTATTGGCTAAAGCTTCTATTTTAGAAAGTTTAATCAAAATTTTGCGCTTTTAACAAAGCCGCTTAGCAATCTATTAAAATCCGGAGTTACCTTTCTGTTAGGTCCAAAAGAACTAGAAACATTTGAAACGATTAAGAGTAAACTAATTTCAGCACCTATGTTAACTATTTATAGTCCGCAGGATTCGACTGAGTTGCACTGCGTTGCAAGTTCAGCTGGATTTGACGCTATATTAATGCAACACAAATCAGATTTAAAATTTCACTCAGTCTTTTACTTTTCCAAAAGGACAAGAGAAGTCGAAAGCCGTCACCACAGCTTTGAGCTGGAAACCCTAGCTATAATTTATGCCTTACGACGATTTCGAATTTACGTTTATGGTATCAAAATTAAGATCATCACTGATTGCGAATCGCTTAAACTAGCGCTTAATAAAAAAGATATCAGACCGCATATTGCTCGATGGATTCTTGACATACACAATTATGATTACGAAATAGAGCATAGGATAGGTACACAGATGCAGCATGTAGATGCTCTCAGTAGAGTACCCGATGTTATGATAACTGAACATAATACCTTAGAATTTAATCTTTCGGTTTGCCTAAACGAAGATTTACTAATACAAAACATTCGTACAAAATTAGAAATCACTGAAGATCAACAATTTGAAATGAGAAATGGTCTGGTATTTAAGAAAAAAGATGGAAGGTTGTTATTTTACGTTCCTGAAGCGATGGAGGCTAATGTTTTGCATAAATATCATAACGAAATGGGTCCTTTTGGCGTAGAAAAAACAATTAATGCCATTATGTCTAACTATTGGTTTCCTAAAATGAAGCAAAAGATTGAAAGATATATAAAAAACTATTTAAAATGTATCGCATACTCGCCTAAACCAGGGAAAAAAGAGGGATTTTTGAGCAGGATACCAAAAGGTCAGATAACTTCCTAAAACGCTGCACATAGACCATTATGGTCCAGTAGAAAAGACACGACTTAGGCTTGGCGCCCACGAGCGCACAAAATACGTGCGTAGCTACGCGTGTCAGTAGCAGTATATTGTAGCATATGGAGGTCCGCACACAAGGTACGTTGTAACGCGCGTTAGCATTTTCTCAGCGCATTTATGCTAGTGTAACAACCAGCTGCAATTTCGACTATAAAGAAATCAAGTTTCGACAGAAAATTTTCATCTTACATTCAATAAATAATAAGTGATAATTAGATCTGAAAAGTGGCAGTGATATAAATCCCTAACTCATAACGTGCGCCCACATAACGGAACGCTTCCCATTACGCGTGCGCACAGGATCAGTAAGTCACCAGAGCGACATCCTATGGCGTGCGATAGAACACACGTTGACGACAAGATGACGATTGGATGATGACGGTACGAGCCATGTGGAGTTTACCACATAAAGAAGAACCGGAAACAGGAAGCTAGCATCATTGAAAATTCGATTTACGCGCGTTATTTAATTTGTTTGATAATTCAATTATTAATTTTGTTTATGGTAACGATAGGATTGAATTGATTTCTGAGATTGTGTAAAGAACAGATGTGTATTTTGGGAGAAATTTAGAATATATATTTATTCCATAAATATTGTGGTGTTTAATACAAAAGAGTCGCTACAGCAAAACAACAGGCAACGCTCTCTGTACGCCGGGGCAAACACTACTAGACGCATGCGTCAAAACCTCGGAACCAATTGGATGCACGTATCCTGCAATGACTCCTGAACGCGCAGGCGCAATACGACGCTACCCCTACAGCGAGGACAGTCATTGGGCCCAAAAGAGGGAGGCACTTTTCCTGTATAAATAGGGCAGCGCCAGCACCAGCAAAGAGACGAAGGTAACAAAAATCAGAAGTACAGTTTTCTTCGAATTTCCAAATGCATACCGAGGCAGCTTTAACCAGCTCCTAGGTTTCTTCGGTTTAGGCAGCTTTAGCTAGCTCCTGGATTACTCCTAGCTAAGACAGCTCTAACCAGCTCCTTGGATCCTCCGAATCGAGGCAACTTCGACCAGCTCCTCGATTATCGACCGAGGCAGCTTCAACTAGTTCCTTGGCCTTTCCTTGATACACATTGACTCTGATCGTCACTGCCATCTGCTCGGATTAAAAGTAATTAATATTCTGTCTATACAGAATCTCGCGACAATTATCAGTTCGTAGAGTGGTAGGAATCTATCGCACCAAAGATTAAAGGTAGTATAACTATAAGAATAGAATTAAGTATCTTAGTATTGTAAAACATTTAGGCTAATAAATGACTTCATGTTTTATTTAAAAAGAGAAATCATAGTCTATGAGACTTATTTCTTAACCGCACGCTGCACGAATCCCACTCCCTGTACACAGGTAAGCCGCTCTATCTGTGAACGTTTAATGTATTACGACGCACGGTTCGTTACAGTAGTAATAGCATGATACTCTTTATTGTTGCATATTGAAACTGTACAGGAAAGGAATTGCCTCTCTTCTCTTTATTTGTCCACACACAGGGCTTATTGCTGATCGATTGATTCTTTCATACCGATCCGCACAGTTTATATCTCCTTAGCGCCATTGTTTCGCAGGTAACCGGAGAGCCAGAGCGGTCGACCCGTCGTGACCCAAACTTGTCATTAAACATAAATATTTTCAATTAACCCCATTAACGATTCTCGTGACTCTTCCTGTAGCCTGGCGGCCCCGGATTGACCATTTTTGATCTCACCGTGCACGCTTTTTAACCTTCACACTCAGGGAGATGGCCTCCCTCTTGAGGTTTATGGTGGCCTAAAGTCGACGTTTTCACGTCTACCTTTGCACACTCGGCTTGAACCACGACTAAACGCTGCTACGTATTCGAGTGTTTCTGTCAGCGAGAATTCGCGCGTTTTTTAGGGTAGACCCGCGCGTTTGAAGCCAATGCATCCGCAGATGCATACATGTCGGGACATCAATTTTCACTCCGGACCCCCCCGCTATGGCTCTCTTTTTGGGACCTTCCTAGCCGCGTATACTCTCATCCTCATATAATTTCGCCCTTAATCTTACACATTCGTCGGATTCAATCATCTTACAATGTTTTGATCACGCCAACGCACTCACATTGGACGCGGAAGCATTCACTCATTCAGAGCTTCTCGGATAATTTGGAAACGGTGTTCCTTGGCGAGTTTTTTTTAGTCCACTTTGATCTAAACATAATCCGTACCACGATGCGAGTGAGTCAATCACACTCCACACACTCTTACCTGTCCGCAACAAAAATAACGCACTTATACCTATCCACAACAGAAACATTTATATTGTTGGGATATATCAAGAATTATCCCGGACGTTTTACACACAGATGCTGCATGCTATGCGTAGCGCAACACGTGTCGTCACTCCATGCCTATTGTGCCGTCCATCTCTTTTCCATCTGTACTTTGATCGTGTTTCTCTTTCTATAGTAGAAAGACCAGAAACGTATCGAACAATTCCTTGTAATATGTATCTCGCAATTTTTTAAACATAAAGAAGCAAGGAAATCAAGTAAATTCGTGATTATATTTTGAAACTGGTAAATTGAATTTTTAGTACGATCTGTACTTCACTATACATAGCGAATGGCTCATAGTACCTGCACTATTCTAGAAATGAGTATTGTCTGTTTTGCAATGTGCAATAAGTGATCCTTGGAGAGCTTCGTTCCGAAACAATGGGATTTCTCGAAGTCTAGAGCTTATTATACTATTCAAGTCGTCATTTAGTCCGGGCGCATATTGGCCTCGCGATACGACGCAGCGTACGATAGCGCCTATCTTTGTTTGCACCGTACTAGCTCGCCTTCTAATTATGCCCCCCCCCCCCCCCCCCCCCCCCCCCCATTACAACAGCCTATCTGTGAATCTCGAAAAATGTATGAATGTA
The DNA here is from genome assembly GCF_051401765.1 of Calliopsis andreniformis. Lineage (NCBI taxonomy): Eukaryota > Metazoa > Arthropoda > Insecta > Hymenoptera > Andrenidae > Calliopsis > Calliopsis andreniformis. The sequence goes on from NW_027480422.1 coordinate 41,173,162, forward strand.
TGTGTCCGAATGGCGATGTAGCCCTATGCTACGTCGCGTCGCTTGCGTGTCAATGTGCGTCTGGGTTTAGGATAGGTCGTTCGAACCTTTTTATAATCCTGACTTTTCTCTAGCCATAAATATATTGACAGACCTGCCCAGAACCAAAGCATGGACCTTCAGCTACAGATTGCAAAAATAATCCCTTGAACAGGCAGACTGTTTTAGCTTAACAGGAATCAAGCGAAACTGTTTGCTTTTCGTTTGTACGCCACACCATCGAATGGTGACTATTGCCTTTATCCATTCATTTCAACGATATTTCTAATGTCTCGTATGCTTCATTCACAATGTAATGAGAGACAGCATGGGTGTATCGCATTTTACTATTCATCCGTCGCGCTTACTTCGAAACTTTTCCTCATGAAAGAACGATTTTTTCTAACCTGGGCCCAGTCTTCGGGACATTTTCCAGAGCTCACTCGTAACCTTGGTCCCAACAATATTTATGGCACTTCAAATACCCTGCACTCCTTCACACTACTACAGTGAAGGCCAACTTTTTCTGTTGTTGATTATCTTCCACAATCACACACAATCACACTATATAACTATTCACACGCGATTAACACGAAAGCAGCGTATGTAACAATTCATACGCTATTCGTATTTCAAAGCTCGAATGCTTTGTACGTCTTTTCTGTAATGCATAAAGCAAAGAACTGAGCTGTTCCTCCAATGCCCAATGCTTTCACGGATTTATTTATATTACAGATCGCTAAGATACTGAAAGGAAGAACACAAGAGCGTGTTCAAGAGCACAGACACACGCGTCTCTGTTGCATTAGTATCAGTGTACAATGACACATTTATATAGAATACATATGTACAAAAATACGTTTCGGACGGAAATACGCATAGGAAAGAATTGTTTTATTATCCCATGCATATGCATACGACCAATTTTGTTTTTCGGTACTTGGTTTGTAGGTGATCTCTACATCCTTTGACATATTGTACCCCATATCCCCACATTTCATCTCGCTTCATCAATCTAGACCTAACCCAGACCTAACCCAGACCAACATCAATATTTTCCCCTCTGTTATATTATAAATATAACAATAAGGAAGGTAAAGTGATTCTTCTCCACTTGCCTCGGAATGGAGAGAGATTCCATATTCATGCTTGAAAATATCATAAATTTTCAAATTGTCGCGTATGCAAACCTTTACGTGTACCGATGACGTATCGCTCGGGCCATGGTGCAAGTGAGATATAAAATAGTGAGTGAGTGAAAAAGGCGCTTTGAATCCTAGAATCTTATGGGGAAAGTAAGAATCAAGGGTTGTCCAGCGAATTCTCTCCTTAGGTAGGTATGTATGTGTGTGGGGAAATTGGAAAGTGAGGGAAGATATACCGAGTGTCTCATTATATTTCGGTATACCTTGGGTACCCGAGAGAACTTAGCAATACATTACAATAGGACACCCCTTATTTCTTTCCCCACTACTTTCCTCCACCTCGCGCGAGGAAATTCGCCAACAACCCTGCGTGGCAAGGTTCTGAGCGACAGAAGAAAAGTGACCACGGAGCGGAAAACACTGTAAGTACCTCTACGTTTACTATCTGTATCTTTTCCACTATATACAACTTTTAAATTTTATGGTCAAAGTTACATTTTATTTAGGCATATTTCCTGTGAACTAGCATTACTGCCATTGTATTTTTTCGATTTGTTGTGCAAAATCTGCTGTGCCAGCCAAGATATGTTGGATGTCCGTTTTACGCGCGCTCAATAATTCATCCCTTCATTAGCAGATTCAATAACAAAGTAATGTTATAATTCTCTCAAAATATGCCTAAAGAAAGTACGTTTGGGTCTGCGTTACATGGGTTCCTTTGCATACATTTCTTTGACATACTTTAATTAGTATGTCAATATTAATATTCATAATAATAATATTCATTATATCTTGTATTTATTTTTAGATGGAAAGTAAACAAACGGAGACGTCGGCTGCAACGACGGCGGTGGCAACCACGCCGACGCCGACACCGATCCGGCCGCAGGCACAGACGCCGATGCCGATGCCGATGCCGATGCCGACGCCGACGCCGACGCCGACGCCGACGCCGACGCCGACGCCGACGCCGACGACGTCGGCAACAACGCAGCCACCATCGCTGGAGTCGTTGGTGGCTTTGGAAGAAACATTTAGGAAAAAGGTACGTAGATCATAGGCGATCTTATGCTAAACCGCTGAGTAATTTATCTATTCATTTTTTGTTCAAAAACGAAGTAAACTTCGTGAATAACATGTATCTATTTTTCATGTTACAGTTTCAAGAGTTAAAAAAAAAATTAAGGAAAGCAACGTATGGGAGAAGCCGTGGTCGGCGGGGTCGCGGCGGCAGTCGTGGCCCTGGCCGGGGTGGACGAGGGGGAGGCAAAAACCTTATTATTAATTACTACAATTAAATAAATTCATGAAATTAATGTATTTCTACTGTCTCCTTTTATTTTGTATATACCCAGACCTAACCCAGACCTAACCCAGACCTAAGAACATATAAATATTATAAACAATTTATATTCTTTATTTTTAGTTTATTATTGCATGTAGAATCGCTCTTTCTCGATTGTATCAGCTTGTATATCAACTTGTTTTAATTTAATTTTTCATACAAAATACACAGAGAATGTCATCGTTTGATCTTTAAACTCATCCCTCAAAATTTCATAAAAATTTTTGGAGATCTGACCGAAGAAACTCCATTCGAGTCGAAACGTGAAAATATCTATATCAAAAAGATTGCGCGTGCCTCGTTGCGCTTGCCGGTGACTTGGACCTAAGCGTTTCAAGCTTCTTTCCGAATCTTTCCGAAGCCGTCCGAAGCGGTCCGAACCGCCGAGCTCACTTTCTGTTCGAACCTTACAATGTCACTCGGAATGAGTTTTCATGGGACTTCTTGTGGGACATGAACGAAACACGCAGCTCGTATAGTTGCATGTGTAGTGGTACGTCAAATTCTCGAAACTCGCGTGCCAACTCAGGGCAGCACGGGCCTCCTGATTAGGCGCCGCCTGGTCTGTTCAAGCGGAACTAAACTTGTCACTTTTTTACTCTGTTTTATCTCTAACCTCGCAAAAAGCACTGCAAAATCGCGCTGTCGCTTTACGTCCTTATATTGGAAGGTTTTGAGATGGAAAAGGACTCATTCGATAGAGGAAGGTTCAATCTAGCCCGCTCTGGTCATGATTTCGCTCAGAACAATCCCTAAATTAGCTAAAAATGCTTAGATTTCATGACTGTGAATTTGTCGATTTTTGCTTTACTTTGAACACTCATATTACTGAACATCAGCAGAAGCTGATTAAATAATGACCAGAGCGGGCTAGATTGAACCTTCCTCTATCGAATGAGTCCTTTTCCATCTCAAAATCTTTCAATATAAAGACGTAAAGCGTCAGCGCGTAAACCTCTGTTTTTGCCTAATTTTGTCGGTAATGTCACCGCCCTGACATATCTGATCCTAGGCCCTTAAGGGTTAACTATATGTTGATCGATCGTTTTGCAAATTTGTATGCAAATACGTACTATGAACCAAACCACAAAATACGACTAAAACAGAATTTTAAATTTTTACGTTATAAACAAAATAATAACATTCCTAGTTAGACTACAATTTGTGTAAAATTGGGCCCTGAAACGAGTGATTTTACGAAAAATTCTGCTTCAAAACGTGCCCGATTTCGCGTGGAATGACCCTACTATGCCCCCCCGAAAAAATTTTTTTCCACGCCTCCCCTCTACCCTTTATTTTTTTTGTAGATATATAAATATAGACTCGTTTTAAATAATAAAAACTATATTGAAAAAAAGAACTGAAAACTACAAGTAACAAAATAATAACAACGTTTTGTTATAACATGTACGCACATGTGTAATTATTTTTATATTAAACTCTTTTTAATAATTTATCCCAACTACATCTATCGTATCAAAATTTAATGCGAGGGTTGTTGTTGCTTAATGACACAAAGTTTGTGAAATCTTGGAAGCAACGAAGTGAAATTTTATTTATTTCTAAATATTCTAGTATGAAAATAATATATTTTTTTAAACGAATAGTACGCGCCTGCTCGGTTGGGAACCGCTGCTCCAAAAGCGGTTTCGAGTGTAATTTGTGGTCATACTCACTAAAAACCTCTCCTCGGGAATCTTTCCTTGTAAAATCTGTAACAAATAACAAAAACATCAACATGAATAAGTATTACTATATGTTACAGTTTGTTACATACTTACATTATTCAATTGAGAGTTTCCTTTCGTTATTTGTTGTCGTTATTCAATATCGTTATTTAATATGTACATACTGGCGGTCAACCAACTCGCGTTATCTTTCGATCCGCAATATTGTACTCATTATTAGCCATGCGAACTTAGAGAAAGACATACAATTTTTGATTGTGTCTTTCTTAAACAGGGGAGCGGTAGTGCACAAGATGGTGCAAAAGAGTCACCGGGATTACACAACTGTTCTTCGCATGCTTTGTGCCAAATATGACATAAAGATGGAGCAACAACAAAGAGGAGGACGTAGAAGGAGTGAAACGATGGGACCAGAGATTATTACGTTATCCAGGATCGCTGCTGTGTTCGTGCAATACACAGTTATTTTATTCCATCAAGGCTTTGGGAGGTGCATAGCGAATACAGACGAGTTTAAGACTTTACAAGGAGAAAACCCAGCAGATGTGCCTAAGGGATTCTTCTCTCCAATGTTTCCCTCAGTATTAAGTAAAGATATGCGTGGACCGAACCAAGAAAGGGTGAATCTGCACCCACAGTGCGTGCTGTTAGCTATATTAGTTGACAATGCGTTGCATGCGAGGGGACGGGGTCACTCCCCTTGATCTAATTTGGTCATACTATTTGGCTTCATATAATTCCAATGTGATGACGAACCTGATGAGGTCGGAGTGTAGCAACCATTTTGGGATTACAACTGAGGGTGTGCTTGCAGCCTATCTAGCTGTAATCAAGGAAGCAAGCCTGCAAGCATGCAAGCGTAGGATTAGAAAGCTACGCCAGTATGACATGGTTGAACGTATCCTCCGAGAGATGGACGACATCTTCTAGACTGGGTAGCAGTGAATTTTCTTCAGACCGTAGATTCACTAATCTTTTATTGAGGGAATAGGTTTGGATTAGCGAGTACAATTGCTATTGCAATTGTCGACCACTAAGAAAGTCAATGACCCTGCGCTTTCGAGCGTAATGCGACGCTGAGAAAGACCTTTTTCGCTCCTCTAAGCATGCTCTCTCCTCCAGTATAAATTGAGGCTCCCGAATGGGCATACCATTATTATACCGGCTGTCTATTAATTCCGGTAACATGCACTCTAAATAAAATTTGATTAACTGTGATTCCACATTATTCTTCCAGAAGTTATCATCCTTATCAATTTCAAGACATTTAAATCATCTACGGATCCACATACAAAATACGCAATATTTTCTGCCCGTAATGTGTAATTGTCCCTGCACCTGATAGTAATAATGATGACTTTTATTCATTGCTGTTCTAATTTCATTTTGAAATATTCTCCAGACAGTTCCAACAATTTTGATTACCTCCTCCGGCAATAAATTTTTTGCTGTTTTCGGATATTTGATTTCCACGATGCCCTTTTCCTCAATGACTCTTAATGACTCAATTTTTTCACATTCTTGCCCGTATTTTACTGCGGGAGCAATAATTAATTTTGGATATACAAATAACTCTACAGCATTTCCACACAATGTGCCACTTCTACTCGTCCAAAATTTGATGCCGTCAAAAGTTTCGGATTATAATTCAAGCATCTCGGATTCTTTGCTTGGCCGATGATTTTGTCTTGAATCTCATTTTTTCTATTTTGCCAATTGTGGAGCATTTCCATATGTTTTCCCTGCTCTATTTCGTATATGGCTTTGTCCATATCTGGTTTTTCGGCATTCGGTCCATAATTCGAATTCTTTGCTATGCGGAATTGTTTTCACGCATGTTTAGAAGTTCTTGTTTCTTTCAGCTACTCAGCCTTCTTCAGGTTTTCTTTCTTCCTCCTGTTTTCGATGTTCCGCAGAAGTACGCGCGGTTTCTTGTTCATTACCGTATTCAATCGCGACAACACTCCTTTTGTATTATATTGTAAAACAGCAGCAGCACATCTTCCTGTATACGATCCCCTCTCACCGAAATTTAATCTTTTTCCACTCGTGTATTTCGCTGTAATTCCATTGAAGCTTTCAACAGCATTATTGTTGCTATTGTACAGCAAACTTTCTGCATGTGCTAATAATGGTTAAAGTACTTCTCTTATTTGTTGATATACTCCAATCTTCATTAATTCAGGAACGATGTATTTTTCATCTTTTTTAATTGTTTCATCGCAGAAGTAACGTAGTTTTGAACATTCCGCGTATTCACCGAAAACGTGGCTTGGCACGTTCTGCATGTCACCATATGAATTTTTTTATTTTCTCGGCGATTGTTTCATTTTGATTATATCTGTATTCTGCGGCTTTTATAATGTCTGCACGCATCCGCCGAATACTGCTTTCTACGATTCGTCTCAGTGGGCCAGGTGGTGTCTTTTTTGCTAAAATTCCGAAATAAATGATTCATGCATGCAATTTTTTTACACGAATCTGAGTCTTGTACGGATTCGCATCTATAATTTTTTTATATACGCTGCTGTCCCCATCAGCAATTAGCGTTGTATACACGAGCCCATGTTTTTCTACACTTGTCCTGAAACTTTCGACTCTATAGCATCGCTTTTTCCATAGCCGCTGATGCTTGATTTGTGCTCCAGTTCTTGAAGCGCACGTGTTTTCGATGCTCTTCTTTCTTCTTCACAGCACTTCGATAAGTTTTACATATTTTATTTCTCACACCGGTAAATAAAACTTTCTTCGTGTGATATCCAATTATCACACCGATTCCAAATATGGAGTCGTACGTTCCAGTGCAGTACGATCTCTTCATCCAGCTTCCGTCGGCCACAACGGGGATGTGAGGAATCCCGGACTTGGGAAGAACGTCGCCTCTTTCAATAGCCAAGCGTTTTTCTGCCTCAGCCGCTGCTATCATCTCTTCTTCTGCGGCAACAATGACGGAATTTACTATTTTATCGTGATGCTTTCTAATCTGTTTCTTCGACATACAGGGTATGTTCATTGCTGCGAGAAACTTCTCCATTTGGGTATAACCGCCCCCGTTCAAAAATGTTCCCGCAACGGCGCTCTTGTTGGTTTCCATTTTATCCGTTCCGTTGGGTTCACTGTGGATTTCACCTTTGTAATGGCACATTGTGCATATTACACTGAGGGTGGTCCTCAAACCACTTGGAAGAGATAATTGTTCTTCAAGCTCATTCATAACTGCTTCCTGTGTGACAAATGTATCTTTCTCGTAGATTATATTTAACCTTACATAATTTTCGATTGTGTGCCGAGGAGTTGGGGACTATCTTGCTCCTTACAATATAACATTGTCCAACGACGAACATTTTATCATTTTTACAGTCATTTTCAGAAACAAACTTTTAACAATTTCCTAATACTATTCTCAAAAAGATACGATCAAAATGATGTGCAAGGCAGTCTCCGACTTCTCGTCACACACTCGCGAATTATGAGGTTAAATAAATCGTCGACAAATACTATACATAAAGATAAATTATTCTATTCTCAAGACGGAACTCCACGAAAGAAATTATTTTATAAGTAAATATAAGAAATATAAGAAAAAAGTAAGTGGATACATAAATGATATAATCACATTTTATAATGAATCGCAAATAATATAATAATTGCGTTTATTTTTTCCATTTCAGATAAAGGAGTTGAAAAGTGCAATATATGAAGGCCGTCGCCCTGGTTGTGGTCGCGGCTGCGGTCATCGGGGCGGGGGGATATAATAATATATTTATTTTTAAATAAAAAATAATAAAAATAACAATTTCGTTTCTTTACTTCTAAATTGAACCCTTAAAGGGTTCAAAAGTATGAATGTATAAATGAATAGCATGAATTTAATGAATTATTTATTCTATATATATAAGTTTTACGATTTCACGCATTAGTATATACATGCATATATATATACAGTATGTCCCACGAAATCCTGGACAGTCGATTATTTGCTAACCTATTAAAGATACGAAAAAAGTTTTTATATGAAATTAAATGGCAAGAGGGGGCTGATTTATTGGCCGTAACAATTTTTCTTTATCATTATTATTTACAGAGATATGAAAGTTAAGTTTGGTTTTTTAAATGGGATTATACATTTCTTGTTTGATCAATAGATAGTACGTTTCAAGACGAATTCAGCAAACATTAATGTATACACCTTTTTTCAAATAGTTTATAAGATATTACGCGTAAAAGTTTACTGATTTTCGGTGAAAGAAAATCTGCGAGACCAGGAAGCACAGTAGGGAGTCTCGACTCTCGACCACACTTAAGATGCTACGGGTTAACACGTTGCGTGCGGGGGTAAAAAAATGGTCGAAAAAGGTTTGTCCGATTGTATGCTAGCGCGCGGCAGCACCGCCGGGTCAATAATTCTCCGGGGAAACGGGCTCAACTCGATAGATCTACCCTGTCGCGCGTCGAACGTATTAAACCGTGCCTCTTAAAACTGATACGAAGAGACTGTGGTAGGAACGGCAGGCCTAAATCTTCCACCGAAAATCAGTAAACTTTTACGCGTAATATCTTAAAAACTATTTGAAAAAAGGTGTATACATTAATGTTTGCTGAATTCGTCTTGAAACGTACTATCTATTGATCAAAAAATGTATATATAATCCCATTTAAAAAACCAAACTTAACTTTCATATCTCTGTAAACAATAATGATAAAAAAAAATTGTTACGGCCAATAAATCAGCCCCCTCTTGCCATTCAATTTCATATAAAAACTTTTTTCGTATCTTTAATAGGTTAGCAAATAATCGACTGTCCAGGATTTCGTGGGACATACTGTATATGCCCATAATTATGAAAGTGGTCTAAACCGTCTATTTCTTATTTTGGGATATTGAAAGGATTACATTTGAATAAAATACAAAATATTTCTGTATTATGTAACATTGTAATTTAGAATTTTATTAGTCTTAATTAATGAAAATTTATTATAAATGTGAAATTTTGTGTGAATCTGATACGAAAATGTTGTTTTTAAAGTTTGAATTGACTTAGACCACTTTCATAATTATGGGCACATATGTATTGTTTCATTCGTGCTACTCTTTCTTTCTCGCTCGCACCGTCCTTTTCTATATTCCGTATGAAACAAAATATCGGCTCAAGGCGTATTCAGTAGAAATTGACTGATGGATAAAATTGTAATCGATGTGGCAACAGCATGACAGAACTTTCCTACGATGCGATTTGGCAATTATACCTTCGCACTTCTCATTTGCAATTCAACAAGATAACGCTAGATGCCACATTGTCAAATGTCTCACGTATAAATTATATGATTTCACTAATGCCCGTTTCTTCGCAACAGCGCTTCGACCGATTCGGAGTAGGCCCCGGAATCTGTCCCCTTAACAAAACGGTTGCAATAGTTACGGATAATGCTGCAAATATGAAGGCAGCAGTGCAGCATTTAGGATATTTGCATTTACCACGTGCAGCACGTACACTTAACCTGGTAGTTAACGATTAACGGTGTGTCATCTATTAAAAATGTATTATAAACTTGCAAATCTTTATTTGGACATTTCAAAAACAAGTGTTAAGCTACGGACAAATTAAGAGACATGCAAAATCAAATGGGTCTACAGGAGCTAAAATTAAAGCAAGACGTACCGACAAGAAGATGGAATTCTTCACTGATAATGTTAGAAAGGCTATTAACCCTTTCGCTCCGAAAGAATATATACGCCCTCGAAAAATGACCATTCATATACGAAGAGCGTATATATACGCTCTGGAAAAGTGGACGCTGAGGCACGAAGAGCGTATATATACGCTCTGGAAAAGTGGACGCTGAGGCACGAAGAGCGTACATATACGTTCATACCATATATACTTTTATTTCATATTTTACATGAGATACTTTTGTTAATCGAGTACCTGGCAACGCTGCATACCTCAAACAGTTGATTATTATGTAATAAAACAATATAATAAATATCATTGTAAAATTTAGAGAACAAGAAACGACTTCTACTTACTTCGTAGCATTCCGTACCTCAGTGTCAACTACTCAGTAATGTGCTCCGTTCACAGCAATCACATTTTGTCACAAGCGCTCCGTAGCGAAAGGGTTAATGTTAAAAGTGCCTGTGTCTGCTACCATCTTTATCTAGAAACATTAGTTCATTAGACACAGAACAATGGGAAATAACAGAAGACATTATACCTCTTTTAAAACCACTAGAATATGTAACAGAACTATCTCGTAAAAAATACCCAACTTCTTCAAAAATTATACCTCTGGTGAAAGGAATTCAGCATGCGATACAGAATATTATACCCAAAACAAATGCTGGACTGGTTTTAAAAAATAACATTTTAAACAACATAGAAATCAGATTTGATTATACAGAGACAAATAATATAACTTTAGTGTCTACAATTTTAGATCCACGGTTCAAGACAGCTACATTCGAAAATGAAAAGACTGCACAAGCAGCAAAAGATATTTTAAAATCGGAGCTGAGTTCCCTTTGTAGAGTTGCAACTAATACTGAAATAATTGAAGATGACAGAGAAAACCAAGAGCAGACACAGAAAAATGCTAAAACTTCTGGAACCTTTTCGTGACCAAAATCTCACATTTAGCGAAGCAGAGCACGCCTACAAAAAATGAAACCACAATTATTTCCCAATATTTGGATTTACCATACGAAAATATTAAAAATTGCCCCATTAATTATATTGGTTTAAACCAATATTTGCTATACAAAATTTTAAAAATAAAATTAAAATGAAGTATCTCAAACTTCAGGAACAGACATTCTTAATATTACTAATTAAAGCTTTTAAGTAACTAAGGCGATAATTTACAAAACACCCAAAGTTGTTCAATATTTAAAATAATCATGTCACCTACCATCACCTCTCATCACTATATATAGTAAAGTACATAAAAAAATTCAATCAACTGAAAACTATCGATTAAATATAATCGATAATATATCGTTACTAAATAGTAAGTAGTCGATAGCGTCCATCATATTACAAGTTAAAAGCCGCGATTATTTTCGCGACATCGGCGAAAATACATAGAGTGAGAGTGGCTTAAGACTACCAGTGCACTTTATATATACTCACAATGTCTCGACTTGACTCGCGAGAGCACAAGTTTTGTGGTAGCCACCTCGCGGCCACGATGGTAAACCGTGATGCTTGACGCAGTACATGAGTGGGGAGTTCGTGTCTTCCCTAATGTATGCGTTACAATGTCTATATGCTAAACGCCACAGAGAAAATATACACTAAGGAAGTACGTATAAATTGTCTAAAAAAAAGACAAAACATGAAAAAAAACTAGAATATAACGTTTTAATAGGTACAACTGTTCCAAGTATCTTATTCTCGGCTGAATGCAGTCTATCGGAGGAAAAGTGTAGTCTCATCTGTAGTCTAACATAAACATTTCAAGCGTGCTAAGAAAAATTTTTTAGAACGTCACGTAGTGCTAAGGAGCCTACACGGAAAGAAATTTTAAGAACAATTTACATACAGATATACATGTAGATATAGACCGTGTATTTTTAGTATGCTATTTATGTTACTGCTTTTGACTGAAATTTTTGCACTTTTAGTGCAGTAGTATATTGTATTAAAAATGCCATACGTCGATGCTTCCAAAACAGCAGAGCAGATGTTGTAAACGCATCTGCACTACGGTGCTACGTTTGCTCAGAGGTCGTATACCACTCCAGCATACTGAATCTCTTGAAAACAACGTGATTTCTGCTTAGAAGTGCCACTATATGTATGTATATCGTTTGTCGCATAAATTCCTATTCACTGTCGTGTAGCATTGTAGTATTTTTATTATTTGAATCTAAATATTTTCAGAAAATTGTATTATGAAAATAAGAGGAACGTAGTACTAACTTGTTTAGTTAATCTAATATTTCAATAAATATAACTTCTTATATAAATTTATAGTTCAAGTAACAGAAATATTACTAAAGAAACCACCAATGAATATTATCATTAACTATAAAATTATTGGTTATTCAATTAAATATTTAAAGTTAAATTGTATAGAATACTTTTAATACGCTAAAACAAATTCAACAATGAATCACGCACAGTACTATTATATCAATAGTACTCACAATTTCAGACAAAATAACTTAAATTTTATACCACTTATGGATGGATATGACACACACTGAAATAGTATGGTGGTAGTATATATATTATTCTTAAAATTTTGCTTAGTGTAGACGCTCACTGACAAAGACCTATTACAGATTTAATAGTTTTATATATCGATTGTCTTCTTATCTATTAGATAGAAAAAGGATTGTTCAGTCTGTAAATGGCCTTTAGATCGACAAAATTGTCGTTCACTGATTGTCGGTTATGGGCGCCTAGGCGTATGGATGCGAATGCGTATTCATGACGTAATGCTAATAGCCTTGAATACAAATAATTTCCAAGGTTGGATGATCATATAGAGGAAAGTACACTGCAAACGTTCTAATTTGTAGGAATCTGGGATTACTTACGATAAAAAAGATATACCTTGACAATCATAAAGATTTTTAATTATTTTCTTGAATTCCTTCAGCATTACGTTTTGAATATATTTTGTATAAATACTATTGATTAGTAAATGTGTGTAAAACATGATTTTTTTATCTCAAAAGAGTACTCTTCATACTAGAAAAAAATTAAACGAAATTATTAAATAGGGACATCAGGATAAATAAGAAAACAAAAGCAGTTCTATTAGATGAAAAATGCGGTTTTTCATTCAAGTCTACCTGTCCGTTTCTACTAATATTTGCATCAAAATGCATCAATTTTTTCATACGCAAAGCTGACAGACGTATAAACAGCATATACGTTATAAAATAATGAAGTGAGATAGTTGATTTTTTGGTTATGTGTCACTAAATTTTTCAATCGAGACCACTGTGCAGCAGTGTAAATCAGCGCACATGAAGAACTGCAACACAATGTAATTCCGAATATATGTTGGATGAACGTGTCAATTACTGCGTGGGAACTGATTACTATGTCCCCCTTTCCTTTATTTTCACATATAACAAAATATAGTACTATGAAACTAAAAATAGGTTATTTTCTTATAAACACAAATCTTTAAGTTACGCATTCGAGTTGAAATCATGAAATATTTATATTTAAAACAACTACAATTGTACAATAATTAGAACATACTAATTCGTTTCGTACAATTTTACAGTAGGTACTAATTAATTCACGAACTTTATATTTTAATTAATATTTAAATTTCTTTTAATATGTATTTACAAAACAATTCCTTTTAGTAGAAAAAATATTGAAGTGTAATGTAAATACGTTAAAAAGAACGAAAAAAATGAAGTAATAGCGTTTAATTTAATCAAACCTGGATAAGTTAACCTTACCACGTTCCGTGAACGAATTTGGGAGAGGTGAAATTCTCGTAAAAGTTTTGTCCGTTATTGAACGGTGGTCCTGTGGTGCTGGATTAATAATTTTTCATTGCCATGAGATCTCGTCAATATATGTTTTGGTATCGCATGGAACATGTTAATGGGCATAGTAATTGATACGGAGAGTGAAGTGAACAGTCTCTGATGGGGGTGTTGATGGGTCCCTTCACGCTTTCCTATTAATTTCTACTTTCAACTGCTTCTTTCATACTTTACCTGAAGAAAATTCTCGAAGCTTTGTATACAGATTGTAACAAATATAGTATTTGATATTGTTAAGTGTTGCAGAGGAACTAAATTGGAGCACAAAATGTGCTATAACATAGTGTCCGATCTGTTTTCTTTACAGAATAATATATGGTCTGCCGCAAAAATAACCGAACTATGTAAAAATAGTAAAAACTAGTAGCGACATCTATACGAAACTTATGTCATCGAGAAATACATTTTGCGTTGCAATTATATTAAAATTTTATGAGAGTTGAACCAACAAAAACACTGTCAGTGTAAAAATATGCGCTAAGTACATTTACAGAAATCGTGGTTATTCCGATCCCAACAAAAACATTGTCAGTATATCCCAACAAAAACACTGTCAGTGTAATAAAAACGCTATCGATCTATCCCAGCAAAAACATCGTTAGTGTAAAAATATACACCCAGTATGTTTGCAGAAATCGTGGTTATTCCGGTCTTACGAAGTATCGAAATCAAATAAGGCCAAGTACATTAGCATTTTATACTTTATGTGAATAATTCAGTGCGCGTTCTAAAAAAATTTAATTGATAACACTGTTCGACAAATTTTGACTTTTTTTCGATTTTGCAAACGTGAATAAACATTTATTATAGATTTCGACGTCCTGATTACGAATCTGCAAACCGTTTTCTTCGAGAACGTACAGTTTTTGAGAAAATCAATTTTGAAAAAAATGACAAATTTTCAACTTTGGAATTTTTTTGTGCTTTTACCGTAGTAGTTATTTAGTTGCTCTTTGCACGAAATGATTCTGTGGACTTTCCCGAATAAAATAATATAAATAGTTATTAGATTATAAACATCGAAATAGATTTAAATAGCAATTAAAGTGAAAGAGACATGCAAAACGTACCCATTTTAGCTGATATTTCTCATTTTATTTGAAAAAGTAAAGGTCTAGGAGAAAATTTGACTATACCACGCGATAGAGCAAACCTTTCTACTAAGGAAAGCATCAGGCGAATGTCCAAAATTATTTTTGTTTTCAATATAGAAATCAAATAGTTTGGCGAAACGCGCGGCAACGACAGTGGTACTCAATGACAGCGGCGCGCGTGGAGAACGCCTCGCCTGTCACCTGCCGTTCAGCGGTCCCTATACACGCACGGCACTCTTATCTTCTGGCAATATTATACTTAATTGACGTATTTATATAAATATAATATTTAATGATTTATAAATTATTGTCTCACAAATACAAAAACATTGACAATTAATGTACGTATCTAAATTTACTTTTTACTACAGCGAAAAAAGAATATGGAAGTGTATTACTTTCTTACGATGTTTACAAAGATTGGATCGGCTTACTATTTTTAGATGTGTATACTTTCTTAAACCAACAATGTTATAAAGATTTTTTACTATTTATATTAGATATCTGGATAATTTAGCGTTATTATCAAGCATCTATAAGATATACAGTCCTGAACGACCTTTCCCTACCTTCGCTTAGCATTTTTCCGCAGTATGAAAATAGCCCGTGCCGGAGTGTCACCACAAAGTTATATCGGAATACGTGCGTCTTGTGAATTGTATAGTGTTCTATATTGTTATTATTATGATTATTATTATTATACAATTAGTATTTGGTGTGTGTAGATTTTATTCGGAACATTTGTAGTGTTAGGTATTTCATAATTTAGTGGTAGTATTAACTTAAGTGCAATTAGGCATAGTGACAATGTCTCATGCGTGTGTAAATATAGCAGATAACTTTTGTTATGTGTGTGGCGAAGCAATTTTTAAGAACTCGCAAAGAACTATTACGAAATCCATCAAGGAAGCTTACGAAAAGTATTTTAATTGCAAACTTGGTGATCAAAATAAAGAATGGGCACCTCAAGCAATCTGCTCCAGATGCGCTACAGCGCTATTAGGCTATAAAAAAAGGGGGAAAAAAATCATGCCTTTTGATACACCGATGTTTTGGATGGAACCAACAGACCATGCCACAGATTGTTATTTCTGTCTCACAGACATATGTGGACACACTTTTAAAAACAGAGGAAGAATTTCATATCCGACTGTATCATCGGCTATACGACCAATATCTGCAGAAGATAACGCACCTTCAACACTTCCAGAAGCCACAACTGCCATTTCATCTTCGAATTCTGGTGAAAACACGGCTGATGAAGCCGATCATGAACTTTTAATGGATAACCGTATTCATTTAATTAATCAAACGGATTTAAATGACTTGGTACGTGATTTAAATCTACCAAAAAGTAAAGCAGAGCTTTTAGCCTCCAGATCGCAGCAATGGAATTTTCTCACACCAGAAACGTCCATTACTCACTTCCGAAAAAGGAACGAAGATTTTAAAAAATGTTTTCTTACACACGACAATATATGTTACTGTCCTGATGTCGAAATTGTATATGCCAATCTAGGTTACGTACATCAACCTAAAGAATGGAGACTCTTCATAGATTCTTCAAAAACTAGTTTAAAGGCAGTATTATTGCACAATGGCAATTTATATGCTTCTGTACCACCTACATATAGTGCGAAAGTAAAAGAAATGTATGATACTTTTAAAACACTTCTACATAAAATTAATTACAAAAAGTATAATTGGCATATATGTGGAGACTTACAAGTTATAGGCATATTAATGGGCTTACAAAGTGGGTACACAAAATACTGCTGTTTCTTGTGAGATTGGGATAATCGAGCAAGGTCAGACCACTATGTCGTTAAAAAATGGCCAACAAGAAAAAGCTTCTGTCCCGAAAAAAAATGTACAGAATATTAATGTAGCCGCTTCATATTAAACTGGGAATTATGAAAAATTTTGTAAAAGGTATGGACAAAAACGGAACAGCGTTCAAGTATTTAAAACTGAAATTCCCAGCTTTGTCCGAAGTAAAAATAAAAGAAGGCATTTTTATAGGGCCACAAATTCGAAGATTAATGCTAGATGAAGAATTTACTGAAAAAATGTTAAGTGCGGGTCACTCCACGCGAAATCGGGCACGTTTCGGAGCAAGTTCTTGTAATTTGCTCAAATTTGAATATGTTGTAGTCTTTAACGATATTTAAACGTGCCCCAAAGGATTTTTCAAAATTTTGAAAATTGTCGATTTTACAGCTGTTTGAAGTTAAGTGCTACCTTTTTTTTAAAAAATTATAGCTATTGAACTAGTAAGCGGATGGAGATGAGCTTTACGGTGCTTATAGAGAAAATATTGAAGTTTGTAAAAAAAATTATTTCATTTAAAAGAAATTGTTTTTTAATCATCTTTTTTGCAATTATTTTAAACAAATGCAGGTTTTTAAGATGATGCGCGATTTTAAAAATCTGAAAAAAAAGGAGAATATAGTTTGATCCTTCCCCTTGATGGACAAACTTTCAAAAAGATGGATATTTTAAAATTGGCCCTGTGAAAATTGCCGAAAGTTGACGCTGCGTCGAATCGCACTGCTGTGGCGGGCGCGTCGTCGCTGCCAGCCTACTCGACTCCAGCGGACGAATGTGCGTTATTATTTGCGATCAAAGCGGCAAATATTACTAACTCGCTCTTTGTCAATGATACTTATTGACAAGTTCACATTCATTTTTGCCATGTGAAGTTGCAAAAAAGTGCCATTCTGCATTAATACCAAAATCTTAAAAATGAAAGCTAGGATTTAAGAGATTATATTTATGTTTTCAAGAATAAGACGAAGAGTGAGTTACCAATATTTATTGATTGCATTAAACCTTGCAAATGCTCGGAGATAATGTAGAATAATGTTGGGTGAAGTTGCCTTGATTGCAAATAATAACGCACGTTCGCCCGCTGGAGCTGAGTAGGCTGGCAGCGACGACGCGCCCGCCAAAGCAGTGCTACTCGACGCAGCGTCAACTTTCGGCAATTTTCACAGGGCCAGTTTTAAAATGTCCATCTTTTTGAAAGTTTGTCCATCAAGGGGAAGGATCAAACTATATTCTCCTTTTTTTTCAGATTTTTAAAATCGCGCATCATCTTAAAAACCTGCATTTGTTTAAAATAATTGCAAAAAAGATGATTAAAAAACAATTTCTTTTAAATGAAATAATTTTTTTTACAAACTTTAATATTTTCTCTATAAGCACCGTAAAGCTCATCTCCATCCGCTTACTAGTTCAATAGCTATAATTTTTTAAAAAAGAGGTAGCACTTAACTTCAAACAGCTGTAAAATCGACAATTTTCAAAATTTTGAAAAATCCTTTGGGGTACGTTTAAATATCGTTAAAGACTACAACATATTCAAATTTGAGCAAATTACAAGAACTTGCTCCGAAACGTGCCCGATTTCGCGTGGAATGACCCTTGCAGAAAAAAAGTGTGGACAGCGTTCAAAAATATCTGTAAGAACTTTCTTGGCGCATATCGATCACCAGATTATGAAAAAATTGTCGAAAAATTACTCCAGGCTTCCAGAGAATTCGGATGTAATATGTCTCTAAAAATGCATTTCCTACACTCGCATATGGACTCCTTTCCTGAAAATCTTGGAGATGTAAGTAACGAGCAAGATGAACGATTTCATCAGGACATTAGTGTGCTTGAAAAACGTTATACCGGCAAAAATAGTACTGCAATGCTGGCAGATTACTGTTGGCAATTACAAAGAAAATCAGGAGAATTACACAAACGTCAGTCGGGAAGAAACTGCTTTTAGGTACGCATATTAATTTTCACTGTTTTTGCATTTGTGAGAAAATAATTTATAAATAATTAAATAATATTTTTTACATAAATACGTCAATTAAGTATAATATTGCCAGAGGATAACAGTGCCGTGCGCGTATAGGGACCGCTGAACGGCAGGCGGTAGGCGAGGCATCCTCCGCACGCGCCGCCGTCATTGAGTACCACTGTCGCCGCCGCGCGTTTCGCCAAACTATTTTATTTCTATATTGAAAACAAAAATAATTTTGGACATTCGCCTGACGCTTTCCTTAGTAGAAAGGTTTGCTCTATCACGTGATATAGTCAAATTTTCTCCTAGATCCTTACTTTTTGAAATAAAGTGAAAAATATCAGCAAAAGTGGGTGTCCTTTTCACTTTAATTGTTATTTAAACCTATTTCGATGTTTATAATCTAATAACTATTTATATTATTTTATTCGGGAGAGTCCACAGAATCATTTCGTGCAAAGAGCAACTAAATAACTACTACGGTAAAAGCACAAAAAAATCCCAAAGTTGAAAATTTATTTTTTTCAAAATTGATTTTCTCAAAAACTGTACGTTCTGGAAAAAAATGGTTTGCAGATTCGTAATCAACACATCGAAATTTATATGAAATATTTATTCACGCTTATTAAATCAGACCCGTGTTGAACAGTGTACGCATCGCTTTAGCAGTCACCATACACAATGTGGGCTCTAAAAAATTTTTCATGAAAATTTTTCAGAAAAAATGAAACGGAAGAAGCAGCGAGACGATTATATTAAACAGCAAACAAACAACATTTTGAAATATATAACTGAAACCACTAGTCATTCAAGAAAGCCAAACGAAGGTGAAGAATATATGGCAATGAATCAAATTCCTTTGGAAGAGGAAAACCAAGAGTTGAATACACTTGTGAAGGAAAATGAAGAAGACACCAACGAAACTAAGTTGCACGAAAATGGAAACAATAGAAAAACGAACCATTGTGAAACTCATCAAGAAAAAGATATTGCAAATATGGAAATTGAAGCACAAAAAAGAGGAAACAGAAATTTCGACATTGAAGGTCGTAGCACGTGACCAATTGATAGAACACAACAAACAGTAATAGTTCAGCATGGTTCTGTCACAATTTACTCAATTTAACTTCCCTAAGAACAAAAATAACAGGAGTTTTACTGCAACATGTTTTACAAGAACAGTGACGAATGGACAAAGGACAACACGAAGATGGCTAATTTATTCTAAATCTAAACATAAGGTTTACTGTTTCGCTTGTAAATTACTTTCCACTACTGATATTTCATTGGGGGCAGATGGATTTTGCGATTGGTCTCATTTAACACAGCGAATCAAAATGCACGAACGATCTGCGCTACATTTACGAACTATAAACAAGTGGCTTCAAGGTGAACAAAATTTTTGCACTGACAATCTACTTGATAAAGAGTGCGAAAAATTTTTAAAACTTGAAATGGCACGATACGAACAACTTTTCCAAAGAATAACCGCTGTTATTTTATATTTGGCGTAACATAAGTTAGCTTTCCGAGGAAGTTCCGATACTTTGTCCATACCGCACAATGGTAATTTTTTGTTTAATACAATTAATTGCAAAATTTGATTCTGTTCTAAATGATCATTTAAACAGAATAGCCATAAAAGGGCATCATTATTTATCGCATTCAATTCAAAACGAATTAATAAGTGCAATGGCAAATAAAATACAAAAAGTAATTATGGATGCGATATATCTATATGTGAGCCATAGAGAGCAATTATCAGTTGTTCTTTTTTATGTCAACATAACAGACGAGGAGGTTGAAATCAAGAAACATTTTATCAAATTTGAAATAGTTCATTCTGGATGCTCATTCTGGATCAGTTGAGAATAAAAATATCCGACTGTCGCGGACAAGGATATGATAACGGTACCAATATGAAGGGAATATATCAAGGAGTACAAGCAAATATATTAGGTGTAAATCCTAAAGCGTTTTATCTACCATGCGGTAGTCACAACTTGAATTTGTTATTGGAAGATATAGCAAAATCATCAACCCAAGCACTTACATTTTTTTGGTGTTTTACAAAAGATTTACACGATATTTGCAGCATCGACATCGCGTTGGGATGTTTTAAAAAAACACGTTGAAAAAATTACACCTAACCATTATCAGAAACTAGGTGGGAATACGTTTTGATAGTGTAAAGGCTGTTCGATTTCAAGTTCGCCAATTTCGAAACGCCTTGATCGAAATTAGCAACAACGCATCTAATAATGAATTGAAAATTGAGATTTTGTCTATAGTGCGTAAGATAAATGAATTTGCATTTATTGCCAGTCTTATCATTTGGTACGAAATACTATTAAAAATTAACATCGTCAGCGAAGTATTGTAAAATCAAAAGATGCCAATCGACTTCGCCACGAAGCATCAGAAAGGTCTTAACATATTCTTTGCGGAGTACACAAATGAAGGATTTAGCAAAGCTATGATCGCAGCAAATGAAGTTGCAAAGGAAATGGACATAACACTAGATTTCAAATCATCATACACTTTTTAAAAATAATAAATACTGCGTTAGTATCTCTTAAAAGTAGATTCGAATTATGTGCAAATCACCAAAATATTTTTGGTTTTCTATACATGAATGAGATTGGGAATTTAGATGCTGAATATTTATTAAAGTGTTGTCAAGATATTCATTTACATTTGGGAGGAGATTTCGACGGAACTGAAATGTTTGAAGAAATTAAGATCTTCCGATCAATAACGCAAACCAATTATTCAGCTTTAGATTCGGTGAATTACATTGTAAAGAACAATCTCTCGGGAACATATCCAAATTTATTAATCACATTACAAATTATGTTAACGACGCCAGTAACCGTGACTTCAGCAGAACGTAGTTTCTCGTGGTTGAAACTAATAAAAAATTATCTGCGATCACCGATAAGCCAAGAGATATTTTCATCTCTGGCTATTCTGTCAATAGAAAGTGAAGTAGCAAATTCAATCGATTTTGATGATGTTATCCAAGATTTGGTGTCGAAACAAAAACAAGAAAAATTATTTAATATTATTATTAGATTGTATTATTATTTAATATTCATCTTATAAAACATATATAATATCTAACAGCATTTGCAAATAAATAATTCCTCGTTGCAAAATTTAACTGTAGGACCTGAATGTATATTCGGGCTCCGCAAAATTTTTGAATCCAGCCCTGCAAAAGATCACGACGGCCCCGACGTAACATACACTTTAACAGACATACACACATCATTCGGATAATAATCTATTGCATTTAATCGTATTTATTTTATTGTAAACCGTAAAAATAATAATTTATATTTGTATATTTACCATACAATCACATCAGTGATCCGTACAGTCAACGCCAAATAATTCCATGTATTCTTTGATAAATAGACATTCATTACGTCAGCATCATCGCTATAATTTAATACAACAAAAGTTACACACAATCGCATCGTACCCAGGATCACTGAAAATTCCATCTATTGCATAAAACATTAACTATTGCGACCCACTTATAGACTGACAATTGTAAACACTAAAACGTAAAATGTCGATTTATCGATCAATCGACGTTGCAGTATCGGTAAGTTCGAACAAATTTTGCAAAAGATGGCAATAATAACGGTCCATAGAATCTAGAGACGCGGTAGCGTCTCGATGCCAAGTAATATATGACCTTAGAAATATTTTAAAATACAACATAATGAAAATCTGCTCATATTGTCAGAGTTTTAAATTCATAAATTATCTGAAAGCCTGCGAGAGAAGGTATGGTATTGATGATCTGAGAATACCTTGCCTGGCCACGCCAAGTTGAGCACAGCATTCTAGCTGTGCATAGTTGTATCATCTTAAGAGTAGTTGGAAAGCACCGAATCTTACATTACGTTAGATAGTGTCGCCTGTGCACATTGCTGGAAAGCACGTTTTTTTACTTGCAGCTCATTTCGGTTTCACATCTTTTTCTGACTGTAACGTGCGTAGCGCGGTTGCGTTGGTCGGCGGAATGATTTCTGCTCAAACCCTACGCGCGGTAACAGTACATTCGACAATGAAATAGAGCAGTTACTTCACCCTCTATGATAAATTAATTATTGTGGATTCGTTTTCGTCTAGTCCTATACAGGCCCCATAGTGGATGCTTGTTCAAGGGAAGGTGGAGGCTTCTTTGAAGGTTTGATTATTAAATAGACTGTATTACGCGTGCAATATTAAGATACGTGAATATATTCTGATGATAAATGTCTCCGGGATCAGAGACAACTCTCTGATCAACTCCCTTTTCCCGTTACAAAACACACACAAAAAAAAAAAAAAAATTACAATCATAAGAAAAATGACAAAATAGTACAATGAGAGACACATCAATGTACTGGTTATTTCCTTATACCAATTTTATATGTTTTCTTTGAATTAGTTGGTCTTTTCCCGATTTCCAAAAACCTGGAGTACTATACTATAGACAACTGGAGTACACCTGGAAAACTGCGCACGCACGCACGCACAATTAGAGATATTATTACTATATTATTAAGCCGAACGTGGATAGTAAGAAATAATTAAGGAAAAGAAAAACTATTTGAATTCTAAACTATCTGAAATTTTAAACTATTTAAAATTTTACGTGCGGCTATGAATCTATTCAGCTCCCGGCTCACAGCACTTTTCAGTGAATATCCGCTCGAAACTATTGAGAATTTAACTAATGGAAGAAAGGATAATTAGTCCATGGGCCCCTCGTCGTGTACTTCACGACTTGTCAACGAAGAGTGTCGAGGCTTTGAACACTCTTTTAAGGCTAGTTAACAAAAAGCTGATGCTGCATTATTATAACCCAACGGCATGTCGCGGTTGCTCTCACGAGGCTCGCTTGAAATCACGCGTGTGTGGATGATATATGTGTTCCATTGATTTCTACACTCCTCAACCAGTAGGTTCGGTGATGCTCTCAACCATTCTAAATTTTGAGTCCACATTCTTGCATACTCGCATTCATTCACGCAATAGTGATTCCGGATATGTATAAAATATAAAATTAAGAGGATAATAATACAAAAGAGAGACATTATAATTTTACCAATGAAGTAGTATTTCGGCAAGGATTTGAGAAATATTCGCAAAACTATTGTTCAGGTGGAAATAACGGGAACGAATGCAATCAACAAGGGATTCCCCATAATTGTGTATTGTTGATGCATTCGTTGTGAATGGCAGTTTTATTATTATTAACTTTATTGGAGAACTACTGGACGTCCAGAGATTGTACGTATTAACCGGACGTTAATATCGCTAATAACGTTGATATTGCTGCAACAGCAGCTCTTTGCAGGATTCGAGAGACGTTCGCGACTTACTATATACTATCGCCAAATACACTGTTCAACAGGGGTCTGATTTTGTAAGCGTGAATAAACATTTCTTATAGATTTCGACGTGCTGATTACGAATCTGCAAACCGTTTTTTTCCAGAACGTACAGTTTTTGAAAAAATCAATTTTGAAAAAAATGACAAATTTTTAACTTTGGGATTTTTCTGTGCTTTTGCCGTAGTAGTTACTTAGTTGATCTTTGCACGAAATGATTCTGTGGATTCTCCCGAATAAAATAATATAAATATTTATTAGATTATAAACATCGAAATAGGTTTAAATAACAATTAAAGTGAAAAGGACACCCAAAACGCACCCATTTTTGCTGATATTTTTCACTTTATTTCAAAAAGTAAGGGTCTAGGAGAAAATTTGACTATACCACGCGGTAGAGCAAACCTTTCCACTAAGGAAAGCATCAAGCGAATGTTCAAAATTATTTTTGTTTTCAATATAGAAATAAAATAGTTTGGCGAAACGCGCGGCGGCGACAGTGGTACTCAATGACGGCGGCGCGCGCTGGTGGACGCCTCGCCTATCGCCTGCCGTTCCGCAGACCCTATACGCATTGACGTCATTGAGTACCACTGTCGCCGCCGCGCGTTTCGCCAAACTATTTTATTTCTATATTGAAAACAAAAATAATTTTGAACATTCGCTTGATGCTTTCCTTAGTGGAAAGGTTTGCTCTACCGCGTGGTATAGTCAAATTTTCTCCTAGACCCTTACTTTTTGAAATAAAGTGAAAAATATCAGCAAAAATGGGTGCGTTTTGGGTGTCCTTTTCACTTTAATTGTTATTTAAACCTATTTCGATGTTTATAATCTAATAAATATTTATATTATTTTATTCGGGAGAGTCCACAGAATCATTTCGTGCAAAGATCAACTAAGTAACTACTACGGCAAAAGCACAGAAAAATCCCAAAGTTAAAAATTTGTCATTTTTTTCAAAATTGATTTTTTCAAAAACTGTACGTTCTGGAAAAAAATGGTTTGCAGATTCGTAATCAGCACGTCGAAATCTATAAGAAATGTTTATTCACGTTTACAAAATCGAAAAAAAGTCAAAATTTGTTGAACAGTGATATCGGGTGGCGACCAACCGTCACGACGACGATAATTCCTCGCGGGAAAGGAAGAGAAAAAAAAAATTTAATCGTTACGAAACGTAACGATATTACTTTATTATTGTTCTATTAATTTTTTATTCGTTAGTTTTCAGACAAGTAGACAAACAATGGCAAATAATATGGAAACGGATAACAATATAAGTAATTAACCTGTTTATACATTCTTTTATAAAAGATCAGGGACAGTAATAAAGTATACCGCATCAGATAATTCACGAAACGTACAAAGATGCGCATCCACTTGTCCCGTATTCGAATATCGTAATATTATTGCGTAAATATAACTCGATGACACGATACGGTGTAACAATACATAATTATGTCCTTTATCATACGCAGTAAAGGTACAAGATAAAATTATATATCGTTGTAACATACCGTATCATTAAATGATACATAATCGTAACATACTACGCAATACATAAATACGCGCAAGTAGATACGCATCATCTTCGCATGCGACGACCAAATATAGCAAAGATTTCTAAAAATAAATCTTAATTAGCGAAAACTAATATGTATATTATTATTCTAATTAATTTGTTTTTCATTCTTTTAGGAAGATATATTATTCAAAGAATTCACAGATTATAGTAACTTTTATTAAGTACAAGTATAAAAAAAATAAAACAATAATCAACATTTACAAACTTATTAATATTCTCTTAATGGAGTAGATATGCCACAACAACAGTCAGGGTCACAACAACAGCTACAACAACAACCAGGGTCACATCAGTCAGTGTTACAACAACAGCCACGACCAAAGCCTCAACTACAACAACAGCCACAAACATAACATGAGCTACACCACGCAAAACAAGAAAATCGTAAATAAACGTATTTGAATAGAAAACATAGCATTATAAAAGAAACAAAAATGGAAACATAAAATGCATTTTATTTATACAACTGTGGCAGCGACAGATTAATGCCACGTCGCCTTTGAATGTTTAGATTACGATTTGGAATAAACGACTGAATGTTAGCGGAGTGTATAATGTTTGAGAGGATGTTTGGAAGTGTGTACCGAGCGTCGCGCAAAGTTTAGAGTGAAAGCCAATCGGTGAGAAAGAGAAGAGAACGACTGTGGAGAATGCGTCAGTGCGTGAGTGAATATGAAAAAAGCAGTCTGATTTTAGAGGCAGTAACGAGCGGACACGCGGATATCGCGAGTTTTATACCGCTTGAATAAATTGAATCTCATGCACCAAATTTAGCCAAGTCTGTTACTTTCCGTCACCCATCATCATCATCCTCGCCAAAAACCTATTAATTACAGGCTCACCCCGCGGACGACGAGTCCGCGGTTGAAGGATTGGTTGGATGATGAGGGAAGAGAAACGCCGTTGGGCGGCTCTCCAAGTCATGAGACAACAGTCCCGCGCCCTCTTATGCATTATAAGTATGGAATGAAGGAGACGGAGAAGGCCAAGAGGAAAACACTAACAATAAGCGATAATTATTAATTATATAAACTAATGTAACTTATACAATGATTATTAAATAAAACTTTTACAATGTAGGTATCCTGCAGAAATACACAACACGTAATACACAACAACTCCGAACCATCCGATGACTACACAAACATCATCGTTCCTCTTGTTGATCGAGACAGCGACACCTGTCAATGTTCGTGTGGTTGAAATGGTTTTTCTTGTGATACGTGCTCACACGTTCGCGGCAATACAGAAGAGTTCCAATATTTATATGTTTATCTAAATATATTATTATACAGTGTGTGCTAAACTGCGTGGACAAGTTATTTATATCCTAAACCATCAACCAATCTGGCACACCTAACCATAATCATAAATATAAATATAACTATACCCGTAACTAAACTATATAATTTAGACAACTGTGACTGTTATGTCTCTTTCGTTACAAGAATTTCAATAAATTTCTGAATGTTCATCATTATTTTATTTTTTCTTTTGATCCCACACAACATATTCTTAAATAGAATATACGAAAGAAATTATACTATCTCTTTTCTTATCCTTATATGCTATAGTAATAAACACAAAATGCTTCCAATTTGATTATTCATTCGATTAATGATCTCAAATAAAAAAATATAACAAGTATGTTTTGCGAAAGACGAAGATAATTTGTCAATTAATTTTTTAGAAAACGCATTTTCACAGAACAATGAAATTATTTATTTGTAATGACTAATACTATAATACGTGTAAAAATCTTAAAATATTCCGGGAAATCTTATATTTCTTATCTTATATTATCTTCCTTGTATTTGATTTTTTCGAATAAAGATTTTTTATACCAATTTTCTAGTCAGTAATTTCTGTTTCCGTTGTTACGAGTCCAGACGGGTTACGTAAAGCAACCTTGACTTTGTCTGAGGGTCACCATGCAAGGGCCAATAGGTATTTCCGTTGCACCCAATTAATAGAATTCTCTCAAAACCAATATCATCGAACTTTTCTCGGAAATTCTGCGATGCAGTCGAGTCTCCACCATTTTTCCTATAGATGTTTGAGTATAAAAGGGCTAACAAATTCGGTCTCGGGGACTCATTTTTAATCCAGTTCGAGTTTAGTACGCGGCTTAGACTGGGAAACAGGCTCGAGCATTAGTTCTCCTTCGAGCAGAATCTTAGAGGACAGTACGTAAAGTAAAGTCACTGTAACGTAGTCTTAACAACGCGTCCCCCGCATACCTCTGTGCGTAATCTAAAGAGGAAGGACTTAGTTCCGCGACACTTGAATTCATAAACGCTTGTATTCCTTTGAGTCAAACTTAAACTCGTAATAAAACATATTTTTATAAGGTTTGTTAAATTGGACTTAGTTCAATCAAAACCTCGTGTGCCTCAATCTGCATGAAACAGTGGCAAATAAAAGATCTATCCTGTACAACGAACAGATTCTATAACATCAGCAACATTCGTTTAATCCACTATAACCAACATACTCCATCATGGACCATCCACTATATTCACCGGATTTAGCACAGTGTGATTATTTTTTGTTTTCTCAATTTAAAATAATCATAAAAGGAAAGCGCTACAATGACATTTCAGACATTCAAAACGAAAGACATTCTACGAAAGGATATAGAGCAATCGTTAGTGGACAGTGCAAACCGTTTTATTACTGCAGAAAGAATGTATTTTGAATAAATTAAAACATTTTCTCTCAAAAATCATTTGTGTTGTGCTATTTTTAACAAGTTCGGTTATTTTTGCGACAGACCGTGTATGTAATAATTTTCCATTTAATCCTCATACGCTAAAAATTTAGAAGAAAACTATATGAAATTTACACAAATATTTCGAAAAAATCACACACAAGGGACAATACAGATGCATATTAGCTAATTCTGTATTTGTGAAACTCATAGTCTTAATAATTGTGCACAAAAACATGATTTTTCCAATAAGTAGCATTCACAGATTATTTGTCGAATATTTGTCGAATATAAAATCTTTATAACTAGAAAATAATTAGAAAATCCGTTAGTTCGTTAAAAGACGCATTTACTGTGACTACAGCTTAAAGAAGATAAGTATATTTAATAGCAGATATATTTTTAATAAGTGAAATCTGGTTGGTTATTTTTAGGATAAAAATTAAATGTTGGCCATAATTACGAATTATGAGTAATTTACATCAGGTACCAGTGTAATAAAGAAAATTACTGTAATTACTGTAATATAGAAAAACAAATGGAAAACTGAGAACTAAAGCTAATAGAGAAATTGATTTTGATTTGAATCTAAGGACTCGTCACGTGGCAACAAATGGATAGAATCAAACAAAATACAGTTCCACGCAGAGAAGCAAAATATAATTACTGATAGCGAAAGAAATAAAAGAATGATGTTGTCTTCTATTTTAGAACTAGACATCGTTTTGGATTGTACAAATAATTTCTGACTCTAATATCTTTTTTACTTTGGCTCAACTTACAGTGCACGCCTGTTCTTACTGTTTTGTTCGTTTTGTTTTGGCTCATAAATTCTCATTTTCTCTTGTTTCACGCCCCAATGGTATCAACTACTGACTTATGCAGTTACATCAAAATAAATATTAATGACTAAATAAATCTTAAATAAAGATTTAAATAAAGTGAAGAATAGAAGAAAATAAAAAAAATAGAATAAATAGAAATAGTAATTAGCGATTAGTAATTAGTAAATAGTAACAAGAAGGAATGTTGAGTTTTAAATGAGTATAAAAAATAGGAACAGAAAAGAAAGACAATCAAAGACTTCTAAGGAAGGAAAATTGAAATATAAAAGAGTAGCCGTACAGAAATTATGAGAAAAAAAAACTGAAAACTGTAAAAAGGGAGGAAAAAAGTTAAAAGAGAAATTAATAAACTTTTCTTCGATCATTGAATGTTAAAATATAAAATATTGACATGTAGTTATTACATATATTAAAAACAACTATTACAAAATATATTACATATTTTAAAAACAATTTTTTAAATGTAATCGATAAATTACACGAGAATACATATCAAGTAGTCTATGTATACAATTTAATATACAGAGTGTAAATAATTTACGTGGTAGTATTTTAAAAGCTGATAGGACAGCTCAAATGAAATACAATGTTATATAGCATAATGTTCGATCTGATCCCATTTTGTAATAATAATGCCTTGAAATACTATTTAGCAGCGACAATACGAGATGATCTTTCTGGAATGTACCTACATTACTATTTTATTAGCAAAACGTAATGTATCTTACAACAGTAGTGTTGACTCAGAACAATAGTCTGTTTTAACAGCCAAAAAGGTCTCCTAATTATATGTACACATCTGAAAATCAAATAAAAAGTTTCTCAAATCATTTTTAATCATTTCATTTTATTCTTTTCTAATCAAATCATTTTTCTTAAATTGATTTTCAATTCCAGTAAAAAACATTTTCAATTGCATTCATAAATGAAATATAGTATAGCATAAAAAGGACTTAATGAAATGCTAAAGATATCCAACACATGATCAACTAAAATATATATTTCACGCTATTATGTGAGTTCCCGTGGAAACTTATGTGAAAATATTTATCTACCTATTCGTGAGGGAATTCTCTGCCTAAGAATGATTTTAATCGCGTACCTCCCATTTCACAAGAAACGCTCGATAAATATCGAGAGAGAATTGTCCCCCTGAGAATACTAAATAAAAAATAAGCTACCTTCTGTCGTCGTACCATTTCTTGCAACTAGTCGTTTCTCATATTCGTATCATGTACTAAAATCGTTCGAATTGCGATAAATGTTTGTGATATGCGTAAAAATGAGTGCAAATTGAATGAAGTAATCTGAAATTAGTTTACTAATTCTTCTAATACTTTAAATTATTTCCATGTTGTAAACCTAACATTAGTCTAACATTTTACATTCATGTATCTATATAAATTCAAAATTTTTTCTTAATTATAATAACACCTCAATTATCGGATCACCTATTATCCGATTTCTTTATTATTCGAATATTCTATTATTCGTACCCATACATTTTGTATTAGATGATTGTGTAATTCATGTAGGTATTTACTTTAACAGATGAAAATTATTGAAGTTAATTTAAGTTTAACATCTTTTGGATAATTGTTTAGGAGGCTTTTAATGTCGTTTAAAAGTTTAATATATTTTGAAGTTCATTTTTATGGGTTTATATTTGTTACTGGGTTTTATGTTTTTTGGGGTTTAGATATTTCTTCAGTTCTATTTATTACACCAATTTCGCACGTATATAGTTTTGATAAAAATGGTCTGCCAAGTACACCTTAAGTTTAATTTTTCTGGTTTTCATATGTATCCGTTATTAGTGAATCCATTAAAAATATTAACGTTTTATCGTGACTTTCTAATTAACGTGTTGTAGAGTACACTGTATAAACGGGAAAACTACTTTTGATTTCAGTACCTTCTTCAAGTCAAATAGATTACTGTTTTCTGGCCGTTTCGTAATTATCCGAAATTTAGAACATATCTTATGGATACTTCTTTAGGGGGGTTAATTTTTTTAGAGATTTTTTGCGGGACTCAGAGTCCAACCCGAACTTGACTACTTGATGTTTTTACATTTGAAATGTTCATTTTTGTTGGGGGGGGGGGGGGGGGGGGGGGGGGGGGGTGTCACTTTACTTATTTTTACTATTGACGTGTAGAAAATTATTATTTTTATACAATATAGGGTGTCCGTGTGTCTTTTTCTTCTGTATTATACGTACTTATTATGAGCTCTGTTAGTCTATTGAGATATATTTTCTAAAATAAATATATGTATAACCGTCTCTGGCACCTCGTGGCCAACGCGTCTGACGAATATTACAGTCATCAGCATGCATCCATGTAGAATTATTTTGTCTTAAAAGACAAGTATGACGTTCTTTAGAAATAGATTCGCCGTGATAAAGTATAGCATTAATGACTTCGTACGTCTTCGAAATTATTTGCAGTGTCGTAGTAGGCACAGCTTTGATGTTATATTTATTAATTTTTGAAAGGATCTGTTTCCGAACAGAAAATATCATTAACTGAATTATTATAAGCTGACCAACAGATGTTATGTCACTTTTAAGCATCCTACTACCTCCATAGTACTTGCATGGACTATCAAGCACATGCCATTTTGAAAATGTTGTCGATGCTATTTCTTCGAGGTCCATACTGTTAGATGATGGTCATCACAAATCGGACGCGATCAGGTAGGTTCGGCTACATCGGTGCGAGGTGGTAGCGTATGGCGATGCGTGCAAATTTAAGTTTATAGTGTTTAATAGTACGAACAAGTTCAATAAATATATATATATTTTAAGAGTATAATGTTGCTCGTTTTGATCCACGTACAACACATACTTTCTTTCGTATAAGCCGTGAGTATTGACATGGATACAGTCTAACTTTTTTCAAGATTAAATATCGTATGGCTGCAAGTTGTACAACAGATAGTGCACGATAATAATTAATGCTCCGATATCAGTTTTAACTTACGCATATGTTGGATTAAAGTAAGCAGAAATCCTGATGGAAATTGTTGAATATTTTGCATAAATGTCCCGCCTACAAATTCACGTACCGCAAAAGAACTGATTTTTAGTTGGTCATTGCAATCATGTTGAAGAAGTGCACTCCAGATATGTACACAATTTGGCAAACACTGAATGCATACGTTGGCGTAACTAGAAATATGACCGTTATTAATAAATTCTTTTATATTAATGATCGGAGCATTGTCATTGCTTAGATTTTGAGATTTTATGATATTAATTGGCATAGCCCAATGAAATTTGGTAACCCGTAATGCTTTACGTGTGGCATTCTCAACAGACGAAAAATCAGATCTATACATATACCTTAAGCGGTAGTATTTTCCTACGACTGTAGTACTAGTTTTTATATTAGAAGAATTCATATTAATTAAATGGAGACCTTCCAAACAAGTAATTCTAGAAAGTGCAACATATATTTGACCACAACTAAAAACTGTAATGCCAGTATCAACTACAGCCGTGTTTGAACTCTAACCTGGGCTTTCATGAAAGGTTACATCGTAACTAATGCATAGAGAAAATTGAGACCGTAACATGAATACTGTATCCATAATTTTGAACTTCGCAATGACTCCTTCTACGATATGTGCTACTCCAGACGGTAGTGAGATTTTAATAGAATTCACGTATTCAGTATCCTAAGCTTTCAAAATTTCTGTTATTTCCCCAGTAGTCCCGTTAACAAGCCCCAATATAACTGTCCTCCTTATATTTGTCCAAGGTCTTATAAACCTGTTTTTTATATGTTGGACAATAAATTTCATCGCGAACGCCAAATTGTATTTCATCACCTAGCAGCTTTTTAAGTATTGCTGCGTTAAGCACGTCGCATAAATAACAAGTTGATAAAAGACAAATTGCATTGAAAGGCAGACAGTTGATGTAATTACATAATTCTTCTAATCGCCCATCCATGTCCGAAGACCTAAATAGTATTTTCCTTTTTTCTAACGTTTGTATATCTGATTGGGTGAGAATACCTAAGCGTGCCCTTGGTAATAGTTTACGATATGTATTATCACCTTTTTGCCTCGTGTTAAGAATAAATTCATCATAAGTGAACAAATCTACTCCTAAGTTAACTGAAGCCAAGGAGCCAAAGTGTTTCTCATGTTTACTGTTCGATATTCTAATGAACGCTGGTGCTTCATGAATTAGTGGTAGCTGCAGCAAATCACCAAAAACGAGAATGTGTTTTTTACTAAACTACCCGTCAGCGCTGTCAGCAGTGTCGAATATTTCTGATAATCGTAAGTGTGTTAGAAGCCATCGATATTTCATCTACAATAAAGAGTACAGTGTCTTGCAATTCATCACGCAGCGTTTTCAACATTGTATTAGATAGTGACTTGTACTTTGGAGTATTACCACCGACTAGATAATAATACACCTAACATCCTATGTATTTTTCTGTCCCTGTTTTTTGGGGTGCTAGCACCTCATTATTATTTTAGTGTTACCGCTAATATTACCGGCGAAGTCTCAAAGTAAATCGCAACGCTACAAATTTTCGGAATTACAATTAAAATGGAGTAGGCAGGTTATATTAAGCCCGCAATTTTTGACTGTTAATCTAAGAGTAATAATTAATAACTACATTCCGAATTTCATTCATTTATGCCAAAATATACAAAATATGAAGAATATAAATCAAGTTGCAATATTTAGAAAATAAGATATACGGTTATTTAAGTTTCATTCCTTTATTAAGTTCCTTGAAAAGTTTAATTCAAATAAAAATTCACAGTCTGATATTAACTTCAAAATTGTATTATAAATATATTTGACACAATAACACAGAAGAAAGGAATAGAATAAAACAATATAAAATGCAAAGTATATATAGCTAGGGCAGTAAAGACTTTGTTGAGATTATAAAATTTTGAATTTTATATATTAGTACAATTAAATATACTACTTAGCTATTCATATACAGTATGTCCCACGAAATCCTGGACAGTCGATTATTTGGTAACATATTAAAGATACGAAAAAAGTTTTTATATGAAATTGAATGGCAAAAGGGGGCTGATTTCTTGGTCGTAACAATTTTTTTTTATTATTATTGCTTACATCGTCGCTTGTTTCATGATCTGATTTTTAGCTACTGGAAATTCGTTAGTTTGTCGTTGAATGGAACAGGTGGCGGGGAGGTGGCATTCCATCTGCTCTGCTTTTTAGATGTGATTATTCTACCCGAAGTACCCCCCCCCCCCCCCCTGCTTGCTTCGATTTCATGTAAAAATCATTAGATAGGATAATATATAAAGAATAATATATATTACATATATAATATAATATACGTATATTGTTGATATTTGTTTATTTGAAATTTTTAATAATTCAAAGAATAATATAAAATAATTCAAAGTTGTAATTACACTGAAAATTACATATAGACTATAAGTGCTAAACAGTAGCTGAGTAACAAGAGATGCCCGATGATAGTCCTGCACATCTGTAGAAAGTTAGTGCACTGCAATAAATAATGGTGTAGATTAATTATTGATTCAGCAACTGCAAATCATGCATACTTTACATTTTAACGGTGTTCAATTTCGTACCACGTTCTTAATTCCACAATCGTCAATTATGGTTTTCGAATACTCTTGTTGTCCTTCCAATCCTTGGCTTACTGTGTTCAATTTATGCTGTAAAAAAAATTGTAGCATTAACTTTTTATTGCCAAGAACACAATGGACTGCTATACATCGAGAAGTATAACTTATCCTTTTTTCGACATTTTTACCAGGCCGTTTGTGCACATTGTGCCAGTGGTTCTGCGTAGATGTCCTGGAAAAAGTTAATACAAAAAATGTTATAATTTTGAAGAAACGTACTAACATTTGTGCTCTATTGGTATATAATAATATTATAGTAACGGAGATAGTAACAAGCTGCTGATTCTGATGTTGCTATTTACCAAGTTTTTAAATTGTTCATCTTCTACTTGGCCGTCTTATCCATAAGACGGTACCATTGGCATCAATGCGCCACAGCAATCTTGCTTGTCTCCCAGCTTGAACGTGGCCCCCGTCGCTTTCCAAACACTGCTTTAGTTGTTGTTGTAAATTTTGTCGAACTCTGGCGAAAATCCCTACTCTATTCCGGAAGATCTGGAATGCTTCGTTAATTTTGGATTTTAATTCATTAACGCTCTGTATGGGGACGCCCGACCTATATACGATGTTCTTGACTGCTCCCCAAAGGAAGAAGTCAAGAGGGTTCAGGTCCGGCGAACGCGGAGGCCATAGATGGGGAGCAGGCCGACGACCGATCTAACGCGTACCAAATACTTCGTGTAAATATTCGCGAACCGGCCGACTAAAATGTGGTGGTGCACCATCGTGCATGAAATAAATAAATCGTTGTCTATGCCGTGGAATAGACTCGCGTAATTTTTGAAGCAGAATATTCCGCAAACACTGTAAATATCTTTGGCTGGTTAATCGAGTTGGTAAATAAATTGGGCCAATTATTTTATTTTCGATTATACCAGCCCAAACGTTAACCGAAAAACAGCCCTGATTAAAATTTTGTGCCATCGCGTGCGGATTTCTGTAAGCCCATAGGCGGGTATTTTGCGGATTTTTAATGTTAGTATTTGAAAAACTACATTCATCCGAAAATAAAACGAACTCTAAAAAATTGTTTCGCGATTCCAATTTATGTAACATCCAACGGCAAAAGTTACGTCGCGCACTACAATCGTTAATTCGAAGTGCTTGCACGCGTTGGATTCTATATGGCCGCAAACCTTCTTCGCGAATTATTCGACGAACTGTCATATGTGGTATGCCAATTCGTCGAGCTATTTCGCGAAGACCCATTAGTAGAAATGCACGTGCAAGAGCTATAACGCGTTCCTCCTTCCGCCAGTGCACTCGAGCCCGACCTGGCGTGTTAGATCTACCAAAATTATTGTCCATTATTGTAGACACAACCTTACTCATGCGATGATCGAGTCTCTGAAATGTTCTACGATCCGGAATATCTCTTGCACGTACTCGTTCTCCACGATTTCTTAAATGTTCCCTATATATTTCGCGAGCTTCTACATAATTACGATTTGCTTCGTCAATAGCACGAAGCATTAACCGAATGTTCCTAAAGCTACAATTACAATTTCTGAGACGTCGCGACATGATGCTGGCGAAATAATAGAAAATAAGAAATCACTTAAATTAACTATTATAAAAAAGAATAATAATAAAAATAATGACACTCAGTCAAAGATAGTCCTGTGAAACTCTTCACGATACTGGAAACACTTCGCACTTGAATTATTTCGCAATCACAAAAAAATATACGTCAATCGATCACGTAATTGAAACGAGATCAGCACTCCCGTTGGAATGTCTGTCGTTTGTAGACAAACGATACAGGTGGCGGGGGGATGGTACTTCGGGTAGAATAGTCACATCTAAGAAGCAGAGCAGACGGAATGCCACCTCCCCGCCACCTATTCCGTTCCACCACAAACTAACGAATTTCCAGTAGCTAAAAATCAGATCATGAAACAAGCGACGATGCGGCAGAGCTGGCTATTCCTCCCAAAGTACCACCCCGCCACCTGCTTCGGTTCTATGTAAGCCAAAGATATTCCAACGGGAGTGCTGAACGCGTGACACTGAGAAACATATTTCTCAATTACATGATTAGTGTTGTGTATTTTCATTGTGACTTTTAAGTACCAGAGTGTTTTAAGTGCTGTGAACAGTTTCATATAAGAATTATCTTTGATCAGGTATCACTGTTTTTAATATTATTCTTTCCTATAGTAGTTATTTTAAGTGATTCCTTAATTCCTATAATTTTACCACCATCCTGTTGCGATGCTTAGAAATTTTTGTTGCCACTTCACGAACATTCGATTTCGTGCTATTGACGAAGCGAATCGTAATTATGTAGAAGCTCGTGAAATATATAGAGAATATTTAAGAAATTGTGGATGACGTAATTGATGATATATAACAGTATTATTGAAAAGAACGTAATTAATGATATATTTACTAATAAATGCTTACTTAAGAATTTTTTGAATTTCTGAAGCTTAAAATTACTTTTACGAGTTGTTTTATTGAACAATGGTTATTAAATAACCGTTTTGCACTTATGTTCTATATGTAATTTTCAGTGTAATCACAATCTGTAATTGTTTTATATCGTGCTTTAAATTATTAACAATTTCAAATAGACAAATATCAATAATATACGTATAGTATATGATATATGTAATATATATTATTCTTCTCAAATTTTTTCTAATGATACTTAGATAATTAACTGTCATGTTTTAAATGAACTAGGTTATATTTTGTTTGTAAACTACTATATCCTTACATGTAAACAATTATTTAAATTAATTATATTAGTAATTATGCTAAAAAATTGCTAGAGTAGATTATTTTAGTAAAAGATGTTCAATTTACCAAAATGAGTTATTTGTAGGTTAACGCATCAATGCAAAACACGGTTCAATTATTAATGCAAATACAGACTCTATGAATACACGCAATATTGTTATATATGTAGGATTAGTTATTTTATTTCAAAAGCGCGGCATTCGCGGTGCGAGCTGCCTCGACCGCGTGCAGCGTGCAGCGAGCCGCGTATCGGTCGTCACTTGTTTTTACCAGATATTCATACGTTCACCTTTCGCTCGCGGCGGAACACTGTTCGTCGTTGTAATTGCGTTTATTGTATCTACCTATTTGTTTCATTATACTTCATTAATAAATGTTCCTACATATATCGTTACATACTGTTATAGATTCATATAATATATACTAATTAATGCATTTCTAACTACTAAAAGATACTAACATTACTACATCGTAATAAATATAAGTGTTCTCAATTAGTGGTATTAGATGTTGAAGGATCATTGGCGTTTGTTGCTTACACGAAACGATAAGGAGCATTTGGAAGCACACATTCACTGGCCAAAGATTGACGTATTTCAGCTGTTCCGTGTATCGATATATTCATGACAATTTCATCTTTGTTGTTTTAAAGGATTAAAGAAACGAATATGCGTGAATGTGCGTGTGTCGGGGTCACGGGAATGCGTAGCAAGAAATTAGCGAAAACGTCTGTTTTTCTCTTACGCATAACGTGCTGGTGTAGAACAATGCAGAGCGCACACCAGTGGACTGCGCGGCTGGTCCATACGTCTCCGTGTGCGTTACCCGCGCGCTAGGCTCTGTGTGAATGGCGCCTGCCACGCTCATTCCTGCGTATATGTTAACAATTTTATAGCGCCTAAACGGTGCATTTCCGGACCACGGTTCCTTTTAGACCTTTTTTCTACTCGACACATAGAACACATTTATTCAATAAAAAACTTTAACAATTTTTTTCATTGTTATAAACAATTTTGCGACAACTTTTTTTTCAAATGTCCACCGATCCAGAGGTCTACTTTCACCCCTAGAAGCCGTCACCATTACTTTTTTTACACCCTGCATAGGGTGTAAACGAAACATATGTAACGTGTGCGAACGAAAAACTTTTTGTAACGCATGTGTCTTTTTATCCAGCATTGGAACAGCGGTAGGTATAAAGCTGAGTTGGAGTCACGGTTACTTTCTGTATTGTTCTCTCCAATCCTTAAGGATGTCTCTGAAAGAAGGATACGCAACACTTGTATCTGGTCACTGTTAACTCCAAATTTCAGCTAGGAAAGCACTACAGCATACGAATGCCATAAATTTTGTTCTTAGCCGAGCTCTTCTTGTGAATGATTCTTTCGACTATTCCCTTAGCTTTGTCTAACCAATTGCAATGCGTTTCTTTCATTATGCAGAAGGTTAGCTGCATCTTGTGAGGGTTTTCGAAAACCATGGAAAGAGCTCGGGAAAGTCAGAATTGGTTTGACAACGAGACAGCCAACACCTCGAAGCGCTTACCATTTCGTTTGCTTGTGCATTATATTTATCATCCTTTTTCTTATTTCCTTTATTATTATTATTATTACAATTATTATTACTAGTAGTATTTAGGACTAGTTAGTCAAGATTTTGTGTGTGTTTTTTAATGTATAGTTGTGTGTTTTAAAGACGATATATTTAATAAAGTGCGTCAGAATTTGAAACATCGTCTTCAAAACTGTGTAAATTGTGGTGGTGGACATATTGAAGCCGATGGCCAGGCGAGACTACTAAGGGATATTA
This sequence comes from Calliopsis andreniformis, assembly GCF_051401765.1. Classification (NCBI taxonomy): domain Eukaryota; kingdom Metazoa; phylum Arthropoda; class Insecta; order Hymenoptera; family Andrenidae; genus Calliopsis; species Calliopsis andreniformis. The sequence goes on from NW_027480422.1 coordinate 41,212,523, forward strand.
ATGAAAACGGCAGTGTCCTGAGGGTGAAGCGCAGAAGATAATTTATACATCGAACGAGTGAGTAAATATATTGTAGTTACATATAATCTTATAATCAGGAGTCTCGGTAGACACTCGCGCCAAGTACATTCACACCACGAGTGGTGGGGATGAACTGGCGAGAGGCTCTCGCCAAGACTATATCTATACACGAGTGAAAAATGAGGTGATGTTGAAACTTTGAGCTTCTTTAAAAGTATCTTAGAAGATGTTTTTTCATGGAAATTGATTAATTGTAACTCTGTGAACCTTCATCTACGTACTGATGCAAATATTAGTGAAATTAATGTATGGATTATCGAAAAAATTGCATATTAAGCGGCTCGTGTGCCGAAAAACGTTTAGTGAATTCTAGTAAAATGTCTGTGAGAACTATATTACTAGCATTGTTAGAGAGAGAAAGATAGATTTATGTAAATTTGCGCGAACGAGGAAGATGCCAAATGCGATTTCTGTAGTTCTAAATCAATTTAACAGTATGGTGGCATTGTTCAATTGAAATGATTGGCAACATATCAGAAATCTCGGCAGACAGTCGCGCCAAATATGAATTATATCACGAAACTTCTTCTCAATAAATGCAATTTTATTGGACTTGCGTAAATAAATATGTTTATAAACCACTAATGTTATTTTTATTAGCAGTTACGTACCAATTGGCGGTTTCTTCTGAAATTGCTGTCATCATTTTGAATGTGACATGACTTTCGTTTATCGTGCATGACGTTTGACAGTTTGCAGAGATAGAGGTTATGTATCTGGTTTTTTTTTTGTTTTTAACTGTTTATTTTAAATGAAAGTAATAAAGTACTTTATATATTTTTAGTTTAATTTGTTATATATTTATTTCTTAATTTCAGTTATTTAGGCATAGACATGCGCTCATCAGTTTTTACATATATATATAGATATGTTGAAGCAGAAACTTTTGTAAATCAAGCACCAATTAATAATCAAATTATTAGAAGCTTTGGTGAAATATCCGTTATTTTAAAACGCAGGTAATCTTGTGAATTTTGAATTTGGTATTTGAAAACAGGTAAGTGCAACAATAGACTTTATAAAATGGTACAACTAAATTTTCATGTTGCAATCACGGCATCAAAGCTAATGGTTTGTTTTTCAATCAAATTTATTTTTATTGGACTATTATTATATAATTGGAAACCCTAATCGCGCCTAGCACTAACGGCACTCCGTGCCCGATGATTTTGAAACCAAAGTACTTCAAATTGCTTACCATAATTTTGCTCAGCTTTTCCTTTTGTCGTTTCGGCAACGAGTGAAGATACTCGGCACGCGCGCACGCGACCCTCCTGATTTGCGGCACGTCCCTCCCCTGCGCAAGCGCTTACAGCCTCACCGCGTACTCGCTCTGTCCCAGGCGCGTATGCGAGGAGCGAGGCCCCGCTCCTCTGCGGTGACGAACCGTATTTGTCCGCCAATGTGGAGACTTCCCCAGGACTTCCTATAGCTCCGGCCGCCTGGGCAACGATCTCCGGGCTCGCCTCCACCCTCGCCTTCCGTTTGAGCCTCTCGAGAAGGGCGGTGCCGCGGGACCATCTTTCTGGTGGTGGTTAGATCTTCCTCGGCCCTTTGGTCCACCCCAGAGGCGGCAAGTCCCTCAACTCCGAGGGCGGAGGGCCCTTGTACCATCCAGTGTGGATACAGCGCCTGAATCCGGAACTGCACGGCCAGGGGACGGGGACGGCCTCAGGGTCTCTCAGGTCTCTTCTACAGCCCTGAAACGTCGTGCGCGCCCGGCATGGAGGCACCCGAAATTAGTGACAATTCTCAATACGCGATATTTTCCCCCAGGAGACGTCTTTCGGCAGTGTTCGCAAGGGTACCGTCCGCAAGGGTTCAGTACCGTCCTTCTTCTCGTTAATTGTTACCGACTACGATACCCGGGGACGGCGCTATGTACAACGCCACAAAATATAGTATTATTTTCATATGCTCTATAGGCTGAATAACATACGTATTTATCTATATGAAATTACATGATCGGAAACAATTTCTTAAGTTATCTGTGTATCATCAGTCAAAGGAGTAACTGATTTATACTTTGGTATTTGTTCATTTTTAACATTGTGACATACTTTTTTCTTCGTCTGTTGTACTCGTGACGTGAATACGACTGGAGATAAAGACAACATTAGCAAATATATCCTAAAATAACGAATTTTCTTCTCTTTAACCAAGTGCCACTGATCGAGAAGTCGTGAGAAGTTGAATTGATTAATTCTATAAAGTGCACGTGGACAGATTTTAAATTGAAAAATTACTAATCATGAAACTAATCAAATTATTAGTTTGACGTAAGAGAAATTTATTTTTTATACGTATATCTAGTTTAATTTCAATATAATAAATTTACCAATAAGATTGTATATGCAAAGGGGCAAAACTGCTATTATTCCAACATCACTTACAATATTGTTGGAAATAGAAATTAATGTGTAAATGCTCTTACAGATACACGCAGGAATACTAGATGGTGAGAAACTGACCTGAAGTTAATAGACGAGTAGCAAATTATAAGGAACTCTTCGAAGTTGTAGGAAAAAATACGGGTTTAGATATGTCATCAACTTCTGTCATTGCAGTTTTTAATACTTACCAGTTACTATCATCGCTGGTACATTTCAATATTTATTATAGTATATAGTAAAGTACTAGTAATACTTGCTAAATATTTGTAAATTATTAAACTATTATATAGTAGTACTTGTGAAATATAATAGTAAAGTAAACATAAAATATATTATATATTATAATCAAACGAAATAAAACGTTTTTATCAAATAAATGAAAATTTATTTATAGTATATTTATAGTATATTTTATTTATAGTTTATTTATAGTATATCCCCCCCCCCCCCCCCCCCCCCCCCCGTATCCATCTTTCGAGGGCTGTCATTTGGAGGAGGATGTGGGATTGATCCCACAATACCTGGAGCACCATCCAGCGGCGTCGCTCCTCCCGCACCCTCCAGCCTGCACGGCGCCATCGGCGTGGGGGTTCTGTATTTAATAAATAAGCTTATTGATAAGATGCTTTTTATATGGAATGTCATGTAACTGATGGTGCAAGCAGAAGAAAAATGGTGATTGTACATGAAAAACTCGATTAAAAATATACAACGATATTTTTTTATATGAAGTTTTGTTTTCGAAAAGTATGTCTTTGAAAACACGCGATAAATTTTTAAAACCATTTTTTTCCGGAAACAGCCTCGAATAAAAGAATTTCATTCTCTATTTTAATTCAGTTTTTTTCATGTAGAACCACCACCTTTCCGCCTGTACCATTAGTTATAATATGACAACCCTATATTTTTATTTTTGTCTCTTTTACGATAATATTATATTTTCTATTAAAGTATGTTTATTACTTACGATTTTCTTGGCCTGAATTTGTTTCGGATTCTGGCTGCGGTTGTGGATGCGATTGTGGCTGCGGTTGTGGATGCGATTGTGGCTGAGATTGTGGCTGTGGTTGTGACTGCGCTTGTGACTGCGATTGTGACTGTGGTTGTGACTGCATCGAAGGTGGCAGTTCTGCAATTTTTATTTTATTAATTAAAAAAACTCATTATTTTATTTTTCATTATTTTGTTTTTTGCTGTATACTTTTTTATTATTATATTTTTATTTGTCTTATATTTGTAGTTAATAATAGTAATAACACTTACTAAATTCTGTTTCTAAGAATTCTATTTCATCCAACATGTGATCCTGAAAAAATAAAAAACAAATCAATTAGAATAACAGTATGTGTATTAGTTTTCATTAATTAAAATCAAACAGTTTCATTACTTTTACTTACATCGTTATTATTGTCAATATCCATTGTTTCTGGTTTTGCGTATTTTGAGTCAGAATTAGTATTAGGTATTAGTATATTATAAGGTATTAGTTTAACGAAAATTTGAAAAAGCAAAAAAGTAAAAAATTAATAAAACAATAATGATATAATACGATATAAATGAAATAAATGTTATTGATTATATAATTTCAGTTTTCCTCGAAAAAATGTATAAAATTGGTGATACGTACCTTCTGACGTCTTCGATCGTTCTGCGTCAATTAATTATCGTGATTCTTCGCATTATTTAGAGAATTGGCGGGATGGTGGGGGTCTCTTTCCCCTATTGGTTAGAAATCTTTTGAACTTTTTTGTCTATATGCAATAATGTATTCAATGGAGCGTTAATATTGCCATCTTTTTTAAAATTTGTTTCAACCTACCTTTCGATATTGCAATCTGATGTCGATCGATCGATAGTATATATCGACAATTTCACGTTTTAGGGTTTAGTAATAATTGTCAATCTATAAATGGGTCGATAGTTAATGTTTTATACAGTGGATATAATAAATGTTCATTTATCAAGAAATAGAATTATATTTGACGTTAATGATCTTTTATTAATAAGATCCAATAAGATTTCACTAAACACGGATTGTAATTTTATTTTTTCTGTCATATTAGGGATTATTAACTCATAACTTGTATGTACAACATGGATCTAAAATAAATGTCATTTTAACCAGTTTTGATACACATATAAATTTGTGTTCGGTATTCTAGTAATATTTTTCATGGAATGCAAATATACTCTCTTGTATAAGTTTTCATAAAACCTGAAGAATAAGTTGTTTTCAAATGTGTAAAATTCATTGCTGTACCAGTTACAAGGTTAAAAAATGCATCATCTAATTCTCTTCGGATTTGCTGTCACGGATCATTGATGTGATCGTATCATAAGTATAGGATTATAAATTACTATTTTACATTTTACAGATCAATTACAATAAAGTAAATTCGATTAATCGAAACGGTTTGTTATCCGAATGATGCGTGTATACATATGTTAAACCGTTTTACGTCCTGTTATTTTAGTGTAATTTTTCGTTGAAATTGTATGTATTATCAATGGTGTACGATTAAAATATGAAATTGTATGTATTATCAATGGTGTATGATTAAAATATTGGTCGACAGGAATGAAAAGTTTACTATGTATTCGAAACTGTGGCTGATGTACAGGGTACAAGATCTGTCAAGATAATGAACGAATTTGTTTCTTAAAGTTATCGCGTTTATCAGTTATATTACAATTGTTTTGAGAGTATTTACGAATAATTACTTTTTGCATGATTTATATATGGATTATAACAATAATTTGATTATATCTTTTTTTGCATTCGAAGTATAGTGCCCTTTTATTATTATTATCCGATAAAATAACTTTTCCGGTATATAATATTATAGTTTCGATGCGTTGATAATTTTAATAAAAGAGAATTTGCATGATGTTCGTGCGACGTTTTTCATTGGTACATTCCCGTGGAGATATTTCAGATTTATTTAAAATGCAGTTTGGTTGTTCAGTGCAACAATTCTTTTAAGCGTTTGTGTTATGTACTTATTGACGAATTTATTATAGTATTTTGGTCGGGCTTAAAAACAAAAAATAAGATATCGAGTATTTCGATTCTTGAAGAACTTTGAAGAATTTCAATGTGCACGGAAATAGGTTATTGAAAAAATATATTATGCGTATACGGATATAAATGATTTTTCATATACGAAAGTGTTATTGTTATTATTAGCGTCTTTCTCACAAGTTGAATGAATTTGTCAGAGTCAGTTTTACGAATTACGAATGATCGATGGATGTGTTGGGGGCACATTAGTAAATTCGGTATACGTAACGCGTATACATCTGTATATATATATATATATGTATGTATTGTGACGTGGCACAAGTGCCAGTCACAAAGCCGAACCCTTCCCGGAGCAAGAGAAGCCTTTAGTGCGCACCAGAGAGAGTCCAACGTATTTCTAACATCTATTTTGCGCCCTAGCTCATCGAGATATCTCAGCGGCCTAGATGGTAGCATGGGCAGGCAACAGGTACAAGACCATCTCGACACCACCGACACGGTCTCTTGCGGCGGATCTTCGGAATCGGGGAGCGGCCAGGGTACCCGCCGCTCCAGAGTCACTTCACCCGGCGAGTGACACGACACCGAAATTGGGAGGCTGTCGGAACCCATCGTGTTACTCAGGGAGGACACACGATGGGAGGGCTGCCCCACGGATGTGTGAGGACGCACCGGTGCATGGGGACTAGCCGACGCAGGCAAGGTTGGCCACCTCACCCCGCGTTCCGGGGAGAGATCCTCGACGGAGAGGCGCAGGGACGAAGCTACGGGGGCCATCTTGCGGGCAGATGATGGCAGCGGACCCCGGAAGAGCGACGTCTACTACTGCGCCTCGGATCCACGCCGCAGGAAGAGTTCCAGGGGGACTCAGGAAGGACCTGCCAATCAACCATCAATCTTCGAACGGCGCGACGAATAATTGGTCGCGAGACCGCGCGAACTGAGCAAGCCAATCAGGGCACAGTGGGGGAAGCGTCGCGTGCCGAGATCCTGCCGCACGCAGCGATCTCGGCCTTCTTCTTGTACGGGACGCTGACCAGGTCACAGATGGTATGTCTTCCTCCATTGTTCTCCCCGGTTGACTCGGACTAGATTCTTCGCAAGCGAAAACTCGAGAGGGCCGACTCCTGGTGGTCGTATAGGCCGTGGTACAGGACGAAAGCCTTCGCGTGCGGGTTTCTTGAAGCCTGCGGGCTCGGTCAAACGGCGAGTCTGCGGCTTAGCGGCGTGTTAGCAAACGGTTGTCACGTGCGGGTACATCTTCGGCTTTCTGGTGTAACTTCGGTGTAACAGCAGCCACGCGGGCGGTTCTCTTTCGCGTATCGAACGTGCGTTTCAACCTCGGCGTCGCTCGAAACCTTGTTACGCGATTATTATAGCGGGGAACGGGTAACTGCCCGCGGCCACGTGTCGCGGGACAGCGCGTGTAATCAGTCGCTCATAACTTGTAAGTTTCTCGCTGAAATATATCTTTTTTAATACGAGAGAAAACCGAGTTTTGACTGGCGTTCTCGCCGTAAGAACCCGAAATCCCGAAGCGTTCCTCACCCTGCGCTCGAAAGGACCTCGCCCCTCTCCGCGCGAAGAGCTGGCCCGGGCCGCGGATTTCGGAAAACAGGAGACGCGTTCCACGCCGGTATCGAAAGATACCTGGCGCCCACGGAAAAATCAAGGCGTGGGACGCGTCGTGGCCAGATCTGCACGCCCGTCCTAAGCCGAATACGGCTCGGCAGGGCGGTCACGTCACAGAATTTGGCGCCCAACGTGGTTTTCTTGAGAGGTGTGGCGGGCGAAGGGTGAAGAACGATTGGATTGCTAGGTTAAAATTCGGTTTTTCTACAGTATATTATAACATCTTATTTTCAGGCGTTAACGGTTTCGGATAGCGAGCTAGTGCGGAAAGGGCTCGTAGCGGTCACGAGTGTTTACATCGTCGGGAGTGTTTACGCGTCGCGAGTGTGTGTGTTGGTGCCGTGCGTGGTAGTAGTGCCGTAACGGAAAATTTCGAACGGAATAGGACAACGAATAGGTCAGTTGAGTTGTCGTTAAACGGTGTGGTATCACGTGTGAGGTTTTGAGGTTAGTAAAGATCGAAAATCTGGGGAACGAACCGTCAACTGCCCGAAAAGAGGTTAGGCGTTTGCCGGTGGAAACCACGCGCGAAATGGCAACGAATTTAGACGAGTCTTTCCGTCTCCTCGAACGCACGGAATTGTTAAAACTGCTGTTACAACGGAAATTATCAATTCGAGGAACGGACGACGAACTACGTGAACGACTGCTGCGTGATTTATCGTTCGAGCGAACAGGTGAAGAGGAACGGGGTACACCGGAATCGGTTACGTTACACGTCGGGGATGTCGAACATGAATCACCGCATTCCCCTCACTCGGAGGTAGGTCAGGAACATTTTAGGTTACCGTCGCAAACGTTTCAATGGGGGCCGACGTATTCTGTCCCCGAATTTGCGCGCACCACGGCCGGCCAGGCTTACGCGATTATGTCGAAGTGGAATTTAAAGTTTTCGGGAACACGCGAGGAGGACGCCGAAGCGTTCCTTGATAAAATTGAGGACGGGCGAATTATTCACCCGATCCCGGACGCGGAGCTTCTGTGTTGCCTGCCGTTTTTTCTGTCAGGCGTCGCGCGCGTATGGTATCGCACGTAGTGTTCGGAATGGAATACGTGGGAACAATTTAAAACGGAATGGCGGAACCGTTTCGGGTACGCAAATTACGATTTTGCTTTACTGCAGGAAGCAATTAGTCGTACGCAAGGCGAAGACGAATCGGTTGACGATTATTTATTGTGCATTCAGGCGATTTTCCAAAAATTAAAACCACAGTGGCCCGTATCGCAACAAATAACCTGCGCTCACGCAAATTTGCTACCACGAATTCGTGCGCGAGTACCGCGGGAGGACGTTACGGATATGAAGTCGCTAGGAAAATTAGCGAGACGAGCGGAAACACCGTCCGGTACTCGTTACCGTCCACCACCACTGCCGGAAGACTCGATCTTGCCGGAATTCGCATATCGCGGGCCACGCTACTCGTCAACGACATTCGCTGCCGTAATTAACCCTTTGCACTCGAGGGCTCCGGAGCGGAGCCATTTTAAATTTGTCTTCAAACTCGAGGGCTCCGCTACGGAGACAATGGAATTAATTTTCAGTTTTTAACATGAGAACAAAAACAAATCGTAAAACTATTTTTTTGGGGGATGGAAATGTGTACAGTAAATGCATATATATTGTACACTTCTGTTAAAAAAATAAATAATGAAAAACCAATGACACACTTGAAGTTTGTAAAATTGTTGGTGGACCAATTGATTGGGAATTTCCGACAAAACAGCACATCTCGAGAATACAGTTACACACCAAATACGGAGGCCAGACTCAACAACCACCTACATATTATACGTTCTGGAACCAAGAAAGATTGTGTAGTGTGTTCGAATAGAAAAATTCCAGGCGAAAGACGGCAGACCCATTATTTTTGTGATACCTGTCTAGAGAAGCCAAGATTACATATTGGCAATTGCTTCGAGAGGTATCACACTTTGGAAAATTACAAAATGTAATAATTTTATAATTTTTTTTATATATCCTAACATTTGTATCCATAAACAATTAAAAAAAATAATAACATACAACGATGACTTTTCTTTCAATGCGTATATCATGAACTTACATGTGAATATGATCTTTTCACTCAAATGGCTTCGAGTTGCTGGTAATATGACTCAAAATAAACTTCGAGTGCAAAGGGTTAAAGACGCGGGTACCTCGTTGGGCCTGTCAAAGGCCACGACAGTCGAAGCGGGGGGATCGTTGCGAAAGCCAAAAATGAGAGACGCGGTGGCACAGACGGAGGAGGCGCGGGCGGCACCGAAGCGGCGGGACGGTTGTTGGAACTGCGGCCAAAAGGGTCACTTCGCGCGTGAGTGCCGGAATCAGCGGCGAGGCCATTGTTACCGTTGCGGGGAACCGGACGTCAGCACGAGAGACTGCCCCACTTGCGCTGGCGCGGGAAACCAATAGGAGAACCGATCGCACGGGTGGAAGCGATTCTCGTAGAAAGGCGTCCAACCCGTGACTCACAAGAGGGTATTTATCATGGGTGCTCCGCAGCGGAGACTATCGCACGGAAGTCGCTGTTGTACCTGGCAATCTGCATCGGTAAAATCTCTACGCGAGCATTGGTTGATTCGGGGGCATCATCGTGTTTCGTGGGCCGGATGTGGGCGGGCGCGAATAAATTAAAACAACGAAAACGAAGCGACAAACCAGCGTTGGTAGTATTAGTTAACGGGCAGGTAGATCGCTCAGAAGAGCAAGTAGAAATGGAAATCTCCCTCCGGGATAGGAAATGCGTAGTGACGGCACGAATTTTGCCATCGTTAGCGGTACCGGTTATCTTAGGTTTAGACGCGTTGGAAAAATTGGGTCTCGTCGTCGACTATGCGAATCGATGCTGGAGGTCCGCGGGAGAGGACAGGCAGTCGTTCGCGTTCGAAAACAATCAACAAAGTCTAACGACGTGTTACGGTATTAAGGAACTAACAGTTGAGCAGTCGACCGTTCTCGGGGAATTTTTAGCAAAACGGTTAACTCCCGAAGGCGGTCACCCCGGGGTGACCAGCCTGGTCGAGCACAAAATCGACGTAGAGGGACACGCGCCAATAAAACAGCGGTATTATCAGGTATCACCGAAGATGCAGGCCGCGATAGACGAGAAAGTCGATAGATTATTAGTGGAGGGCATTATTGAGCCGTCGAGCAGTGCGTGGTCCAGTCCGATTGTGATGGTTAAAAAGCCTAATGGGAAGTATCGGTTCTGCTTCGATTTTCGGAAAGTAAACGAAGTGTCGCGAAAAGACGCGTACCCATTGCCAAGGATGTCGGGGATCCTCGATCAACTAAGAGCGGCTCACTACATCTCGACAATCGACCTAAGTAAGGCGTATTTTCAAATCCCGCTAGAGAAGTCGAGTCGGGAAATCACCGCGTTCGTAGTACCGGGCCGTGGATTGTTTCAATTCACGCGTATGCCGTACGGTTTAACCGGAGCACCCGCGACTTTCCAAAGATTGCTAGACCGATTGATCGGGCCGGAAATGCAACCGCACGCGTTCGCATATTTAGACGATATAATCGTAGTCACACGAACGTTCGAGGAACATCTTACGTGGTTGGGGCGTGTGTTGGACCGCGTTAAAGAAGCAGGTCTAGTAATAAACCCGGAAAAGTGTGCGTTTTGCCGGTCGGAAGTTCGGTACCACGGATTCGTGGTAAACAGCGACGGTTTGAAGGTCGGTCCGGAAAAAGTCACGCCAATCTTAGAATATCCAAAACCGAAGACGTTGAAACAACTACGGCGTTTTATCGGAATGACCTCGTGGTACCGACGCTTCATTCCACAGTACGCGACGACAGCTGAACCCTTGACACGGTTAACTAAAAAGGATCACCCATGGCAATGGACCGACGAACAACAAAAAGCGTTCGAAGAATTACGAACGCTGGTCGCGACCGCGCCGACACTAACGTACCCGAATTTTAAACAAACGTTCGTACTTCAAACCGACGCGAGCGGAGTAGGGCTAGGCGCAGTATTAACGCAGGAAATAGAGGGTATCGAACGCGTCGTGGCATTCGCGAGCAGGGTGCTAACCGAGGCAGAACGGAAATATTCTACGACGGAACAGGAATGTTTAGCAATTATCTGGGCTATCAAAAAGTTTCGATGTTACCTAGAAGGGTACAAATTCATAATCGTGACGGACCACCACAGTCTACGATGGCTGCGTAATCTAAAAGATCCGGTCGGCAGGCTAGCACGATGGACGCTGTCCCTACTAGAGTACGATTTCGAAGTCGTCCACCGAAAGGGTACCTTAAACGTGATTCCGGACGCGTTGTCGCGAATGCATGAGGCCGAGGCGGAACTGACGGCGATGGTAGGGATCGATCAGGATGAGGCGGATGGGTTTAACTGCACTGCGGAAAGCAGCGAGGATACGCAGGTCGAAGGGGTCGAATGGTACCAAAGACGCGTATTAGAGATTCAAAAACAGCCAAAACGTTTTCCCCGCTGGAAACTAGAAGGCGATCGTTTATATTACCACCGTCGGGACGTATTAATAGATCAAATACTTCACAGAGACCTGAACGCGTGGAAATTGGTACCACTCCTCCCCCAAAGAAAAGAAATATTAAAAGAGGCTCATGAAGAGCCACAGTCCGGACACCTAGGGATAGAAAAGACCTATCGTAGAATCACTGTGCGATATTATTGGCCAAGACTGTTTAAAACCGTGGTTAACTTCGTTCGAGCATGCCTCACGTGCCAACAAACAAAAGTAGAACAGGCAGTCCCGGTGGGCCTCATGGGAACGCGGAGCGTCGAGGAGCCCTGGGCGGTAATCGCGGCGGATATTATGGGGCCGTTTCCACCGAGCAAGGAGGGATTCGGGTACCTCCTCGTGATTCAGGATCTATTCACGAAATGGATTGAGTGCCGGCCCCTGCGGAAAGCCACAGGGGAGAAAATCGCGGAGTCGTTGGAGGAATTGGTGTTCTCAAGGTGGGGAACACCAAAAGTTCTAATTACCGACAACGGCACAGAATTCGTGAATAGAAACCTGAAAAATCTAACCGCCAGATACGGCATTTACCATTCCACCACGCCCCCATATCATCCGCAAGCGAACCCAGTGGAGCGCGTAAATAGAGTATTAAAAACTATGATAGTAGAGTACCTCGGGAAAAATCACTGCGAATGGGACAAACACATTACGCAATTTCGATTCGCGTATAACACGGCACATCATACGTCGTTAGATACCACACCGGCGTTTATAAATTTCGGACGTCACCCGGTACCGATGCACTGTTTAAAAGAACGCGTGGAGCAGGATATCGAACTCAGGGAAATGGATACCTCGGCATGGCGGGAAAGAATGAAACAGATGGATACCTTACGGCTTTGGGTTCGAGAAAATCTCGAACTGGCGGCGGACGTACAGGCGCGGCACTACAACGCACACCGTAGAGATAGGGTCTTCGAAAAGGGTGAACTGGTACTGCGGCGCCAAAGAATTCTATCGTCGGCCGCGCAGAATGTAGCGGCAAAATTGGCGCCGAGGTACCACGGACCGGTTAGGATACGCGACCGTATAACGCGGACGGTATACGAGGTTGAAACGCTCGAAGGCAAATCGCTCGGCAAAATGCACGTGGAAGACCTAAAACCATTAAAAACATCTTGTACTTCCACAGGCTAACTACAAAAAGAAATTTTGAACAGCGACAAAGCAAAAGAAAGCAGTTAGAAAAACATGGACAGAGGCAGAAGTTATATGGAACTGCGGGCCTTCGCGTCGCGTTCCATGTTGGTCCGCTACCGGGGCCTTTTGGAGTATATAGAGCGGAATGACTCGGGGTTCCCGAGGGAACTCCAGGAATGGAATGCCAGAATCTCGGCGGCGGAATATACCACCGAGGGGGCGAGGGTTACCGAGCCACCTAGAACACGGGACAACGGGACCCAAACCCCCGGCTACCTGACCGCCGAGAAACAAGTACAGGCCGGGTCGGGCTGCACTTCCACCGTAGAGGTGGGGGTGCAGACGGACCCGGAAATAATAGAGTTGGAGGAGCTGGATAAGTTCCTGGGGATAGAGGAGGAGCCCGAGGGTGCCCCGGGGGACGTAGCAAGTTATCTGAACTCGCGACCACCTAGGTCGCAGGCCACTTGGGATGTGAAAGCCCGCGGCGACCACCGCCGCTGAGGGGAGGGGGACGAGGGTACCTGGCGCCGCGGCAACAAACGCCGCAGCCCGAGGGGGGTTACGTGGGGGACCGGCTGGCTTCCCTACCGCGGGAGAAGGAGCAGGGGAAACCAACCGCGCCTCGCGCGGAATCGCCGGCACCGGGACCTTCCGGATATCGGGAGGAACCCGGGCCGGAATGGTATAAGCCGGCGCAACATCAGCCGGCAACGGAGGGAAAATCCTCCACGAAAAGAGGCGCGGAGGAGACCCTGGAAGAGGAAGAAAACGAAACCCCGAGCGAGGGCCAGGCCCCCAGGAAGCGGGCTAAGAGGAAGAGAGGAGGAAGGAAAACGCATAAGGACCCCAAATGCTTCAATTGCAATAAATGGGGCCACGAGTATGGAAACTGCCCGATTCCTCGGTCGGCGGAATTCTGCTACCGCTGCGGCTTCCGGGGGGTCACCGTCGCGGCGTGTCCCAGGTACCAGGAAGAATAGGAAAAATGAAGGCGTGGGACGCGTCGTGGCCAGATCTGCACGCCCGTCCTAAGCCGAATACGGCTCGGCAGGGCGGTCACGTCGCAGTATGTATGTATGTGCGTGCGTGCGTGCGTGTGTGTGTGTGAGGCAACAGCGCGGATTCTTCGTAAAACGTGTATATTGCGTCACGTTACGAGTTATAATATACAATTTTGAATAATTAAGTTAAGGTGTTTAATATTTAAATTTAAGGTAAGTAAATTCATAGTAATGTCTGTTATTTTGTATTTACACGTAATAAGTATGTTTCGTTAGACTGTACGAATGATAAGAGACAAGAATGTATTCTTAATGTATCGGTATAACAACTTGCTTGCTTTGCGTTTTACCATATGTACGGTCTAGAGATGTATGCTTATGAGAATATACATATAAGTATTTCATATAACTGTTGTTTTCAATTATTTTTAATTTTTTTCATTAACGCTTTATTTTTATTGTTATTATTTCTAGCAAAACCTATCTTTTTATTAATTATTTCTGTTGAAATGTATCCTCTTATTATTAATTAATAAAATATCTCTCCATTCTCAGATTTTTTAATAATAAAAAGGAATAACTTTCCTTTTTACCCGGCAAGGAGAAGCAAAGGAGAATCTTTGAATTCGGTAAGCGATGTTTATATTTATGTATTTATAATGTAAATATATCTGGTATAAATCGTTTAACATTACAAATTGTTTTTTTTATTTCAGATTTTCCTAAATTAATTAGTAAAGTACACTCGTTGAGCTGCTTTGCGCTATACCGAGTATAAGCTTTACTGGCTACATATTTGCGCCTTAATAATTCAAAACATTGCTCAATAGGCTGCATTTGCGCCGTGTTTTGAGTGGAGCAACTGCGAAAAGTAGCAATAAAAATATTGTTCTATTTAAAATGGCTAGTGATCGAATCACGCCCATGTGCGAAGAGGACAGAAATGCCATTATCAATGGAGATTTATTGACGGATAGGCATATTGATCATTTTAATCATCTTTTACGTCTGAGTGGCTTCTGTAATCCTCGCGGATGCTGGATGATACAGTGACCTCAATTCATTCAACCTGTTTCGTCCGAGACGAAACATATCGAAATATTGCACAGTGGCGACAAAGAGTGCGGTCACTGGGTTTGTACATTCTACGATACAACGACATTACGTATGTACGATTCTTTAAATTCGAAAGTTTTACATAAAGATAGATCATTGTATATTTTTAAGTAGATTGTATCCATTTTTTGATATTAAGAATTTCGGAGGTCAATTTCCTCAAGTTCAACGGTAATTAAACGATGCAGATTGCGGTGTTTTTGCAATAGCTTTTGCTGTATTGTTCATTTATCATTGCGATCCTCAGACGATATCGTACCGACGTTCTTCGATGAGATCGCATTTGCTGTCTATGTTTGATAGAAATGTCTTGCAACCTTTTCTGATGGATGTGTTGGGTCATGAATTTTTTAATATATCGAAAAGATCGCGATACGAGTCGCAGAATCGGATCGAGTGTTTTGGTCGTCGAGATGCGAGGATACGGAAATGTCATGCCGAAGAAATGCGCGAATGGCGACGAACTGAGACGGAGCAGCATCATTTAATGCGTCTAAAGAGAGATGCACGGGCTAAGTTTCAGAAACGGCGCGCGCAAAAGATTCGTTCTTTATCAAATCGAAACAGAAGTATTCTTGCGTCTGGGCAATGGTTGACAGATGCCCATATAGATCGATTGAACGATATTTTAAGATATACACGATACTGTTTTCCCCGAGATCTTTTAGATTGCAATGTCCAGAAACTATAGAACCAGTTTCATCGGGCGAGAAACATATAGAAATATTATATAGCGGTGACGATAGAGACGGTCATTGGGTTTGCAGTTATTACGACACGAAAAATCTTTTTATATACGATTCGCTAAATTTGAAAACATTGCACAAGGATCACGATACGTTTTTGAGGAGATTGTATCCATTTTATGATTTCGCAAACTTAGGAATTACGTATCCTCGAGTTCAGCAACAATTGAATACCAATGATTGTGGTGTATTCGCTATTGCTTTTGCCATATCTTTGATTTATAATCACCATCCTGAATTTATAACGTATGACGCGTGTGCAATGAGATCCCACTTGCTCTCTATCTTAGTGTGAGAGAGTAGTCACACATACATGTATTCGGCAGGGCTATGCCTTTGTTAGATGGTGGTGTGAGAGAGAGGGAGAGATCGCCAACGGTCGACGCGTGCCGATCGTCTATTATTTTTTAAGAAAACGGCAGTGAGTCGTCCTACGACTCACCGATCCCGATGATCCTACTCCCCTGCGTACTGTAAGCACAGCGTGGAGCAGCGGCTCCCAACATTCACCGACACCGCCGTTGAGGATACCCGATCCTCTACCGCATACCGTAGGGAACAGCGGTTCCCAACCTACCGACGCCGACTAACCGGGGAGCTACGACTCCCAACGCGAGCGACTGGGTGGGACTCCCCACTCCCCGCGAAGGAGCAGCGGCTCCCACTCCGAATCGTACACGAGGGGCATCCGGCCTCTCCCGCCGCGCGTAACTAGAGAGCAATAAAGGACTGTTTAAAACCGAAATATAGCTGACTCCCTTCATTCGCTACACGAACCCGGCGCCCGACTGAGGCGGCACCTTCTTTCTCGCTCCCCCCGGCGACCACGCACAGCGTGGTCACAAATTGGCGCCCGAACAGAGACCTGGAAGAGGAAGAGCGAATGAGCGGGGTCAGTTGGGTGTACCGGTTAAATAAAGACGCGCTAACCGACTTCGCGGCCGAACACGGCCTCGGCACCGCCGGCAACTACAACGAGCTCAGAACTCGAGTCCTCGCCTTCGTCAGAAGGATGCGAGACAAAGGGATCACCGGAACACCCCCCGGCCCAGTCCCAGGGCCCAGCCACAAGCAAGAAGACAACACCGACCGACGGGAACCCGACGACCTCGCAGTGATCGACCGTGTCCGAAGGTGGGGCACCCACTTCGATGGCCGAAACGCCGAAGAGTTCTTGGACCGGTTGCAAGACCTCCACGAAACGTACGGGGTAACGCCAGAGCAAGCCTACCGATGCCTACCCGAAATCCTACGGGGCAAAGCACTGGTGTGGTTCCGCAACACCCGAGAACTATGGCCAACCTGGGAGAAATTCCTAGAAGGATTCAGGAAGCAGTACCTACCGCAGACCCGAGCCAGCGATCTTCTGGCGGCCATCTATACCAGTCAACAACACCCAGGCGAAGCTGGGCGGGATTACCTCGACCGTCTGATGACACTAATGCAACCCGGTAGAACGCACAAACCGTGTAATCAAAACAATGATCGCACAGTTCACCGAAACCAACCACCGAACCTGGGACGCACTACTACCGGAGCTAGCATTCGCATACAACACCGCACAGCACGAAACAACAGGAATGACACCAGCATTCCTAAACTACGGACGGGAACTCACAGCCCCAGGTACGACACATCAACCCCCAGAAATCGACAACCCAAACCGCCTGGAAGACATAAACCATTTACAAGACGCCATCGAACTGTCCCGACACGCGACAGGACAGGCGTTCGGAAAACAAAGCAAATACTACAACCTACGACGGCGAAAATGGCGGCCAAAAATAGGCGAAGAAGTCATGCTGCGGGAACACCACCTATCGTCAGCCTCACAGCACTTCAACGCAAAACTCGCGCCGAAATCCGCGGGACCATACGTCATCAAAGACATATTAGGAACAAACGTGGCACTTCTCCATGGTCCGCGCGGGAAAATACGGGCACACATACAGGACCTCAAACCAATAGGAGCGGCGCTAACCCCCGGAAATGGGATAAAAGACCGAGCAAGTCGAAGATCGGGAATCAGTAGCCAACGAGCAACCGAACAAGCAAGCTATGAAGAGAACCAGGGAAGTAAGGATGGAAGCGATACCGCTGGGACGGTCAACCACACATCGGCTACCAGAGAGTCAGCCAAGACAGGCAGAAACCCCCGCACGACGAGGACCACCGCCGAGGATGAGGCCGCCACCTCGGAAGGAACCAGCAAGCCAGGCAGTCGACGCGGTGGCCCCAGCGGAGAAAGACGCCGAGGAGTCTCTGGATGAGCTTATAAAGTTCCTGGAAGAGCAGGCACTGGGGATCCCGGCGGAGCCGATCGCTCCACCACCACCGCCAGTACAGCGGCCACCAGACCACCATCCGCCACAGTTAGGCCAGCAGCAGAAGCCGTGGGAAGCCACTCCACCACCACCGCCAGTACAGCGGCCACCAGGCCACCATCCGCCACAGCCAGGCCAGCTGCAGCAGCCACAGGACGCCACTCCACCACCACCAACCCAGCGGCCAGAAGGCCACCCTCCGGGCCAGCAACCACAGGACAGACACACACCGGCCAGCCGGCCACCAGCCGACCAAACCCAAGCCAGCCGCCCTCGACCAACCGGGCGAGCGCAAACCGGCCGCCCACGAATCAGTCGGATACCAGCCGACCGGACGTTGACCATCCGCCCCCAGACCAGCCGGCCACCAGCCAGACAACCACCGACTCGCCGTCTGCCGTTAAGCCGTCCACCAACCATCAACCCCCCACCGACCAGCCACCCACCAACCAACCCCCCACCGACCAGCCGCCCACCTACCGACCCCCCACCGACCAGCCGCCCACCTACCAACCCCCCACCGACCAGCCGCCCACCTACCGGCCCCCCACCGACCAGCCGCCCACCTACCAACCGCCCACCAACCAGCCGCCCCCCGACCAGCCACCCACCGACCATCTGCACACCAGACCGGCCCCCACGGACAGCCACCACGGCCGCACAAACGGACATGAGGGCCACCAAGGAGACGGGGACCCAGACTCTCGAGGAGGCGACACCAGAGGCACCGGAGACACACACCCGGGGAGCAGCCCAGGTACATGGGGAAAGGGAAACACGCCTGGACCTCAACAAACTCGGAAGAAGCCACATTGAGACAGTCTCCCTCGCCGGGTCCAGAGTATCAATGAAAAGACAGAGAAATAATTTTTTACGGATTAGGATAATCAGTTAGAAAATAAGGCAAAATATGTACACAAAATAAAAAGAGAAAGGTAACGAAAAATAGTATACGACTAAAACCCCCCGGAGTTCGCGGCCCCCGAATGAAGGGGGAGATGTAACGAGTGAGAGGAAGGCCGCGAACTCCCCACTCGAGGCCGCCCTGGTTCGCGCCGCGGCCGCCAGGCGGCGACCGCGGAATCCCGCGATCTCGCGAGTGAAACCGCGACACCGCGAGAATAAAAGGCGGGCAAGCCGGACCAAGAGGCAGAGTGTTCCAGCCACCGAGCGTGCACACAGCGAGCGATCCCGTGACAGCGCACAAGCTGGTTCTCTCTTTTTGTAAGCAACTGTCCTCAGTCCTCCAGGGGACCCCTGGAGGTGGTGTTCAACCGCTCCTTGTGGTAATAACCGTGATCCTCGACGGGAGAGTTTCCTCTCCGCGTCAACAAGCTCGGGTCTCTGTGCATCACCCGTGGCGTAGCCCGGTGGACACAGGCGACGGGCCCTTCGGCCAAGGTCAACGGGTGGCGTAGCCGCCGTGGCCTGTAGCGCCAACCTTCGACTCCGATCCCGATGATCCTACTCCCCTGCGTACTGTAGGCACAGCGTGGAGCAGCGGCTCCCAACATTCACCGACACCGCCGTTGAGGATACCCGATCCTCTACCGCATACCGTAGGGAACAGCGGTTCCCAACCTACCGACGCCGACTAACCGGGGAGCTACGACTCCCAACGCGAGCGACTGGGTGGGACTCCCCACTCCCCGCGAAGGAGCAGCGGCTCCCACTCCGAATCGTACACGAGGGGCATCCGGCCTCTCCCGCCGCGCGTCACTAGAAAGAGAGCAATAAAGGACTGTTTAGAAACCGAGATATAGCTGACTCCCTTCATTCGCTACACGAACCCGGCGCCCGACTGAGGCGGCACCTTCTTCCTCGCTCCCCCCGGCGACCACGCACAGCGTGGTCACAATGTTTTTCCGTCGGAAACGGAAATGAACGGTGCTCGTCGAAAGTCATGGAAATGCGATGAAAAGTGTAGAGTGAACGACGATTATGTACTCGGAAAATACAAACATTTTCTTGAAGTCTTCTCTGTGTGTACTTTGAAGAAAATACCGACGTTAGTTCATAAACTGAAAAAATGTACAGTGATGAAACGTTCGAATAGAAAACTCGGACATCCGCGTACTTGCTATGTAAATCTGTCGTCTTGTGGTTCGACGCTTCTATCTTTATACATTTTGTCACCGCATTTTTCTAAAATTAGAACTTTTAGAAAGTTGTTCTACTAATTGTGCAAATCGAATGAAAAATTATTCACATTGGACAAAGCTTTAAATGTTGCGAATTTACCGACTTTGGAAGCCGTGATCGAGTCTGTTCAAGAAACAGCTGCTACGTCTGCTTGTAAAAATGACAATATTAATTTAAACGAGGATAGAATTATTGCGGAATATTCGGTTGCTTTCGCTCCATTAACTAAACGATTAATGGATACTCCTTCTTACGATTGTGTATCGTGCGAAAGGTTGTGTTACGAAAGGAACGTATACCTTGTAGAAAAATTGAACAAAAACTCGTTAACTGGTAATAAAGCTTGGACGGAGTTAATGAATTATGTTGACGAAAAGAAGCATAATGCGAATGATAATTTCATTTGTAAATATTGCTACTATAGCTTCTTTAAACGATTACGAGAAAATGTTGATTCAACGCGCGAAAGCATTTCAAGTGGTGCAGAAAATGGGAACGGTTGGTAATAAGAATTTACCGCATAAACAATTGATTTCCAAAGTTAAAGGCAGAACGTTTCATTTGCCGCTACCTTTGGAAGAGACTTTGAAAAGAATATGCTTGCCTATGGATCCTATCAAAGTGAATCATGAATTACATATATTGGCTTGTGGTATTCCGTCGAAGTCGAAGATCGTATGGCAAGATTTGGTGGATATTGAAAAAGTATTTGCAGCTCTGTCTTGGCTAAAAATGTAACAATCCATTTTATAGGGAAATTAAATTACCATGGAATGCATCGTCGCTGTTAGATGTTCTGCTTTCTGATATTGAATTTATGCAGGATGAAGAGGCGAAAGTAGAATCTGTCCAAGAACATTCTGCTCTACTGACGCAAATTCCAGATCCGGAAAACTATTATGAACAATATACCGTGTATCCGATATGTGAAAAAAGAGTGAGTGCGAACTCCTTAGCTCGTTATCAAATGTTAAAAATTCACGATGTTTGCTTGGACAATCGATTGAAATATTTGGATGTTCTGTGCTTCCCAGATTTATACCCTTACGGTGTTAATGGACAAAATGAGGATAGATGCGTACCCCTGAAGAATTTTGAATTTATAAGACCTAGACTTACGTCTAAGTACTGTCAATTTCGTTTAAATCAACAGTATCTCTTTTATTTGTTGAACGATGCGAATATTCGTCAAACAATATTCAATAAAAAACTTTAACAATTTTTTTCATTGCTATAAACAATTTTGCGACTCATTTTTCTTTCAAATGTCCACCGATCCAGAGGTCTACTTTCACCCTAGAAGCCGTGACCATTACCTTTTTTGCACCCTGTACAAGTATTATGAATTATTTTACAAAACCGGATAGTTCTGAAGAAGACAAAATTACGACAGCAGAATTATGTTTTGCATACTACATAATTAAGCAACAGCAATCTTTTGCCTTGTCAGACTGTATGAATAAACTTATACGAAAGGCGTTCGATGATTCGAAAATAGCAACAAAATATGCTTCAGCTAGGACAAAAACGACAAGTTTGATTAATCAAGTGCTCGCACCACATTCAATTGAAATTGTTTGTAATGACCTCAAAACTTGTTCATTTTACAGTTTTAACACCGATGCTAGCAACCATAAAGATCAAAAAATGTATCCACTTTTAGTTCAATATTTTACAAAGACTGGTATCAATTTAATGTTGCTAAAACTAGGAAATTTAAAAGGGGAGACTTCTGACATGGTTTCAGTTTTTGTATACAAACTCAAAGATTTGTTGTAGCTCGTATAAGTACACGTGCGCTTAATCGCAGAAACCGCGGAGCTGAATATCTCTGCGCCGAGTCAGCAAATTCTCAAAGAGTCGACAAAACGTGACGGCTCCGACCCTCCTGTTTTGCCTCCGAAAAGAGCGTGGATCGTCGGAACGATCTAGGAGCGTGGCACACTTTGGTATAGCCTGTCTAGCGAATCACATCGCGATAGTACCAAAGCTAATCAGTGTTTGAATAAAAAGTAGTTAAGTTCACGGTGAGTTCCAATTCTTTAACAATTTTTTAATTCTGGCCAAGGACCCAAAACATCCTATCCCCTTCTTACCTGACGGCGATCGGAGGTAGAGCACGCTTGCTCTCGCGAGCAGACGAGAGAGTGGCAACAGATTTAAAAATTCACGTAAAAAAATGCATTGGGTTTGGTGGTGATAACGCAAATGTTAATTTTGGCGGATGTGAGAGAAAAGGGGTTAATAATGTTTACAATAAATGAGAAACAGAAATTGGTGCAGATATTGAAGGAATTGGTTGTCCTGCACATATATTGCACAATAGATTTCAAACCGTCGCTGATCAGTTATCCTGTGATGTTGATTAAGTTGTTCTAAAATTATTTAATTATTTCGCAATATACACAGTTAGAACGGAAAGACTGAACAATTTCTGCGACTTTGTGAATGTTGAATATAAGAAATTATTATCACATTCGAAAACTAGATGGTTGTCATTGCAACCTGCAATTGAGAGAGTTTTAGAGTTATTTGATGCGCTAAAATCGTTCTTTTTATCAGAGGACAAAGCACCTAAAACTTTACTCGATTTTTTCAACAATCCTCTAAGTGAAGTCTATTTTCATTTCATACATAGCCAAGCCAGCACATTCAATATTCAAATTTTAAAAATTGAAGGCAGAAAGAAGTCAATAATAGAGGTTTTGTCTGTCATAAAGTCGACTGTAAATACGGGAATGGAAAAATCAAAGTCTCATTTTATACCTAATAATGCCAAAACAATTTTAAGTGCGCATGAATTAAATAGAACAATTTCTAAAAGAGGTATTAATAAATTCCATCATGAAATATGAAAATTTTACGAAACAATGACTCAGTATTTAAAAAAATGGATGACTCCCCTTGAAAAATATTCAGTGTTTTCTTGGATGGAATTAAAAAAAGTACCTAACTGGCAAGACGTTGAAAAATCTGTTGACTATTTGAAAAATAAAAATATTAGTATAACACATTTTTATTCAGTCAAATAACTGTTGTCAAAAACATTGTGGAAACTGAACTAAAGTCTTCGGATTGGAATAAAAATGTAGCTTCAGAGAAATGGGTAAATATATTCTCTTCAGTTGTTGTGAAATGTCCGATTTTTTAATAGAAAATAGGGCTTTATTGAAACAAGCAAGTTGAGAGAAAACAATAATTTTTTATAAGATGCTTAGAGTAAAATCTATTTGTTTCCAAAAACTTGTTTGCTTAAAACAAATATTATTACTTATCTATAAAAAAAATTATTTTTAATTTATAATATTTGTATAAGTTTCTATTTCATATTTATAACTTATTTGTCAGTTTGAGTTTATAATACATATGTATTGGTGCTACTACTTTTCGTAACGAGCATTTTTATCAGTCCATGAGATCCCCCCCGTTGCGAAAACGGATCGCAACGGACACAATACTGCGCAGCATTCTTCATTCACCGAGCACACATCGGAAAAACGTGGCGTCATTTTTATTTCCAACCTCCTCCACGCTTCCTGCCGGCATCCCGTCACTCATACCAACTCAAACACTTCAAAAATTACTCTCAACAGGATCAATTAACGATGTTAAGGAATCGGTTCAACAAAATGGAGGCAGAGGAAAAGACAACACTCGGAATATTGTCAAATATTATGCTTGTAACGAAAATGGGTATATTTCAACGGAATGTTCAAAAAAAGTTGTCAAATCGGCAAAGGCAGTCAATATTTGTCATAAAGTTGATATGAACCACGTTGCTTCCAAATTTGGTAAGACCTTTCCATTCATATTAGATACTGGCTCTGATTGTTCATTAATATGTTATCAGTTTGGTAATGAGTTATCTGCTTGTGACATCAATGAAAGAGTTGATGAAACTGTAACGTTAAAAGGTATTTCTAATCAGGTTATATTTAGTAGTTTCAAAATTAAAAGTGAAGTATTTATTTCTGGAATCAAACTTATATTATGGATGCACGTAGTAAGTGATGAAGTATTATCCGAATTTATTGTAGTTGGAAAAGATATATTTTCTAATAATTGCAAATTACCTGTGAACATTGATATGAATGGATTCAAATTTGCACGAGTAAAAACTGTCAATATTTGTGAGAATGTTAACAAAATAGATCCCAATAATATTACTACTGACATAACAAGTGAGGATGATTTACAGATATTACATGCAGTATTGTGTAAATTAAAAGAATCTTTCGTATTGGGTATACCTAGTAGCCAAGTTAAAGTAGAATCTTTAAATATCAGATTGGTAGATCCTAATAAATATGTTCATACAAAACCGCGACATTTAGCTCCTTTTAAAGAATAATATTATTCATGAAAGTAACTCGCCTTTTGCTAGCCCTGTAGTTCTAATAGACAAAAAAGATGGTTCAAAATGGTTATGTATAGATTATAAGGCTCTTAAGGGGGCAGACTCCTTGTGTTTTGAGCTGTGTGCGTGCGCTCACACAAGCAAAGAAAGTCATACACGTATACGCGATGAGCGAGAGAGACAAACGGTTTCGCAAATTACACTTTACGCCTCGACACTTACATAAATGAATTTTTCGCGGGTACAGAACCTACCAGTAGACTTCACTACAGGGTGCTCTGGTCCGTTTAAATTCCAATAAACACTATACGTTGAGGAAACTGTAAAATTACAAACTGTAAGCATGAAACAGACGCTGTTGTAAACTAGCAAGATGGCTGCCGAAATGACATTTTTGCAAATATCTCACGATTTAATGGTTTTTTCACTCATAGCACACCAGAGCACCCTTCCTTGAATTAGCACAATATCGTGAAAATGCGATTTTCCTCAATTTAACATTTCTTGAAGGCGTAAAGTGTAATTTTCGTTGTGCACCCGTTTTGACACAAAAATAGTTCAACGATTTGCCGTTAGAAGCATTAATGGTTGTGACGTTCCGCATAGCGCCGTCCCCGGGTATCGCAGTCGGTAATGTTCTTTAGAAGAAGGACCGTACGGCTCCCTTGCGAGCACCTGCCGAAAGACATCTCCTGGGGGAAAAGTCGCGTCTTAAGAATAGTTGCTAATTTCGGGTGCCTCCGTGCCGAGCGCGCACGACATTTCAGGACCGTAGAAGATACCTGAGGGATCCTGAGGCCGTCCCCGTCCCCTGGCCGTGCAGTTCCAGATTCAGGCGCAGTAATGACACCGGATGTTACAAGGGCCCTCCACCCTCGGAGTTGAGGGACTTGTCGCTTCCGCGGTGGACCAAAGGGCCGAAGAGGGAAATCACCACCAGACAGATGGTTCCGCGGCGCTGCCCTTCTAAGGAGGCTCAAACGGAAGGCGAGGGTGGAGGCGAGCCAGGAGATCGTCGCCCAGGCGGCCAGAGCCACAGAAAGTCCTGGGGGAGTCTCCACATTGGCGGACAAATGCAGAACGCCACCGGAGAGGAGCGGGGCCTCGCTCCTCACGTACGCGCCTGGGCCAGAGCGAGTACGCGGCGGGGCTGTAGCGCTTGCGCGGGGGAGGAACGTGCCGCGAATCGAGGGGGGTCGCATGCGCGCGTGCCGAGTGTCGTCACTCGTTGTCGAAACAGCCTAGGAAGCGAGCGAATTATCTTTAGGACCGAGCGAAATATCTTTACATGGCCCGACTTTTATAGAACATAAATTATATTTCACAGTGGTTGATGGAAAAATTGCCCAAATCGTAACAAATACTTCATCAGCTAGTAATTGTACCATATGTAATGCAAAACCGTCCGCAATGAATAATATATCAAAATTAAGCAAATCAAATTCCATAAACAATGATGCTCTGACATTGAGTATGTCCACTTTACATGCACGTACAAAGTTCATGGAGTATATATTACATTTAAGTTACAACTTAAGTTTTAAGGCATGGAGGACAACACAGGCAACAAAAGCAATAAAAGATGAAACTAAAAGGCATATTAAAAATGCATTTAAGGAAAAACTAGGTATTCTTGTTGACACGGTTAAACAAGGGGCGGGTACAACGAATGATGGAAATACATCCCGAAGATTTTTTGCAAATACAACGGTAACGGCTGAAATCACCCAAATTCACGAAGAGTTAATAAGACATTTCGGCATTTTATTGGAAGTCATTTGTTGCAATTTTCCGACTAATGCTCACAAATTTGAAGCATATACACGAGCAACTGCCGATTTAGCCATCTCGTTGTACAATATGCCAGCCACTGTCCACAAAATTTTAATTCACGGCAAGAATATAATAGAGCTGCTGCTTTGCCCATTGGTTCGCTTTCAGAAGAGGTACACGAAAGCAGAAATAAGGATTATAAACTTTCTAGAATATATCACAGTAGAAAGTCCTTCCGAATGGCCACAAATGAGGATATATTTCATCAGATTCTTATATCTTCGGATCCATACATTAATTAGCCACCTACGACCAGATCCGAAGCGTAAGTTGCTTTCACTTAGTGAAGAGGCAAAATTATTATTACAACAATTTTTATATATTACTGTAAACAGTAAGAAGCTACTGTGTTTTGTACATACCAAAAGTATTAGTTTATTGTACATAATGTATGAGAAATATGAGAGTATGAATGAAACAGATGAGTGACTGCAATAACGTGAATAATTCTTACGTAAATATTTATAGTCACCTGAAAATTAGAATTACTTCGCAGAGTGAACGTGTGAATAAAGAGTAGATCATATGATGAAGAGCTTAAGAAACCAGAGGAGCAGGGGTGTTATTATCATAGGCACGGCGGTGATGTCAGCTCGCAATTTTTTGTTTGCTTCGGGTGTGAAGCGCTGAGTTCAGTCCGTTTCAACACGTGGGAAGATTCAGTTGTGACTCCGCTTTGAGTTTCTTATAGTTTTTCTTTGCTGTGTTAAGACTCTGTGCAATCGCATTAAACGTGTCGAGCTACACGAGTGATATAGTACGATCGAAGTAAGTGCAAGGTGTCAGGCTGCACCTTCGAATGGTACCATTGAGATCGTGCCTTAGCTGCACACATTTGTGAGGTTCATAACCTCTATGCCTTGCTGCACACGTTGCCGTGTCAAACTGTGCCCTGCTGCACCATCATTACTGGTCGGGCCCTCTTCGCTGAGAGTATCTAGCTTGGCGTGATTAACTCGCTGGGACGCCCGGTTCACGCGCCATCATCGATTAGTATATCGTTTCCAGAGTCTTGTTACGGCAGTCTTCACGACTACTACGCCTTGATTAAACGACGTGAAACATATTATTATACGTTTTAACTATTATTTTATAACCTACCTTAACTATTAATCATTTTATCAAGTTTAAGAATTATATTATGTACTAAAAGTATTAGTGTATAGAACGCGATAATATGAGTGAAACATGTAAAAGATTGCAGTGGTGTAAATGATTCTTGGATAAATATTTACAATCGTCTGAATATTAGGATTATCTTACGAAGTGAACGTGAAATATATTATTTTACCTTTTTCACTATTATGTTATCGTGTATTTTAACTATTGATTATAATTTTATTAATTATTGTCATAAAAACCCATTAACTGCAATTCTATTATGTAATTGTAGCATTTTTGTACTATTATATTATTTTATTCTGTGTTCTAATGTTCACAGATAATAAATAAGTTGTTTATGTAACACTAAACAAGTGTATATACGTAATCGTTATACTGTGGTTTCACCATAAACAGCGTTTACGGCATAAATTGCTATTTTCTTTATAATATATACTTTCATTTTGTAGTCATTACTGTGTATGTAACGTCGAACTATTAAGAAGTAACATAAAAAAAGTATCAAGAAATATTGAAAAACATCGAAGTTGTGAGGTTTTTTCCACGATTCTTATGTGAACGGACCCACTGAGGGACGTGCCGCGAATCAGGGGGTTTACATGCGCGCGTGTTGAGCATCGTCACTCGTTGCCGATAGGACGAACGCGATTCAATGCGAAATTAGGGTAAACTGCACAGATTACTTTGGTTCTTCATTACCGGGCACGGAGCGTCGTTAGTGCTAGGCGCGATTAGGGTTTCCTCCAGGGCGTCATTGATCTCACGGTATTGTGTATTTTGTCGAAGTATCGCTTATTCCGGTGTCACTACGATCGACATGAATTTTGTAATGGGCCAGTCCGCGTGTGCCGAGATTGTTAGGACGTGTGTTTGTTTCTATTACCGACCACCTGTATTCTTCCGTTACCGTGCCGCTTGCACCGTCCAGTATTGTGTCGAATAAACGTCTGGGGAAAATACTCGACGTTTCGTATTTGCCTTGCCGTGAAGGCGTGATTCCTGTGTACGTCCGAACCTCGATCTTTCCTTTTCCGCCGAGCTAGTCGAGGTTTTCGCGTCTCTTTGTCGATTTTCATTATAGTTGGCACGAAAGTGCCTGGCGCCCATCTGGACACTCGACCTTTCTGTCGAGCTCACGGCAGCTCGACGCAGGAAAACCTCTCGTCAACCCCCTATCGAAAAAAATTAACCTGATAATGTAAAAAGAATAATCATAGCGACAGAGAATGTTACTTCAGAAAAAATTAACAGAGGTTTCAAGTACAAAGTAAAAAGGACACGAAGGTATTGTTTCTGGCGGATACTAGTGAAATGGAGAAAGACGACTGGGTGGTAGACTCAGGATCCACGTCACATCTAACAAATGATTAAATTCATCTTTTGAGTCAGAAGTCAGTGGAAACTGACATTGGTGTGGCGAATAGAAACGTCAGCATGAAAGCGTCTGCGTTTCTTGAAATACAGTCACACCAGTGTACTCTGAAAAATGTACTATATGTACAAGAACTTCGCAAGGAACTTCTTTTTCTTGCGTTCTTGCCGTAACGCTAAGGTAGTGCAGTGGACTGTATTATCGACGATTCTTCGCACTGAAGAAATCGTCAGTCCGCGAATGTACAGAGAGGAGGGAGCCTCCTTTTCTCTGTTTAACCTGCCTTCCAAGAAGGCTTGTCTCGTACGAATCTCGGCTTTCCACTGACATTCGCGAGCTTGAGACACACTATACCTAGCTGCTGTTAGCCTTGGTAGCTGATAATGGCCAGAGATTCTACCACTCACCGTTCACCACAACGTATGCATCTATTCGTCACACGTGGGCTGCTACTAAAAGGGTGACAGGTCGCAGGTAACGTAGAGGTGCCACACTTACGTTAACCCTCTCTGTTTTATTGCCAATTATCAAGACTCAACCAAGCAGTGGTCCATGGTTGCTCCTCAGACAAATAGCAAACTCAGGGTATCAGGGTAACCACCGATTTCAAGAGTATAGTTAATCGCCTGCAATAATACGTCACTGGACATTCGATTCTCTATCGCGCGTATCCCACGTGATAATCGAGTCGAGCAATTTTGCGAGTTGCAGTGAACAGACACAGCGCAGAAGGCGTCGCGAGTTCAGCCATAATGTTCAAACATTATGACAAACTGTTTCCAAACCTGCGGCCTTCATCCATTTTCAGTTGAAAAAGTCAACTTTTCAAAGATTTTTATTCGTTCGAAAGAAAATGAGCCAGTAATTGCACAAACTAATTTAAGTGAAAGTAAATCATTAAAAGTTATTGAGGAATACATTAATCCATTAATATTAGAAGCATTCAGATCATATAAAGATATAGATAAATGGATAGGTCGAATAGAAGATGCAAGTCTTTTTCATGTTTGGAAAAAGATACTAAATAATAACACAGAAAATGAGGCTGACACTGACTGTAAGCGTTGAGGCAAATGTAAATAATATAAGCATTTTTTAATGTCTGTTAATGTTATTAGTTTCGATATTAACCGCTTCGTTCTCACGGACGTGTATACACGCGCCGCGATATCGTTCACGCAGCCCCACAGACGCGTAAACACGCGCCGCGCTACCGTTCACGGAGTCTCACAGACGCGTAAACACGCGCCGCGTTATCATTCACGGAGTCTCACGGACGTGTACACACACGCCTACTGATTTGCTCCGTCTGGAGAGACTAAGTTTGTGGTTAGTACTAATTTGTAATTTCATTTAGTGTACGTTTGACTGTTCTGCAAAGATGACCACCATGCGACGATCTAGAAATCGAATTATTAGTGATAGTAGTAGTGAAAGTGAAAGTGCTGTGGAAAGTGATATGACTGACGAGGATGTTCCTTTGTGCGAAAGATGGAAAAATATTTTACGCCAAAGAAAATGGAATATTCCTACTGCCACGCAAAATTTTACGCCACAAGTTTGGAGGTACAGCGATTTACATCACGGTGTGTTACCCCAATCTGGTATATCAGAAGATAGTTCTTTTCTTCAAATCTTCAAATTTTTTTTTTGTGAAGAACTCATAGAGTTAATTGTGAAGGAGACTAATAAATACAGCCGAAAGCAAGGTTTCTCCAGATCTCAGTTTCATGTATCTAGTAATGATTTGCACTGTTTTTTTGCAATTATTATTCATATGAGTATTGTTCGCTTGCCGAAGATGTCCATGTATTGGAATACAAAGGCAATGTATAATTTTGTGTTTATTAGACAAATCATGTCAAAAAAAAAGTTTTTCAATATTTTGCGATTCCTTCATTTCACTAGTGTTGATGCAAATAATAATGAAATTAGAAAGACCGAAAAAATCCAATCCGTCATGGATATTCTTATTTGTCGTTTTCAAATGGCATATCGACCAAGACAGAACATTGTAGTCGACGAAAGTCTGTTATTATGGAAAGGCAGACTTTCTTTCAAGCAATACATTAGCAGCAAACGTGCAAGATTCGGCGTGAAATCATTTATTTTAGCCGAATCAGAGACAGGATATATTTATAATTTGAAATTATATGATGGACGCATATCAAATGAAGGACAGTCCAGATTAGGAAAGTCGGGTTCAATTGTAATGAATTTGTCAAGAAATTTATTAAATGAAGGACGAACCATATACTTAGACAACTGGTATACTTCCCCCGCATTATATGAGGAGTTACATAAATATAAAACACATGCGTGTGGTACCGTTCGAATGAATAGAAGAGGTTTGCCATGCGACGAAAAAATAAAAAAAATAAAAAGTTTGAATAAAGGTGAGCTGACAGTGCGCTATAACAAATTCATGACATTTAGTGCGTGGAAAGATAAAAGAGTGGTAGCGCTTCTCAGCACCGTACATACCCCAGAGTTGGTAGCCACAGATAAAGTTGATAAAAAAACGGGGCAACCCATTAAAAAACCAAACGTAGTGTTAGCTTATAATATGCACATGGGTGCTGTTGATCACACAGATCAAATTTTACATGGCATTGGATCATTTAGGAAAACAATCAAATGGTACAAAAAGTATTTCTTTTATTTATTAGATATTGCTATATGCAATGCACATGCAATTTGGAACTGCCTCCATGTAAACCGAAAAAGTTTGTGCGAAGTGAAAGAAGATTTAATATTGCAGTTACTAAATAACTACAACGATCCAACAGAGAATTTTCATCGGAAAGGAAGGAGGAATCATCTTCATCCATTGCGACTGCAATCTAGATGTTTCTTAAAAAAATTACAGCCAACAAATAAGAAATCTATGCCGATGAGACGGTGTGTATGGTGCAAGCAACAATCGATTCGCAAAGAAACCAGATATCATTGTATCAATTGTGATGTTGCATTATGTGCAGTTCCTTGTTTTGAATTATATCATACAGAGCAATAATAAATTTGAAATATTTTGAAATCAATGTTTATTACTTCTATATACCGTTTCCAAAATTAACACTTTTCCAAATTAAACTCTTTATCTAATACTAGCGTGTTTACGCGTCTGTGGGACTGCGTGAACGATAGCGGGGCGCGTGTTTACGCGTCTGTGGGACTGCGTGAACGATATCGCGGTGCGTGTATACACGTCCATGAGAATGAACCGGTTAATGTTTATAGTTGTTTACAGTACAGTGATAGATCTATTGATTTAATGGTAGAGCATATAAACAATGAAACTGACAGTTACCAGAGTGAACAAGACCTAGGAATCGTAGATACAACACATATACAACTGTTACGAGTCCAGACGAGTTACGTAAAGTAACTATGAAAGGGCGCGATTCAAAGCTCCTTCCGCTGACCTTTGAAACTAATATCATTGAACTTTTCTCGGAAACTCTGCGATGCAGCCGAGTCCCCACCATTTTTCCCATAGATTTTGGAGTATAAAACGGCCAAGAAATTCGGTCTAGCAGGCTCATTTCCAATCCATTTCTAGTTTAATACGCGACTTAGACTGGAAGCAAGATCGAGTGTTAGTTCTCCTTCGAGTAGAATCATAGAGTACAGTACGTAAAGTAAATTCACTGTAACGTAGTCTTAACGACGCGTCCCCCGCAGTCCAAACCAGTCACATTTTACAAGGAAGGAATTTATAAACTGCCAGGAAGATGGGAGAAGGTTATAGATAACGGTGGCGAATACGTAATAAATTAATGTAATTTTTTTATTTAATGAGAGCAAAATAAATATCTGATAAAGAAACGGAAGTTATTTATTACTCGACCTTATAATTCGCTATCTAAGGCAGACGGTCGATTATGGAATAATGTATCGAAAGACTGGAAAACCTTTCTATGCATATACAGACGCAGATTGGGCCGACGATCAGAATGATCGTAAGTCATGCTCGGGAGGTGTGCACATTTTAGCAAGAGCCCCAATAAGCTGGTTTTCGAAGAAGCAAACAACAGTAGCTCCTTCGACAATGGAGGCCGAATATGTAGCCCTTTCCGAGACAACAAAAGAAACTATACATTTACGTAGATTGATTAAAGAAATGTACGGCGTTCAGTATGTGCAAGGACCGACGGATATTCTATGCGATAATCAAAGCGCTATAATGAGATTAAATTTCATTTTTCTAGAGATGCTCAAAGTAAAGGTTTAATTTCGGTTAAATATGTTTCGACAGATGAAAATATGGCAGACATGTTAACAAAGCCTTTGGTGAAGGATCGATATATAAGTTGTCTATGTTCGTTAAATATGTTATCCACTTAGTTTGTAATAATTAGATTGTAATAATATATCTCGATAAAGGGAGTATGAGGATATCGTGATATATTATGGGGAAACCTCCTCTTTACCGACCGTGTCGCTCGCGATAATTTGTTTCTTTCCTTTTGTAACCTCTCGAGGACTAGTGCCAGTCGTGACGCCACGTTATACCTGCGCCTGCCA
This sequence comes from Calliopsis andreniformis, assembly GCF_051401765.1. Taxonomy (NCBI): domain Eukaryota; kingdom Metazoa; phylum Arthropoda; class Insecta; order Hymenoptera; family Andrenidae; genus Calliopsis; species Calliopsis andreniformis. Next base: position 41,245,855 of record NW_027480422.1, read on the forward strand.
ACACAGTTAAACACAATGTACGCAATATACATATTATGGACTTACAATTAAATATAAAACTTTCAATTTAATATTAAATTTTAGAAGATCTTTCACCCATGGGGAATAACAAAACGACAAGACCATTTAGTTCTGATAGTGAAGAAGAATTAGTAACCAATAATATCAAAGAAAATCAAAAAAGAAAGAGAATTATAGTACATGATTCGTCTTCTGGGGAAGATACAGATAACAATGGAAAAAAAATCGATGAAAAATATATCCAAAAAGTGCGAAAGATTAAACGGAACTCAGGAAAAAGATACTGTATTCAAACCGGAAATACTGTACCTTCAAAAGTTTTCCAAAACAAAGTTTGCCGTTGTCGATAAGCTTGCATAAAAATTTACGAAGAAGAAGAAAGAAAGAATATATTTGAGAAGTTTTGGAATTTGGGAGATTTTAATAAACAAAATATATTGCTTTACGAAGCTATCGAGCGCAAAACTGTGAAACGAAGACGTCAAAATAACGAAAAAGGTTCGCTAAGAAATTGGAGTTTTAGATATTTGTTAAATTCTAAAACCGGAAAAATTACCGTTTGTAAAAAGTTCTTTTTAGATACCTTTAAAATAAGTGAAGGACGCTTAAAACGTGTATTAAATTCTCCAAATGTAGGAAACGTTTTGCGTGGGCGTATGGTTGGATCGTCTAAAAAAATTTCTGAGGTAGAGAAAAAGCACGTACGCATTATACTAGATCTCATAATGCCAATAGAAAATACCTACACCCCGATCTAACTCTTAGGAAAATGTTTAATTTATACGAGCTTCATTGCGAGGAAAATAAAATAAAAGCCGTTAATGAGTGAACTTACAGAAAAATATTTAAAAAAGATTTTGATTTACATTTCTACCAACCGCGCAAAGACACATAAAAATGCGACTTATTAAATATCAAAATTAAATGATCGAATGACGATGAAGAAAAGAAAAAACTTATAGAGGAACACGATGTGCATTTAAGTCTAGCAGAATCATCTAGGAAGTCAATAAAACAAGATCAAGAAGTATCACGCAATTCAGGTTATTATTTTGCTTTTTCGTTCGACTTGCAAAAAGCATTACCCTATCTAAAATTAACTACTTCAGTAGCATATTATAAACGCAATATGTATGTTTTAAATTTGGGTATCCACAATTTTCATAATAATAATGTTTACATGTACGTTTGGGATGAAACTATTGCATCAAGAGGTGCTCAAGAAAGAGGTGCTCCTAAAACATGTCCAAAATTTAACAAGTGAAAGACAAATTATAGCGTACAGTGACATGTGTACTGGGCAAAATAGAAACATTGAACTAGCTTTGATGTGGTTAAAAACTATCCAAACTATTGAAAATAATGTGGAAATCATAGACCACAAATTTTTAATACCAGGACATTCGTTTTTACCAAGTGATAGAGATTTTGGAGCGGTAGAAATGGCATTAAAAAAAATAATTTACTGTTTGTCGAGCTTACAAGGTACTCCAACACATGCGCCTAAATCACCTTAAATCTGAAGACCTTGGTAAAGCAACATGCAGACAGATTCCTACTTCCTGGAGAAGAGCTACAAGCCACAAACAAGGTTTACCATAGGATAATTACCGAAAATGAAGTTCCTATACACGTTAAGCAATACCGCTATCCTCAAGTACACAAGGAGGAAATAAAAAAACAAGTAACCGACCTTCTTGATAAAGGAATTATTAGACCCTCTTCCTCCCCATATAACTCCGCCGTCTGGATCGTCCCAAAAAAGGAAAATTCCCAAGGGAAAAAGAAATGGAGGATGGTTATCGATTTCAGGAAGCTCAACGAAATAACTATGGGAGATGGTTATCCACTTCCAAATATCGCAGATATATTGGATCAATCAGGAAGCGCCAAATACTTCTCTGTATTTGACTTGGCTTCTGGATTCCACCAAATCCCCATGCACCCTGAAGACCGGCACAAAACCGCATTCTCAACAACCAACGGGCATTATAAATATGTCCGGATGCCCTTTGGTCTCAAAAATTCTCCTGCAACCTTTCAGAGGCTAATGGACGAAGTTCTAATAGGCCTACAAGGCCTACGGGGTAGAACTTCTAGTATAAGTTAACGACATAGTCTTCTATGCCAGTTCACTTAATGAACATGCAATTAAATTCAAAAAATTAATGAAACGCTTAGAGGAGGCAAACCTCTCACTACAACCAGAAAAATGCGAGTTCTTGAAGAAGGAAGTCGTATACCTAGGGCATATCATCAACGAAATTGATGTTAAACCTGATCCAAAAAAGCTGGAAGCAATAAAAAATTTTCCAATTACAAAATACACAAAAATGTGAAACAATTTTTGGGACTGTGCGGATATCGGCGATGTATTAAGGATTTTTCTAAAGTTGCAAGACCTTTAACAAATTTAACACAAAAGCACTATACTTTCGAATGGATAGGAAACCAACAGAAAACGTTCAAATTTCTACGGGATGCACATTGTGAAGAGCCCATCTTACAATACCCCGATTTTAACAGAACATTCAACATCACAACTGACGCATCCGGGTTTGCGGTAGGTGCTGTTCTCACCCAAGGAGAAATCGGCAAGGACCTTCTCATAGCATATGCATCAAGAGTCCTGAACGATGCCGAAACAAGATAGTCCCCAACAGAGCGAGAATTACTTGCAGTAGTATATGCCGTACATCACTTTAGGCCTTATGTATATATTAATGTATAATTAATGTCAAAGAAATAAATTAGTTAGAGTACAAAACAGGGAACCAATGATAATAACAGATACACCTATGGATGCATTTGACAAAATTTCCATGGATATCTTAGGACCACTCCCCTACACTGAAAGGAATCATAGTCACATACTGACAATCCAAGATAACCTCACAAAATACTCCCTTGCAGTCCCATTAGTGGCGACTACATCTGAAGATGTTGCCAAAGCGTTTACTGAACACTTCATATGCAGATTCGGTAGTCCAAAGGCAATATTAACGGATCAAGGCACTAATTTTACAGGATCCCTTATGAGGAAATTCGCACAAGCGTTTCACATCAAACAATATGGAACTTCCGCTTTCCACCCTCAATCAAATGGATCCATCGAAAGAAGTCATCACGTTCTCATCGAGTATTTGAAACATTATGTATCCAAAGAGAAACAATGGGATCTATGGTTACCTCAAGCAATGTTCTCCTATAACACAAGCACACACGAAGGGACAAGATTCACGCCGCACGAACTTGTTTTCGGTAGAAAAGCGCGCTTACCCTCAAACATTCCTTCAAATGACAGTCTAGGCACTTATACAGACTATGTAGACAATTTAATCTCCAAACTACATTCACTCCGAGAACTAGCACGAGCTAATTTCGAATAATCAAAGCACAGACAGAAGTATTATTACGATAAGAAAATTCAGCCTAAAAATTATAAGATTGGAAATTATGTAATGCTCCTTAATCCACAACGCGACAAACTAAGTAGCGAATACAGAGGGCCTTACCGGATTATTGAAATCCTAGAGAATAATAATGTAAAAATCTCTATAGGACCAAGAAAACTTAAGGTTGTCCATATGGACAGAATTAAAAAAGCCCATCTATCATAAAATACATACATTAAGATAGAACCAGCGGCCATTACCGACGCCAAGAAACAACAGGCAATTAGAACGAGAAAAACAAAAGAACGGCAAGATTGTAAATAAAAAGAATAGGAAATTTTTTAAAAGAAGATATAGAATAGAATACATTATTTTCTAGAAGATGGAACAATATAGATGTCTGAGAAAAACGGCACCGGTAGGAGTATGTCTGATTAAAGACTTCTCAAAAATGGCATGTGACAAATGCGCAATGCAAGAAACGGGAGAAGTAGCCGACTGTCCCGACGCGCATTTGTTGGTGACTAAGGCGGCGAGGAGAAGCATTGCTATATGCCACTTTTGCCGCCGTATTCTGTTCGGGCACTACCCGGCGGCGAAGTGCGCGGAGTGCAGGCGGGCGTCCCAGCAGTTTTCAAAGCAGGACTGGTTCATCCTAGGACAGGACAGGCCTGTCCCGATTAAAAAATAATTTAATTAACATATAATAATAATAATAATAATAATAATAATATATAAATAAAAAAAAACAATAAACAAAACAAAAAGAAGCAAAATTATTCATTTTCCCTATCATAACCTTCCTACGAATTCGAAGTAGCGTGACCGAAGAGCGCTCTGAAGCAAATGCGCAGAAGGAAAAGTTACCTGCTATAAGAGAATCTGCGCAAAGCTGCAAGCACATCAATAAGGAAACAAGGCAAACAATGAGGACCAATCAGGAACCCCGAAAAATTTTCAGCAGCTTCAAAAAAGGGTATAAAAGGGGCGAAAAATCACAATCGCCACAGAAGTGACCACCATGCCAAAACGAGCAGGCAGGCGGAGGATTTACAGGGCCAAACTGGAGAGAATCATAAATGATTTAATCCAGATACCTGCTCCTATTTTTCCTATCCCAGAATCCGTCCTAGGATCGGTAACCAACAACAAAAATTTCTTTATTCCTTTATTCTTAACACATTAACGACCGGTAGCCTATTAATAGGCTTTTCGTCGCCAACGCTTACCGACCGGTAGCCGATTAATAGGCTTTTCGTCGCCAACGCTTACCGACCGGTAGCCGATTAATAGGCTTTTCGTCGCCAACGCTTACCGACCGGTAGCCGATTAATAGGCTCTTTCTCGCCGACGCTTATCGACCGATTATTTTGTGTTAATCCTTAAATTAATCGTTAAGTTATGTTATGTTGCTCAGTGGCGTTAGTTGCGTTGCTTTGCTTTGTAACTTGCTACAGAGTTATATCGTTTGGAAAAATTTACCGTTCGCAATGACTGAAAAAAGTGACACCGGAGAGTTTTATTTAGATGATTTGTCAGACTGTCCTGACAGTTATTCAGAAAGTGATAGTGGTGACGACAGTGATAGTAGCGATATCATAATTCGGAGACGAAGGTGTGTATTGCCACTAACATACACTGATTCAGAGGAAGATGAAATAAATATTATCGAAAACGATGTGAATAACAATGAAAATGACGATGAGGTATGGTCGACGAACGACGAGGCAGTAATTCTGGAACCGTTCGAAGGCAGCCCTGGGATAAAAATTATGCCAAGTTCTCCAGAGAATATAATGGACAGTGTCAATTTATTTATTGGAAACGACTTTTTCGAACACTTGGTGATAGAATCCAACCGATATCATTATCAGGTCATGGAAAGATATAAAACTTCATCAAAAACAAAAAAATGGACTGATATCACGGTACCGGAACTGAAGAAGTTTTTAGGACTAATAGTTCTAATGGGACAAATAAAAAAAGACGTTGTATACGATTACTGGTCAACTGATCGAACTATTGAAACTCCATTCTTCTCACAAACAATGAGCCGAAACAGATTTGTGCAAATTATGCAGAGCTGGCATTTTTCGGACAATAACAACATACCGCACAATTCACATAGGCTTGCTAAAATCCAACCTGTGATTGACTATTTACGGCGAAAATTTACTGACGTGTATAAACCATGTCAGCAACTATCTTTGGATGAATGTATAATCCCGTGGCGGGGCAGACTCTCGATTAGGACGTATAATCCCGCAAAAATTACTAAATATGGAATACTTGTGAGAGTGGTGTGTGAAGCTGTCACAGGTTATATATGTAATTTTCACGTTTATGCCGCTGACGGAAATAAATTGGAAGACACGGTCCTAACGGTTATTAAACCATATAAAAACGTGTGGCACGAGGTTTATCAAGACAATTATTACAATAGGGTAAAAATGGCTAGAATTCTCCTAAAAAATAAAATACGAGTGTGTGGAACCATTCGTAAAAATAGAGGTCTTCCTAAATCATTACGAACATTACGGCTTTCAAGAGGACAATACGAATTTCGCAGGAATGGCCAAATCTTGTTAGAAGTGTGGAATAATGGCAAAAGAAATGTCAACATGATCTCTACCATACATTCTGCACAATTGATGGAATCCACAAGCAGAAGCAAAAGATCAGCAGCCCTGATACAAAAGCCTAATTCGATCATAAATTATAATAAATATATGAAGGGCGTAGATCGCGCGGACCAATATCTCTCATATTATTCCATTTTCCGAAAAACAAAAAAATGGACAAAACGCGTTGTAATGTTTTTCATCAATTGTGCACTATTCAATTCATTCAAAGCATACACAGTGCTAAATGAAAAAAATATTACCTATAAGAATTTCTTGCACAAAGTGGCAATTGCGTGGACGGAAGATAATGAAACGGAAGATAATTGTACGGAACACGATAACAACCTGCCCAGTCCTGTACTTACAAGGAGAGCACCCATATTAGACCATCCCGGCAGACTATCGAATTTGAGGAAACACAAACTTATAAATATAGTGACAAGTGGTCGAAGTGTAAAACCACAAAGACAATGTAGAGTTTGTGCAGCTCATAAAAAAAGAAGTAGAACATGTTTTGTTTGTAAATTTTGCGAAGTTCCATTACATAAAGGCGACTGTTATGAACGATATCATACTTTAAAAAAATATTAACTATTTCCTATGTGTAGTAACCACTGTAATACATAAAATAAGTATAATTTAGCGTTACAGTATAACATTATTAGAATAAAAGATTTTATTAAATATACTTTTCCTATAATAACAGAAAGCAGACAATTTCATTTAAACACATAACACGCACAGACACCCCCGCGTGACACTCTAAACCAGAACAGAGCCGGCGCGAGAGCGAATCCGTGGCTGAGCGGCCGGTCGGACGTGCGTATACTGTTGAAACGCTAGCGGTCGGTAAAGTGTTAAATTACTAATAGGCTAATCTAACAAAGCAGCACCAGGGTATACGATCAAAGCCGACCGTTCGAAGTAATGTGCCAGTAGTACCAGGGACACGAATTACAGTGGCAAGGGCTGTTCCAGGCCATCATCTAGAGGGCGCTCCAGCCGCTTCAAAAATTACAACTGCCCTTACAGAGGTCGTTCCAGGCGATCAAGGCCCTCTAAAAGAGGACACCCCACCCAACCGACATCCGGAAAAAACCTGGTCCCTCCCAGTCACCCCCACCCAACCAATAACCCCGGACCCTGGACCCCTCCCAGAAGCCGAGATCCCATACCACCTCATACCGGTAACTATCCCGGAACCTGTGCTGCCAGACTGAGGACGCAAATCTTGAGAATTACTCCCTCCACTACGCATACTAACGCACGGGCCGCGTATCCGTGAGCTCGGCACTTTGGACAGCTTCGAACAGCTTCGGACAACTTCGGGCAGCTTCAAGAGGTCGAGAGAGAAGGTGGATCGTGATGCGCACTGTGTCATTCTATGAAATGTTTAAATCCCAATTGCTAGCAAGCGGCAAGCGGCACGCACCCTGCGCGAGCTTTCCGATTGCCTGGATATTTTCAGTTTCCAACTTAGAAAAGTATTTTAATGAAAAAAAAATTTCGAAAATTTTTTTCTGCAGAAAAACTCATTTTAAGACCCCCTGATTACGTTTTAACTAATAAAAAAAGAGCTTTTTTAAAAAACCGCATATGTTTATTAACCCAATTGCATTGAAACGACTGAATGAATTTCAATGAAACTTTATATCTAAATTTTATATTCATATCTCAAGATCTTATTAGATTTAGAGGAAAATCGAATTAACCCTCTTATCGAATTAACCCTTTCTGATTCAGAATTAATTGCACTTCAGAATTCAAGATTATCATAAAGTAAATACTCTGATACTGAAAATTCGTCAAATGTATTAGAATAAGAGTCCATTCTTGACCAGTAACGTGCACGTTGTCACAATCTTCAGTATAAAATATTTATATTGGTAATTATTTAGAATAAGGACCTCCTCACCGATTTCTTTGAAACTTTTTTATATCATGTATCTTGATACGTGGATTAATTTTTCTAAATAAAGTAATTGTCACTCTCTTCTTATTTTCGAAATAAAAATTTTTATATGCTTGAAAATTATGATGGCAGGCCGAGGGTAGGTAGCAAAAAGGGGATTTGAGTTAGATTATAGCTAGGGCCAGTAAAAGAGATGTTTCGAGTTGGTTAGAGCTAGGGCCAGAAAAAGAGATGTTTCGAGTTGGTTAGAGCTAGGGCCAGAAAAAGAGATGTTTCGAGTTGGTTAAAGCTAGGGTCAGGAAAAGAGATGTTTCGAGTTGGTTAGAGCTCTAACCCAACTCAAACCCCCTTTTTGCTACCTACCCTCGGCCTGCTACCATAATTTTCAAAATTTTTCAAAATGTTTATCTCGAAAACGAAAAGAGAGCGATAATTATTTCATTTAGAAAAATTAATCCACGTATCAAGATACATGATATAAAAAGATTTCAAAAAACTCGGTAAGGAGGTCCTTATTCTAAATAATTACCTTTATATTAACCAAAGGAACATTAAGTCACACGAAAAAAAGCTTGATATATAAAAACGTTTACATGAGTACAATGATACTATAAAAAAATGACAAAGGAAAGTAGTAAATATATGCATTTCGAATGTCATGACCCACAGGTCGTTACACTGATCTATTCGGAAAATACGATGCTGCGCGCATCGCGATCGCGTTTCTTTTGTTTCACGTGGTAAAGCACCCAGTGGGGTGATCGCGCTACGTGACAGTTAACGGTTAGATCAGATCGATGGCTAATCGTTGCGTGTTTTCTAATTCGTGACATTTGTTGTGTGTTGTATCAGGTAAGTAAAACTTTTTACACATTTAATTTTGTAGTTTCCCTTTAAATCCCCCTTTCCGCGAATTAAAGCTTATTTTTCTTGCTTGTGTATATAGCTTATATATTTTTACTATTTCATTCTTTTTGCGGTGAGATGGATACGTTCGAGAAACCTAGTGGAAGCAATTCACGTGTTTTCCGTGGTTTGTCGACCGTTAAAAGGCATACGGAATCTGCGAGACATAAATACTTTTTGTCGAAAAAAAGTTCGCGAGTATGTATGGATGTTAAGGACTCGAGAAAAAAGACTTTTATGCCTCAATGGCTTGATATCGAAGATTTCAAGCCTTGGTTGCATAAAGTCCTCGAGGATCCTTTTTCGTGTTTTTGTTCGGTTTGCAATAAATCATTTGCTTGCGGTATATCGCAAATTAGACGTCATGCCGATTCTAAATGCCACATCAAAAACTGTAAAAAGAATGGAATATATGTGAGGTCAAGTAACGATATCAGTACGCAATCTGAGGAATCACCTTTGTCATTTCTTGATCGAAAGAAATCTGCGGAGATTCGTTTCGCGGCCCTGATCGCCGACAGAAATATTTCGCATCAATCGGCAGAAGCGATTCTTCAGTTTTTCCAAGACGTCGGGAAAGATCCCGATGTTTTGGAAAAAATGACGTTCGGTCGAACAAAGTGTAGTAGTATTATATCAAACGTTCTGTGTCCTCGAGAAACAGAACGTCTTAGTAGTATTTTACAGAACAACAAGTTCTCAGTATTTATAGATGAAACTTCGGACATTAGCAATGAAAAGTGGATGACGTTTCTTGTTCGGTATGTCGATCCCCAGACTATGGATATTCGAACGGAATTAGTCGAATTGATGAATCTCGACGCGAAGGATTGTAGCGCGGAAAAATTATTTAGTACATTCAAGCATGCTATGTGGAAAAGACAAATTCCGTTCGAAAACATTGTCGACCTATCTTGTGACAACGCACCTGTCATGATAGGACGACACTCGTCATTTAAGACTAAGCTTGCAGAAATTCGCGGTAATTCGTTTTTTACCATGCCGTGTGTGTGTCATTCCTCGGCATTGGTAGTGCGTGCAGCATGTACTACCATTCCCGAGGTCTGCGAAGAACTTCTTCGCAAAGTCGCGACGTTTATTTATAGTAGTCCCAAACGTTCGGCCATTTTTCGCGATTTTCAACAATGTTTTCAAAATTCCGACCGCAAAATTTTAAAGTTGTGTACTACGCGATGGCTGTCACATCATTCATCCGTAGTTACACTTCTAGAAAATTGGGACAGTGTATTACATTTTCTGCAAGAGTTAGTCTTAAATGAAAAATCAAAGTCTGGAGAATATCTGTTGATCTCAATGCGAAATCCAGAAGCGAAAGCATATCTGCTTTTTTTAAAATATGTTCTCGAGTTTTTTAATAATTTTAATTTATTCTTTCAAGCTCGAGAAACAAGAATCCATTTGCTTCAAAAGACTGCGGAAACTCTTTTGTATAATATAGCAAGTAATTTTTTAAAACCCGCACTTTTGAAGCACATGGGTTTAGCAAAATTAATAGATTTTTCGCGAGACGATAATCAGATCGCACTTCATCACGTTAATGTAGGTCCGGATTGTGATAACTTCCTCCGCGGGTTGATCGAGGAAGGCAAACCCGACATCGTCGAAACCGTTCGTACAGTTTGTTTAAAATTTTACGTCGTGGCTGCTAATGAAATTCGTGATCGATTACCAATCGATGACGAATTTCTTAGCAAACTTTATGTTTTTAGTCCTCATTCAGCTTTAGATTTTACTAGCAGAGACACTTCCTTCAGAAGTGTTCTCTTTATTGCACAAAAGTTCGGCGGTTTCGACGAAGACGGTTTGCAAAAAGAATGGTTAGAATTGCATCTGGACTTCGCAAATGAGGATCAACAAAAATATGTAAATATGGATTTCGACAATTTTTGGAAAACGATTTTGTTAACCCCAAATGATCAGGGCTTTAGTAAATATCCATGTTTATGTAGATTAGTAAATTCAATTAGATCGCTCCCCAATTCGAATGCCGATGCCGAAAGATCGTTTTCCATGTTGCCGGACATAAAGACTAAGAAACGTAATAAACTTAGTTCGACTTCCGTCAATGCCCTTTGCGTAGTCAAATCGGCATTAAGGGCAAAGGGAGACAAACCTCAGTCCATGGAGATAGATAACAAACATCTATCTCTCATGTCCTCTGAGACATTGTATTCTTGTTCTGTTAAGAAACAGAACTGTCAATTACGATTAGCGATGTCCAAAATAGTATCACTTTTATTTTTATATTTATTTTCATTTAGATTCCTCTAATTTAATTTATTTTTTGGACATCGCTAACATGTAAATAGCTTTCTGACTTGCTTCACATAATTTCTATTCTTTCCCTGCTTTAGGTATGCTTGCCTGCTGTAAATATAATACGCTTGCTCGCTGTAAATATGCTTGCTTGTTGTAAATAGTATTTATAGACAGAACTTCCAGATAATTGTACATATAAATTTATATATATTAGTTATATAATAAATGTACATGTAACAATCATCTCGAAATTCCGTCATATGTAACTCTTCTGCTTGTGCTTTCTATTCTTTGGAAATGTAAAAAATTGTTTAACTTTTCCGTTTCATTTTATCTTTTATTTTGATGTACATTATATTACATGTTTTCGATCACGTAAACAATTTTTTACATTTCCCTCCCGATGAAAGAAACCACCACCTTCACGCGGTTTTCATCGAGCGGTAGTGTGTACGTTATTTTATAATAGCTGCGAGATCAACTCAGACATAAAATTGAAAAAATGTATTAAAAAACGTCATTGAAAAATATTTTATATTAAAAGCTGTGATAGCGTACACGTTGCTGGCTAAGAGTGGACTCCTATTCTAATATATACATTTGACGAATTTTCAGTATCAGAGTATTTATTGTGTGATAATCTTGAATTCTGAAGTGCAATTAATTCTGAATCAGAAAGGGTTAATTCGATAAGAGGGTTAATTCGATAATCCATGCATCGACTTTGCTCTAAATCTAATAAGATCTTGAGATATGAATATAAAATTTAGATATAAAGTTTCATTGAAATTCATTCAGTCGTTTCAATGCAATTGGGCTAATAAACATATGCGGTTTTTTAAAAAAAGCTCTTTTTTTATTAGTTAAAACGTAATCAGGGGGTCTTAAAATGAGTTTTTCTGCAGAAAAAAATTTTCGAAATTTTTTTTCATTACAATACTTTTCTAAGTTGGACACTGAAAATATCCAGGCAATCGAAAACCTCGCGCAAGGTGCGTTCCGCTTGCCGCTTGCTAGCGATTGGGATTTAAACATTTCAAAGAATGAGAGAGTGCGCATCACGATCCACCTTCTCCCTCGACCTCCCGAAGCTGCCCGAAACTGTCCGAAGCGCCGAGCTCACGGATACGCGCCCCGTGCGTTAGTATATGTAGTGGAGGGGGTAATTCTCAAGATTTGCGTCCTCAGTCTGGCAGCAGTGATGCCAGAATCGTGGGCCCTGGGCGCTCGACGGTTCCCTCACTATGACCTACCGGCGTCCCCCACTATGCTTCCATCGACGCGCACACAAGCTACGCGTCCCCTGTACGTGTGCGGTCCGCGTTATTCGTTGCTTTCAGGCAATGTTCCATGTTTCACGTTGCCAGAGGCGAAAGCTCGAGCTGAGGCACAGAGGAAGGCAAAATGAATCGCCGATCGCCGTCGCCGTCGCCGTCGTCGGTCGCTAACGTGAACGGCGACTCGCGGCTAGGCGACACTCTTCAAATCCCAATACTGCAGATTTTAATTAACCCATAATTTTACGTTATGACTTCACGATAAAGTAAAGTACTACACATTATACATAGTCTGACACTTTCATTGCTAAGGGGTTACTACGTTCTTGGTGTCAAAAAATTGATGATTTTTTGGAATTTTTTAAGGAAGGAGTGAAATAAATCGAAAATGTTATTATTGTGTCTTATTTTTGGAACCTTTATTTAAATAAAAAAAGTTTTTTCGCAGACATTTTCCCTATTTTACCTCTATTTTCTGTGGCTGCAGTAATCTCTGTACCAAAAACGACGACTCCTAATCAATAAAATATTTGCCTACTTAAAAGGCACACAGTAATAAAATATGGACGACAATGTTATAAAATGGTATTTTAACAATAGTCCATTGAGCCAAGATTTGGAATCTTGCAGAAATTATGAAAATTATGCTATTTTGTAGGAAAGAATCAATTTTTTGTTTGGAATTTCAACTTTGAAATAGGAAGAAAAATATCGATAATGATAAATTGTAAAAACGCATTTAAAGCGCGCGGTGTCAACAGCGTTACGTTTCCACGCAACTGCCTAAAACAAAAGAACGTTGATTTGAGCGGGAATAGATGCTACGCGCGTCAGTATTGACATTGGTCATTTAAAGCCCGCGTCCGCGACACGTGCATCCCGACGTAAACAGCGTGTGTAGTTTTTATATATAATAGAATAGTGCGAGTGCGTGTAAGTGGTTCCGGAGGACTAAACATTCAACTAAAGAGGAATTGCAACTGCTTTAACGATGGATTCTGGACCAGCTACAAGGTACAAAAAAAGATTCCAGCAACATTGGTTTGATGCTGACGACTCGTTAAAATTTTGGTTGCAAACTATTTCCACGGACGAGTCAAAATGCTTCTGCAAAGCCTGCAACAAAGTCTTCGAATGCGGACTTTCAGAAATACGCAGGCACTCGTTTACACAGGTGCATATTAAAAATATGCAGCAAATGTGTAGTAATAATACTGGAGGTATCGGTTCTACCACAACCGGAGAAGAACCGTTACCAACAGAAAACCAAACCGAGGAGTTCGTCGCGTCCTCTTCTTCATCGACACTCGATGAAAAAATAAAAATAGCGGAGATAAAATATGCCGCTTTTTTCGCTGAACATAATGTTCCCCTTTCGGTCGCGTCTGATTTTCTTCATCTCATGCAAGACATAGGCAAGGAGCCTAAAGTGTTACAAGGCATGAAAATCAGTCGCAGTAAATGTAGCAAAGTTATTGCCAATGTTTTAGACGTTTGCGAAATGGAACGCATTACTGACAATGTACGCCATACTAAATTTTCAGTTTACGAGGATGAAACCTCGGATTCGACAAACGATAAATGGCTCACCCTAGCAGTTAAGTATGTTGAACCACGTCGTTTGTCAATTAGAACCGAATTGTTACAATTAATTCATCTGGATGCCAGCGATTGTTCAGCAGAAAAGATTTTCAAATCTTTCGAAAATCAGTTGCTGAAAATGCAAATTCCTTTGCAAAATACGGCAGCCCTTAGTTGTGACAATGCTTCGGTAATGACGGGTAGATATTCTTCATTCAAGTCCAAGTTACTTGAAAAACATCCAAATGCCGTAACATTGCCATGTGTATGCCATTCTGTAGCATTGGCAGCAAGTACTGCTTATGCTACAATTCCCGACGAATGTGACAAATTGCTCCGAGGCGTCGCTTCTTATATAAACAGCAGCCCTAAACGAGCTGCTATTTTCCGTCAATTCCAGGAGAGCTTCGAGAAGTCTCCTGTAAAAGTTCTCAAATTCTCTGATACACGTTGGCTCGCAAGGCACCAATGTGTTCAGAGATTTTTATTTATCTGGGACGATTTAGTCCGATTTTTCTCGGAGCAAAAATTTTCTGAAAAGTCGAAAGCTGCTACAGAATTTCTGTCTTCTCTTAGCAGATATGACATTAAAGGGTATTTCTATTTTATGGAATTTACCCTCAATATTCTAAATTCTTTTAATGCCTCGTTCCAAAAAAGCGAAACAATGGTTCAGGAGTTACAGCCCTCTTCAGTCAGGCTACTCCTATTTTTTTTAAATAAATTTTTAAAGCCGGCTCTTCTAAGGCACATTGATTTAATTAGACAGATCGATTTTTCTTTACCTTGCAACCAAGGTGAACCTTGGTCCCGAGTGCACAGATTTTTTGGAAGAGGCAACTCAAAATGGAATGTCGGAAGTTGAGGTACGCTCCTTCCGCGAAAATTGCTTACGGTTTTACGTTACCGTAAGTAATGAAATTCGGAATCGTCTTCCTCATGACGATATTTTTCTTAAACAGTTGACTGTTTTTAAACCAGTCAATGCTTTGTTCAGCAGCGACAGAGTTTCCACTTTTGCTGATGTTGCTGCTGTTGCTCGACAATTCGGAGTTTCTAGTACCGATGAACTACAAAAAGAATGGAACTTTTTGTATAACGGTACAACGCAAGCCCAAAAAGACGACTGGGCAAAAATGATCTTCGACGACATGTGGGCAGACATTTGCAGATTAGAAACTCCTGAAAACATATCTCTCTTTCCGTACCTCAAATCTCTAGTAAACACAGTCAGATGTCTGCCCCACTCTAATGCAACTGCGGAACGAATATTTTCTATGCTGCCCGATATTAAATAAAAAAAAAGAAATAAAATAGGAGCCGATCTCCTAGATTCAATCTGTGTGGTGCGCACATCCTTAAAAGCTAGGCATGAGACTAGTCGCACCATGTCTGTCGATGACCGACATCTAGAGCTCATGTCAGGGCAGCATTTGTACAAAAATTTGACGCGTTTAGAGACCTTTAAACAGTTGACTCTAAACGCTGTCGAAAATAGATAATTCATCTTTCTGTGTGTACCATTGATGGACGGAATTCGAAGTTTTTAAACAGTTGCAATTCCCAGAAACATAGTCCTCCGTATCACAGATCTGTCACCTATCCTTTCATCAGAAAAATTTCAAAAAGGTAACTTATTACAATTATATTTATAATTTGTTTTAATGTATCAGAATTACAATTTTAATTGTGTTTGTTTTTTTTATGCATGAACCGCCCATTTGTCACATCGATAAACTGTATTTTTCGATTTGACAAATGAGCGGTTTATTTCTAGTGCTACAACGGAGAAAGGACTGAACAACGTGCACGAATCAGTTAAAGGAGTTTTAGGTAAATTACAGAATATTTAAAAAAAGTTTATTGTAACGTTAATATTTGTTATTATGTTATTAAAATTTTGATTATGATTTCAATTATTTATTTCTCTCTTCTTATAGGCGATTAAACAAGGTATAGTTTTCGGAGACACCAATATTCATTCTCAAATTAGGACTCCGGAACATTAAAAAAAAAAGATAAGTTTATAGTAGCATTAATACTTTGTTCTATATTTTTATTGCAAACAAGATTTTAATTGTGTATATTTTTTCTTTATATGTATGTAGAGCAACAGAAGTGGTTTTGGCAACGTGTGTGAATCAGTTGAAGTTTTTAGTAAGCCAGGATTTTCTCTCGAAACTTGAACATCAAATGATATAAAATTAAGAAAAAAAAAAGGTAAGTTAATGGAAATGTAGTATTTTAGGTAAATTTGTTCAACTTATAATTCTGATTTCAGTTTATTTTTATCGTGAAGTCATAACATAAAATTATGAATTCATTAAAATCTGCAGTATTGGGATTTGAAGTGTGTCGCCTAGTCGCGAGTCGCCGTTTACGTTAGCGACCGACGACGGCGACGGCGACGGCGATCGGCGATTCATTTTGCCTTCCTCTGTGCCTCAGCTCGAGCTTTCGCCTCTGGCAACGTGAAACATGGAACATTGCCTGAAAACAACGAGTAACGCGGACCGCACACGCACAGGGGACGCGTAGCTTGTGTGCGCATCGATGGAAGCATAGTGGGGGACGCCGGTAGGTCATAGTGAGGGAACCGTCGAGCGCCCAGTGCCCACGATTTTGGCATCACTGTCTGGCAGCACAGCCCGGAACCGGACTGGGAAGTTTACAAAAGCTTACCCCAAATCGACCCCCGAAAGAACCTGTGGCAAATCGGGAGGCTATTCGGTACCGGCGCCGCGGACCCCCCAAACTCACGCAGGAACTGCAGGTGCACCGGATGCACAAGGCCACCGACAAGAAATCCATCTCAGCCCAGATGGTAGGTAGCAAGAACTAAAAGCCCGATGGATAAAGTCTAAGTCAAGACTTGATCTCTCGAGGACGAGAGATTCCGCAAGGGGGGAGGTGTAACGATCCACGGTCTTCCCTCTCACTCCATCTATTACCCTCTCACTCCATCTATTACCTTCTCACACTATCTATTACCTATCTATTGCTATCTCTCTATCTATCACCATCTCTCTTTATATTTGTATCTTTCTAATACTTTATTACTATATTACTACATATTATATTATCCTAACACCAACTAATATTTTTGTACCTTATTTTTATACCATATATTATGAGTTTCAATTATATATTAACATAAAAACAGCGTATATCGTCCAATTTCATTCACGATTAGAATAAGACCGCCACTAGGAAGTAAGGCATTACGCATGCGCTAACTCCGACTAGCGGGTATATAAGGAGCTGCGAAAGCAGCAGGAGACACACTTCTCTCATCAGGCCGCGCGTCTTATGCGTGCCAAAATCCGACTCCATAATTTACAAAAGGATCAACTGCCATCGTGGCATTTACTTAAGCAACTCATCGTCTCCCATCTCCATTATGCCTAAGAGACAAGGGACAAATTCAACTATAAATGGCTCGGATGTTGGACTTGTTTCGCATTCGACGGGCGGCACTACAAAAAAGGGGAAAACTGAAGAAAAAACTCCTGTAGTCAAGGGAAATCCAATGGACATTGAAGTTCAACCTAACATTCCTATAAAAAACAGGTTTGAATTTATAAATACAGAATTCTTCAGAAAACAACTTTTATTTTGTTTCAGGTTTTTTTGTAAATTTTTCCTGAATTATTTAATGCATCCCTTACGGACATCATCTCAAGAGTTTCTCAGGACAATATTTCAAGCCAGTGCGCAGTAGGTGTAACCACCTCCCAGCCATTATCATATCAGGTCTCAATAATTTATAAAAAAAAAAAAAAAAAAAAAAGCAGGAGACACACTTCTCTCTGGCATCAGGTTCCGAACAGACGAAGATCTTGAAGGCAGCTGATATACTCGTCCAGCGAAGGGCTTACGGATGCTTAGGCAATTAAGGCAAAGATTATATGTTTCATGAAACCTTGAGACCGCTCTGAGGCTATAGCCACCTATAGCTTTGGCAGCGACCAGGACGTGCGAGACAAGATCTATTGCAGACACACACACACACAATACACTTCACTTTGTACAGAGGATCCTCTACCGCGAATAGTATAAATAGTTACATAACCTAACTCTCGTTCAACGACATATATATATCGTATTTGCATAACTCTTGCGTTATCGAGATAATTAATAGATAATTATAATCACGTTTAATATAACCTCACAAATAGATAATTACATATAATATAACCTCATATCATCTTATAATTTTATTTAACCAGATTAGAATAGTTATCATTGTTGTATTAACGTTAGGATTAGAATAAGTATTATTGAATAAATTATTGTTAAGAAAGATATAAGCCTTGGATTTTAACTCCTTAACCGCACGCCACACGAACCCCCACCTTTTCGTCCATTGGAAAGCCGCTCTCCCATGGACAACGTAGCATAGGTTTAAAGCCGTTACACTACGCTTGGCTCAACGTTAGTTCCCAAAAGATTCTGGGCTGTTTACAGAGGGGTGGGGACACTAATGGGTCTACCTTGTGTCTTCATATAATATAATCCTCGCCCATTAGTTTTGGAAATCTCTCGTCTTAAACATATGCCAACAAAAAATTCGAAGCCAATAAAATATTTCAATTTATTTTTACTCATAACTTTCTGGATCAATTGAGAACTGAAACAAATCGCTACGTAAGACAGTTTTTCGCTAATTTTGAAGTACCAGGTGGATTTCGAGTAGCAGAGTGGAAGAAAACAACAATCCCAGAGTTGAGGGCTTTTATTGCCGTTCTTCTGGAAATGAGAATCATACGTAGATCTATAATTTTTAGTTACTGGTCAACACACCATAGACATATTCCATGGTTTCAGTAAATGTTTCGCCACAAAAGGTTTCAATTGCTTTGCAAGTTCTTTCATGTTGTGAACAACAACACCATTCCAGCATGAGATAGTAATGAATACGACCTATTAGCACTATTTGAACCTGTTATCGCCCATGCAAATAATTAAGTTTCCTTATTTATCTAACCCCAGCATTCGAGTATAGATAAATCATTTGTACGCACGAACAGTAGACCATTACTGACGTAATATTTGCCAAACAAGAAACATCATAGTTGGGGCATCAAATTCTGGATACTAACCGATGCAACTTTTCATTATGGTTTATCATTTTCTTGCTATCGGCTATTTTGTTGTTTCAAATAAATAAAATTATGGATAATATCCAGGGTACCTGGATGTCGTCGACTACTGAGTCGTTTATACACAGTGCGGCCGAATAACATGTACAAGCGAGCACGAGGTGGTTCCTTATGAAAAAATGAAAACAAAATATAGAATAAAATGTTTTCATTTAAAACTTAGTTTTTGAGAAAATTCAGTTTGAAGATTCGATGCATACATATACTGTTACGGCTAAGTTACAGTTTGTTGAGCAACGTATAACGCGTATCATGTTTCTAAACAATGATCTGAGACTTCTTCTGTTATGTTATGTGCTTAAGCGGTTAGTTTTCGTTCACCTAAAGGTCGCTTCCCATTGCTGTAAGTTTGGGCCGCGAGCGCGTTCGCCGTCCACTTGAAACTGTCAACTCTACGAACAGGAGGGTCTAAAGTACCCAGCGAGCTTGCACCGTGATCTGCTTAATCACCAAACGAGCCCGGCAGACCCGAAGCGACCATGCACCTATGCTCGTCTAGTGGGAACGTCTTTTCGAACAAAATTCGCCGAGCACACACAATTAATGACTAAACGAGCCCGTTACAGAGATGGGAAGCGACCTTTACGATGATGTACACGAATAGGAAATACGTTGATATGATCCGAGCTTTGGGAACCTGTACTGAAAATTTGTCTGTTATTGTTCGTTATTACAGAGAGAACCATCCTAACCGAAGGGTTCCTGATCGAAGAACAGTGCAAAGAATAGAAAGGGGTCTCTTGGAAAATGGTTCTTCTGAACCGCGACGTCGAGATTGTGGTCGTGTGCGTCAACGAAGTTCTATTAAAAATAATGTTCTGGAAGACATTTACAATAATTCTAGACTTAGTTCATGATTGTTATCTTCTTGGTACGACGTCAGCGATAGAACTGTTTTCAACTAACAAGGGCACAGAGTAAAAAAAATCTGATCGGTTCGGCCTTTAGCACAGGTGTTATGGGTACTTTAAAGTAAAAAAAAAAAAAAAAAAACGTGGACACTTGAATGGTTCCATGATTTTTCTAAAAGTGGTATCATGTTTTGTGAAAAGTGGTAATTACCTCATCTTCTAGGTCATTTTGAAATAACTTGTATACGGTGAAAAAACATTCTCACTAAATTTCCGAGAAAATGCCCTTAAAGAGAAACTTTTCAGCTTTCCAAAACACCCTTTGCAATTTTCCTACGATTACTCAGTCGTAAGTTATGGGCGCTCAACGTTAAAAGTGTCATTTTTCATACAACAGTAAATAACATGGTAACAAAAAATGGTAGAACAAATCTAAAAAAGGAAATTGAAGGGAAAAGTTGCCGCCTTAAAAGCATTTAAATGGATTCGCGAAGAAAAATTTTTTTCATCCCATGCAACACTTCAAAGTTGACAAAAATTTTAAAAAATTTTGTTGTTGCGGTTTATCTTGAAAAAATGGTTCTATACTGTGCAAAAAATTAATTAGGTACATGATTTAAAAACTAGAAACTTCAAGCTGAAAAATAGCTGCTTTCAATATTTTTTACATGTATTTTTCACGGAGATACTACCGTTTGAAAATGACCAAATTTTTCGCAAAATTTTAGTGGACCCTTAATTTTGTGCACCAGTGTATTATACTATCTTATATACTACAGTAGTGCCAGGCAGGATTGTTCTGATATTCTTGGTCAAGTGGAGAAAACTGAGACTGTTATTGGACGTTGGGTACTGAGATTAATGGAGACAGCTGCGTCGTGTTATTACAGAATGTGCTCCCACCAGTCTCGCTGGTTTCTTCATAAGTACTCGCGAATAGTTATAGGGAGTTCGTTTGCGATTTTATGTATGTAGGACACACAAACGGTTCGCTTTCCCCGCATGATTAAGAATTTCAGAGCAACCCTGGTGCCCGATTATTTGGTTGGAATTTTTCTGGAATTGCTAGCCGTCGCTATCCTAACCTGTTGTTAGAACTAACTTCGTGAAGGGTCCTAAACATATTTCTTTTCAGAATCTCCAGACTTTAGGATCTTAATATGTCACGCCGGTTTACATTTCATTCGCACCCATTCTTTACTACTCTATCTATTTATTCATTGTAAGGCAAACCACCTGGAGAAATAAAGCATTCCGGAATTCCTGGAAATAAACTTTCGGAGATACGTGACTAAATCTGGTCCCGAACTATAACTAACTACTTCTGTATTACTGTATTGATTACATACTACAATATTTACGAAAATTTTACATCTATGTACATATTGCGTCGAGTACTGCGACCCTTATCCGCAGATGTTTATGACATAAGCGCTATCTGATTACTGCCGTGTCTGACGGTAAAATGATGGTTTTCAATTTTCCTTCTGTCAGTCTATTTAGATCCAGAGGAATCTTGTTTTGTTTTCTGTCGTGAGTCGACATTCGGGTGGTCACTGCTATTGTTAGACCGATCGGTGTCTGTATCGTGTAGTAGCTTGTCCATGTGGTCGCCTTATGGTAACTGGTCCTCTATAGACGCTGCTCTTCGGTTTTGCTCGCTTGGCCTGTATACTGTCCGTTGTTTTTACATAAAATGCGATAAAGCCCACGCGGCAGTCAGCTCGATGCCGGCTAGCTGTGATGCAATCGTTTGAATGGTGGCCATGATTGACCGATTGACTGGTATTGGTCGGCCAACGGACGTTGCTGTTCCTTCGGTGGTATTGACCCGTGTTGTCTGACAGACATAACTGCTAAGGCTGGTGAGTTGGTAACGGCTGGCGACTAAGACCTATACTCCTTGGTCGGAGATGGTTATGACCGAGACTGAACGGGTAAAGGAGCTACGGGCTGATGCTGTTCAACTGGTGGTTAATTGGCCGGTTGGTAGCGGCAGCAGATGTTATTCGAGACCGATCGGCTGTTAATGGCGGTCGACTTAGACGGGCGGCAACGACTGCTTCTGTCCGATCGACAGTGACCGAGATTGGCTTGCTAGCGTCTGTGATTGATCGGCTGGCGACGGCCGCTATTGGTCAATCAGTGATGATGGTATTGAGACGAAGCTAACCGTTTTGACTTCCAGGTCGTTTGGATTCATCAAGGGTATTCTCGAGTTCTTTGGTTAGTATGGAGGAACTCGAACTTTTGTCAAGTTATTCTGCTCTTCTTCGTATTTAGTTTTTCCCCAGTGAGATCTCCACTGCTTGTTTTCCCATTGTTCGCTTTATCGATTTGTCGCATGTATCCGTGCCTTTTATTCAATTTATAAAAATCCACAAACCTGAGTGCAATACCTTAAGATACCTCACGTAGCTTCGGGTGTCATCTTCGAAGATCTGTTTCACTGCCTATCGAGCGAGTTCTGCCGCGTCATGCAAGTGATCGATATTTTCGATACGTGTATTCTGTCATGTCATCCAACGTTTCAGTTTCTGTTCGTAGTTCAGGATAGCCGTCGTTAACTCCGCCAAGACGTGTCAATTAGTTTGTATGCGATTGTCAGTTCACGGAACCGCAAATCCTGGGAGTAGTGATTCGCTCCTGTAAATTCTTACATTTGACTAGATTGTCTTGCAAGATATATGCTGGTATTTTCTGTCGTCGATGGTGTAGCTTCATGGGAGCGTTGTAAAATTTTGGCTCTCGAATTGCCTCACGTTGTTCGTGATGACTTAACACGTCGTCTTCCTCGGAAAACGAGTACACTGAACGTAGTTCGATCCATTTCATAAATTTGTCTTACATCACTAATACTGTAGTGTTACTCTTGTTAAAGCGTGGCAGTGATCTTACGAGACCGATGAACACAACATCCCACAGATTGATGATCTACGTTCTATGCATTCCTATGGATAATACGCGCTGTAGTGCTGTAGGCACTTGGTGCACTTTCAATCATGGCGTGCAGCATTGTAGAACATTTTGGGTCAATGATAGATTGTGCTAGCCGTGTGTTGATTTTTGAAATGCCCAAATATGCTGCTGTGGAAGTCCCGTAGCTTTCTTAGAGGATTTTTTGTTTTAGAGACTGGGGTAAATACATCTTCTATTTCCGGTCTCTGCGAAGGCCGATGGCATTGCGAAATCAGCAATATACACGCAATATACATTACCATTGGTTATGCGGTAGTCCACGTAGCCCGGCGATTATGTTCCCACAGCTATGCATTTACTCTTGCAGCATGAGCATCTGCCGTAATCCTCCATACATCCAGCTTCCTCGGGATAACGTGAAGGCATCGATCATCAGGTTGTTTTTCCCTTTTCAACATTTTATGAAGAAGTTGCGAAGATTTCGTTATGTTGTCCATTGTCTGTAGCCAGGTTAGTGTGTGGTGGTAGGTGACTAGGATGGACTCTTAACCTTTGTAGATACGGTTTTATTTTCCTTAAGCCTTAGACGATAACAGGGCATTTCTTCTCTGTCACCGAATAATTCTTCTCAACCTTATTTAGTGTCCGGTTCCCATAAGCGATTACTCACTGTTCGTTGCTTTTCCCCTATATTGTCGAGGAAGGCCAATGCCCTCGGTTCCAAGGCAGGGTCCAGTTACTTTATCGAGGAATCATTAGAATGCAGCAAGAGTTGAGTGGAATTTAAACGGCACTACTCTGAACTGGAAAAAAACCGTGTTTGAGGGCATTGAATGCAGTGATTGATCGGCTTTCGACTGCAAGCGGGACTTTTCAATAGCCATTAACTAGATCAATTGTGGATATATACTTGTCTTTTTTAGCTTGTCCAATGTTACCTGAACCTGTAGCTGTGACATCTACAGATGTCACTACAGATAGTGTTGGCCAGGTAAGCTTCGCAGACTTGGGGGTAGTTTGAGAATCTGATTGGCCAGCGTTTTATCAATATCCTCCTATCGTTTTTCTGCGGCTGAGTGTTCATCTTCAAGCTTCTACCTGCTTGAAGTTTGGTAGCTGTTAGTGAAGGAGCTACTGCAGTGCTTCCTATTGTTACGGTGTACGGTGGGTTAGTCCCAATGCGGGCTGGCTCGTATCAGTTTCGTCGGTTTACGTTTACTGATGTCTGCTTATCTCTGTGCAAATCCCCCATGTGTCCTAGTATATCAACTCCTAGCAACACTGACTGAGTTAGTGTCAGTAGAATTGTGTACCAATATATTATATTTCATCTATTAATACATGCCGTTACTGTAATTTCCAACTATACCAAAATCTCGGAGTTATCGACAATTTGGACGTGCTTTTGTTCGTCGTCCTCTCGTTCTCAAAGTATTGACAGAGCACGGGCATGTCGTCTTGCATGTATAAACGCGTCGTGCCAGTATCGATCAGTACGCGGTACTCCCACTCGTGAATTAGGAGCCTGAGATGCACTGTGCCCATAGTTGGGTTAAGCCTTGATTGCCGGCTGGTATTGCGTTTCGCGGCTGTTGGTGGAAATTTCGGTCTATTGTCCTGCGGTCGGTTACCCCGTAGTAGTTGCAAAAAATTCTTGGAGTGTTTTGGTATTCTTACCGTTAGTCTTCTTCTACTTGCTAGTCTTCTTTCTCTCTTCAGGCGGTGAAGTCGTATTTGGTCGGTACATCCTACATGGTGTTCCTCCTTATAGGAATAGGAGGATAGGTGAGAGTTGGTTCTTTCCTCAGGTGCTCGGACTTTGCGATGAATCGTATCAAATTCAAGTAGTCATGAACGTCCTCTAGCAATATGTACTGACGGCATTCCTTGTTAAGGTATTACCGTTCCAGTGTCTCTCCCTCCAAGAGTTCCCCATGCCGTTCCTCATCACGCATCGGTGTCATGACAGTCTCCAGGGAGTGTCATCTTGTTCTATCTGATCACTACTATTGAGTACAGATGGTCGCCAGGAGATTTCTCATCCAAGCATGTGGCAGGTACTGTTCGTAAAAGCCGTCCACGGACTTCCCTCGTGTCGTTCGCCCTTCGCTAATGTTCTGAAGCTGTGTCAGTACTTAGACCACGGTTAGTAGCAAACGTAATGAGTTCTTCTTAATTCAGCCAGTATGTTCAGCTGACCTGGCTCATCCGTGTTTCCCCTTCAACTGTCCTTGTTTGTGTTTTAAATTATACAACCACGTTCAGCGCAGCAATTGGAGGATCGAGAAAGAGGTACCGATTTAATCGCAAAACTGGCCTTGCTGTTACGAATAAGTGAGACCAGTAAATCCCAAAAACACAATTTATTCAGTTACGAACTTGTAACTAGCTTAATTGATACTTACTACTATGACGCTGATAATAACGCAAAATAAAAGCCGCTGCTCCTACTATATTATACAGATCAGATAGATTCTTTGCTCCTTGATATCAGGTGTTGGTTTTCAAAGCAGCAATAATTTTGAAAGAAAACGGTACGAACAATGTACAGATCTTGATCTATCTAGATTTAAAGATTTTCAAAAATATTTATGATGAATGGGAAATGAAGATTTCCTTTTTTACAATTTTTCCGAAAATTACGCTTCTAAATACTTTTTCCTCAGTTACTAAGCAGCGCGGTATAATAAGGAGGTATAATAATATAGCGTGTGTATGTTTTCTAAAGAAAACTTATATTATTACAAACATTATTTATAACAACAGCATAATAGAATAAATATATATTTCCGCCTTTATGTATTTTTTCATCCATTTATTTTACTTTAGTGGCGGCGACAGACCGACGCCACGTCGCCTTCGAATGTTTAGATTAAGATTTGGAATGAACGTCTGAATGTTAGCGGAGTGTATAAGGTTCGAGAGGATGTTTGGAAGTGTGTATCGAGTGTCGCGCAGAGTTTAGAGTGCAAGCGAATCGGTGAGAAAGAGAAGAGAATGGCTGTGGAGAATGTCAGTGGGTCAGTGATTATGAAAAGAGCATTCTGATTTGAGAGGCAGTAACGAGCAGACACGCGGACATCGCGACTTTTATACCGCTTGAATAAACTAAGTCTCATGCACCAAATTGAGTCAAGCCTATTACTTTCCGTCACCCATCATCCTCGCTAAATTGGTGACCCCGTCGTAATCGCGACGTGATTGTGACGTTATCGTGATCGTGAATGCGATATCGGGTATACCGGACCTAATAGACCTTTGCATGTGATTCGCAGAAAGTGCCAAGACACTATACTTATTCGTAGTTAAGTGTAGTTTTTAACGGTTAGACTTTAGTGTAAGTAGTCTTTTCATGTCCGATAAGGAAACAAAAATACAATTTTTGGTCGACACAGGAGCCGACCTCTGTTTGTATGGTGCAGTTACGTTAAGGTTAGATTTGGGACTGCGTCGGGCGTTTACGTGGCGATTCGTTGTGGCCGAAGTATCGAAACCAATAATCGGGGTGGACTTCTTATACCACTACGGACTTTTAGTGGATATATGCAACCGTCGATTGTTGGATAATGTGACGTTTTTGTCGGTACTTAGGCAGCTGGCAGGTCAGAGTGCGGATTCGATTCCGTGTCTAAAAACGGTTTCGGGCGGTTCGGTGTACATAGAACTTCTGCGAAAATACCCAGAAACCACAAAGCCAGAGAGAATTCCGGCCCCGGCAAAGCATTTGACGATGCATTACATAAGGACGACGCCAGGTCAGTCGGTCACCTGTAAGCTACGGCGTTTGGCACCTGATCGACTGAAGGCTGCAAAACAGGAGTTCGACACCATGATCAAGCTCGGAATTGCCAGACCGTCGGAAAGCAGCTGGTCGTCACCTTCGCACGTAGTGCCGAAAAAGAAATCGAGAAAGCGGAGACTATGCGGTGATTATCGGACACTTAATGCGCGAATATTGCCGGATAGAAACCCCGTTAGACATATTGAAGATTTCGCGCAATCTTTATCCGGAAAAAATGTGTTTTCCACGATTAATTTAGTGCGCGCGTATAATCAGATACCCGTGAACCTGAGGCTCTGTGTAAAACGGCTTTAACAACCCCGTTTGGATTGTTTGAATTTTCAGCGATGCCTTTTAGTTTGCATAATGCAGCACAGACATTTCAACGATTCATTGACGAGGTGATTCGCGGGTTGGATTTCGTGTACGCTTATATAGACCATATCATCGTGGCATCAGAATCGGAAGAAGAGCACCTTGAACATTTAAAAGCGTTATTTGATAGACTTAAACTGTACGGTGTAGTTGTTAATTCCGGGAAGTGTGTGTTTGGAAAAGAGAACGTGCAGTTTCTGGGTTATTTATTTAGTGACTGAAAACGGTACGCGACCTCTAGACAATAAAGTGCGTGCAATTGTAGACTATCCGCAAGCTGCTACAGCGAAGCAGCTCAGGCAGTTCCTAGGTATGATGAACTTTTATAAACGGTTCATACCTAGGGCTGCGCAGGTTCTGGCACCGTTAAATAACCTGCTGCTGGAAAATCTGAAGGGTCACGCACCTATTATCTGGACACCGCAAGCGACGGCGGCAAGCGACGACATTCTAAGAGTCGAAGCGGACGCTAGCGCAGGCTACCCTATTGGCGCATCCACGGATCGGCGTCCCTTTTGCGCTTACGTGCGATACTTCGGATTTCTCCGTCGGAGCCGTTTTACAACATACACAGACAATGAATGGGAGCCGCTAGGTTTCTTTGCGAAGAAGCTGACCGCTACGGAAGCGAACTATAATGCTTATAATAGAGAACTTTTAGCAATATATTTACCAATTAAGTATTTTAAACATATGGTAGAAGGTTGAAAATTTATAATTTTCATGGACCATAAGCCAATCACATTCGCCTTCCAACTGAAACCAGAGAAATGTTCTCCGAGACAATTTAGGTATTTCGATTTCATTGGACAATTTTCAACTGACATCAGACATGTAGCCGGTAAGGACAACATGGTTGCAGATGTTTCGTCCAGAATTGACGAGATAGAAGAATTCCTAAAATATGAAGAGCTGGCTAAAGCACAGGAGACAAACAAGGAACTTCAAACGTGTTTGCGCGAAGATGGGTTCTACGCACTACGTTTGAAGAAAGTTAGGATTCCTGGTGCAAGCAGTTTGCTTTTTTGTGATGTGTCGACGTGTCCGGTGAGACCTTTTATTACGAAAACATTTCACCGCGCCGCTGTTGTCACAGTCCATAGACTGGTGCATCCAGGAATTAATGCAACGGTAAAGTTAATGTCGGATCGGTACATGTGGTCGTCAATTAAACCGAACTGTAGACGCTGGGCGCGGGCGTGCATACCGTGTCAGCGTTCGAAAGTATCTAAGCATGTGCATTCGCCGCTTGGACAATTTTCTTTCTCAGGAATGTTTGAACAAGTACACATAGACATTGTAATACTACCGGTATAGGAGGGTTACAGATATTACCTACCCTGTGTTGACCACTTCACGCGATGACCGACGACGGTGGCGCGTGCATTTTATAACGGGTGGATCGCGCGCTTTGGGACCCCTTTGCGAGTGTCAACGGACTAGGGGAGGCAATTCCAGTCCTACCTGTTTAAGCATTTAAATGAGTTAACAGGACAACGGCGTATCACCCAGCAGCGAACAGTATGGTGGAACGATTTCGCCAGTTAAAGACTGCCATTCGTTGCCACCAAGAGTTCCAGTGGACAAAGGTTTTTCCCACCATATTGCTGGGCGTATGCGCAGCCTGGCGGGAAAATATTAAGACAGCAGCAGAATTGGTGTATGGTGAGACGCTACGTTTATCTGGCGAATTTCTATCGCCACGACGAGCCGAGATCGATCACGAGGCGGCTGATTTCGTTAAAGAACTGCGTCGGTATTTCCGTGGGGTTACACAGTTTCAGGGTCCCATCATGGAGTGAAGCGGATCTTTGTATTTAAAGATTTGGCGATCACCGACGAAGTTTTCGTCAGGAACGATACTGTAAAGAGCATGTTACAGTTACCATACGATGGGCCGCTTAAAGTTGTCTCCCGAGATCCAAAGAATTTTGCTATAGATACTACGGACAAATTTGTAACGGTAACTATAGATAGATAAAAGCCAGCGTATATAGTGTCAGATACTGTTGTAAGGGAAACGATCTCATCATCGCAGGAACCAGCATCAGTACTTGTTCCGCAACAGGAGTTTAGAACTACACGCTCCGGAAGACAAGTTAGGTTTCCGGATAGATTACGTATAGCAAGAGTAAAATATTTTTAGTAACGTATACGTTAGCATTTTCAGTATTTGTCGTATAGCATAAGAAGTATTATGTATTGTATTGTAATTTACTGTTATGTAGGTTTACAGTTTTGGTGTCGTGATTTCTCAATCACTGGCGGGACGGTATTGCGGCGGCAACAGACCGACGCTACGTCGCCTTCGGTTGTCATTTGGAATGAACGACTAAATGTAGCGAAGTGTATAAGATTTGAGAGAATGTTTGGAAGTGTGTACCGAGCGTCGCGCAAAGTTTAGAGTGAAAGCGAATCGGTGAGAAAGATAAGAGAATGGCTGTGAAGAATGCGTCAGTGCGTGAATGAATATGAAAAAAGCAATCTGATTTGAGAAGCAGTAACGAGCGGACACGCGGACATCGCGAGTTTTATACCGCTTGAATAAACTGAGTTTCGTGCATCAAATTGAGTCAAGTGTGTTACTTTCCGTCACGCATCATCATCATCCTCGCTAAATTCTAATATACACAACCTCAAATTATTAATTGCGTTTTAATTATTTCCATTGTCATTCTCAGCAACTTTATATTATACTTAACATTATATGCATTTTTCATGCTTGAATATTTCTTACATTCATTTTTGTGAGGATATCGTGATATATTATGTGGACCCCCCCACCGACCGTGTCGCTGGCGATCATTTGTTTCTTCTTTTCATTTGTAACCTCTCGAGGACCAGTGCCAGTCGTGACGCCACGTGATACGCAACGCTTAATAAATCCTAACAAAGAATACCGATGTTTTGTGATTTATACCTGCGCCTGCTAACACTTACCAAACAGACATACTAATCAAATCACGTCTATCTACCCAACACCAATGAAAACAACAATGTCTTATGCACAAGCGGTAAATCATAATATGACTAATCTAGAACCCACAGACACTAATATTAATTCTAATGAAAGCATCGAACTACTAACAGAAACAATTAGTGAAATACAAAAGCTAAACAGCATCTGTAATCTAAACAAATTTTAGCTTTAGTCAAAGAACTTAATAATAGATTAAAAAATACTAATTCAATTCTTGAACAAACAATAGTTTTTGCAAAAATAATCAAGAATTACAATGTATAATACAAATAATACAAAACTAACCAGAGTTTGCATCTGGAATACCACCAGTGTCAAAAACAAAATCCAAGAATTAACTCTGTTTCTAGAAACTCACCACACTGAAGCAGTGTTAATATCTGAAACATGGCTTATTAATTCAGACATTCTCAAAATAAGGAACTATCAAACAATTAGAAAAGATAGAACAAATAAATCCAGTGGAGGAGTAGTAATAATACTACACCAAAACTTCAAATATGAAAACATAATTCAACCAGAGACTAGACCAATAGAATCTTTATTCATTAAATTACATACTAAACCAATGATCACTATCGGAGCAGTTTACAACACTCCTAAGTCAATCCCAACAAACAATCACTTAAAAAACATAATTAGCCACAACTTGCTATACCTTATAGGAAGAGACTTCAATGCACAGCATACCTTATGGAACAACAGAACTAATAACAGGTTAAGCAATTTAATTTATAATCATATGCAAAATAATACTTAACACATTATCCACAATGACACCCTTTCTCATCAAGCTCCCAGAAAAATACTATATAACTAATATCCCATCCATAGTAAACACAAAAACTATCAACGAACTCTCCTCAAACCATCTCCCAATTCTCACAGAAATTACAAGTAACTCTGCCTTCTTCTCCAACTTCACAATAAAAAAAACAAACTGGGAAATGTACAAAGCCATCTGCTCGACTTACAAAATTAATAACATCATTAATTCTGAGCAACAGATAGGTCAAGAAATTAATAGACTAACTAAATCACTAAACTCAGCAGTCAGCAAATCCACAACCACAACAGAAGCTTATATTAAAACAATTACATCAGACTTAGAACTAATCAACCTATGTAAATCCAGAAATAAATTTAGAAGAAAATTTCAAAAAACTGGGAACCCAAATTATAAAATAATTAAAAATAGTCTAAATAAACTAATACAAAATAAAATTATTCAAATAAAACAAGATAGTTAGAATCAAAAACTAGAATCAATTAGCAAAGACAAAACCAACCTAAGAACTTGGAAAAATCTCAAAGCCATGATAAAAAAAGAACATATAATACCACCTCTTACTAGCAACAAGTATATCGCATATACAGATAATGAAAAAGCCAATACCCTAGCTTCAGAATTTGCCAACATACATAATTTAACCAACGATAAGACATCACCTCATGACCAAGAAGCAATTGGCACATTATGCACAATTATAAATGATGTTGCAGTTAATACACTACCCTCACTAACACCACACAGCATATTTCAAATTATAAAAAAACTCAAAAACAATAAAGCCTCAGGTCCAGATCACATCAATTCATTTTAGTTAAAAATGGCTCCAAAAAAGATAATAGTTCAACTTTTCTACATTTTCCAAACAGCCATAAAACTCTCATGTTTCCCTACAGCTTGGAAGCATGCCAATATCATTCCATTTCCTAAACCTAAAAAGGATCCAAAAATAGCATCAAACTATAGACCAATCAGCCTACTAAGTCTATTAGGAAAAATTCTTGAAAAAATAATACTAACAGAAATTCACAATCACCTGAACAACCAAAAAATAATAATCAATGATCAGTTTGGTTTTAAAGCAGATCATTCAACAATCTTACAGCTATTAAGACTAACCGAATTTATTACTACTGAAATAAATAAAAACAGAATAGCAGTAGCAGCATTTCTTGACATAAACAAAGCATTCGACACTGTATGCCATGAAGGATTAATTTTAAAAATGTATAAACTAAAGGTTCCAGTGCAAATAATTAAACTAATAATCAATTATCTTAAAAATAGAACCTTTTCTGTCTCCCTAGAAAAAATTAAATCTAATATTCAAACAATCAAAGCAGGCGTACCACAAGGTTCCGTACTAACACCAGTACTTTTCAACATACATATCAATGATATTCCAAAGAACCCTAACACAAACCTTGCTTTATTTGCTGATAATACTACATCATTCAATTCTTCTTGAAAAATAGAGCAAGCATCTAAATATATATCAGATCATGTAACTGAAATAATAAAATTTTTTCATGAATGGAAACTTAGTATTAACACAAACAAAACAATAATTATTTATTTTACAATTAAAAGATTAAAACCTCCACCACCACTGACAATAGATAATCAAGCATAACTGGACAAAAGAAGCAAAATATTTGGGTTTATGGTTAGATAGTAAACTAACCTGGCGAAAAACTGTTGAGTTTTCAGAGGAATGGGAGAGTCGTTTTACCACCGCACGTGGTAGCACAATGAAGACACCTTTTAATCCTTTAACATCCGTATATTACAAGTGCGAAAGAACAAAAACTTGAATGTTGTGAGTGACGACATTATACAAATCTTGTATTATAAAATATATAATGCGAAAAGACACAACGATACAAAATCAATTTCGTCACGTGTATTCACCTGAAGCCCGTTCGACATTCCGTCAGCATACACCAACCTTCGCCTCCGCATCGCGGCGCCACATACCACACAGGAACAGAAAATAAGTTCGCCATAACCGAAAACAACTGATACCGCGAACCGCGTATAATTATTAATCAACAAAAACAATAAAAGATAGGATCAGTAAAACTTACGGATCACTCAGAATTCTCAGACCGTTAATTAGCTCAAAAAGTCCATTATCAACAACAACTAAATTACTATTATACAAATCCTGTGCACTATCAATTTTAACATATACTATACAAATTTGGTGAACCACAGCTCCATCATATTTAAAAAGCATCCGAAGAACAAAATAAGTTTCTAAAAGTCATTTTAAATAAACCTAGAGATTATTCAACAATATTACTACACCAAGAGGCTGGAATCATGAATATATCTGAGCTAATTAGACAACACATAGACACACTCTATTGCTACAGTCACTTCAATCATCTCATCAATAAATTAGGAAACTATGATCCTAATTCTATACCTTTCAAGATTAACAAACACACACCGAAAACATTATACAAAACAAAATAAAAACATTACGAAAACACCACATAAAACACATGCAGACAGTACTCAAGAAAACGGGTTTTTGAAAGTTTTCCCCGAAAATAATCAATCTCTTTTTCAAATTCAGAAAATCTCCAGAAATTATATGATATACAAGGAAGTGGGTTATAGGAGAACCTCCGAGGTACCGCGAAATAAGCAGAGTAGAAGAAGCCAAAAAAAAAGCAGGAGACAGACTTCCCTCTGGCATCGAGTTGCCAAAGCACGAAGATGTGAGAGGCATCTACGTAGTACTCATCCAGAGAGATCGAGACCGCTCCTTTAGAGGTAGCGATCGTTCTCCAAAAATCGAGAGTAATCGATGCTCCTTTATGGACCTCGGTTTGCGTAGTTCTATGCAGGTGCGCTACGATAATTCTAAGCGAGTCAGGTACGAGCGACATCTTGGAAGCAGCAGATGTACTAAGCCCTGTTGAATCGAGACCACTCTCTTAGGGGTAGCGACCGTTCTAGCAATATAGTAATTGTTGCTCCTTTAAGGTTATAGTTCGCGCTGATCGTAAGCAGACGAATTGCCTGTTAAACAAGCGCTAGAAGCCGTTCCCAGTCCGACACATATTAACACCGTTCCTGAAGAGTATTTTCTCAAGGGCAGCGACTAATATAGCAAAGATAACGAAAGGCTTACAGATGCTTAGACAAATCAAGGAAGGGTGAATTGTTTCAAGAACACTTGAGACAGCTCCAAGGTAATGGTCACCTATAGCTTTGACAGCGACTGAGGCATGTGAAGCAAGATCCATTTACAGACACACAACACTCACACTGCGCCTCGTATAGAGGATCCTCTACCGCAAACAATATGAATGCATACTCACATATCCTAACTCTTGTTCAACGATATATAAGCGTAGTTATATAACCCTTGCGTTATAGAAATAATTGATTGATAATTATATATATATACAGGGTGTCCCTGAATAAGTGTAAGTCCCGAGAAGGGGTGATTCGTGGGGTAATTGTAAGCAACTTTTTCCTTAGCGAAAATTTCCTCCGTGCCTTCGTTAACGAGTTATTAATGAAAAGCATCGACCAATCAGAAAGCGCCTATAGCGGACGGACGGCTGTCCGGTGACAGGGCACAAGCTACGCGTAGCGTTTACTACTTGCTGTGCTCGAGTCTTGTACGCGGCTGAACAATAAAACAGCTGCTAGTATCTAGATAGAGGGAGGGACCAGAGTGGCTTAGAGGTCCAGAAGCGGCTTGGCCTGTACTGAATTTGGTACCGAATGATGAGGAAGTATGTTCTGAATTGAAGGAATCATCGACGACGGTTACTACACTGACTATTGGTACACGTAGTCACACTAAGGCTGACCCCGATACGTTTCAAGAACCGTGGCATAGCCGATATTTTTCAAGATAGAGCAGAATAGTATGACTAATAGGATGGATATGTCGTTTTATACACAATTGTAGAAGTGTGTATAATCCAATAGCAGGACTGGCAAATTGACAGCCGAAGAATTGAAGATTGCTGAAACCCGTTTGTGGATCTTTGTCCAGAAAGAGACATTCAATAGAAAGCAAGACTCACGTCTGAGAACACTCCACGCTTACACTGACAACGCAGGAGGCATAAGGGTGAAAACAAGAATACTTAACCGCCAAGATAATTATTGTTTTCGATGTCTTATTGTTATAGATTCAAGGCATATAACAGTGAAAAGACTGATACAGGAAGCGCACGAGAAAATGTGCAACGCTGAGGTGCAGACGCTGATGAGTCATCTCAAAGTGTTTAAAAAGCGGTTATATAACGAGCATTTGGCTCGTTCGCGAGATTTGCGATCTGTTGGTATACGTGACCGACCAAAGGTCGCCTTCGGTTGGATATTCCGTTGTCCTAGCAGAAAAACACGGTCTATTGTCGTATGACTCGTTTTTATTGTTTACATTGAAGTTGAAACAAAGTGAGCATTGTCGAGCAACGATTTTGAACTCCAGGCCCGATGTCGAGTGGGGACATCGAATGGGGAGAGAGAGAGCAAATCGTATCACATTAGAACGATACAAAAGATAATTGGTGAGCGCCGCGTAGCGGAAAAAATTAGCATGTTTGGTTACCAGACACTTGAAATCTTACTCGCTTCACAGCTGAAACGTTGTCTCCTGCGACTAGGAAACTGCTCTGTTCGATTTAATATGTATTATACGTACGACAGAGTACCTAGTTCGTCAAAAGGTGACAATTTAGCGACATTTGCGCTCTTGGAATCGGGGCTGCCCGGATTCTCTGAGTTTCGTCTTCGTCGAGGAGCAACAAAGGCCGCTGCCTGGTTGATCTCTGAGAGACGGGTTACAACAGAGAGAGCTAACGTACGTGCCTATCACCTCTGCGTTACTCGCGCTCTGCCACCCCGTTTAGAAGTAACCCCCATGTGATGAATAGAAGCACACGGTGAGGTGAACGGAGTCGTGGAGCCTCTGGCCGTCCTCAGCCTCCAAGATCAGCAATTTCTAGTTATAGCGTGTCCCCCCGCTCGCGAATCCCCGCATTTATCGGAATTCGTACGAAACGAGCCTTTCTATAAGGTGCAAGGTGAAGAGAAGAGGCCTCCCCTCCTCTCCAGCTACTCGCTCATCAACTTCTTCTTCGCTACAGAAGAAGTGTCGATAATACAGTCCACTGCATTCCCTTCTTGTTACAGGCAAGGTATTGCTATCCCCTCCACATAGGCTCGTGATCGAAGGCTGGAGTCAGGAATCTTCGGTACAGCTTGATTTACACTCTCGCTTACCGCCGCGGTTCGGCCGCGTGTCTCTTTTTCAGACGCCAACGTCGCTGAAGAGGCACCAAGCCGGCGTCGCCGCGACCAGCACAGGGCCCGCCCATCCACCGCCAGCCAAGGAGCCGCTGAGGACCGGAGAAGCCCCCAGCCCTCACGACACAAAAAAGTAGAAATAAAGATCGTTATTAAGCCCTTGTAAGGGCCGACTTAAAATTGAACTTGTGTAACTGTTTCTTTCTCTATACCCTCACTCTCACCTTGTCCGGACCTCCGTTAGATCACTTATTTTAAGCGATTCTAATACAGAGAGAAATATTGGTTAATAAATATACGAAGAGGAATTAAAACTGTAATTTCCAAATGTATCATCTGTAAAAGGCAGAATGTCAAACACATGGAGTCGACATGTCCACCTTTACCCGAGGACCGAGTGAGAGACGTGTTAGTATTTGAGGTAACGGGGATAAATTTAGCACGTCCGATTTTTTTCACTAACGGTCAGAAAGCATGGATATGTCTGTTTACTTGAGCAATATATAGAACAGTACACTTGGAATTGTTAACTTCGTCGTCGTATTATGATTGTAATTCTTTTATTTTTGTTTTACTTGACATTCCTGTTTAATGTTCTTTTAAAATGTGTTTATCATCAGAATATATTCACCTATCTTAATATTGCAAACGCAATACAATATATTTAATAATCAGATGTTCAAACAAGCCTCCGCCCTTCCTCGAACAAGCATCCACTACAGGGCCTGTATAAGACTAGACAAAAACGAATCCACAATAATTAATCCATCATTGAGGGTGAACTAACTGCTCTACTTTATCGTCGAATGTACTTGTTACATTATCTGGAAATAATCAAGGAACAAAAACAAGTTAAGTGTCGAAGGATACGTAAAGTGTTCTGTTTTATTTCCATGGTATTTTTTTTGGTTGTATTCAAGTGGGACCCGATAAGGGCTTTTCGCCCATGACTTTTCGTTTTGCTCTTCACTTCTGCCTGAGTCTTTGTATTGTACAGACTTCTTCCGTGCGTTACGTGTTAAAAATAAATTTCTTTTATTTTAAATCGTTGTACGATCCCATATTCGAATAGTACTGTTGACGCGCGTAGCGTTTGAGCAGAAAACATTCCGCCGACCGACGGGACCGCGCTACACACGTTACACTTTAAACCGCAGTCACAGTGGAAGAGGTCGTGGACGATCGAGATTGGAAAGAACGAGACAGCGCGGTAAATCTCGAAAATTGTATCATAACGCTAATATTGCTAAATGTCAAGAATATAAAGTACCGAAAACAGTTGAGGAGGCGATACACTCGCCGGAAAAATCATTCTGACTAGAAGCTATAAAATCCGAGTTCGATACGCTAAAGAGCAATAATACCTGGAGTTTGCAAAGTAAACCGTTAAATAAAAAGGTGTTAAAAAATAAATGGATTTACGGGGTAAAGCGAAATCAGGATACAAATATTGAGAAACTTAAAGCCAGATTAGTTGCACGTGGAGATCAACAAATACTGGGACAGGATTATGACGAGACATTTGCGCCTGTGGCAAGATTTGAGATCTTAAGAGCGTTCTTGGCTATAAGTGTCGAAGCCGAGATGTTTATTCACCATTTAGATATGGTTTCGGCGTATACACAGGCTGAATTATCTGATGAGATATACATGGAACAGCCAACGTTATTTGTAACAAAAGGACAAGAAGATAAAGTATGTAAGTCGCATAAATCCTCATACGAGTTAAAGCAGGCAGTTCGCGAATGGTATAATAAGCTAAACAAGTATTTAATAAGTATTAATTTTATTAAGTCCGAAATAAATCCGTGTGTATACGTTGATAACTCAAATGAAAATGACGTTACAATAATAATTTACGTAAACCACTTGCTGGTAGCCTCTGCCGATTTTAACCACATGCGCTGGAAAGATGTGCCACGCACGTCGTAATGCTTTTGTCACAGAATCGTCCACGACGTGGTATGAACGTCGTCATGCGATTGTTACAGAAACAGAAACGACGTGCGTGGCACGTCAGGTGGGATTGTTGTCAGAGTACAGATCATCAGTGCACTGCATAGCGTACAGTTATCAATATTTAACCCATATTCTAAAATGGAAAGCAAAAGTGAAGTTAACGACATTATTTCGACAAATGGAAAAAGAAAACACAGTGGTAGTGATAGTCATAGTGATAGTGACTTCGATGAAATAGTTTTTCCACTCCGAAACCGGCGAAGAATTTTATCTGATAACGAGGAAGAATACATAAATGAAGATTGTGAAATTGATCTTATTCCTAATGAATGGGTATGGAAAGATACCGAAAATATAACTAAAACTTGGAAATATTCACGAACTTCAAAAATAAATATACCTTTTGGGCAAACTGTCACAGTTTTACAAATGATAAATGAAATACTAACGGAAGACTTTTGGCAAATTATCGTAACTGAAACGAATCGTTACACGAGCCAGATACTCCGAAATGAAACTCACAAATTAAAAAAATATGAAGATAATTGGAGAGATACAAATACATACATTTCTTGACGAAATAAAAGCATATTTTGCTTTATGCATTCTGATGTCGCAAGTGAAGAAAAACAGTCTTCAATCTTATTAGTCGAAAAGAAGTATAATCGAAACTCCGATATTTCGAAAAATAATGCCATTTTGGAGATTTTCCCAGTTACCGCGCTTTTTACACTTTAGTAACAACGATGTTGAAGACCACAATAATGATCGTTTATGGAAATTGAGAAGCATAATCGATTATTTCAATGAAAAATGTAAGTCTATTTACACTCTCGAGGAAGATCTATCATTAAACGAATCTAAATATACAACAACAACAAAATATACAACTAAATATACTGCATTCAATTCAAGATATACACAGGTCAGGATATAAATAAAAATGCTGACACAAGTGCATCGGAAAGTGTTACAATGTTTATGTGCACAACAATATCTGGTTACGGTCACACTCTGTTTCTCGACAATTGGTATTCATCACGAAGTCTATTTGCAAAGTTACAATCTATAAAAACGAATGCCATAGGAACGGTGAGGTGTAACAGAAAGCATATGGCCAAAGAACTAGCAGCGGAAAAATTGAAACGATCTGATGTGATCTCAAGATCGTCTAATGGTATCTTAGTTGCCAGATGGAAAGACAAAAAAGACATATACGTAATGTCCACAAAGCATTCGAAAGTAGAGATGAAAGAAATAGAAAAGAAGAGGTGGAAAAATAACAACGACCCTGTAACAAAACCCAACATTGTTTTGGAGTACAATAATAGCATGGGTGGAGTCGATTTATAAGATAGTTATTTATCTTCTTTTGCTCTTATGAGAAAATATGTAAAAAGCCATAACAAAAATATTTTTTTACTTAGCGGATGTTGGGCTTTTTAATTCTTATGTTTTATTCTGTAAGAAAATGGATATAGCAAAAAGCAAGAAATTTTCCTTCCCGAAATTACGATTAGATGTGGCAGAGCAACTATTACAAGCTGTGTGTATTATCGATTATAAAAAAAAGCGGAACGATGTCTGTTGGAAGCACACCCAATTGTTTAGAGGCAACGCAATGGGGACATTTCCCGAGAAATATTCCACCCACAAATGCCAAAAAGAATCCACAGCGAAGGTGTAGAGTGTGTACCAAACACAAAAGGCGAAGTGAAACTGTATGGAAATGTAAGAAATGCCTTGTACCATTGCATGTTCCAGACTGTTTCGAAAGATATCACACGTTGCATGATTACTAATAAATAAATTTAATATTTATATTTGTATAATTTTATAATCAACCGATGCTTCATATTCTCTTCAAAAACCTATAAAAAATTGTAGGTCAACAATAAATTAGTTTAGAAAATATAAACTTTTTCCGATTTCTCTGAGGCATCGAACACTGCACCGAACGGTCCAGTGTAACTCCCAGCGAGTTACACTGGACCGTTCTGGTACACGCGTCAGTGAATTTTTTGCCAGTGCAAGTTGTTAAAGAAAGTGCTATGTCGCATGTTCCTGTGGAAAATAGTATACTAAAAATAGAACTATTCTACCACGAGAACAACGGAACAGAAGTCTTGTTTGGCAGTATTTTAAAAAACTTAATCGGTATAGAGCCCAATGTTCATTGTGTACGCAAGTGTTTCAAATAAAATATAATAGCACTAGTGGTCTTATGCAACTACTATATCCTGCCTTCACCTGGTCCCCTTCTTCGCTGTCAATAAGCGCGATATGCATCAGCATTTCATGACATTG
The DNA here is from genome assembly GCF_051401765.1 of Calliopsis andreniformis. Classification (NCBI taxonomy): domain Eukaryota; kingdom Metazoa; phylum Arthropoda; class Insecta; order Hymenoptera; family Andrenidae; genus Calliopsis; species Calliopsis andreniformis. The sequence goes on from NW_027480422.1 coordinate 41,286,258, forward strand.
TTATGCGAGCGATAATAACCGCCGAGCTGATTCAACAAAACAACACGTAAGTGTTTTCCATTTGGGTATTACGAATAATGACCCAAAAGGAATATTATAAAGAGGAGGGGAGTCAATCAGTTAGTTAGTCTTTCAGTCAGGATTAGTCAATCCGGGATCAGAGCGAATCTCTGACATCGCCGAGACGTGAGACCTGTAACACTGTAACAGCGAGGGCGTATCGCGTAGTAACGAGATATCGCGTACAGAGACGAAGGGAACATCTGGTAATTCACGAAGTTCGTATCCGCCTCCTTATACCGCGTAGAGAAACTCCGCGAAATACGAACTAGGAAACTGCGTGAAATAAAGGAACACCAGCGGCCAAGGTGACCAGCGACCGGCTACACTAGCGAGGTGACGTCCTTGACTTTGTACACTCAGTTAAGAAGAAGGAATTGGTATGTAAACTACGACTTGTTAAAAATATATATAATTGTTAAAGCTAAACAAGATATACCAGTTCACTTTCCTCCCTCTTCTTCAACTACATGTAAGAGAAAGTTTAATCAAGGTGTGCTTTAGCACTTTAAAAGAGCAAGAACCCCCAAGGTTGATCTCCACCGCTCGAGACGACTGCCGTCTAGTTAGGACGTAACACGACACTTGAAGTCCTAACATAAAGAAATAATAGACAGACCTACAGGTACAATTAGAGAACCACAGAAAAATATTTCCAGATAAGATAGAGTATATTTAAATAAAGATTCTGCACGTGCGAAACAATTAACCCAAGCAATCGCACGTATGATGGCTTTAGATATGCAGCCGTATACTATTGTTGAAGATGTCGGCTTTCGATTCTTACTAAATACTGCCGAACCACGGTATGAAATTCCAAATCGTTCAACATTTGCGAGAAGTATTATACCTCAAATGTATGAATATTTAAAAAAGGATATGTGTTCTGTAAAATCATACGCAACATCTCGAAAACCATTTGAAAAAAAATACATAACTTGTATGTCATTGAATTTGTCTTGAAGCGCACTACAAAATGATCTGAAAAAAAGGATATAGTTCCGTTTAAAAAACTGAACTTGACTGTCATATCTTTGAAAATAATAATCTAAAAATTAATTTGTTACAGCCAATAAATTTACCCCTTTGTACCATGCAAATTTCATGTGAACTATTTTTTTGTATCTTAAATAGTTTAGGAAATAGTGGACTGTCCAGTGTTACGTGCGACAGACTGTATAAATATGGCTATATATATGCAAGCAATTTTGCGGCACATTTTAATCTCCTACATGGGGATTAGATAGGTCTTCTAAACCTGCCTTTTTTGTCACCGATAATGGTCGCAATATAGTAAAAGCTATAGAATCTCATAAAGATTGGAGACGAATTCCGTGTTATGCTCACTCTCTGCAGTTAGCCGTTAAATCTGCACTGAAGCAAAGTGCAGAGTGCATGCTATGTTACAACGACTAATACTTTTACAAAGATCTTTAAGCATGACATTGTGTGACGAAAATATACCGGAAAATATAAGTGCCGATGAATGGAAATTCGCAGATGCCATAGTAACTGTCCTCCAATCAGTGAAAGAAGCCACCAAGATAGTGAGTGGAGAAAATTATCCTACATTATCTCAGTATCTACCAATGTACATTAGTCTGGTAAATGTACTTAAACCAGATGAAGCACAATTCGAAATAGTTTTAGAATTTTTAGAAAACGTTTTTACGTAACAAAAAAATTTTGTTATGTCCTGGTGCGTACAGGACGTTTGTATCTCGACTATTGGCTGCTGTCACCAGTGCAGGTGATTAGGGAGCCTGCACTCTCCAGAAAAAAATGTGAATTTAACTAGTGGGGCCGCTTTGAGCAAGTCTATGCGACTTATAGCTCGGGATAATTGAAGGTTTAAAATAAATCTCGCACTTTCACGGTACTGATTCTCATTTTATTATTGATCGAAATCAAAATACAAGATAGGGAACATTTCCTTAGATGGAGAGTCTGGGCGTGAATCTTTTTGATCGGTTTCTTGTTCTATCTGTTCGAACAATTTTTCTTCCAAATATGTCGCCGGAGACGCAGGGGGTGCCGTTGGGTACGAGGGGGTACTCGGTCTTAACGCGATAGACAGTCTCGGACTGCGGCCAGCATTCGCGAGTGACTCTAAACGTGTATTTGACCTTGAATGTGAAAATTGTGCAAACTTATACAAGTCACGTACAAAAGACATAGTCTTGTGCGAGCGACCGCCTCCCCCTGGCCGTCTGAGTACGTGCGCAGTTAGTCGGAGTGTCATGTCATCTTCACATACGTACTCAGCACAAATGCGTAAGGAATTTTCCAACCTATTCACAAATGGGTTGGGGTGTTGCCACGATTTCAAGGCCAAATTCAAACTCAGAGTTGGTGCACGGTCCGTGCGACTTCCGTGTCATCACGTCGCTTTCGTAATGGAACAACCACTTGCAGAAGAGTTACGCCGCCTTGAAGATTTGGGGATCATTGAGCGCATAGACTCGTCCGATTGGGCTTCACCGATTGTCATTGCTAAAAAACACAATGGTAAAATTAGAGTCTGCGCAGACTTCTCCACAGGCGTAAATCAAGCCTTGCTGGATAACCGATACCCTTTGCCCAATACGGAGAACGTCTTTGCCAAACTGAATGGAAATTCATATTTTACCCTAATCGATCTTAGCGATACCTTTTTTCAGATCGAAATTGCAGAAGACTGCAGAGACATCACAACGATCATCACGCCCAAGGGACTATTTCGGTACAGACGCGTGCCCTTCGGCATAAAAACGGTCCCGGCTATATTCTAGCAAGCAATTGAGGAAACGCTTATGAGTATAGAGGATGTGTATCCGTACCTGGACGACGTAATAACACTGTTCGACAAATTTTGACTTTTTTTCGATTTTGTAAGCGTGAATAAACATTTCAAATCATGTTTAGCGTCGTTTTGACGCTCAGCACGTCGAAATCTATAAGAAATGTTTATTCACGCTTACAAAATCGAAAAAAAGTCAAAATTTGTCGAACAGTGTAATAGAATAAAAATACAACTCGAGCGGTAAAGTTATATTTCGTGTGGGAACGTTCGCTTATTTCTAAAGATTGTGGAGTTAGAATGCGGGTTGAAACTTTAACTCAAATTCAAAAGTTAAAATCTAAAATATATTGTAACTAAATCTTTTCTTTACAACTGCGTCGTGTAATTTTTGTGACGTGTAAGAATATTTAGAAATTACCAAATAGTTCATACTCGATTTTAACGCACTGGCAATGCGAGGGTAGAGTAATTGAAAATAATGCCTGAATAGAATTTATGCCGACTCGCGGATCCTATAAGGTTTGCTCCGATTCGAAAGGGAACCTTAGCCCGATCTCACAATATAATCGACTCTGGAGCATATGACGCGACGTTGACTCTGAACGTGACGATATACAGTTACAGACAAAAGTTTCCGAACGATTTATTAATACTTGGCAAACCCGACAAATGTTTCTGAACAATTTCTTAATGTCTGTTTGTTAGGATCAATCGCAATTCAAATTACGCGCTATACAGCGCCATGGGCGTAAGATATACATATGTGTGTATGTGTGTGTGTGTGTGTGCGAACTATGCGGTTCCTCTTCCGTTTTCCCATGTGCGTTGATTGAGATGCAGAAGAGATGTGAAAGTGTGTTTAAGTTACTGACTATATTGTCATATGTTAATTTTTGTCATTTCAAAATGTAACAAATATATTACATTTTTGATTCTCAAATCACGTGAGATATGTGGAAACCTTTTTATTTATTTTCTACGCCATATTCCACTATTTGAAAACAGTAACCAAAATCCAAGACTGTTAATGTATTCTTCTTAGATATCCAGGAATCTATTTTAACGATTATAGCGTTAATAGTGAAATTGACTTCAAGTAAACAATTTTTAGTAATTGCATTCATAAGTTACAAAATGGCTCGTAAACGCATTGACCAGAAAATTGAATCTGTAGTTATAAAACTTCGTGACAAGGATAAGCTCTCATTTGGAGCAATTTCAAAACATTTACAAATATCAAAATCAACAGTTTTCGAAATTTTGAAGTGTGTGAGGAACCCTCAACTAATAAATGAAGGAGGTCGACCTCGCAAAACTAGCAACAGGTTAGTGAACTTGATTAATTATGTTGATCAAGGAGAAATTAGAGAAAAATGAAGTTGCACACAACTGAACAAATCATGTTTAGGACGGATTACAGAATCGTACGGGAATCTAAGAAGAATCCTAAATTGACAGCTCCTGAGATTCGCGAAAAAATCGGATTATTTGATGTTAGTGCACGGACAGTTCAAAGACGACTTGCTGAAGTTGGCTTACACGGAAGACGACCTGCAAAGAAGCCATTACTTACAAAAAAATATATAAAAGCACGTTTACTATTTGCACGTAAATACGTAGAGTTCACAATCGATGACTGGAAAAAAGTATTATGAAGCGACGAATCCAAATTTAATTTGTATTCAGACGATGGGAACGGATACGTTCGTCGTCCAATTAACAAGTGATTGGATGTGAAATACACGAAAACTACCATCAAATTTGGAGGGGGAAATGTAATGGTTTGGGGTTGTTTTTCATGGCATGATGTTGGTCCTCTGTACTGTATTAATGGTAGAATGGATCAAATACAATATCGTGAAATTCTACAATACACAATGTTGCCACATGCTACAAACAACATGCCACATGATTGGTCGTTCCAACACGACAACGACCCCAAACACAGCCAGATCAGTTAAAGCGTGGCTGCAAAGTAAAGAAATTAAGATTTTGGATTGGCCTGCTCAATCGCCGGACCTCAATCCAATAGAAAATGTATGGAGTGAGGTAGAAAGATTAATGAAAGGCAGAAAATTTTCAAATGGTGACGATTTATTTACAGAAATAAACCGAAATTGGATGTCCTTATCCGAATCCTATCTGCAAAGTCTTATTACAAGTATGCCAAGGAGGTGCCAAGCCGTCATTAATAGTAAAGGATGTACAACTAAATATTAATAAATCGTTCGGAAACTTTTGTCCGCAATTGTATATCTGTCCGGCTAGGGAATTATCCTATGTCGCGACAATACCTTATTACACGAAAACAAAACCAACGCATTTGAAACAATTCGTAAAAATAGAAGAGAAATGCCCCGCATGGAAGAAAAGTTGAAGAGAGGAGAAATTAGCTACCGATCGACTGACATTTTATTGGCAATGAAATGGCATGATAAAAAAGGGGTTTGGATGTTGTCTTCTGCACAAGCAGCTACATTGGTTGAAACTAGGAAAAGAGATTATCGTACAGAGTTATATAAGAAGGAACCATTATGTATTGCGGATTATAATTCTAACATGGGTGCTGTAGACAGAGTTGATATGACTTTGAGTACACTTCATTCCGTAAGGAAAACTATAAAATGGTATAAGAAATTAGTTTTCCACTTGTTAAATTTAGCCATATATAATGCATATATTGTATATTGTTGGAAATGGGACCTAAAATATGATCGTTGTGCCCTCATACTTGCCATCGCTTCACGTGTGATAGGCTTTTGTCCCATGCGTCTCTCTTCCGGTTTGACCGCGTGGTGATACACACGTTGTTCGCCGTGCTCTCGTATAATTTAACTAATAATAAGTACTATCGTATATCATGTGCGTGCGTGTGTGTGTGTGTGTGTGTGTGCGTGTTCAGTTCTTTAATAATCTTACAGGTTATGTGCCCAGATGCTCGTTCGATTTAAAAATAAATAAGTTAAAACGTGTAAAAAATCGCGAGTGTAACCGTCGCCACATGGGAAGCAGAGATCTGAACAGCAACATGGCCGCTTTGCATTCAACACACCACACTGAAAAACTGTGCGAAACAAATTACGAATCTTGGAAGCTTCAGATGAAGAGCGGGCTTATTTGTAATGAACTTTGGGCGTATACAAACGGGAAGATTGTTTCTACGCCAGAAAACCTAGATGCGTGGACGACCAAGGACCAAGAAGCACTAACATTAATTCTACTAAGCGTGTCGAAAAATCAACTAATACACATCAAGAAAGCGGAGACATCGGCTGAAGCGTGGGGATTATTACAGGAAGCCCACGAATCGAAGGGACCGGTAAGGAAAGCTGCCCTGTATAAGCAGTTATATCGAATGAAAAAGGAATTGACTCAAAGTATGACGCAATATACTAACGAATTCCTTTCAAAAGCAGAACAGTTGGAAGGAGCCGGAATTAAAATACCGGATGAGTTGCTGTCAATAATGCTGCTGAATTCTTTATCGACCGAGTATGAAGGATTTTGTATCGCGATCGAGTCACGCGACGATATTCCGAATATCGAGTCTCTGAAATTGAAGCTTATTGTACAGGAAGCCAGAAGGGACGATCAGACAAACAAAGAATTGCTCTCTAACAATGACGCGCTATTCGTCAAAGGAAAAACGAATGAAAACAATAATCATCGAGGAAACGCCAGAGGACGTAATACAAGGTCCAAGTCGACCAGATACAGCGAAAATTGTTTCAAATGCGGGAAACAAGGACGTAGATCAATGCAGATGGAAGAAAGAGAATTTCGTCGGAAATAGCACGGAAGACGCCATGCCAGCGATAGTGCTGAAAAATTCAATAACATTTACAAACCAAAACAACAAGTATCGTTAGATGAGGGCATAATTCCTTGGAGAGGACGATTCTTTATTAGAGTTTACAATGCTGGAAAAATTATAAAATACGGCATACTCATACGGATATTGTCTGAAAGTGATACAGGTTTTATTTGCAATTTTCAAGTTTATGCAGCTCAAGAATCACGGTTGATCGAAACGACACGCGCAGTAGTTTCGCCATATACTGATGTCTGGCACCATTTGTATATGGATAATTACTACAACAGCGTCGATAACGCGGAAGCCATTTAAAAAAAAAAAAAAAAAAAAAAAAAAAAAAAAAAAAAAAAAAAAAAAAAAAAAAAAAAACAATTTGCGGAACAATTCGGAAGAATAGAGGTCTGCCACAGTGTCTGAAAAAACTAATTTGAAAAAAGGAGAAACAATCTTTCACAGAAAAAATGCTATATTGGTACAAGTTTGGCAATCCAAGAAAGAAGTCAGTCTCATCTCTTCAATCCATTCCGCGGAAATGAAAGAAAGTAGTAATGTTAATCGTATCAAGAGGCAAAAATTATAAAACAAAATGCTTTGATCGACTACAACTAGTACATGAAAGGAGTAGATCGGGCCGATCAGTATTTGTCCTACTATAGTATTTTGCGTAAAACAGAGAAATGTTCAAAGCGCTTAGCTATGTACATGATGAATTGTGCATCTTTCAATGCATATGTAGTATACAATTCAACAAAGACCCAAAAAATAAGATACAAGAAATTTTTGCACGACATCGCACGGCATTGGGTTACTCATGAACTACCTGAAATTAGCACTGAAGAATTAGAGGAAATGATATCGAAACGCGACCCTCCTGGAAGATTATCCATGAATATGCGCAAATACATATTGGAGAAAATTGTTAGTGCCGGGAAGAAGAAAAATCCACAAAGACGATGTCGCGTGTGCGCAGCTAAAAAAGTGCGAAGTGAAACGTATTTCATATGTAGCTTCTGCCGTGTTCCTCTTCACAGAGGAAAATGCTTTGAACGGTACCATACTGTAAAAAACTATTAACGTGTTATCAGTTCTATTTGTACTAGTAATAAAAAAATATTATTTAATACATTGTACAATTTCAAAAATCGTTTATTTTTATGATTTCGTAAAAAATCGTTTTTTTGTTAAATGATCATACAGTATATATTTAACTGTAAAATAAAAAAAGTTTCGTTCATAAAAACGAAGAAGTTTTCGATTTACTGCGATTTTTCTGAATAACCAAACTTCCGCGTGATTCAAGAAAAATGTCCGCTGCACGCATAATTCGGTGGCGAATTATACCCGCATGCCAAGTGTTAAATGTATCATGATTTGTAAAAATTTGTATATGTATGTATAAATATGTATCGAATAATATAAGCCTTGTTGATGAAATACTTACGTACACTTAATTTTTCCCCTACATCTTCTATAAATTATATTGCTTCCTGTATTTAAATATATAAATAAACATAAGGGGAATAATGAACAATGAAAGAAATAAACATACTACAAACATTAAGGTTTGTTTTGTGACGTTGCGCATAGCGCCGCCCCCGCTTTGGTAAAGTAAGCGAAATTTGTGATAAGAAGGACCATACGGTCTCCTTGCGGAACTCATGCCGAGAGACGCCTCCTGGAGGGAAATATCGTGAATTTGAATCGTCGCTAATTTCGGGTGCCTCCGTGCCGAGCGTGCACGACGTTTCAGGGCCGTAGAGGAAACCTGAGAGACCCTGAGGCCGTCCCCGTCCCCTGGCTGTGCAGTTTCCAGATTCAGGCGCCGCGCCGTATCTACACCGGATAGTACAGGGGCCCTCCACCCTCGGAGTTGGGGGATTTGCTGTCTCCGCGGAGGACCAGAGAGCCGAAAGAAAATCTGCCCACAGCGAGCTAAATGATGGCCCCGCGGTGCTGCTCTTCTACAACGGCTCAAGCGGAAGGCGAGGGTGGAGGTGAGCCCGGAGAGCGTTGTCCAGGCGGCAGGAGTCATAGGAAGTCCTGGGGAAGTCTCCACGATGTCGAAGAAATGTGGATCGTCGCTGGAGAGAAGCGGCCCGCCCCGGGCAGCCCACTCCTCGCATACGCGCCTGAACCATAGCGAGTACTCCAAGGAGCTGTCGCGCTTGCGCAGAGAGGGACGTGCCGCGAATCAGGAAGATCGCATGCGCGCGTGCCGAGCGTCGTCACTCGTTGCCAGGGGGAGTAAACTCTTATGTATGACTTTGGACACTCATTAGTACACTTTCTAAGAGAGTTATCTCAGATGGCACCATAATCGCAGCACATCACGTGACTGGACGTGACTGATGTTCAAATTTTTTGGCGCTACTATTACCGCCAAAACCACATAGCAACACATAGCAATAGCGTGTGCCTTGATTGCGGACTGTTGCGGACTGCGAAGAGAATTACAAAAAATTTCATATTGTTTTATTAATAATAGAATTGTGTTGAAAATTTGATTAATAAGCTCACGGAATATTGTTCACTCAGTGAACTTATTTTTGAGTTTATTTTTCAAATTTTTGTGCATAATTATACAATTTTATTAAGAATTTTTTAAAAAAAAGTGTAAAACAGTGAATAAAGACATATAAGTGCACAAGACACATAAATGCAGACAGTTTATATAAACAATTTGTGTGAACGTTTGAACATCAGAACAAAATGGTGAGAGCGTGTGCAGTTCCACAGTGTTCATCGGTTGTTACTATCCCAGCGTACCACTTTCCCAAAGACGTTGTACGATCAGAGTCTTGGACTAATGAAATTCAGTGTCCTGTACTACTTAGACTGACAAACACTGAAAGGCGCAGATGCATTCAGGGTGTGTTACACACACTCTGAAAAAACCTCATTTCTGCGTTCCACTCAACGAAGAAGATTAAGACACGATACTATTCCAACTTTGGATTTGCCGATGCAGAGCCAGAACAAAGAATATGCATCTGAAAATATAGAAGCCGAAGTATATCCAGCTTCTGCTACAACAGTAGAAATTGAAAACAATAACGAACAGAAGAGTCTCATAAAGAATTGCATGAGCGAAGAAATAACTGAAACAATTTGTGAAGAAACATCATGGAATATTAATGAACGCAATGAAGCTGGTCCAAGTAGTTCAGTAATCTCAGGGCAGCTAGAACAATGTTCAACGTCACAGAAAAGTCACAGAAATATACTACTGCAGGACAACATGAAACTGTGCCAATTGACACCAAAAGCAGCTAAATTATACAAAGTTGCTAAAACAGTGATGAAACGCAACCGTTATGCACACAGGAAGAGAGAAGATTTAAAGGCACGAGTGGAACGAGCAATGGTGTTATCAGAATGTAATCTGGTACATAGATTTCAAAATCTACCCACCACGCAGAGGATGTTCATCGAAATGCAGTTACGTACATCCAGATCCATGCCACAGGTAAGTAAAATTGTAGATGTAGCTAATGACATACCAGTAGCTATCCAGCATTTTCAGCCAGCCACAACAAATCGTACCAGACATGTTACTACTACTACTACTGTTCACATGGGAGGCAACATGATGCAGGCAGTAAGAAAGGTAATGTTTACAATTTTAATATTTTTTTGCACGCTCCTCCACATGCATGAAGTGCCTGAAGACGTGCTCCAGTGATGATAAACCCTGTCACCCTGCCTGCCTGAAAAAATGATGCTGTCTTATGGTTTCTACTTATAATCATACTACTTATTTTTTCTACTTATTTCTTATAGTTTCTACTTATTCCTCTACTTAACTGCAACCATATGCCTCTAACTGGTTTTGTGTTTGGGTATGGCTATATAACTATACTTCACTTATAACTATTTATTGCTGCTGTGTAATATATGCTGTATTTTCATTGTTTATTTTATTGTAACTTGTTTATAACTTTATGAAATACAGAGTGGTCCATCTAGTGTCTGGAATTTGAACTAGCAGGAAAAATATTAAGCCGTTTTTTTTTTATAGCAAAATGAAATTCCAATTATTAAAAGGACCACCCTGTATGTTTTCAGGGAAGACGCTATACAACATACGAGAAAATACTGGCCTTAGCATTTCTGAAATAGTCTTTTAAATCGTACAGGCTCCTGAGGATGCGATGCAATCTACCAAGTGTAACCACATTAAAGAAGATGCCAAGAAAAATTCCAATCAAGACTGGAATATCACAAGCTGTGATGAAACATCTACGTGGTCAAGCGGATACCATGGGTGCGCAAGAAAAGCTGTGTGTATTGATGTGGGACGAGATGTCATTGATGTCCCATGTTGACTACGACGTTAACGAAGACAAAATATGTAATAGGTTTCGAAGACTGGGGCACAAGAAGAATTTCAAGATTTGCCGATCATGCCTTTGTCTTCATGTTAAGAGGGCTACACAGTGGTTGGAAAATGTCCATTTCCTACAATTATTGCAACAGCCAAACAAAAGCACCACAATTAATACAGTGCATCAAAAATATGGCTGAACTTTACTTTGAGGAAACAAAAATTAATGGTTTTTTTTTACATATTTTAATAATACTGGACGAGCGTAATCCAAAAATGCAGATTTTAAGTTTAGAAATCCAGCGGTTGAAAAGTTATGCGTATTTAAAGGTGAGCATTTTTAAACTATTTCGCTAGCTATTTCGACGCCATATTGGCTTGTAGAGGCAGCTTAGCCAATGAGCGGAGCCGTTGGATATGGGCAATTGCGCCACTGACATTATAATAGCGATCATTTAGACAGAACAAATCAAATTTCGATGTTCAAAGTTTTATGAGTGATTTGATTTACGTGGTGATACCACAATATTCCCATGCGTTTGAGTTTAAGGTGTTCATTGCTAATTTCTTTGATTTTGTGTATTTTCGACTTTAATATAGTATTTCTTGTAGAATAGTAGTTTAGTATCTCACGGGCCGAGCAAAGTAACAAAATAAACCAAACGAAAAGCTAACGTTAGAAGCGACGCAAACGCGACGAGCCAACGTACGCCGAACGCAAAAGCCAACGTTGGGCCAAACGAAAAGCCAACGCGAGGAAGCGATAAGAAAGAGTATAAAGAAGGGGGCAGGCGAACGCGAGAGTCAGTCCAGAGTTAGACTCTGGTGGTTTTCACGTCAAAATCATTGTCAATAATTGTAACGTCAATTGTGAACGAATAAAGGTTTCTCTTCTCGAAACTTCGTGTGTAACAAGTATAGTATTTTAACATTTATAGTGTCGTAGTATTTATAGTATTTTAGAATTATTTATAGTATTTTATCATTTATATTAGTTTTTATTTAGTATAGTAAATTAGTATAGCATTTTATTAACGTATTTTAAGTATCTTACATATAGTATTTTAACGTTTCATTCATATATTGATAGTGTGGCGACCCATGCACGCGCATGGCGTCACATTTCGAGGAATTCGGCGACATGTCAATCGCTGCCTTTCACGCCCGGGCAGAACGGTAATTAGATTAAGATTGTATATATTTCGCGGCGCCGTTCTGCCCCAGCGCGATAAGTCGCCGCCTAACTGTCGCGTAGTCCTCGAGTGTTAGAAAGAGAGGATACGCGGCAGGGGCGATCGAAAACCAAAAAGGTTCGAGGAGTCGGTTCCGGAACGCCAGTGAGCAAAGACGCTCATCAATAAAATCCTCGGGTGACAAACCTATATGTGTGAAAGTGATTTCATTTACATCTCCTTTCCCACATAATTGGTGACCCCGACGTGATTCGCTGCGCAAGGGCGAATTGAGCGCGAACGTCTCGACGTGGTTTGTGAAAAAGTGCGTGCCGAACTCGTCGCGATGGAACCTGCGGTCGTTTCGGGAATGACGAGCCCCGCCGGGTCGGACGCGACCTTAGCACCAGCGGTAGCACCAGTAGCCATCCGCGTTCCACCGTTCTGGGAGAAGAACCCAGCGACCTGGTTCCGACAGCTGGAATCCCAGTTTGTCCTTTCTGGAATCACCCGAGACGCAACCAAATATCACTATGTCAGCGCGAACCTTGAAAACAAGTACGCCGACGTAGTGATCGACATCATCAATAATCCCCCGGTGTCCAATATGTATGAGACGTTAAAGGCAGAGCTCATCCGGCGGTTATCGGACTCCAAGGAGCAGAATATTCGGCACCTGCTGGAGCACGAGGAGATCGGCGACCGGAAACCGTCGATTTTCCTGCGACGGCTGCAAAATTTCGCGGGTGATACGGTGTCTGATGATTTCTTAACCGCTTCGTTCTCACGGACGTGTATACACGCGCCGCGATATCGTTCACGCAGCCCCACAGACGCGTAAACACGCGCCGCGCTACCGTTCACGGAGTCTCACAGACGCGTAAACACGCGCCGCGTTATCATTCACGGAGTCTCACGGACGTGTACACACACGCCTACTGATTTGCTCCGTCTGGAGAGACTAAGTTTGTGGTTAGTACTAATTTGTAATTTCATTTAGTGTACGTTTGACTGTTCTGCAAAGATGACCACCATGCGACGATCTAGAAATCGAATTATTAGTGATAGTAGTAGTGAAAGTGAAAGTGCTGTGGAAAGTGATATGACTGACGAGGATGTTCCTTTGTGCGAAAGATGGAAAAATATTTTACGCCAAAGAAAATGGAATATTCCTACTGCCACGCAAAATTTTACGCCACAAGTTTGGAGGTACAGCGATTTACATCACGGTGTGTTACCCCAATCTGGTATATCAGAAGATAGTTCTTTTCTTCAAATCTTCAAATTTTTTTTTTTTGAAGAACTCATAGAGTTAATTGTGAAGGAGACTAATAAATACAGCCGAAAGCAAGGTTTCTCCAGATCTCAGTTTCATGTATCTAGTAATGATTTGCACTGTTTTTTTGCAATTATTATTCATATGAGTATTGTTCGCTTGCCGAAGATGTCCATGTATTGGAATACAAAGGCAATGTATAATTTTGTGTTTATTAGACAAATCATGTCAAAAAAAAAGTTTTTCAATATTTTGCGATTCCTTCATTTCACTAGTGTTGATGCAAATAATAATGAAATTAGAAAGACCGAAAAAATCCAATCCGTCATGGATATTCTTATTTGTCGTTTTCAAATGGCATATCGACCAAGACAGAACATTGTAGTCGACGAAAGTCTGTTATTATGGAAAGGCAGACTTTCTTTCAAGCAATACATTAGCAGCAAACGTGCAAGATTCGGCGTGAAATCATTTATTTTAGCCGAATCAGAGACAGGATATATTTATAATTTGAAATTATATGATGGACGCATATCAAATGAAGGACAGTCCAGATTAGGAAAGTCGGGTTCAATTGTAATGAATTTGTCAAGAAATTTATTAAATGAAGGACGAACCATATACTTAGACAACTGGTATACTTCCCCCGCATTATATGAGGAGTTACATAAATATAAAACACATGCGTGTGGTACCGTTCGAATGAATAGAAGAGGTTTGCCATGCGACGAAAAAATAAAAAAAATAAAAAGTTTGAATAAAGGTGAGCTGACAGTGCGCTATAACAAATTCATGACATTTAGTGCGTGGAAAGATAAAAGAGTGGTAGCGCTTCTCAGCACCGTACATACCCCAGAGTTGGTAGCCACAGATAAAGTTGATAAAAAAACGGGGCAACCCATTAAAAAACCAAACGTAGTGTTAGCTTATAATATGCACATGGGTGCTGTTGATCACACAGATCAAATTTTACATGGCATTGGATCATTTAGGAAAACAATCAAATGGTACAAAAAGTATTTCTTTTATTTATTAGATATTGCTATATGCAATGCACATGCAATTTGGAACTGCCTCCATGTAAACCGAAAAAGTTTGTGCGAAGTGAAAGAAGATTTAATATTGCAGTTACTAAATAACTACAACGATCCAACAGAGAATTTTCATCGGAAAGGAAGGAGGAATCATCTTCATCCATTGCGACTGCAATCTAGATGTTTCTTAAAAAAATTACAGCCAACAAATAAGAAATCTATGCCGATGAGACGGTGTGTATGGTGCAAGCAACAATCGATTCGCAAAGAAACCAGATATCATTGTATCAATTGTGATGTTGCATTATGTGCAGTTCCTTGTTTTGAATTATATCATACAGAGCAATAATAAATTTGAAATATTTTGAAATCAATGTTTATTACTTCTATATACCGTTTCCAAAATTAACACTTTTCCAAATTAAACTCTTTATCTAATACTAGCGTGTTTACGCGTCTGTGGGACTGCGTGAACGCTAGCGCGGCGCGCGTATACGCGTCCGTGAGACTGCGTGAACGCTAGCGCGGCGCGCGTGTACACGTCCGTGAGACTGCGTGAACGATAGCGGGGCGCGTGTTTACGCGTCTGTGGGACTGCGTGAACGATATCGCGGTGCGTGTATACACGTCCATGAGAATGAACCGGTTAAAGACTCTGTGGTTGGGACACCTCCCAACAAGCGTGCAGGCCATCCTCATAACACGTCAGAAGGAGTCGCTCTCCGATCTGGCCGCTCTTGCCGACGCGGTTGTGGAAGTGTCACCGCGTCCGCAGATCGCCGTCGCGTCGTCGGGACAGAACGACCTCCGAGCAGAGTTGGCCGAACTCCGCCGCGAAATCGCAGCCCTCCGTATGGGAGCGAGCAATTTTCGCCGCTCGCGGTCCAAGTCGCGAAACGGACGACGTGGTTCTTCGCGATCACGAAACCGCGGTGATGAGGACATGGCAACCGATGGCAAGTGTTGGTATCACAGGAAACATAGGGCCGCGGCGAAAAAGTGCCGAGACCCATGTAACTTCGCGTCGGAAAACTCACGGACCGATCGTTAATGGCGGCTATCGATTCCGAGCCCGCGACGAGCCGTCTATTCGTTACGGACCGCGTCACCAAGACGATGTATATGGTTGATACGGGATCCGACCTGTGCGTGTTTCCGCGTCCGCGAGTGAGTGGACCGCGTAACAAGACTACGTACGAACTGTACGCGGCTAACGGTTCGACAATTTTCACGTACGGCTACGTTACCCTGAGTCTTAACTTGGGTTTGCGGAGAGATTTCACGTGGAGATTCGTCGTCGCGGACGTCACGACCCCGATTATCGGCGCTGACTTCCTCAGTTTCTACGGTCTCCTCGTCGATCTGCGAGCGAAAAGGCTGAGCGACGGTGTAACCACCTTAACGACGATTGGTCGAGTCGTCAGGAGTGCCGCGGAAAGCGTGAGGGCGATATCTGGAGAAACGAGATATCACGCGATTCTCGCCGAGTTCCCGGATGTCACGCGCCCGTCGGGAGGACATCGCATGCCGAAGCACGCCACTCGTCACCACATTCGGACCACGCCAGGTCCACCTGTATCCTGCAAGCCACGACGCCTCGCCCCCGACAAGCTGAGGATTGCGAAGGCCGAATTCGAGGCCATGGTGAGGGACGGAACAGCGCGACGTTCTGAGAGCTGTTGGTCATCGGCCTTACACCTGGTCGCGAAAAAAGGCGACGGATGGAGACCGTGTGGTGATTACCGTGCGTTGAACGCGAGGACAATTCCAGATAAGTATCCTGTGCCTCACATCGAGGACTTTGCACAGCGCTTATCTGGTAAGACTATATTCTCTACCGTGGATTTAGTGCGCGCGTACAATCAAATCCCGGTGAACCCGGACGATATACCGAAAACGGCGATCACGACCCCCTTCGGCTTATTCGAATTTCCGTGGATGTCGTTCGGACTTCGGAACGCAGCGCAGACGTTCCAGCGATTCATGGACGAGGTGTTGCGTGGTCTCGATTGGTGCTACGTCTATATAGACGATATTCTCGTGGCGTCCAGCTCAATCGAGGAACATGAGTGTCACCTACGCGAATTATTTGGCCGTCTGAACGACTATGGGGTGTTGGTGAATTGCGCGAAGAGTGTTTTCGGTGCGCCGGAAGTGACGTTTTTGGGATATGCCGTAACCGCGCACGGCACGCGACCGCTGCCTCAAAAAGTCGAAGCAATTCGAACTTTTCCGCGCCCTGCAACAGTGAAGGAACTGCGACAGTTTCTCGGCATGGTGAACTTTTACCGTCGGTTCGTGCCGGCCGCTGCCCAGATCCAGGCACCTCTAAACACGGCCCTGCAGGGAAACGCCAAGGGTCGAACCCCCGTCGAGTGGACGTCGGACCGGATCGAGGCATTCGAGTTGTGCAAGGAAAGCCTCGCACGCGCGACCCTCCTGGCACATCCCGACGTCACGCTGCCGTTGGCGATTTTCACGGACGCATCCGATTACACGGTAGGCGCCGCATTGCAACAGCGATCCTGCGACGGGTGGAAACCGCTGGCTTTCTTTACCAAGAAGCTAACGCCGGCCGAGCGAAAATACAGCCCATATGATCGGGAACTTCTGGCGATATATAAAGCCGTCAGATACTTCCGACATATGGTCGAAGGTCGTACGTTCGTGATTTTTACCGATCACAAACCGTTAACTTTCGCATTCCGACAAAAACCCGAGAAACATACCCCGCGACAGTTTCGATATCTCGACTTAATCGGACAATTCACGACCGACATTCGACACGTGTCCGGTAAAGAGAACGTGGTCGCCGATGCGTTGTCGTGGATCGCAGGAATTTCTCAAGCGCTCGACTATGTGAAACTCGCGGAATTGCAACGCGAGGATGAGGAGTTGCGCGCGCTCCTGCGTTCGGACTCGTCTCTCGTTTTAAAAAAGATCGCGTTACCGGGTTCGAACGTCGAACTGTACTGTGATACTACGACACCGACTGTACGACCGTTCATTACGAAGAGTTTACGGAAACAAGCATTTGCGTCATTGCATGACCTCGCGCATCCCGGTGCGAAAGCGACTGCGAGGCTAGTTTCGGAAAAGTTTGTGTGGCCAGGTATCCGAAAGGATTGTACGACCTGGGCACAAGCATGCGTGCCGTGTCAGCGCGCAAAAACTAGCAGACAGGTGTCTACTCCGGTCGGTAGTTTCGACGCATCCTCGGCACGTTTCGAACACGTCCACGTGGATATCGTTGGTCCATTGCCGATGTCGAGAGGATATCGGTATTGCGTGACGTGCGTTGACCGTTATACGCGATGGCCGGAAGCGTTCCCCGTCGAGAATATCACCGCGGAATCCGTAGCGTACGTGCTGCTTTTCGGGTGGATTGCGAGATTCGGGGTACCGCGTCGGCTCACGACCGATCAGGGCCGACAGTTCGAATCTACGTTGTTTAAGGAATTGTCGCGTCTTATCGGTACACAACATTTGCGTACGACCGCGTACCACCCGGCCGCGAATGGTATGGTGGAACGTTTCCACCGGCAGTTAAAATCTGCTATCGTTTGTCATGCCGACACAGGCTGGGCGGAGTCGTTACCGGTTGTCCTGTTAGGCATTCGAGCGGCCTGGAAGGGCGACATTAAAGCGACGACCGCCAAGATGGTGTACGGTGAACCGATCCGTCTACCTGGCGAATTATTAGAGAACCCGCGAACGACCGACACTGGCTGCGAAACGTTCGTTGCCCAGCTTCGCGATCACTTACGAAACTTGCGACCTTCTCCCGGTTCACGCCACGGAGACAAACGAACATTCATTTTCAAGGACTTGACGACGACGTCACACGTATTCGTGCGGCACGGCGCACTTAAAGGCGCCTTGCAACCGTCCTATAACGGACCTTACGAGGTGATCGAGCGGCACCCGAAACACTTTAACATTCGCATTAAAGAGCGAACGATCCCGGTGTCGCTGGATCGTTTAAAACCGGCGTACCTGCTGCGGGACGAGGAGCTGGCCGAGACCAGCAGACCCTCACCGCAGGAGGCCCCCGCGACAGTCAATGTGCCCGAGCGCACAACGAGATCGGGAAGACGCGTACAATTCCCTGACCGCTACGTCGCATTGTAAATAGTAGTTTAAGCGAAATCAAGAGCGAACCGTAGTTTAAGAGCATAATAGTTTGTAAGCTGTATATAGCATAATACGCATATTAATCTTTTGTACATAGTAATTTTTAAGTGCGACCGCACCCCTAATTTCACCAAGGCGGGTGATGTGGCGACCCGTGCACGCGCATGGCGTCACATTTCGAGGAATTCGGCGACATGTCAGTCGCTGCCTTTCACGCCCGGGCAGAACGGTAATTAGATTAAGATTGTATATATTTCGCGGCGCCGTTCTGCCCCAGCGCGATAAGTCGCCGCCTAACTGTCGCGTAGTCCTCGAGTGTTAGAAAGAGAGGATACGCGGCAGGGGCGATCGAAAACCAAAAAGGTTCGAGGAGTCGGTTCCGGAACGCCAGCGAGCAAAGAAGCTCATCAATAAAATCCTCGGGTGACAAACCTATATGTGTGAAAGTGATTTCATTTACATCTCCTTTCCCACAATAGTATTTTAACGTTTCGCTCATTTTATTTATAGCATTTTAACGTTTATATTAGCTTTTATTTAGTACATTCAACTAGTATAGCATTAATTTTATTTTATTGTCACGTATTATTCATTTTTGCCTACTTTCCGCGTTTTTTTTCTTTTTTATTAGCTGTAGTATACTTTATATTTCTACTTTCTTTCAATTATTTATTTTTCTTTCTTTTGTAATAATGAGTGTTGGTAAATGGAATTTATCGAATTTACCAAATTCAAAAGAAAGTGCGATCGCCTGGGCTCGAGAGCATGGGTTGTTAAGGACAGATAAAAATTGTTCTGTCCATCGAAAGCCGATGAAATTATATAAGTCATCGCAACACGGTGCTGGGCGGTTTCTCTGTTCCGTTGGAAGGTCCAGATGCAAACAATTTGCAGCCACAATTGATTCCTTTTTTGAGGATGTCCGTTTGCCTTTTATAAGGCGATAAAGTTAGAATTATTTTTCGTGATTTCATCAAATTAACAATTAAAAAATTTAGCAGATTCTTAAAAACGTTTTTTTGTTTTTGTAATGCTCGTTTTAGATTGATGTATTGTTTCACGCGAGATTTTTCGTACGAAGATACTGCCCACGAGTTGTGCGACTTCACAAAAGAAGATGGTACCAATTTATTATCTGCCACTATTTCTGCGTGGTATCAATATTGCCGAGAAATGGTTGCAGATCACTTCTCAAGAATTCAAGCAGGAATGCCTAAATTAGGAGGCATTTCCGAATCTGGATCTCGTATTATTGTTCAGGTATCTTATATAACTGTTCTACAGTACTTTTTCCATTTCTTTTCTTAGTTTTTATTCTGTAGTGACACATCGTTAATTTTATATTATTTCATTTATAAAAGACTGACGAAGCCAAATTTGGAAAAAGAAAATACAATCGTGGCAGAAGAGTGGAAGGCCACTGAGTATTAGGTATAGTCGATACCAAAACGAACGATTGTCGAATGATAGTCGTTGAAAATCGAGAGGCATCGACTTTAATCGACATCATCGATAAACATGTAATTGCCGGCAGTGAAATACACACGGACAGTTTTAAAAGTTACGCGGGACTTACTGCCCATGGATATGTCCATAAAACAGTAAATCATAGTATTGAATTTGAAGGTAAGGGTTAAACTAAACTTCGTGCTGAGGACCAAAATTTTTGGTAATTATTTAGAATAAGGGTCTCCTCAACACTTTCTTCGAAACTTTTTTATATCATGTATCTTGATACGTGGATTAATTTTTCTAAATGAAGTAATTGTCGCTCTCTTTTCGTTTTCGAGATAAAAATTTGTATATGCTTGAAAATTATGGTAGCAGGGCAAGGATAGGTAGCAAAAAGGGGATTTGAGTTGGGTTAGAGGTAGGGCCAGGAAAAGAGATGTTTCGAGTTGGTTAGAGCTAGGGCCAGGAAAAGAGATATTTCGAGTTGGTTAGAGCTAGGACCGGGAAAAGATATACTTTGAGTTGTGTTACGTCCCCGTAACTTTTGACGGTAATTACTAGAGCCCATTATCTACGCATACATATATAGACATAAGCACGATTTTATTTCCGGTTCGGTTCAAAAAGGTCTTAACGGAATCATTCTCGCGCGACCGAATTCGAATTCTTTCGCGGCCCTAGCTCTGACCCAACTCAAAGTATCTCTTTTCTAACCCAACTCAAATCCCCTTTTTGCTACCTACCCTCGGCCTGCCACCATAATTTTCAAGCATATAAAAATGATTATCTCGAAAACGAAAAAAGAGCGACAATTATTTCATTTAGAAAAATTAATCCACGTATCAAGATACATGGTATAAAAAAGTTTCAATGAAATCGGTGAGGAGGCCCGTATTCTAAATAATTACTAAATTTTTTAATCAATTTTAATCTTTTGATAACTTATGACATATACTCATCAAATGTACCACCGATTATGTAATATGTAAATAATTTTTTAATAACAGCCAGTGTGGTACCCACACTCAAAAAATTGAGTCCAACTGGCGACCAGCGAAAGACTGGATGCGTGGAAGAGCTGGTTTTCACGACGATGAATTCGCATACCGTTTATGTGAATTCTTATGGCGTCGATTTTGTAAACATAATAAAATTGATATGATGTCATCTTTAATGGATGCTATTAGAAACGAATATATATTTAATTGATAACATAATGAATTTTGTTTTTTGCACGCAGTCACCACTTACAAGGGAACTACCCGAAGTGATAATCTCCGATTTTTATACAACTTTGTAGGTTCGTAGAGAAGCCAAAAATATTCGGCACCTATTTTTTTATTTCGGCTATATTCGATGTTAAAGGGCTGAAAACAGCCCCCAAAGTCGGGGGTGGAAAACATATTTGGTCTCCTATCTCGAAAACTATTTGGTATAGAAAAAAAGTGTAAATTGGGCGATTACGTATTTTTCAGCAACGAATCTATCTGCATAAATAGTTTTTAAGAATACTTATTTGTTTAAACAATATATTGAAAAATGTCATATTTTTGTTAATTTTTCCGGTAAAATGTAAATAGATTTTCTCGCCAATTTATGTGTAGATACTATAAGGTCGAGTCATAAGTAACTTCCGACGCAGCTATGTAGAATCTATTATTCGAATTTACCCGCTATGAGTTACCATGACAACGAGTTTTTGTTTTCATTAGTTACACGAGGTTTCCGTTAGTCTTTTGTCAACAATTTTGTATGATACACGTTGAAATAAGCTGCTTCTTTATCCTCTGAAATGGAGAGCCAAAAAGTACATATTCGTCATGTGATGCTTTGGGAATTTAAACAAGGCAATAGTGCTAAGGCGACAGCCGAAAAAATATGCAGAGTGTATGGTGAAGGATTGATAACTGATTGGGCAGTTAGAAATTGGTTCGTAAAATTCCGTTCTGGAGATATGACTTTAAAAGACGAAACGAGGGCGGGACGTCCTTCCGACTTCGACGACAACCTTTTGAAGGCAGTATTGGAGCAAAATCCACGTCAATCGACAAGATGTATAGCAGGAAGGTTGAATATATCGCAATCAACCGTTATCCGCCACCTGGAGAAATTAGGGAAAGTCAGCAAGTTAGGAGTATGGTACCTCACAATCTCAGTGAACGGAATAAAGAAGATCGCATGTCAATCGCCACAAGTCTACTCTCACGGGTAAAAATGGAGCCCTTTTTAAACAAGATTGTAACAGGCGATGAAAAATGGGTCACCTACGAGAATATAGTCCGCAAAAGACAGTGGCTTGATAAGGATGAACCACCCCTACCAGATCCGAAAGCAAACATCCATGGCAAAAAAATCTTATTGTGTGTATGGTGGGACTGTCGAGGAATAATTTACCACCAGTTGTTAAAGCTAAATTTAACGATTACTGCGGATAGATATGTTCAGCAGCTACAAAGAGTTCAAAAAAAACTCCGTGAAAAGCGTCCTGCACTCGTCAATCGCAATAATGTCATCCTTCTGCACGACAATGCGCGACCACATACAGCAAAGGTGACTCAAGAAAAAATTCTTGAGCTTGAATGGTCTGTTTTACCACACTCTCCTTACTCCCCGGATCTTGCCCCGACAGATTACCACCTTTTCTGTTCCCTACAAAACTTTTTGAATGGAAAAACTTTCAATTCTGAAGAGCAAATCGCGCAGACAGTCGAAAACTTTTTCCAGTCCAAACCAGCCACATTTTACAAGGAAGGAATTTATAAACTGCCAAGAAGATGGGAGAAGGTTATAGATAACGGTGGCGAATACGTAGTAAACTAATGTAATTTTTTTATTTAGTGAAAGCAAAATAAATATCTGATAAAGAAACGGAAGTTACTTATGACTCGACCTTATACAGGGTGTAACAAAAATGTCGCAGTTCCTTAAAAGGGGTGATTCAGGGGGTGATTTGAAACAACTTTTTCCTTAGCGAAAATGTAAGATGAGGCTTCGTTAACGAGTTATTAATGAAAAACACCGGCCAATGAGAGCGCGAGTTTGCCGTTCGAGCGACTGCGGTAGCGTTGGGTACGCGCTGGGCGCTACGGTTGTACTCCGAACAAGAAAGTCGACATGCGTCGAAGGAAAAGCATTAGTGTGAAAATATTTGCATAACGTGTAAACGAAAAAGCAATGCAACAAAAGAAATGAACGGAGAATTGGAGAATTAACGTTGAAGATAGAAACGTTGAAAGTAGTCTGCGTTAGATTTAAAAAATAATAATCATTAATGAATTAAATGCAATTCATCTGTAGTTTGTAAATCTGTGTCACTGGGTCACTGTACCGATACTGGTCATCGACCTCTGGAGTGGTTTATGGCAGGGTAGAATTTTTCCAAAGAAGCTCCTTGTACCCCCCACGTAGTTTAAGCACCTCAGACCTTCTTTGTTCGGACACTCCGAGATCATGTCTCCTTCGAAACCAAAGCAATAAAGCCATAAATTACCTAAACGCGTGCCCTAGCATAAACCATTTCGACAGTCGATGACCAGGATCGGTACAGTGACCCAGTGACACAGGTTTACAAACTACAGGTGAAGTTTGTTCTCTTCTTCCTTTATTTTTCGTTGTATTGCTTTTTCGTTTATACGTTATGCGAATAAGAGATTTACATATTCGTATTTTTACGTTGCACGTAGTTTTCCTCGATTTTAAGTAATTATTCACTTCAAGTGATAAACAAAAAAAGGACTCGGTGTTATTTATTATGTCGCTTTCAGTTTTCATACTAATGCTATTTTCTTCGATGTATGACGACTTTCTTGTTCGGAGTACAACTGTAGCATCTAGCGCGCGTACCCAACGCTACCGCGGTCGCTTGGGCGGCAAACTCGTGCTCTCATTGGCCGGTGTTTTTCGTTAATAACTCGTTAACGAAGCCTCATCTTACATTTTCGCTAAGGAAAAAGTTGTTTCAAATCGCCCCCTAAATCACCCCTTTTAAGGAACTGCGACATTTTTGTTACACCCTGTATATATCAAAATACAAGATACGGATATTTTGGAATTTTGAATTTTTGCCTTATAAACCAAATAATTACAAAGTTTAACCAAGAATATAGTAAAAGCACTGAAAAAACTGGGTTAGAAGTTGTTGCTACTGTATGTGATCAAGGATCGTCGAATTTTGCTGCCATCAACACATTACAGGCAGACACACTGAGGAAAAAATGGAAATAAGGAGAAGAGCACCGTATGTATACATTATTAGGTTTTCCGTACAATTTAAAAAATGTAATATTGTGAATCAATGCAATCATTTTATGCTTATAGGTGATATAATTGAAGTAGATGGTATTCAATTGATACCATTTTATGATCCGCCGCACTTAATTAAAGAAATAAGGAATAACTTATTAAATAAGGATCTGGAAATAAATGTGACACCAGGAAGAAAAGAATGTGAAAGGCAATTCGCATCATGGAGAATAATTGAACAGGCATATAATATGGATATCTCTGGTTACGTAGTACGCCCCATGATGAAAAGACTCACACACGAACATGTGGTACCTGAAAAAATTCCAAAAATGAAAGTGAAGTACGCATCTCAAGTGTTCAGCAAAACAGTGACGTCACATATAGGATTCCTTAGTCGCTACCAATGTAAATAAAAGTTATATTTTACTATATGAATAGTATGGACGTTTTGTTATGCTTGAATACTGATAAAATATTTATTACTACAGGCGTTGTAGAAACAGACCATGGCTCATTAAAAATACCGAAGGAGGAAGGCCTCACGACAGCGGAAGTCCTTAACTTTCTCAACAAATTATTTGACTCCGTTAATGGGCATAGTGCAGCCTCAGAAGCTTAACTGAGGATAGTCATTTCAGAAGCCAGTGCACATGAAGAATTTTGTCCACTCACTTACAAAAATGCCAGTGTCTGGATTACTATGTTTGAAGAATTGGATGAAGACCATCTCCGCATTTCAAATTCTATGGAGATTATTGAAGACACAGGGATTTGAAAATTTCAAGACAAGATTGATTAATCAAGATCCCTTGGAAAATATTGTTGAATGCATACGACCTGTTGGGCATTAGGACGTACATCCCACTCCGTACGGCTTTCAGGTGACATATAAAATTATGCTCATCAATAATATTAACCCCCAGCCAAAGTGTTGGCTTCAATTGTGAAGATGTCTGCAGTGGACATTTTCTGTTTACATTGAAGAAGCTTTTAACAGGAGAAGAGGAAGGAGAAGAAGACATCCAATCTCCAGTGTCCGAGGTAGTAATGAAAGAAATGAGTACTGCGTCTCAAAGTACTGAAAATATAGCACAGGAAGAATATCAGGAAATTAATAACTGTGCAATTGTGAAGAAAATAATTTGTACTAGCCCACACAAAGAATGTCAGTTGTGCAAAGCATGTTTTTGCAGATTTAACGAAAATGCATCAATACAAAATGTATTGAAAAAAATTGCTATTATGCTGCACAAAACCATGCCTCATGTTTATTTCAGAAGTAAACTCCAAGAACACATGGAGAACATGTTGCATAACAAAATAAACTTATCATTTATTAAATGTAAGCAGCATGCACAACAGTTAAGAAAGAGAATACTGACTGTGAAAATTTCATATTTTATTAGCAAGTGGTGCATCACAGTCAATAACATTCTATGTAGGAAGGACGTCAGAAGACAAGACGCAGTACTTCCGCAAGCATTGTTAAAACAGATGAATTTAGAAGATCCGTACGGAAGAAGACCAATTAACCATTATTATTATGTATTTTTATTATTTATTTATTTTCTTTATTTATATATTATATTATATATATATAGTAATATATAATATTATATATATATAATATATAATATAATTATATTATATAGTAATATATAATATAATAAATAATATACATAATACATATATAAGTAAATAAATATATACATATATATATTCCGTACCGACCACCTGTAATCTTCCGTAACCGTGCCGTCTGCACGGTGCCGATGTTAGAATAAACACCTGTGGAAGATAATAAGCGTTTCGTCTCTGCCTTGCCATGAAGGCTCGATTCTTCTGCGTGTCCGGGCCACGACCCTTCCTTTTCCGCCGAGCTAGCCGTGGATTGTCGCCGTACCTGCACTGCAAGTGTCGCATATTGTCGCTAGTTTTCGTTGTAATTGACACGAAAGTGCCTGGCGCCCATCCGGACAATTTGTCCTTTTATAGAGCGACTTGCAGGGCGGATACGGCGAAGTTATCAGGCCGTCCTGCCTCGAGCTCACGGCAGCTCGACACAGGAAAAATCTCTCGGAAAACCATCATACCGAATAAAACAACCTGATAGTACATAAAATAAATGGGAATGAAAGTAACGAAGAAATTGAATTTGTTCGATCAGATGACGAAGAAGCAGTTTCAAATATGAATAAAAAGAATAATAGTATCGAAAAATACTACGTTAGATTAATATGCTGTGCTACTCACAAGTTACAATTAGCGGTGATGCACGTACTAAAAAATAGAGAAATTACTGCGACAATTGTTAAAGCCAGAGAAGTATGTAAACAATTACGTTCGGCAGTCACTAGAACCTTATTAAAAGCAATGCATAACAAAGCCAATTATAGACTGCCCTACACGTTGGCATTCAATCTTTTTATATGCTAGAACGTCTACTGAAATTAAAAGAATGTTCTGACGAATAGAATAAAAAGCAATATTTACATCTAGAAACGTGGATAGTAGTGAGTCATATCGTGCGTGCTTTAATCCCAACTTGCGTTGCGACCAAAAAATTGCAAGAAGAACAGTTATTTATTGAAGATTTTTATAAAACATAATCGCAATGCAGATTGGAAACAAGTAAAATAAAAACAACATTAGCAGGAAAACTAGTCGAAGCCATGAAAATTCGAAGAAAAAATTTATTTAATAACAATGTTTTCCTATCAGGTATGTTCTTCAATGTGCAGTTTGACATAGATTTAAATCAACAGGAAATTGTACAAACTAACAATCATAATAATGTTCTTTGGTAGGCATGTTTTTAGATGTGCGGTTCAACATACTTCTGAATCAGCAACAAATTGTACGAGCTACCAATCATCTTCGCCGTACTTGGGAATGCAAGGAAAAACTACCTAAAGAATACGGAGAATCAGTTAGTAACAGCACAACAAGTTCCTCAACTACAATTGAAAATGAAGTTAAAGTAGATATAGAAAACATGCTGCAAGAATTAGACCATAAAAAACCTACTTACGATAATGCTATTCATTCATTAGATATTATGGACACGTTGCGGAAATTTGCAAAACATCCTCTTATAGATTCTAAAAAGAGTATTTTACAATTTTGGAAGAAACAAAAAAAAATATTCTAGAATTATATTTCCTAGCCGAAATTGCTTTAAGGGGACTAAGTAGTCAAAAAATCGATTTTTATTTTTGCATTTTCTGGAAGTGCTATCCTTCCCGAATAAAATGCCATTTAGTTTTCGTGGAAATTCAAAAAATTAAGCATGTGGCAGCCAAAAAGGTCGAGCGCGGTACAGTATCCCTGCGTGGACGTAGATATGCGAGGGACATCGAACAAGACAAAGGTTCCCCGTATTGAGAAAGCAGTCGGCTGCTAGTCTACCTCGATACCTGCTTACGAATCCTTTATTTATTCTGTAAAGGACGGTTCTGTAGAAGTCACACAACCTCTTTTCTGTGATATTCACATAATACTATCACACAGAAATGTTGCCGTTGTTCCAAACGTTTTAGACGCTTGTCCTTCAGTCGTGATCGAACATTCGAAGCGAGAACTGTGCTGTGTACGTTGAAAAAATGTTTACATCTGATTAAACTGTTATTCGATTTAACTGTTATTGAAGAAACGCAAGTTTCACGGTAACCAACATACGGACTGTAGTGAAGACCAGGAAGCTTACTCATTGAGAACGCACAGTGGTAGTGGCATCGCTTATACTGTTATCTCCAATCTAGAATATGAAATAATAGACTTCTTTTACGTTTTTAACATTATTGCCGCATTAGTGACGTGCAAAGACTGTGGTGGAAGTGCCAAGTTTGAAAAGTATTTGCACCGCGCGCTTGGTTTTCAAATCAAAATATCATGCGATAAATGCAGTGACAGACTCATTCATTCCTGTGCTCCATCCTTTGTAGTGTTGCCACTCTCCCATCTGCTCGCGAGAGCAAGCGTGCTCTACCTCCGATCGCCGTCAGGTGAGAAGGAGATAGGATGTTTTGGGTCCTTGGACAGGTTAAAGACTTGGAACTCACCGTAAACTTAACTACTTCTTATTCAAACACTGATTAGCTCTGGTACTATCGCGATGTGGTTCGCCAGACAGGCTATGCCAAAGTGCGCCACGCTCTTAGATCGTTCCAACGATCCGCGCTCTTTTCGGAGGCAAAACGGGGGGCCAGAGCCGTCACGGTTTGCCGACTCTTTGGGAATTTGCTAACTTGGCGCGGAGTTATTCAGCTCCGCGGTTTCTGCGATTAAGCGCACGTGTACGTACACGAGCTACAACAGTACACAGTAATATCATGCATAAAATTAATTCAAAACTTAATGCAGTTATGAGATATTTGGGTACCGGATACAGTGATTTGCACCATTTTTGTGGGCTTATGGATTTGCGTGCGCTCTTAGCTCGACGCACATATAATACATTTGTAAAACAAATCGGCAACGTCGCTGCGGCTATTGCCAAATTATCAATGACTTCTGCAATCAGGCAGGAAATTTCTAAGAGCGAAAAGGAAGACAATTTGTTTGTGTCAGGAGACGGAACCTGGAGGAAACGAGGCTTTCGGTCATTAGGCGGCGTCTCATCCCTTATCGGACACTACAGCAGAAAAGTTATCAATGTCATAATCAAATCCACCTACTGTACTGCATGTAAACTTTGGGAAATTCGCAGTGGTACCGACAAATACATAGAGTGGCTGGAAAGTCATGAAAGTGAATGCCACATAAATCATGACGGTTCATCAGGGAAGATGGAAGTGGTCGCGATTTTAGAAATGTTTAGGAAATCCCAAGATCAGTACGGAGTCAAATATAAGTTTTATATTGGAGCTGGAGATTCTAAAACTTATAAAATAGTTATGGATGAAAAATCGTACGGCGACGACTTTTTAATATTAAAAAACGAATGCGTCGGACACGTGCAAAAAAGAATGGGTACGCGGTTGCGTAATTTGAAAAAATATACCAAAGGACTTGTTGGTCCAGTAAAACTCACCGATAAAGTAATTGGAGAATAGTCGAAATATTATGGCAATACCATAGAAGTAACAGTGACGATATTGAGGCAATGAAGAATGCAATTTTAGCCACACAATATCGCAAGTACTCGACAGACACCAACCCGCAACATCAGTTTTGTCCACAAGGAACGGAGAGCTGGTGTACCTGGCAAAAGGCAAAAGCTGAACGAAAATTAAATATTTATAAACACAAACCTGTACTTCCTCAAGATGTATTTGAAGCTGTACGTCCAATTTATGAAGATTTGTGCAACGAGGAGTTACTTACACGATGCATCGACGGATATACGCAAAATGCAAACGAGAGCTACAATAGCTTAATTTGGAAAATATGTAGCTCCAAAGACAGGCTTTAGTGGAGCTGAAGGGGCCGAAATAGCAACGTATTTATCGGCTTGCGTGTTCAATAATGGCTTACAACCATTACTATTGTTTTTGGCACAATTAAACGTCAGAGTTAGAGCGCGCGCTGAAACAGTCTGGGAACAGGACGAACGACGCTCAAGTCGACAGAAGGAGGTCTAAAGAGAGTCAATAGCAGGCTGATATTGAGGAAGCTTTGGAGACATCCTACTATTCTGCTGGAAACTTTTAAGTAAAGTATGTAGAAATTATCACACCGTAAAATCTTTCAAAACTAAAACGCCTTTTTCTCGAAACCATGTTTTCTCTTCGTTCTGCAGTGAATGCGAGAAAACGGAGGTTCCGATCGATCTGAAAAAATTGAACAAACGTAAACCATGTGTAATTTCGGCCGGAACCTCAAAGAAACTTCATAAAAACCCTCATTTTGACAAAAAAAAGGACAAATTTTTGTATGAAAAATCATGCTTCTGCAGTTTTATGGCCGCCATTTTCATAATTACACATTTTTTTCCAGAGGTTCCGTCCGAAGTTGTGACCCTTACGATGAGAATGCAACACGAAACGTCAAGAAAAAAAATTGTTTCCAGCCAGAACCACTGCAAAACCACAGTGGCGTCTGCAAAATAACATATACTTTAGACAATAATAACACAATTATTTACATGTATGTATCGTCAACAAAAATTTTTTCTTGCTCACTAAAGTACCATTAAACATATTTTTATAGTAAATTGTCAAAAAATGTTTTATTTTAACCCAATTTAATTGCCTAATCCCCTTAACAGTGCCACTAATCCAAGTTAGCGTTGAAAGATTGTTTTCATCTTTAAAATACGTACTATCACCATTACGGTATCATTTATCTGATGATATCCTCAACCGCATATCAATACTTAGGGCTAACTAAAAACGTAAACTTATAAGGTGGTTTTTTCAAATATATTTTCATTATTTTTAGACTTAACCTACCATGCCTAAAATGGAAAAACTGAAAAAATACCGGTATTTATTTCAGTTTTCGGTATTATATATATCAGTTTCGGTATTATAACGGTTTCGGTATCTATCGGTTTCATTATAGCAAGCATGTCAAACACGCGGCCTGCGGATCGCATGCGACTCGTCAATACATAGGTTGTGGTCCGCCGAGACTTTTTAAACATTTTTAAATATCAAGCTGTGACGCTTAAAGTTGGAAAGTTCGAACTTTTTGGTTAACGCTGGCGTCGTGTGTGGTTGCGTGATCGCTTGGGACGCTGCGCGCTGGCACGAGGCGTCAAATAAAAGACAGCGACCAAAGCCGAACAGAGATAAAAACACAAGATGATCAGAAACATGAGAGAACGCGGAACGATCTAATTTGACACATGACACATGTTTGTACAAATCGTCACAAAGTGCAGTATTTGCTCAATCGTTAGCGAATCATCTTTTGAACTCTAAAGTGGATGTTTTTATTCATTTTAAACTAATAAGTTATTTAAAAAAAATGTAATCAAACTTCAAGAACAATGGGTAAGAAAAGATCAAATTAAAAGGAACATCGTACTTTTCAAGACAAATGGGAACTGCAATATTTTTGTGACCAAAACAAGAATAAAATATTTTACCTGATATGTAAAAACTCTATTTCAGTTGCTAAGGAATATAATTTTAAAAGACATTATGACACAAATCATAAAACAAAACATAAGCAATACACTGCAAAACTTCGTGAAGACAAATTGTCGGAATTGAAATCAATTCTTCAAAAACAACAAAGTGTATTCGCTAAATCTGTTGAAGACAATACAGCTGCTGTAAAAGTTAGTTACATATTATCACATTTAATCGCAAGCAGATTGAAACCATTTTCTGAAGGGGAATTTATTAGTGAATGCTTAATTAAAGCTGCGGAAGTATTATGTCCAGCAAAAATAAAAAAAATTTTTAAATGTAACTTTAAGTCGAAATACGGTTGCTAGCATAGTTGATGAAATAGCAGAGAATTTAAGAAATCAGCATAGTTCAACAATATCAACATTTCAAGCCTACTCTATTGCAATTGATGAAAGTACAGATATTTGAAATATCGCTCAGCTGGCTGTTTTTATTCGCGGATGCGATGTTAATTTAAAAATAAGTGAAGAACTGTTAGAAATCATTTCTATGCATAATACAGCCACTGGAGCTGATATTTTTGATGCACTCATACAAGCTTCGAAGAAGTATAAGTTACCATTAGAAAAGTTGGTTTTGTCTTGCAACTGATGGTGTACCTACCATGACCGGTATTACTGAAGGAGCTGTTGCAGGATTAAAAGAAACATGCAAACAGCACGATAATAATAATTTTGAACATTTTCATTGTATCATGTACCAGCAAATACTGTGCTCCAAAGTTTTTGATACCAGACAAGTTTTAAAAATAGTTACCAAAATTGTAAATTATATTCGAGCACGTGGACTTAATAATCGTCAGTTTGCTTCATTTCTGGAAGATATAGAATGTGAATACACCGATCTACCATATTATACAGAAGTTCGATGGCTTTCGAGTCATAAAATGTTAAAACGATTCTTCAAATTGCGTGACGAAGTCACAATTTTCTTGGGAACAAAAAATTATGAATGTATTGAATTAAAAGGTGGACAATGGATAAAGGACATGGCTTTCTTAGTTGATATTACAAGTCATCTTAATCAACTTAATCTTAAGTTTCAAGGCAAAAATCATGTTGCTACAACGCTGTTTGATAATATTAACGCCTTCAAACAAAAATTATTACTTTAGCGAAAAGAAACAGAAAAAGAAAACTTGTCTCACTTTGAAAACTGTCAATATCTATTGCTTAAATCGCCTAAATTAAAATTTATAGAATATGCTCACTATTATTGTTTCAATTAGCTCATAAAGTTTCTTTATAATGTTTTCACGTTTTTCATTCATCTTTATTAAATATATATTGTGTGTATAACGTAATTTAATGTGCCTACGTATTTTACTCGCCTAACTTTCTACGTTCTCTGATTTTAAAAACTGTGAATTACAATTTCGTTTTTTTACTTCACCTCTGTCTATCGATATTGAAATTAGTGATGAAAAGTTACAAATGAAATTAATTGAAATCCAATGTGATTCTTTGCTGAAGCAACAATGTGTGGAAATTGGAATTTCAGATTTTTATACACATTTTTATTTGTAGATCGGTTTCCTAAAATGTTATCGTTTGTTACGCGCATATTGGCTATGTTCAGAAGCACTTATTTATATGAGCAACTATTTTCTTTAATGAAAAATAACAAAAATTCAGAAAGGTTAAGATTAGCCGATCAACATTTATTATCAATTTTTAAAATTGCATCAGCTCAAGATATTCAACCAAATTTTGATGACTTGCTTTGTGAAAAACGATGTCAAATATCTTCTAAAAAGTAATATTAAACTGTGATTTTGCTTATTTCTTATTATAACTTTTATTTTTGCTTTTTATAAAAAATATAAAATATTTAAGTTTAAGTTTAAAAAATAACATGAAATATAAAATATCTATGTATGCATTGTATATTGTATGATATACAATAAAAAATGACATGAAAAATAAAATGCCTATAATAACGTGTTGTATAATATACAACACATTGAGCTTGACATTGAGTCTAATAA
Organism: Calliopsis andreniformis; assembly: GCF_051401765.1. Classification (NCBI taxonomy): domain Eukaryota; kingdom Metazoa; phylum Arthropoda; class Insecta; order Hymenoptera; family Andrenidae; genus Calliopsis; species Calliopsis andreniformis. The sequence continues at coordinate 41,319,620 of NW_027480422.1, forward strand.
ATACATTAATATAATCGTTCCAAAAATCGTATCTTATTAATTTTTTGAACATTGAAAACATGCGGTCCCCAACTTAATACAAAACAGATTTCCCTTGGCCCGTAATATCATATGAGTTTGACATGCCTGCATTATAGTATTGTTGGCGTAATACCAGTATGGTTTTAATGTCGTAAAAACTGTTTAATACCGTAAAACCATACCAATATTAAGTCCCTGATTTTGCATACAACTACAAAGCTTTTTAAAATACGCTAAGAGAAGATGAACGAAAGATGAGGAAAGACTAAACAAACTTGTTTTTCTGGTGATGTATTTTCCCATGTCGCCGTAGTTTAGAAATTGTTTTATTCTGCAGACGTAACGTATCAAAAAGTTATTATGTGTTATATATAGAAATCGTACACTGAATCATTAAATTTCACGCAACTCCGTTTTTACATATATCCACCTTATGGCTGCAAATATCCCCTGCAAAAAAATATACAACGTTAATGTAAATAATACTATACGTTATTTTATGATACAGAATGTTTCAGATAATTAGACGGTAGAAGAGGCAAAAGAATTTCATTAGGCAAAATTAAGTAGCATTGGATAATACATGTTCTAGTATGTAAGTCTCTTCAGAGATTTCAAGGTCACCTCCAATTTTATTAAATTCAATTGTAGATATATCTCTTTCTTCTCTATAAAAAAGTTATTAAGGCATTTAGAACTAACACTGATTAGCTTAGAAGATACTTGAATTTTACTTTTTCAATGCTATGTTCAGACTTATACGGACCTGCCTGCATGAATGTTTCTTACGTTTATCGCTTATTTTATTAATACTTTCATCATACTCGCAGTATCGGCTAACCCAATATTTTCAGAAGTTACCAAAGAATTTAACGAAATGGTAAAGTGGGTTACAAAATTAGTCGCTTAGTCGATAGTGCGGTAAAGGTGAATGAAGTAATCGTACAACGATGGACTTTTTCAGATTTCTTTTAATGCACATACATTTTTTACAGCTTAGTGTAACAAAATGGTATAAAAAGTGAAAAGTTTTGATTTATAATTGCAAACAAAACGAATTGTAGTAAATATCTACATTTTTTTACGTCGCAAAATTATTCGCTCATGTTACGAACCAACCAAATTAATACCATCAATGTGACTTTCGTAGGCATTTGTTTATACTTTTCGCTGAAAGTAGTCAGTATAATGTAGACAAGTAACTAAGAAGCATTGATCTTCATTTGTAACTTCTTGTTTCAACGATTCAGTATTATGGGTAGAAAAAGTAAAGAAACAAATCCGGAACTTAAAAAAATTATTATTTTTCATTGAAAAAATAGATATTGCAGAAATTGTTTGCAAAAGTTATTCTACAGTGCGATGCGTTATAAAACGATACAAGGAAGAAGGACGAGTACATAGGAAATAAAATAGGCCGTGGTAGGATAAAATTATTAAATTCCGCGGAAGAGCGATTTATAGTAAGAAAAGTCAAAGAGGATCCAAAAATAAGTGCTCCTCAAATCAACTCACTCCTTCAAGACTTTTCTGAAAAAGAAGTTTCCCATGAAACAGTTAGAAGAACACTGCGAAAGAATGGGTACAACGGCCGTGCAACATGGAAAAAGCCTTACAAAAGTGAAATTAACAGGACAAAAAAGAACAGAATTCGCGAAAAACTATATTTTGAAGCCTCCTGAATTTTGGCAAAATGTCATGTCTTGCGACGGAAGCAAACTTAGTATTTGGGGTTCCGATGGCCTGCAAAAAGTTTGGCAAAAACCAAACACGGAGTTGGATCCGAAGAACTTGCGCCGTACTGTTAAGCACGGGGCGGCCATATAATGGTTTGAGGTTGCATTAGTTATCATGGAGAAAATAATGTATTTAAATATTTTAAAAGAAAATTTAAAGCAAAGTGCTCAAAAAATGGGGATCTTAGACGTTTTCCACTTTTACTAAGATAACGGCCCCAAGCACAAATCAAGAGTAGTGCAAGAATGGTTGTTATACAATTTCCCGAAAATAATGAAAACTCCACCTCAATCGCCGGATTTAAATCCTATCCAGATGGTGTGAAATATATTAGATACTAAAATACGTAAACACACACATAAATACTGCTTTGTGTTATCATTCTAACATCAGGACAGACAAAAATTCCTATGAGTCCTGTGCATAACATTTTTGTCGATAATAAAATTTTTTGTATTATTTAGATTTCTTGGAAGGATGTACATTTGTATTTGGCGGTCTGGGTGTGAGTCACCATCTGATGAACTCCTAGACAACTAGGGTTGGAACATATGGCGAAAACGCGTTACAGAAAGAGTCTACGTATTGTAAGCTTAAGGAAAGTTTCTAATTATTTTTATTAAATATAATTATTCCTTCCTCTTGTTCGATATAAATGTCCTTCATTTTGATTTCTTATATGGATAAACCGTGTTACTTCATTAAAAATAATTTATCTAAGAAAAGCGTGATTATAACAATCGTTTCTGTAACACATAAAAGAATGAAAGTTGCAAGAAAGTATTGAAGTCAAGTTAAAATAAATTTTTAATTAGAATCTGTTATTTCAATTATCCAAGTACGATTAAAAAATTGGTTATTAAATGTTTTTATAGTATCGATATCGATATTTGTAATCAGAAAAGTAACTGTCATAACTAGAAAATAATTACTACAATAAAAAGATTGTTTCTTTTTCATGTGCACATGAAAAAATGATTTTGTTAGAAGTTTGTTATGACAAAAGTATTTGCAAAATAAGTAAGAAAAATAATGAATACATTAGTTGCCAAACATATGAACACTGTTTTATTTTAATAATAAAAACATTTACTGATTAAAATTTAATATCATATGAGGATATATTCTCAGAATTCTTTTTTTGGATTGTACTTATTTTGATTCGTAATGATTAAATCTGATTCGTAAACATGTATTAACTACTTTTTTCATTAATTCTGATCTATATGTCTCTTGATCATTTTTATGTCTCAGTCCAAGCAAAAATGCTAATATTTTACTTAATAAATATCATTTAATAAATTGTTAACTTCTCGCGCTAATCCATGGGTTCATTGCGCACGTGTTTTTCACGGAGGCGCCGCCTCGTAGTGTGCAATTGTTCCTCTCGTCGATTCGTGGCTGTTTGATGCGATTTTGGTTGGGCGATGCCCATCTCTTCCGGTGGCATGGCCCCGGGTAACACGTGTGTGAATCACGTTGCATGCCGCGCGCGTAGTTAACTCTTTGACTGCCATGTTGGTCATATATGACAGGCCACAGTTTTTCCCGTGACGCCACGGTGGTCATTGGTGACCGCAGCGCTTTAACTTTTTACAGTTGTAACAATTTAATGAAAACTGACAGTTAGTGCATTTTAAATATAGCCAATATATACAAGATACTTTAAAATTAAAAGTGCCTTATTGAATAATTAAAATTTTTTATTAGAACAAGTTTTACATCTAACGATGCACTATGTTAAAACACTTTAAACGCAATCTGGACAGTAGGTGGTCACTTTTTTGGTCCGAATTTTAGCAATTTTCGATCCGAATAGTTTGACATTTTTTTTGTAGCATTCTCTGCATAATTTTCGTTCCAGACACGCTTTGTCCAGAGACGAGTTGCAATGCGTGCACATGGTGAGATGCGTCATAGGTTTTTCCGGGTTTCCCTTTCAAAATTCTGCGTTGTCGTATTCTTAAGTCTTCATTTTAAGGAATTTCCGGTGTTCAGTATTGTCATCGTCGTTCCGCCGAATTTCGGTATTGTCCAGCGGCTCGACCAGCGCGTTTATTACTTCGGGGAGAATAGGCCTGCTGTTTTACAACTTGTTGTAAACTCTTTTGAGAAAGTCTTGTCCGGAACGGGCGGAAGTATTGACCATTTGCCGATTCTCGCGCTTAAACCGTGCCGGTAAAACGGAACCGGAAGGAACACAACGGACCAATAGAAAAAAGGAAAGGCAGCTTAAGCCAATACAGAAATAGAGATTTCCCGCACCTATTTTCAACCAATGGTGGTTGTGATAACCATCCCCATCAGACTCAACGGAGCTTTCTTGGAAAGACGGAACGCGAAGACCAGGAGATATCGTTTTGAACATCAACCAAGAAAAAGACTTCCGTGAATTCGCATAGCGCTCGACGAACCCTTCGTCTCAATTCACGAAATTATTCCTTTTATTTTAAACGCAAACTGGAAACTTTGTTAACTTTAAATATAAGTGTTGAATTGTTAATGTCATTTGAATCTTAAAATATATATTTGTTAGTCATAAAATTCATAATTATAATCTTTATTTCGGGAAATCGAAGTAGAGTCCCGCGGAATGTTTATTAGTGCAACCGAAACGTCCGTGTCAAAACAGTTTGGTCCTTCGAGCCGGATTCAGTGACATTTGGACAATACAAACGAAATCAATCAACATACTGGTGCCTATCAGTTTAAAATCCAAGAAGGTAGAACATCGGATCGACCCATTCAACGAAGCGGATATCTGAGGCTCTCGTGACACTGAACATCCAGGAAGCATCGCTGCGACAGGGACCAGCCTTGATCCAGAGCGCAGCATTCTTCGCCCAGAACCGCAGCCAGAACTTTAACTTCGTGGCCGATTCTAAAGACATCCTTGTCTCGACAAAAGGTAGGCTCGCCTGTATCGCCAATTTCCTTTGTCTCCTATTCCACGATGACGAACAAATCATCTGACGATTCTGCTTCCCAATCAATCGTTCAGGGAATTAACATTCATACTTTGCGACGCAAACGCGGTCATGTAATCGGTCAAATTAACACCTTCGCTAAATTCTTAGATTCGTGCGAGAGATTAGAAACGCGAAACATTCCACTGATTGAAACGCATTTGAACGGTTTACAAGATATTTGGAAAAGATTTGACGAAATCCAATTCGATATAGAAGAGTTAGACGATTCTGAAATACAGCGCCGATACGAAATTCAAAATCATTATTATGAAGTAATTACACGAGCGAAAGTAATGATCGATAGAACCCCTGCGAGCGTTTCAATCCGAAGAAATACATCTGATTCGAATACACCTTCAGGATTAACGCCGATAGCTATCAAATTACCACAGATGCGTTTGCCGACTTTCGATGGAAGCATTGAAAAATGGTCATCATTCTTTGACATTTTTACTTCGGTTATTCATAATAACGAGGATTTATCCGCTGTGCAAAAATTGCAATATTTGCGCTCCACTTTGACCGGTCAAGCCGCCGCCAGCATCGAATCTTTAAGCACAACTGAAGCGAATTATGCCACCGCAATCGAACTGTTAAAAGAGAAATATGACAACACGCGTAAAATTCTTTTGCGACACTGTAACGCGATCCGTGAATATCCAAAACTGGCGAAGGATACACCTGAAGCAATAGGAAAGCTCGTTGATACTATCCAACAACATTTGCGATCATTGCAAAATCTAGGCGAAAACATTGATGCCTGGGACAGCATGCTAAATTCCATAATATTATCCAAAATAGGTTCTGATACTGCGTGGCATTGGGAACTTAGTTTAAAGGACAAAAAAAATGCCTTCATGTAAAATTCTTCTGGAATTTCTCGAGAAACGAGCGGATTGTGGCCAATCGCCTTCTTTAAAATCAAACTTTGCTACGGAAAGGCAAATAGAAAATCGAAATTTTAAAAATCGTCCTCAACGCAATCAAGTCTTTGTCACGGGAAAAATTCAATCTTCGGAACAAAATCCGAAACATGTTTATAACGAATCAGCTAGCACCTTTGTAAAGCCATCGACATGTCCAATTTGTAATGAACAACATAGCATTTGGAGTTGCGAAACGTTTCACAATCAATCTGTAAAAGATCGCATAACGACTGTTAAAAAATCAGCTTTATGCACTAATTGTTTGAGAAAAGGACATCTCCCGGAATCTTGTAGAGGAGGTTCTTGTCGCATATGTTCCAAACGTCATCATACGTTATTGCACAATCCAGAACAGTCAAAGGGTAATTTTAGAGATAAGACTGCAACGACTAATTTAATACCAAAGTCTGAACCCTTTGAGGGTCAACCATCAACTTCTAGTTGACTAAAGCATTCTGAGATTCCGAATAAACAATTCCAAAATAGCTTTATCATTAATTCAATCACTAACGAACTTCTTGTAACAGCTCAAGTTAACATCTTAAATAATAATAATCAATCAATTTGTTGCCGAGCATTAATTGACACTTGTGCAACAACAAATTTCATAACGGAATCCCTCGCGAAAAAACTTGAAATTCCAAGTCAAAGATGTTCGATCTCTGTCGGAGTTCTCAACTCGATATCTACTGTCTCTAAACATACAATAACAGCGACAATTCAGTCAAAGAATAGTGATTATCAAAGATCTCTTACCTTTCTCACTATCCCGAGTATAACTTCATTTATACCGGATCAACCAATTAATCGCGAAATGATTAGAATTCCAAAAAATTTAAGACTAGCTGATCCCGATTTTCATAAGCCAGCACCAGTCGATTTACTGTTAGGCGCTGGTGTTGCATTGTCGTTATTATGCGTAGGACAAATCAATTTGTCCCTTCCAAAGGATCCAGATTTATATTTGCAAAAAACGAGACTTGGATGGGTTATTGGGGGGAGTGTGCCCACATCGATTACATCTAAAAATGCGTTTTGTAATGCTACAAATACACTTCCATTAGATCTGACTCGTTTCTGGGAAATTGAAGAAGTTTCTAAAGACTCACCTCGTACTTATTCGGATGAGTTATGCGAAAACCACTTTCGAACTCATGTTACGCGCAATGACGAAGGCAGATACGTTGTTGCTCTACCTTTTAACGAACAATCTTCACGTCTCGGTGAATCGAAAACTCAAGCGCTAAAACGTTTTATGTCTTTGGAACGTAAATTGTCTCGCGACGCATTATTGAATCAAGAATACCGTAGAGTAATGCAAGAGTATTTAGATTTCGGTCATATGTCAGAAGCTAGCGATATCTTAAATGACGGTTATTACCTGCCCCACCACGGGGTGATCAAAGTCAGCAGTCAAACCACAAAACTTCGAGTAGTCTTTGATGCGTCTGCAACAACTACTTCCGGTATCTCGCTTAACGATACCTTATACATTGGTCCAAAAATTCAAGATGACCTCATTTATGTACTATTAAGATTTCGATGCCATAAATTTGTAATCACCGGCGATATTGAAAAAATGTATAGACAATTCCTCGTTCGTCCGGAAGACAGAAGATTTCAACGCATTCTCTGGAGAGATGATTCAGGCCAGCTGAAAACTTATGAATTGAACACGGTCACTTTCGGCCTATCCGCAGCACCTTTCTTAGCAATCCGTTGCCTCAAACAATTGGCGTTAGATGAAGGTCATAATTATCCTCACGCGTCTCAAATTTTATTACGAGATTTTTATGTCGACGACGTTCTCACTGGTGCTTCAACTATCCAAGAAACAATACAACTGCGTAACGGACTCTCAAATTTATTGAAATCAGCGGGATTAAATATTCGACAATGGGCATCGAATGATAAACAATTGCTGCAAGGGTTACCGGAACAAGATATCAACAAAAATCTACACCTTGGAGAATCCTCTGTTCTGAAAACATTGGGTGTAATCTGGAATTCAGTTGATGATTCTATAACGTACAAAATTAAAACTTCCATGTCTCCTTTAACGGTGACCAAACGTTCCATTAGCTCGGAAATCGCAAAGATTTATGACCCATTGGGTCTGCTTGGACCTGTCATCATCGTTGCGAAGATTTTACTACAGAAGCTTTGGACTTTAAAGGTTGATTGGGACGAATCATTGCCGATGGATATTCACACTGAGTGGATGCAATTTTACACTCAGTTACCACTATTAAATAATACAGTTTTCCAAAGAAGAGCATTAGATACATCATCAAACCACATCGAGATTCATGGATTCTGCGATGCCAGTAACAAAGCTTATGGAGCCTGTGTATATTTGCGTTACATCAATGCAAGCTGTCATGCGTCTGTGGAGCTTCTTTTAGCGAAATCTAAAGTCGCACCTTTGAAAACGCAGACAATTCCACGACTTGAATTATGTGGAGCGTTATTACTATCAAATCTAATAACCATAGTAAAAGATGCACTTAATATCAAAGTCAACCGCACCATACTCTGGACGGACTCCATGATCGTCTTGCATTGGATAAATACATCTCCACATATTTTGAAAACATTCGTAGCTAATAGGATATCAGAAATCCAATGCAAAACCCAGGATTCCAATTGGCGTTACGTTCCCACAAAGGACAATCCTGCCGACCATATTTCAAGAGGACAATCTCCGAAGGAATTCTTAAGGCCATCCACCTGGCACCATGGACCCGATTGGCTTAAACAAGATGAGTCTTTCTGGCCAATAAATACGTTATCTTCGCTGAACAACATTCCAGAACGAAAAGCTGCGATTTGTCTCACTACAACTTCTGTGGACACATCCCTTTTGGATAATTATTCTTCTTGGGGCAAAATGCAACGAGTCGTGGCATTCTGTTTTCGATGGAAACGTAATAATATAAACAAAGGAAGTCTTAGTGCAGCAGAGTTGAAAGAGGCCCACGATGTACTCATCAAACTGATGCAACGACTGCATTTTGCAGACGAATTACGGTGTCTCACCAAAGACAGTAATTCCGTCATAAAAGGCAAACTACAACGCCTAAACCCTTTCATCGACAAGAATGGTATTCTACGCGTCGGAGGTCGATTAGAACATTCGTTTTTACCATTCGCCCAAAAACATCCTATTATTGTGCCGAAATGTAGGGCAACCGCACTCATAATTGAAAATGAGCACCGGGGCCACCTTCACGCAGGTGTACAAGCCACCCTGTACGCAGTTAGGAGACGATACTGGCCCATTGACGGCCGAAGTCAGGTATGGAAAGCCATAAAGGACTGTGTTCGCTGCTGTCGAGCCAACCCTCCACCTGTGGACTACATCATGGGAAACCTGCCTGAAGCCAGAATCATTGAAGCTCGCCCATTCACCAACGTAGGAGTAGATTATTGCGGACCATTTTTTATAAAGGAGCGCCGATATAAAAATCGAACCCGCGTAAAGGTTTATGTAGCGGTTTTTGTTTGTTTTGCAGTTAAGGCAATACATTTAGAATTAGTAAGTGACCTTACCAGCGAAGCGTTTATTGCGGCCCTTCGACGATTCATTGCGAGACGCGGATTTTGTGCAAACCTGTACTCCGATAATGGTACAAATTTTGTGGGAGCAAACAATGATTTGATGGAATTGCGTAAGCTTTTGCGATCTGATGATCATCACTACAAAGTTAAATCATTTTTAGCAGAGCGGAATATTCAATGGCATTTTATTCCTCCTTTATCACCGCATTTCGGAGGTCTTTGGGAAGCGGCTGTAAAGTCGTTCAAATACCACTTAAAACGCGTCGCAGGTATTGAATTATTTACATTTGAGGATTTTAATACTCTAATCATAGAAATAGAATCTATTCTAAATTCCCGTCCACTTACTCCTATTCCTTCAGACCCAAACGATCTTCTTGCACTCACTCCAGGCCATTTCCTTATTGGTGATACACTAACGAGCTTACGAGAGAGAGATTTTAGCGACACCCCGTCCAATCGTCTCTCCAATTGGCAACACATTCAGAAGTTAAAACAGCACTTCTGGATCAGATGGCATAAGGAGTACTTGAACGAGTTAAATAGCCGCAGTAAATGGACCAGCGGCACACATCCAATCAAGGAGGGCACCATCGTTCTTCTCAGGGAAGATAATACGCCATCGATGCAGTGGCCTCTTGGTCGAGTCATCAAGGTGCAACCAGGATCGGACGGTATCATTCGAGCCGTCACTGTAAAAACAGCCACGAATACACTAGATCGGAACGTAAAGCGCTTGGTTCCCCTGCTCAATCAGGATTAACAACGAAAACCTTTTGTTTATATAGCGAACTGAATCATTTTTTAATTACTCATTTATCTTATAAGTTTTCGATACATATATACATGCGCAAATAATTTAGATGCATATATATATTCACGATTAATCTTTATATTTACATTTAATCATACCATACTTCAGTTGTTATTCCTATTATCGTATAAGTATTAATGTTTAACTTGTTTGTTTTTTATATTCACTTTAAGCTACATACTTATCTTCCTCATTTTTATATTTATTACCGTAAACAAATTGATTAAGTTAGTTGTGTATTCAGTGTTGATCGGACCCTCTCAACGGGGGGAGTATGTCCAGAGACGAGTTGCAATGCGTGCACATGGTGAGATGCGTCATAGGTTTTTCCGGGTTTCCCTTTCAAAATTCTGCGTTGTCGTATTCTTAAGTCTTCATTTTAAGGAATTTCCGGTGTTCAGTATTGTCATCGTCGTTCCGCCGAATTTCGGTATTGTCCAGCAGCTCGACCAGCGCGTTTATTACTTCGGGGAGAATAGGCCTGCTGTTTTACAACTTGTTGTAAACTCTTTTGAGAAAGTTTTGTCCGGAACGGGCGGAAGTATTGACCATTTGCCGATTCTCGCGCTTAAACCGTGCCGGTAAAACGGAACCGGAAGGAACACAACTGACCAATAGAAAAAAGGAAAGGCAGCTTAAGCCAATACAGAAATAGAGATTTCCCGCACCTATTTTCAACCAATGGTGGTTGTGATAACCATCCCCATCAGACTCAACGGAGCTTTCTTGGAAAGACGGAACGCGAAGACCAGGAGATATCGTTTTGAACATCAACCAAGAAAAAGACTTCCGTGAACTCGCATAGCGCTCGACGAACCCTTCGTCTCAATTCACGAAATTATTCCTTTTATTTTAAACGCAAACTGGAAACTTTGTTAACTTTAAATATAAGTGTTGAATTGTTAATGTCATTTGAATCTTAAAATATATATTTGTTAGTCATAAAATTCATAATTATAATCTTTATTTCGGGAAATCGAAGTAGAGTCCCGCGGAATGTTTATTAGTGCAACCGAAACGTCCGTGTCAAAACAATTAAAATTTTTTATTAGAACAAGTTTTACACCTAACGATGCACTATGTTAAAACACTTTAAACGCAATCTGGACAGTAGGTGGTCACTTTTTTGGTCTGAATTTTAGCAATTTTCGATCCGAATAGTTTGACATTTTTTTTGTAGCATTCTCTGCATAATTTTCGTTCCAGACACGCTTGCCCTTCTTTTTTCTACGTTTCGTGTCGCAGTCTGCATCGAATAGGTGGATTTGGTAGTGCTGGTGAATGGCACTGTGTAAGGTGCATTGCAAGTGCTATTCTAAATTCTGGTGCCTTGACTTTTGTTCTATTTGCTAGTTTATACAGTATCATCGCGTTTGAGACTGATATTTTCAACAATAACTCTAAAGTTAATTTTATATACCATTTGAGGGTTCTTCTGTGTGACGTGGAATATGCTATCATTTGATCTGATAAAATCTACACCACATTTTCCATTGTTATAGTCTACAACTACTACTTTATCACAAACATAATAATCACAAACATAATTTTTTTGGCGGACCTCAGGTCTACAGGTATTCCCTTTCTATCTTTTCTTAGGGTTCGTACTAAATGGGTATTGCACTCGATTACTTTTTCGGTTAAATTTATACTTCTATACCAATTATTGGTGTAAATTATATGGTCTCTAAGTAGAATATTATTGCATAAATTCAGTACCATACTTGTAGGAGTTACGCATGGTTCGTTTAAGTTTTTTCCCGAATATATTTGAAATTGGTATGTATATCCTTGGTCGGAACACATTTGGAATTCATTGATGCCGTATTTGTGTTGTTTCTGTTTCAAGAACTGCCTGAACTTTATGCGTTCCCGGAAAAGTATCAGAGACTCATCGACGCATATATTTTCATCTAAATCATAGTATTTAGAAAAATTTTGATTAAATATATCAGTAAGCTGTCTTATCTTATATAATTTGTCATTTAAGTTTGCTGTTTGGTTATTGGCAAAATGGAGGAATCATAATAGCAACATAAACCGATTTCTTGACATAACTGTTCTTGGGAATGATTGGCAGTAGGTGTTATTGGTACACCCATATGAATCGTATTTTGGTAGTTTCACCAGACCCATCCATATTAATAGCCCGAAAAATCGTTTTATTTCACTTTTGTTTGTTGGTATCCACTTATCTAAATGAGTGAATCGTCTGTTTTGCATGTATTGTCCGGCATATCTATTGGTCTCATCAACAATTACTAGTAGAATTTCTTCCGTAAGGAAAGCAAAGTAAAATATACGTGGCTGATTACCCTCGATCTGTATAGCAGTTCTGGTTTTTTCAAATGGAATTACATTTGCCGCTGTTGGTGTTATATTAGTTAACCATTCATCATCATCTGTATTATGATCATCCTCATTTTCGATTTCTACTTCATCCTCGGTATCCAATTCGATTCGGCGTCACCTTATCATGGATGACATGTGGACTATTTCATCATCCGATACTTCGTTTTGTGACGAGTCTTCCGATGAAGATTTCTCGGATAGACTCGAAAAATATTCAGTATCTGTATCCATATTTTCGAGGGGAACTCTACGAACACTATTATAAACACATCCCAGAAAATAATCGTAGATGCTACTTTATAATCATATAATTCACGTTAGAAGTACCTTACTATTATATGAATATAGAATGAGCAAATACTGTCGACCTTCTGCACGTTTAACCAATATATTTTTTCTATATTCTTTTCGACACGTTTCGGCAATTCTGGACGTTTCGTTTACCACGAAATAACAGATGCTAATATTTGTGGAAATAAACGAAGCTTTGTTTGAATTTCTCCTCAGCGACCGTTCCCAAGGCGCCGCGGTGGTCATCCGTGATCAACAGTCAGATAAACACTCCATTGAGTAAAAATATTGTCTTATATCATCAATATATTATTATTTTGCCATTATATGATTTGAGTAATAAAATTACTCCCGTGGCGTCCTGAGCAAAACATGTGATTTCGGCGTGGCAGTCAAAGTGTTAACTTATGTTTTATAATTATATTGTAACGCTAACTGTTAGAGCGAACCGCGCTCAAATTAAACAGTTAATTCTAATAGGTTATGGGACCAGGCGCGTATTCTACTGCGCCTATAAAGTAGAAAATAGTGAAACTACCTAAGTGAAAAGTGAGGTTAGAGTCGCGTGCCACGTGTTCGATAAAGTCAAGAAAATGAACTTAGAAAAGATTGAGCGAATAGAAAGACTGAATAGCTCGAACTATGAGACGTGGAAGATACAAATGAAGAGTGCGCTTAGATTTAATGATTTGTGGGGTGACGTGAATGGAACCGTACCCAAACCCGAAGAAGACTATGGTGATTGGATCACGAGGGACGAGAAGGCTCTAGACGTAATCACCCTAAGCATACAATCAGCTCAGTACAACTATATTAAAAGGGCGAATACTTCGATGGAAGCATGGGAAATGCTGAAAAGTATTTATGAATCAAGAAGGCCCATGAGGCAATGCGTACTTTTCAATCAGTTATATCGTTTAATAAAGTCCGGAGATCAGAATATGTCTAAATATATAAATGAGTTTGTAAGAATAACAGAACAATTGGAGAAGTGTGACATGAAATTACCAGAAAATCTGCTATCTATTTGGCTTCTAAATTTATTACCAAGCCGCTATGAAACTATCAGCATAGCGATACAGTCCAGAGATGGAATGCCAACTCTAGAAGAACTTACTTAAGACGAGGCTGCTCGAGGAAGAAGCTAGAAAACTGGAGAGTGCGCAGGATCAAGAAGATGAAAAAGAAGAGGAAGCTCTACTAACAAAGAAAAAAGGGGGGTACAGAAATATAAAATCAAAAGACCACACGAAACCTCCACAAGGTAAAAAGACAATCAAATGTTTTAACTGCGGAAAGGTAGGCCACCTGGCCAAAAATTGCAGATCCAATCCAAAATCAAAGAGACGATGCGATGACAGCGGTTGCTTCGAACACCGGTCTCCCAAAGTTAGGCACATAGTGCCTAGACAATGGCGCAATAACACATATGTGTAATGACAGCAGCAGATTCAACGAGTTGAACAGGAGAGAAACAACCAAGATTTACACAGCTGCGGATGACTGCGTCAAGTCAGAAGGAAAGGGAGAAGTTAATATGAAGGTGCAAGCCGAAGGTAACAAGCATAACAACATTAGGTTGCAAGACGCAATGCTGGTACCAAAATGCAAAAGTAACCTACTATCGGTGTCAGGCATTTCGAAGCATGGTTACAAGGTAACATTTCACAAAGAATCTGCTATTGTAACCAGAAAGGATGGATCTGTAGCGATGAAGGCCACCATGACAAATGGGTTGTATGTGGTTAACAAGAATTCTTCAGAGTATGCAGGTATGTCAAAAGTTCACAACAATAATTTGACAAAACGGCATAATAGGTTAGGACATCTAAATTTCAATGACGTACAAAGGATGAAAAATATGGTACTGGGAATGAACGAAAACGTGGGTGGCAAAGTTGAAAAGTGCGAAGTATGCGACAAATACAAGATTCACTAACTGCCTTTCAAATCATCAACCAGAAGAGAGAACAGAGTCCTAGGCCTTGTACATAGTGACATATGTGGTCCGATGCATGTGGTATCGCTAGGGGGAGCGAGGTATTTTGTTTCTTTCATTGACGACAAAATGAGACGTACTGAAGTTATAATGCTGAAAAACAAGTCCGATGTGTTCAAGGCATTCCAGAAGTATAAATCCAAAGCGGAGAGACTTACAGGGAAATTGATAAGTACAGTCCAAACAATTTACATGTCCAAAGAATTTACAAGCTACCTGAAAAATGAAGGAATATCAAGGGAGCTGTCAGTTGCATACACACCGCAACAAAATGGGGTGGCCGAGAGAGCGAACAGAACATTGGTTGAAATGGCAAATGCATGCTACTACAGGCCAAAATACCTTTCATCCTATAGGCAGGACAGAAACAGGTGCCCAACAAAGGCTTTGGATAAACACACACCGTACGAAGGATGAACGGGAAAGAAACCGTATGTCACATTCATGCGAATATTCGGCAGCCGCGTCATTACATTGAACAAAAGACAGATACAATAAATTTGCATCCAAAGCAAAAGAGCTCGTATTGGTGGGCTGCTCGGAAGAAGTCAAAATATACAGACTATGGGAGAGAGGGAGCAAAACTGTGGAGAAATGCAAAGACGTAAGGTTCCTGGAAGATCGGGAGGTAGAATCACCAGACAATGCCGAAACGTTTTTCGAAATGCCCATGGACTACTCAGCCACGGACGAGAGGGATGAAGAACAGGAAGTCCAACAACAGCAGAAACTCCACCGACACAAACAGCGAGAAGAAGCCCTGGCCATCACAGAATAGAAAGAACTGGAAAAAGGAAGAGGCCAAGGAAAATATTACACACGCGACCCAACGAAGAAGATGCGCCTGTGGAGCCAAGAACAATAACCGAAACCATGAGCATGTCGGAACGAGAAGATTGACTAGAAGCTATTCGCACGGAATACAATGGCCTAATGGAAAATAATACTTGGACCCAGGTAAGTAGGCCAAAAAGCAAAAAAATACTAAAATGCAAATGGGTTTTTAAGGTTAAAAAACACCAGAATGGCTTGATTGAAAACTACACGGCTAGATTGGTTGCTAGAGGCGATCAACAGAAAGGAGGGGGCGACTTCGATGAGGTCTTCGCACCAGTAGCGGGACTGGAGACGATACACACCCTACTTGCGTTAAATGTTGCCGGAGGAATGCACGTTCACTAACTGGATGTGGTGACGACTTACGTCCAGGGAGAGCTATACGCCGACATATAAATGGAGCAACCTGAGATGTTCTTGAGACCGGGTCAAGAAGAAAAGATTTGCAAGTTGAAGAAGCCATTGTACGGGTTAAAACACGCAGGTCGTGAATGGTATCCACGCCTAGACAACTATTTAGATAGGTTAGGATTTAAAAATACTGTAGTAAATCCGTGCTTGTATACAGACTCTAGAGAAGATTGTGATACAGTTATGTCGATGACTTATTAATAGCGCCCGCAAATTTACCAAATATAGTAGAGATAAAACGTAAGTTAGGGAGAGAATTTAAGATAAAAGATCTCGGTAACGTTAAGGAGATACTAGGTATGCGTGTAAAGAAACAAGGCGATCTCATAAATACAAATATAACGTAGGAAAGATACATAGAAAATACGTTGCAAAGATTCGAAATGAGTGATTGTAAGCCGATAAGCACTTTAGAAACTAATATTAATATCTCCGCGATAGAGAGCGTAAGCGAAAAAGACGAAGATGAAATAGTGAATGCACCATATCGAGAACTTGTGGGATGTCTAATTTATCTTGCTAACTTTTTGAGTTGATTTTGCAACAGTCCCAAATTAATTTGCTGGAAAAGTGCATAGTGAGTACTGCGATATTTAAAGGGGACAAAAAATTACAAAATTGAATACACTAGTAACGAGGACTGCTTAACGGCATATGTAGACTCCGATTGGGGAGGAGATATGACAGACAGATGATCAAATACCAGATACTGTAGAAAACAAAAATCCGTTGCACTTTCTACCATGGAAGCCGAGTATATGGCTCTATCAGATGTTACCAACGAAATAATATACGTAAGAGTCTTATTAAGACATATCTGACATTATAATGTATTAAAAGAAGCGACTGAGATTTACTGTGATAATCAGAGTACTATACAGTTGTGTAAGAATAGTGTGTATCATGTGCGAAGTAAACATATCGATATTAGGTATCATTTTTCACGAGAAGCGTACAAGCGTGGCGACATAATTGTAAAGTACCCTAGTAGCACAAAATATTGTATACACATCCATATAATATTAAAAAGAGATGAAGGATTGTTATGCCCATCCTAACGAACGGCGCTGGTAGCACCTGCATAATTTTCGTCTCTTTTGTTTTTTTTTTTACGCGTTCCGTTACTGTTCTATTATGGCTGATGCGATGCGCGTGGCCACGTGTTTTACGCGCGAGTTATTTTTATATGTTATCAGTATTATATAGCATCTAACCGGTATTATGTATTAGGCTAAGTTTTCTACTGAAATAAACGTTTTTCTCTAACAGCAAGTAATGAACGCTACTGTTCGCTATAGGTGCTCTCTGATTGGCCGATGTTTTTTGTTAATAATTCGTTAACGAAAGCCCGGAGGAAATTTTCGCTAAGGAAAAAGTTGCTTAGAATTACCCCAAGCATTAACCCCTTCTCGGGAGTTACACTTATTCTGGGACACCCTGTATGCATTCCATGCTATTAGACCTAAAGTTTAAAGACCATCTTTTACCAGTAGAAAAGAGACGTGTAATAATGGATACATTTAGCGAAAAACTTTCAGTCATCCATAATGATGAAGGTATTGTATTATATGACAATGCAGTATAGTATGCAGTATAAATTGTAAGTATAATATTCCTGAATTGATTTCACGAATATCAAAATTTGTCTTTATATTATAATTCTTTGATTAGCTGAAACAAAATCAAAACTAATGGAGTTTTTAGATAAAACACTAGGAAATCCAGAAGCAGAAGTTGAAACTTTTACTACTCAAAAGAACAGCGATACAGACATGTTGCTCGAAAAATATCGTATCGAGAAAAACTGATATTATAGAATGGTAGAAAGATAATCAAACACGATTCCCTATACTAGCGTTAGCAGCAAGATATTTTCTTGCCCTATCCGCTACACAATGAATGAAATTACTGCCTGAAAATATTGAAGAATTATGTTTTTGATGGATATTTGTCCCACATTTAAAATGCGCACGATAATGGAGACGCACGAAGCGTATACGAACGCAGCGCTAAGAGAGCTTTTTGTTCTATACAATACGTTTTATACGCACAAATACGTGGTCGCTTTGTTCAAACGAAAAAATATAATGTTTAGTTTTACACGAAACTTGGTTTATTCTATAATCCCGACATAATAATTTTAGAACAAAATAAAAACTATTATAATTGAAATATTTGTGTTCTCTATTTTTATTCAGAAAATAGTTTGCGTTATGTATTTATATCATTAAATACTTAAGAGATATTTGCCACGGTTCGATTAGATTAATTATGAGCGATAGCCGGTAATGCACTGATTCTGCCCGATCGTCTGACTTTCCTGCTTTGAATAGTTGGGCTACCCTTACAGTACTGGGTAGCCAAAATATTCCTATGTCGCGGGTACCCACCCGAGCCCGCCTGAATAGTCGGATACTCGTTATTACGGATGCCAACACGCTCCTAAACGTGAGTATGTACAAGTGCAGTTACCGCGACGTGTGTATATACAATAGAGCTGCGGAATACTTGGAAAAAGCGAGCCGAGTTTTAGTCAGATCGAATAACCGATCCTATGCGAGTACTCGAAAGAACCGAGCTGCTCGGTTTGGAAGCGATTAAGTTCGAATTCTTTCGAGTATCTTGAAAGGTTGAAACGGACGATTCGTGTGACAAAGAAAGTCGTATATCTTTCTTAATATTTCGTATTAAGAATATTACTTTTTTAATCAAACGTGCGACGAAACTCATATTGATTCATATATTTTAATAAATAGTGATAAATATCAACAACCAAAACAAATGGATAATATGGAAATACTTGCAAATACTTTATAAATACATATTTTGTAATTTCATTTGTTATACATTAATTGAACAACTTAAATAATAAAATGTCTACTAATTAGTGCAATGAAAAAATTATGACAATGATAATGGTAATACGAATAGCGATAATAACAATAGCAATAGCGAAGAAGATAGTAATATTGCGGACCCTTTTTCTTTTTTCAAAGATAACGAATGCTAAAAGTATACGAATTGTATAAATGAAAAATGGAAATAAAGATAAACCGGATTTTAACAATAGTCGCATACGAAGAAAATATCGCTATTAAATACAATGCATAAGGAGTGGATACATTTTGGACATTTCACACACTGAAGTTGAAAAAAAAAAAAAAAAACAGTTAAGGGGTATTATAGTATAAGGTATCCTTTTTTGAAACACTTTTTCAGAATTGTTTTATGAAGAACTCATAAGACTTATTTGCTATCTGGTTTTTTCGTACATATTTATTAACATTACGAAAGTGTTAAACCATTTTTTTTTTACATAGAAAACAAGGAAATTATTCCAAATGTTAGTAAATGTGTACGAAAGAGCCTGATAGGAATAACTGTCCCGACCAGACGGACGTCTTAGGTGAGGCGTACTGATGATTCGCGTAAAAATTATATTATAACTTGAGAGCGAGGTGCGCTTGGATCTCAATAAAAGAGCAAAAAGTTTCTCATAGTTTTCTTCTGCCCACCGTTAAGCTATAATATAATTTCTACGCGAATCATCGGTACGACTCACCTAAGATGACGGTAACATTGCTGTGCGGACTCTGGGACGGGTCAAATTCAATAACGGTGTTCGCTGACCGAGGGTCTTTCTTTTTCATTTTTATTTTTCGTCATCTGTTTGGTAGCAACTTAACGTCTTAACCGTGGAGTCTTTTCTTTTCTACATGTTTTGTCCAAGTCGAGGAAATTGTGCGGTTTATTGTTTTATACCGGGTTTCATTACGGTTTGGGACACGCAGATTCAGAGAATCCCAATCTCAAGTTCACACCCACACCGAGGTATTCTAATCAGCTGTCAATCGCCGGAGACATCATTCTGAAAAGTTCTCGGTTAGAATACCTAGTGAAAGCGTAACCGGTTTTTTGTCTCCGATTAGTGACTGTTTCCAGGAAATGGACTTCGCAAACTGTGACGAACACTTGGTTGACATGTAAAGTGAAGATAATGAAGGTGCCGAACATCAACCAGAAGTTTCCGTGGGAACTTCTTCGCTTTCTCAACAAAGGCCACGAAAAAATTATAGTGTCGTGTGGAGGTGGCACACAAGACGAAGCAAAGACGAAAATATGTGCAACATTTGCGGCAAGAAATTTAAAAACAAGGGGGTCAGTACAACTGCCCTCAAGAGGCATATTGAAAAAGAGCATCCGGAGGTGTAGGAAGCTTCGATGTCATTGACACCAGAAAGCATTGAAAGGAGGGAACCGACAATGCTGGAAGAGGCTCTTCAAGAGCAACAGTGATTACCGCAGCTATCGCTAAAATGATTATTATGGACTGCCAACCAATTTCCATCGTCACTGTTGACGAAAAAGAGGTCTAAGGACTGGTTTTATTTTGTATGATTATTACAAGTTTCGTTTGTGTTACAGTTAGCCGTATCGTTATGATTAGGTTATATCTTGTGTTAAGTTCTGCGATTGTTCCGATATATATGTAATCATTGTTGTCGTTATTATTAACACTGCGCTGAGTTGCGTCAATGGTTGCGTTATGTTCAGCCCTATAATTGTATAGTATTACTGAAGTCTGACCCGAGGTAGGGGATGTAGAATAAGGCGCACCGCGGGATCAGAATAGGGGCTTTTTCTTGGAGAGAGGCACGGGTGACTGACGGAACGGTCGGGAAACGGGGCTCGTGTCTTCTTAACGGTTTTCGGGCGTGGACAGTGGTTGAGCATATCAGAGTCGTGTTAATGCTCCGATCAGAGTAACCTTGTGCCAAGTAACACGACTCGGTGTAATCGCTCAATGGCAAGAGCTCATATCTTGGGAGGACATTCCGGGTTTTCTCCTGAGGCGCGTTTATGCTCGGTTAGGAGCAAATGGTGCCAACAAACGCGTCTCAGCAACCAGCTACCCGATGGCAAGGGTCCTTAGGAAAGGCAAGCAACTGGGAAAGGTTCCAGTGAATAAATAGGGTGAAGTCACTGTTCGCCGATCTTACCGGTTCGGGAAAGATTTAAGACGACCGTTTATAACTAAGCGCGGGTATGACCAATGAAAATTAGAGTTCCGTCGAATCACTCCTGTCTTTGCTCAACGTTTAATAAATCGGTCATAACAAGTGAAAGTGTGATATAAGAATCCTAAGAAATGGCGTCTGAGAGTATAACCCCTCCATTCGAAATTCTGTCGTACCATGCCGTAGTGGGAATGCCTGGCATTGTAACCCTACGGTGTTGCGGTCCGGTACAGTCACGAACACAGGTTTTAAGAATCTTGTGAAGGAATTGGAGCCAGGATACACTATGCCACACCGATCTACATTGTCGGAGACTATCATTCCGAGAATGTATGAAAACGAGAAGAGGAAAAATCATGGAAATGATAAGACCAGATGCGGAAACTGTAAGTCAGTGGACTTACGTTAATATTTACAATGATCTTTTATATTATTTTTTAAAAAGAAACTTCCTGCATAGATAGACAATATAATAATATTTTTTTAATACTTTGGATTAGGTTCGAACATTCGCATTTACTACGGATGGATGGACATCCAGAGCCAACGACAACTCCCTATCAATCACCGTTCATTATTTGGACGCCAAGTTGAAAACAAAAAATCTCACATTGAAAATTCATGCTATGCAAGAGGTGCACAGTAGTGAAAATTTAAACGAATATTTGAGAGATGTCCTGGATGAATGAGGATTGA
The DNA here is from genome assembly GCF_051401765.1 of Calliopsis andreniformis. Classification (NCBI taxonomy): domain Eukaryota; kingdom Metazoa; phylum Arthropoda; class Insecta; order Hymenoptera; family Andrenidae; genus Calliopsis; species Calliopsis andreniformis. Next base: position 41,341,252 of record NW_027480422.1, read on the forward strand.
AGTCCAGAAAAAAAACATTTTTTTCGTTACAGATAACGCAGCGAATATCGTCAAATCAATTAAATCGACAAATACGTGGGAGCGTATTGCGTGTTTCGCACACACCTTGCAGGTAAGCAAATAATAACAAGGAATTGAAAATCGAAATAATTTAATTTCATTTAATTATTATTTGTTAATGTAACAATTTTATTTCAGTTGGTGATCAAAGACTCTCTAAATGCAACAAAAGAAGTTAGAGAAATTTTTAAAGAATGCAGAGAAATCGTAAGATTTTTCCATAAATCTGCAGCCGCACAGAATAAATTTAAAGAACAGGCCTTATTGTACCCAAATCGCAAACCATTGAAGTTAATCAATGACGTGGAAACGAAATGAAATTCTCAATTAGATATGATGAACCGCATGCTGAAAGTGCGACAAGCATTGAATGTCGTATTATAAGAGCCACGAATGCCCGAAAATTTAAAGCAGCCACGAATGGTCGCTGGTTGACATGTATTACCAATCAAAAATATTTAAAGAGGTGACAGAGTTTAATTACCGTCGAAACCACCCCATCAATACCCCGCTACATTCCTAGTATTCGTGGAATAGCGGAAACATTAAATAAAATAATAAGAGAAAACAAAAATTTATAAATTTTAGATTTTACGAAAAATGTATTGCTTCACACAAAAACAAGGTTTGAAAGTATCAAGAAAAGCCAACCGCTGATTGTTGCAATATTATTGGATCCCCAGGTCAAAGACCGATTATTAACCGAAGACGAGAAAATCGCAGCAATTGAGATGTTACAATTAATTGCAATGAAGCATGCTGGTAATGAAATTTCAGGAGCGTATGAAACTATTTGAAAATTATGTATCGTTACATGTAGTATTGTAGGGTCAACATATATTTTTTTTTTACAGATTCATCGCCATAGTTGTCATCGGCATCTTCATCGTCTTCATCAACGGGAGCGGAAAGTGCGAGCTTATTTGAATTTTTTGAAAGTATTTCTCACGGGCAGTGAGAAATGAAAATCTGATTTCATCGTACAGCTGTATCCTGAAGTGGTGGGAGGAAAACGAGTTCTTCATAAAACAGTTCCGAAAAAACGCTTTAAAAAAAGAAACCTTATACTATAATACCCCTTATCTGTCCTTTTTTTTTTTTTTCAATTTCAGTGTGTGAAATGCCCAAAATACAGGGTGTCCCACGTAACACTTTTCACGATTTTTCAAATACTTGCAATAATCTGGCAAAAAAATATTTTAGACAACAGTTGATCAGTTTTCGATTGGCTATACATTACAATAAAAAAAAGTTCGAAAATTTTTTTTCATTATTGTCGGGGGCACCTTCATTTTTTTAAATGGTACTTTGTATTTTTGACTTAATTATTCAAATAATTAAAATAATTGGACTTATTTTTAACAAATAGTAAAAAAAAATTAATTGAAAGCGATAGATTTAAAGTAAATGTACCAATGACTGGCCATATCTCAACACTTGGTACATGATACAAGTATTAATAATTATTAAGCTGTATGCATATATAAAGTAGGCACAATATTTTGGACCAATCCATATTACTCAGTCATCGTGTGTGAGACATGGATAACTTCATAACTCAAAAATTATTTATAACATGTAATTAATGCCGTGTCGCACCATGAATGCCACGAGTAATTACAGTAGGACGGTTACTGCGCAATCCCCGATACGTAGCACAATTAGCGGCCACGCAAATATACGTACAAAGTGTAAAGAAATTATTTGTCGTGACTTTTAGAGGTGAATCTAGACTTCTGGATCGATGGACACTTGTTTAAAAAAACTGTCCACAAAACTGTTTACAACGTAGATAATTTATGTAAAATTTTTTTAAACAAACTCATTGTTATATACAGAGAATATTTTCCGTTACTCTTCCACATATTCGAGTCTCTGTCTGTCAGAAAGGAAACGCCCTTGCACTTACGTTTTTCGTTATCTTAACGGAAACGCAACTCCGAGCAGCTAGGTAGCAACCACAACGCTATACCAACCATGAGAAATTTCCTTATATGCAAATTTCTAACGAATCCCCACTCATTCTTTAGCCTATATAAATCTCGAGATTTTAGCCCTAACGGGTTCAAAACAGTACCGTCACATGGACAGTCACGTTCGTCAAAGTTGGTTGCTATTCAGTTAGATCGGACTAAAATTATCTTTTAACACCGAGCATTAGGATAACACTTTACGCAATGACACTACGCCATACAGGGTGTAACAAAAATGTTGCAGTTCCTTGAAAGGGGTGATTCAGGGGGTGATTTGGAACAACCTTTTCCTTAGCGAAAATGTAAGATGAGGCTTCGTTAACGAGTTATTAACGAAAAACACCGACCAATGAGAGCGCGAGTTTGCCGCCCGAGCAACCGCGGTAGCGTTGGGTACGCGCCCTAGATGCTACGGTTGTACTCCGAACAAGAAAGTCGTCATACATAGAAGAAAATAACATTAGTATGAAAACTGAAAGCGACATAATAAATAATACCGAGTCCTTTTTTTGTTTATCACTTAAAGTGAATAATTACTTAGAATTGAGGAAAACTATGTGCAACGTAAAAACACGAATACGTAAATTTCTTATTCGCATAACTTATAAACGAAAAAGCAATACAATAAAAAATAAAGGGAGAGAAAAACAAACTTCACCTGTAGTTTGTAAACCTGTGTCACTGGGTCACTGTACCGATCCTGGTCATCGACCGTCGAAATGATTTATGCTAGGGTAGAATTTTTTCAAAGAAGATCCTTCTACCCTCGCATAGTTTCCGATCGTTCTATTATGAGTTAACTTTCACTACGACCACAAGATTAAGAGAGAAAAAAATCAGTATCTGTCAAGAAAACATGTGCTTTGCAGAAGTGCACAACGAGCACCAACAAGCAGTTTTACAAAAGCGCTCACCCCACTCTTTTACTGCCTACGTATCCAATGCTTCGAGACAGAAAACAGACACATAATAAGACGAAGAATAAGAATCAAATTTTTAGCACCATGTGTCGAGTTGTCGCTGCTAGGACCAGTCTAACCACCTTAGCAGAGATCAGGGGCACGCGTTTAGGTAGTTTATGGCTTCATTGCTTTGGTTTCGAAGGAGACCTGATCTCGGAGTGTCCGAACAAGAAAGGTCTGAGGTGCTTAAACTACGTGGGGGTACAAGAAGCTTCTTTGGAAAAATTCTACCCTACCATAAACCATTTCGACGATCGATGACCAGGATCGGTACATTGACCCAGTTACACAGATTTAGAAACTACAGATGAATTACATTTAATTCATTAATGATTATTATTTTTTAAATCTAACGCAGACTACTTTCAACGTTTCTATCTTTAACGTTAATTCTCTAATTCTCCGTTCATTTCTTTTGTTGCATTGCTTTTTCGTTTATACGAAAATATAAACTAATGCAGGTGTTAAGACGATCATAATTGTGTGACATCTGGTAGACTAGGTTTACGATACGGACGAATTGGGCTTGCTATTTTTGAGGAAATACACTGTCAGTTTATTGGTAATCATTTGTTAATTTGAATTGAGGAGTAAAGACCCTAGAAATCGCTTCATCGTTTTACGAGTCTGAAGAACACATGTACTTTAGGGTCCCGAGTCTCTGCTCAATAGCAATTGACGTATCGTAAACATAAAACCCGAGCGTCTTCGGTTAGTGCGCTACCCTTGGGGTCTGTCACCCCTTGGGCCTTCCCGGGGTGATGTCACCCTACGGAGTCTAACCACTACCCCCACGCGCTGTCGACAAAAGCTTCCCTCCCATGTCTGTGGTGGGAGTTTGAGGCATAACCTACCCCAGAGAGGCCTCCCTCTAAGGAGTTACGAGGATTCCTATTTGTAAATATTTTCTCCTCCCTCTAACTCAATTCTGTATAAAGTAAGATTCATCAAAATAAAGATTAGATACAACTTAGAATTCATCGGTATCTCTGGTCCTTCGAGCTAAACCTTAGTCGGCACACCACGTGCAAAATTCAACAAAACCAGAAAGATCTATTGATCAACCGCTGGTCTAAACATTGGTCCTTCGAGCCGGATACTTATCCTGGAAGTGGACACATCAGTTACACATTGGTGCTGGTGTAAATAGTTGACATCAAACAGTTTCAAAGTGCATTGGAACCACAATCTTTGAGTATCAATGACTACGAAGAAGAATCTCCAATCTTCAGATGCTGGTAGCAGAATAGCATTCAGGAAGGCAACAGGAGATGTCATTATTGGACATCACCACTCCTGAACGAGATAGTTAGTGCTATCACATATTATACGGGAGTTCAGCGTTGGACATCATTCCTAGTCGAGATAGTTGGTGCGAGCAGAGCTTCAACGGGGTTCATCGTCGTTGGAATTCTATACAAGATAGTTAATACTATCACGCATCATAAGGATCGTCAGCGTTACTCCTAGTCAGTATAGTCAGTATTAGCAAAACTGCATCAGGGTTTGTCGTCGTTGGAAATTCTACATCAGAACAGCCAAGGACAGTTGCACGAGGATCATCAGAATTGACAGACTTCGTTCTTTTACAACCACTCCTACGTAAAGTTACAGTATTTCAATTTTCGTATTAATAGTAAAATGGAAGGTCAATTGAAATCATTCACGTTAGAACACGGTCGTATAAAGTCGGCTTTGACTCGTTTTAAAACTTTCGTTTATTCATTGAAACCTGATGCGGATATAGACTCGTTAGATATGCGTTTTAAGAAGAATCAACAACTGTATGACAAGTTTGATCAAGTGCAGAGTCAGATAGAAATCTTAGTTGCAGATACTGATCAAGAGACAGTGCATATCAATGAACGCGACGCATTCGAAACAGCATATTTTGATCTTATGGCGAAGGTAGAGAAATATATTGCTAAATTTCGTTCTTCTAACCAACCCGCGGCAACATCGAATGCATCGCCTTTGACTTTAGTAGAAACACAGAGTACACCCCGACTTCCAACAATCGTGTTACCGAGTTTCGATGGAAATTATAATAACTGGTTAAAATTTCGCGATACTTTTGAGTCACTGATTCATAACAATGAATCTCTGACAGATATACAGCGGTTTCATTATTTAAATTCTGCACTAAAGGGTCCTGCAGCACGCGTCATACAATCATTGGGTGTTTCTGATGCAAATTATAAACTCGCATGGGCCACGTTGAAAAGACGTTTTGAAGATGTTAAATCGTTGATTCATCACCATGCTAGTGCATTATTAGAATTGCCACGTGTTCACAAGCAAAGTAGTGTCGCACTTCGTGACTTTATTGACACGGCCAATAATCATATACTTGCGTTAGGTGCTTTAGGCGAATCCATTCATACGTGGGATATTTTAATAATTTTGATCTTAACAAACAAATTAGATTCATGTACTTGCAAGGAATGGGAAAAACTGTATCTTGGTATGACCGACAGTCCTAAATTTAAGGATTTCGTAGAATTTATTGAACAACAGGCTAAACTTCTTGAACGACTATCGTCAAAAGCAATAAATAACCAACCAAAATTAGGTAATACACACGTTGGATATAGTAAATCAAGAAATAGAATTGATCAAGTAGCATCTCATGTAGTAAGTACTGATAGTCAGTGTTTATTTTGTAAGGCAGGACACTTATTACAAAATTGTACAAAATTTAAGGCAATGCCATATGCCGAAAGACATGAAACAGTTAAGAAATTACAATGTTGCTTTAATTGTTTGCAGCAGGGACATAGCATTAAGGGCTGTACACGCGGAAAATATAGAGTATGTGGTAAAAAACACCACACATTATTACACCCCGACAACGCGATTGTAGAACGAGTCGGAAATGCTCAAGCTACAACACATGCCGCGTCCTCTGATACACCTATTCAATCTTGTGTTTCCAATTCCAACAGTAGTACATCAATGAGTTATACTGTATTATCCACAGCATTAGTATATCTCCAAGATATTAATGGTAAACTGCATGCATGTCGAGGATTGTTAGACGTAGGCTCACAGGCACATTTTATATCTGAATCGTTTTGCAAAAAATTAGGACTTCCTTCTACAGTCATAGACGCAAAAGTTGGTGGACTAGGTAAGGCAAGTAATCCAATTCGTGCAAAACTTGAAATTAAGCTTAAATCAAGGTGTAATAGTTTTCAATCTAACATATCGTGTTTTGTAATAAGAGACATAACTGAAGATATGCCTGATTCTGTTTCATTTTAAAATGTTCAAGATGCTCTTCCCTTCTTTCTCCGCAACAGTACCGATAACAAAATCGCATCAGCAAGCCAGTAAATCAGAAAGAAATATATTGAAAGCAGTATTCATTGTCAGTATAACAGCGATCCCGCAAGACAAATGTCATATTACGTATTTGAATTTGAATCCTTACAACACGTCTGAGTTAAATGTATTATATGAAAGTGACGATGAAAATTTAATTGATTATTCATGTGATGATTCCAATTCAAGTGATGCTAGCTCCATTCGACGAAATGTTTGTAAACGTGCAAGAAGCATATCAAGCAGTGATGATTCTGACGGACGAGAGGATGAATGGAATTGGAAAGAAAAAAAATATTGCAAATATAAAACAATTTACTGAGATTCCCGGTATCAAGCTTTCCATTTTACGAAAATTGGGAGTAAATGCAACACCTCTGTGTGTTTTCAAACAAGTTTTATTTGATGATTTTTTCGAAATGATTGTCAGAGAAACAAACAGATATGAAGCTTAAACGAGAATGAAACAGAATACGAAAATGAACGAAGAATGGTTTCCGATAACAAATGATGAACTCAGAGCATATTTTTCGTTATGCATTATAATATCACAAGTAAAAAAATCTAAAATAAACATGTATTGGTCGAAGAATATTACGAACATCGATCTTTTCGAAAGTTATGCCTCTTAGACGTTTTTGGTCTACATGTAACACACTTCCTTCATTTTGTGGATAATGAAATGATTCCTAAAGAAGACAGGATACCAAAGGTTCGATCCGTGGTTGATTATTTAAATACCAGATTCCAACAATTATACATCCCGGAAAAAAATATTGTTATAGACGAGTCCCTAATGAAATTCAGAGGGCGGTTAAATTACGTGCAATGTGTAGCATCGAAACGTGCCAGATTTGGAATCAAATATTACAAATTGTGTGAATCCAAATCTAGGTACTGTTCCCGATTCAAAACTTACACAGAACAAGATAAAATTCAAGGTACTAATATACCTGTATCATAAAGTGTAGTTATGGAACTAGCCGAACCTATTTTAGGGAAAGGATATACCTTGTTTTTCAGCAACTGGTATTTATCACCAAACTTATTCCGAATTTTGAATGAAAATGATACAAATGCTGTTGGAACGGTCAGAAAGAATCGACAAAATATGTCAAAAAAGCTGACATCGTATAAATTAAAAAAGGGAGAAGTAAAAACATTATCTTGTAGAGGTATTCTGTCATTACGCTGGCTTGATAAGAAGGACGTACATATGATAAGCACTAAGCATTCAAGAGTAGAAATTATTTACATACGAAAAATAAAAAGGCGGGAGGCGAGGAAGAAAATGTTTTAAAACCCAGCAGTGTGGTGGAGTACAATCGTGAAATGGGAGACGTCGATAAACAAGACCAACTTCTTTAATGTTTCCCACTTATACGGAAGAGTACCAAGGGATATTAAAAAATGTTCTTTTATCTGCTTGGCATAGCTCTTTGTAATAGCCCTTTGTAATACTTATGTTCTGTATTCTAAGTTGCCTAATTTAACAAAGCAATCGATTGTAGATTTTCGATTGAATATCGCAGAAGATATGCTACAGAATTTGTCTCTTCCTAATTATTCGACACGCGGCAGACCGTCGCAAAGTGAGTACCCAACTCGATTAGAAGCAAAACATTGGGCACATTTTCCAAAATATTCCACTAACAAAAAGATACATTCGACAAAGAGATGCCATGTGTGAAACAACTTGGCAGTTAAAAAATGTCTAGTTCCTTTACATATTCCAAAATACTTTGAAATGTATTATTCTTTACAGAATTATTAATTTATTATTTTATAATGTTACTTAATTACTGTCCATTAACATTATATATCAACCTGATTAAATATTATATACCACTGTAAATTTCGAAATAAAATGTTCTATTTCTGAGCGTACACATAACTGTTCAGTTCAGCCAGTTAAATAGTATTCTTCGGACGCGTCAAATTCCATGTTATTCGTACGTCAAGGGGTTAACAGCACCTCAATTTATTTTGAGTTCGCCTGTGAAGTGATGCTAACGACACCCTAATTTCGCATCAGGTGCGTTCACAAAACTTACATTCCTGCGATTCACCGATCACAAATCAGTTTTGTCTGCAAGCACACCTATCCTCAGAGGCTCCCTGATCTGACATCAGGTTCGTCCTCGCCTACAATAATCTCAATGGCTAACCGATTTTGCATCAGTTTCGTCCGTTGTACCAACTAACACATCAATCACTATATTCTTTGGAAATATTCCTATCCTCGACGGCTCTCCTCGCGTCCCGTCTCATAACAATATATTTAAGAAACTTATTCGTTGCTGGATACTTCACCATTTTCTTCAGCTATACTGGTCTTTAATGCTCGAAAAAATGCATGATGAATTGAACGAATAAATTTTAGCATATCTACATGTTCTTTTTGGCCGCAGAGACAGGACGCATAGATGAATATAAACTTTCCTGTAGTATATTTTTCAACTGCAATGACCTGCCACGCTCAGTACGCTGAATATTTCATATCTCGAACTCAACATCCGGAGAAATTTTAGTTTTATAAAAAATATCAAATTGTTTTCCATGTTCATAGTGTAACCACTAAATGCTGAGCCAATTTACAGTTTGTGCTAATGTATTTTTCTTACGCTTTGTTCTTGACTGTTCTAGCTGTTTAGTTGAAAAAAATTTGTTCCTTTTCATTTCATAAACCACAAACTTGTGGTTGTTAAAGGACGTAAATAGATGAAGGGTGTGCTGCAGATTCTACACATCCAAAATCTGTATCATTTGGTAAAAATGAATGTCCTGATATTAATAACTTCTGTTCTATAACCTTCGCTGCAATATTATCACTTGTAATTAATTTTATAACAGAGACAGAGCTATTTTTATATTACGATTTTGTCTAGTACAAGAGTCACTATAAATAATTATCTTTCCTTTATTACCAGCCACAGATTTAATATGTTTAACTAAACATGATGCTATTTCTTGCGAACCTCTGGATGCTAATGTTCCATCCCAAACATAAAAGTATCCTTTATTGTCACATAAGTCGTGAATACCGAGGTTATAACAATACATATTTCTCTTACAGTACGCATCAGAAACTGTTAATATTAGAAACAGTAATGCTTTCTGTAAATCGATACTACATACATAAATATTATTTGAACACATTGCTTGTTTCTATATCCTCTTTCATAGAATTACGTGCTACTTCAGCTTTTCGTAAATGTAACTCATATTCATCTTCGACTATAACAGTAAAGTAAGTCCATATGTTCCGTTGAATAATAGAATAAGTCCAATTTCCTGGACTTATGCCACTCTTCAAGATATTTTTATAGTCACTTCATTTATGATGTAAAATTGACTCTTACTTTTTATTAGCATTAAACAAAATATACACAAGTTGATATGTTAAATAAAACAAGTATACTTAATGTTTAGTGTTTCTGTAGAAAATCCATTTTTCGTAATTTGGACTTATGCCGCTTATCGATTAAGGGGCTCATGTTTTTCTTGGGGTCACTCATCTCAGGGCTCAATTTCGTACAAAATGTAGTCTAACTAAACGCAAAGAAATTTTTAAAAAAATATACATAAATACAAACCATGTATTTTTAGTATGTCATTTACGCTGCTATTTTTGCATGAAATTTCTGTATTGGACTTCATCCGTACAATTTGGTTCCTCAAAAATGATTTATGAATGTTTTAGCGAATTGTAGGAGTTTTTTCCATTTGTTCTGGAAATGTAAGAATATCTTCCTGCCCGCTCTATCACGGTATCTTTCCGTAAAGTTTTCCGAACTGTTTCCAGCGATATTATTTTTAATTCGTCTTGAAATCTCTCTATAATTAAATTGTTCACGTTCACTCTCGGATTGATTTTTGTTATTATTTGCATTCTTTTATTTTAGTTTGCGTTGTGTTCTACCAACAATTCTAGCCATACCCCCCGAAAATTTTCCGTCGCACTATAGTCTTATAATCAATTTTCGCATTAAAATATCTGTTTCTTTTCTCTAATTACCCACTTTATCATTGTACATTCGAAGTTTCAAATATTCCGTCGGAGTTGAAACACGACGAATCTCCCGGTAATGTCTCACGATAAGCGTAGCAGCATTCGAGAACAGAAATCCTAGAAAGACCTTCTAGTAGACCAGTCATCATAATTTACATTTTCCTAACAGTGACTCCTAACATAATAATTAATGGTTTCGGCACAAAGTTTCGGTCCTTTATCAAATTAACAAATGTCAAGCACTATTGCATTAAATGTTTAAATCTTTCCGACGTTTCGGTTTTAGGTGTGATCTTTCTCAAGGAAAATTTTCAAAAAATTATGCATCTATAAAACAGAAATTTTGGAAAAATAATAAATCTCTGATAGGGAAGAAACCACAAATTTTGATAATACATACTTCCTTGTAAAGTCCATGTGAGAACAGGGACTCTTAAAAGCGTGTGTACGATATGTTGGTTTATAGGCGATTGCGAGTTTCGTAAATATTAGACAGACCTTGCAAGGACATATAGGAAGTGTTGACAAACTGTAGCAAACCACGGCAAATCGAGGATTTTTCCATTCATAACACTTTCCATAGACCCATACATGTGGGATGGACGAATCCCGTTGTGTGTGCGTGTGTGTACGTGTGCGTGTGCAAACACGTATGTGGTCGCGAGGTATCGCCGAAGTCGAGCGACGCGGAAAAAAACACGCGAGGCAAAACCGTTGGAGAGGCGTTGTGTATGTGAATGTGTATGTGTCCGGGGTAGTCAGAAATCAGGAGACAGAGGACATTGTTTCTCGAGCGTCGCGAAGAAACGGCCACGAGGTGCGAACGTTACTCCGCCGTTCCTTACATATTTTCCTTTTTAATAAACCTATATACATATCGAAAATACAAGAACATTCAAGATCAATGATACATAATTCGTGTCAGAACTATGACTATGATCATAACTCATAACTATGATCATAGGGGAAGAAACCAATCCAAAAATTATTAGAAAGCTACGTCATATTACGTAGATTTTTCATACCTAACATTTACGCTATTGGTTTTAATTATATGCTATGTTTCTAACAAAATCGTAGTCTGTAATTTATTCTCCTTATCGACAATTTTCACATTGTCAAAGTCAAATTGTATTAACTAATATAATTCTTCATATTAACAATATATCATAAGATATAAAGCTAAAGGGCCTAGCAGGATAAGGGGGTCTCAAAAGTGCCCTTGAGCTGATTTTGATCGGGTATGTGGCATTCGATAGGGCATCAAAAGAAAACATTCGGTGTCAATTTTCAACCCCCTACCTCAATCAGGGAGGGGGGGGGGGGGGGGGGTAGTTATAGGGAAAATTAAAAATACCGGTTTTTGCCCCATTTTCCCTATTTAACAGAATGAAAAAACTCTGAAAAAATTCTATAACATGGATGATATGGTGGTACATGTTGGAGAATTTTTTTAGATTTTTCGGTTACGAATGCTAAGCATAAGAAGTGAAAAACTGAAAAAAATACTGAAAAATGCAGATTTTGTAGTGAAGTTTAAAAATTACCACTTTTATATTTCTACAGAAACAACATAATGGAACGACTATTATTCTCAATTTTTTTCAGATTTTTTGGCAGGGTGCGCCGTAGTTCAAAAAATCAAAAACCGAATTTTTCAGGATTTTTCGGACGAAACCGTGAAATACATTTGATTTTTACATAATCTTTACACAGTAAGTGTATTATGTGATTTTTAACATTTTACATTGTAAAGAATAATGGATAAGTATGAGAATTTTTTAAATGGCTCAATTAATGACACATGTGGGCGCTTCATATTCAGGAAAATCAGCCACTTTTTCAACAGCCGTCGTGGCGCAGTGAGTAGGGTGTCTGACTGGGGAACCGCTGCATACTTTTTTAATCTAAAAAAAATTGAGAATAATAGTCGTTCCATTATGTTGTTTCTGTAGAAATATAAAAGTGGTAATTTTTAAACTTCACTACAAAATCTGCATTTTTCAGTATTTTTTTCAGTTTTTCACTTCTTATGCTTAGCATTCGTAACCGAAAAATCTAAAAAAATTCTCCAACATGTACCACCATATCATCCATGTTATAGAATTTTTTCAGAGTTTTTTCATTCTGTTAAATAGGGAAAATGGGGCAAAAACCGGTATTTTTAATTTTCCCTATAACTACCCCCCCCCCCCCCCCTCCCTGATTGAGGTAGGGGGTTGAAAATTGACACAGAATGTTTTCTTTTGATGCCCTATCGAATGCCACATACCCGATCAAAATCAGCTCAAGGGCACTTTTGAGACCCCCTTATCCTGCTAGGCCCTTTTGGAAGGGTCGAATACAGGCTGAATACACACGATCTTTAATATTCCTTGTTCTTTGAAAATGTTCTTTCCATCTATCAAAGATAAAGTGTCGGTTTTAAAAAAATTGATCAATGGTTTGACTTTGACAATGTGAAAATTGTCGATAAGGCGAATAAATTACAGACTAGGACTTTGTTAGAAACGTTACATATGATTAAAATCAATAGCGTAAATCTTAGGTATGAAAAGCCTAAGATCCATGAATACTATGCAGCATTACTGAGGAAGTAATGTCATATAGTATAGCTTTCTAACAATTTTTCGGTTGGTTTCTTCCCCTATGATCATGTTTACGAGTAATACATATTTCTGATACGAATTATGTATGATTGATCTTGAATGTTGAATGTTCCCAACTGCGTACCAATCAAAAGACATTTTAATTGGTCAGCTAAATAATTATAAGCAGTGATCCGGAACATGAACAGGCTCCTGTATAATAATAGAACGCCACAAGACACACACCAGTATCAGCGTATCTTTTGACCCCTTGATGAAGCTAGTTGCAATGCTTGCAAAACGTTGGGAAAATAATTCCACAAGGACACGACTTACACCCGAAAGCCTCAATAGTGAAAACTGTATGCCTATTTTTATTTATTTTCTCGTCAAGTTTTATTACCAACATACGTGTACGCTCAAAGCTAAAGACAAATGACAAAGCGAAACATTTGAATGTTAAAAATCAACAGTCAAATGTCTCAGAAGAGTACAATCATACCCGTTGTAAAATAATTTTACAAATATGTACATTTAGCGCACATACTGTCAATTGAAAGAATATTGACAAATTCTTGTCACATTTAACTATATAATACATCAATTGAAGTCTTTGTATTTGCTACAAATATCCTATTACAAACCAATCGTGGTGTCAACCTTGAACAGATACTTCTAAACCAATTCCTCTGTTTACATTCAATTTATTGCATAGAGACTCACTTATAATATCGAATGTTCGTAAATAACAATAGTTAATTTTACGTCGAAAGAATTGATTATAGGACCTATGTTGGTTACTAGTTTTTTGTACACCTTGATGAATACTATAAATTGATTTCTCGGACTTTTTTTTTTACCATACTGCATTTTTTCATTTATTAATTTTATCACTTTGTTTCAATGATTCAGTTATTTTTCACTTGAATATGTTACTAATGTAATCAAAGATATAAAATGGCTAATTACTGGGAACTAATCTTTTATTCATTTATTTACATCTTAATTAGCAAAATTAAATTGTTCTTTTGACAAACTCGATATTCGTATCGAATTTCTTTAGTTTCACAATTGTAAGTTCTACAATCTCAATAAAAACATTTCATACACTGAAACTGAAATCTTTAAATCATTAGAGCTTCAAATTTATATTGAATATTCAAATGTTCAAATATTAAAATCTACAAACTGCTTAACATTCAGATCTTCACAAATTTAAAAATTCGAATCTTCAATATTCAAATTCATAAATTATCTAATATCTAAATCTTCAAAAATTAAACATATACATACTGTACATAGTTTTACTAAAAATACAAGTTATAAAACCAAGTTACAAATATAAGTAAGTATAAACTTGCAACTGTCAATGTTATCCCAGATTACAGTATCACAAGACATAAATCACTTCAGTAAAAAGCCAACAGAAAGAAAAGTTTGCAATTTGCAAGTGATAACGTGGAAAAGCCTGTGTGGTTTTTGGAGGAAGCTATATTTACCTATATTTAGAGTATATGCAATGTCTTTGGATTCAACAATACAAAATGTGATAAAAATGAGGAACAGAGTTCCATGAAAAATAGTTCTTGAGTATGAGTATCTACAGCAAAAATTTGACTAAAAATTAGAAAATGGAGAATTTTAAGTTAGAAAAAAATGAGCATCTTTTACAATCTAAATGAGAGAATACAAGAAATAAAATTATTTAGAATGTAATGCAATTAAAGTTGAGATGATTGCAAGATATAATTCATGCAAAGGGTTACACTCCGTAAGAACAGTTCCTTAAAACAAAATTATTTTATTCAATTTGTACTTATCCTATTTTGAAGATTCAGAATTCTACTTTAATTATGTATAATTACACTTTAAAATAAGGCTATTAAAATAATAATAAAATAAAGTTAAACAAATTTCATTACTGAATACAAACACCTTTGGAGACCACTGTATATAATTCACAGTAGCAATTACAATAGAAATGAACTATTAAAAATGAAGGTGCTAAAATTTTTCAAATGAAAATGCGATTAAATACACCATACTCATGCTCACTATTGCTGATACTAATAACATAAAAATTTTTAATAAAAACTATAAGGAAGTGAATTTTTAATCAATGATTTACGTTAAGTATCAGTATTAAATTTTTTAACTTCTGTTATTCACTAATAGTCAATCTGTGTGCAGAATGAATCAATGAAATCTTAAATGCGGAAAAATGAATTCTTTAAAGGCTTAAAATAACTAAAAGCTATTAGAAAATTACAAATGCAGAAAAAGCAATTATGTACAAAAATTATCACAGCTTTGATAAAAAACATTTTTTTTATAACATGGCACAACAGAATCTCAATTATCGGAACACCTAATATTCGAATGCTTAACTATCAGTACTGTGAATTTCGTACTACGTGCACGTGTAATTTATCTAGTCGTCACTTCCTTTCATCAAAGTTATCGAAGTTAGGTAATTATTAAAACAAAATTTCTTCACAATATTTCAGTATGGTTTTATAGTTCATAGAACTATAATAATGTCATCGAAATGAAAATGAATAGTGTTGTCAATTGAAATAAAATGTAAAGTTACTAAGAAACTGACAAATGGCAAATGTGCAACAAACTTAGCACAAAAATATAGTATTAATAGATAAATTACTGGAATAAAAACAAAGAACAATCAATTGAAAAATACCTACAAAATATTGACCTATTTGATAATAATACTACAGAAAAATATTCGAAAATAATGATTTGGATATTACTCTCAATACCTATATCAAGGCCACTAATATAGGAGAAAGCTCAGGTAGTTATTGGAAAAATAAATTTAGTATAGGGAAAACCATGGTTCTATTATCTGAACCCAATTCTTTCCCTATTAGTTTCCATAATTGAGATTCTATTGTATACCCTATATTTCATATAAGACGATAAATAGCTTACGGTAGTTTCATTCTCATAAAAATCCAACATGTACTGAATGACACCAGAACACTAATAAATCCAACACATATTAGAAGCATCCTATTGAGTTTAGGCGTTGATGGACTATGTGTTTGATCCAATAATATAAATCCAATCCCACCCAGTGTAAACAGAAAACTAGATGCTAAGCCTTCCATTATATATTGACCATTTACCCGATATGGCATAAATGCAACCTGTAATAAATAAATAAATAAATAAATAAATAAATAAACAACTAAATAAAACTATATAAATACATGTAAAACATATTGAAGAAACAAGTTATTATTACATGTACTTACAGGTCGTGTATGACCATGTTCATCAGTTGTTGATCCTACACTTGGAGGTTCCACAATTACATCATATATTATACCTATTAAATAAACGTTATCAAAGTATGACCCATGTGGTTTCGTGCAATTATAAATGAAGCAATGTGAAGTTAATCGTTATGCAATATTATACATATCACACATTTAATTCAAAATGTAACACACCGTAAAGAATGTGATTTTTGAGTTGCATAGCTACAAATCAATTTGATAAGTATACCTCTATTCACTATAAAAATTCTACTAGTTCAATATCTAAATTATAAAATTTATTCAGAGAACTTTTCAAATATATATTACAAATTATTTAAATGACAAGGAAACCATATGATGCAAATAAGGTATAACTATTTTTCAGGTCAATAATTCAAGACAACTTTCATTAAATAAACCTATTCTTTATAGATTTAATAGATAATTTTCTTCTAAATTCATACAGTTTTTTGCTTTCCTTAAACATATTTTCTTCAGTTGTATTATTTTTGAAATACATATGCGATATATATAAGGGCGTAAATATAATGAACATAACCTCCTGTTACTAGAAAATATGACAGAAGTATAAATGAAAAAACAACCATAGCACTAGGTTTTGTAAACCATGACGGTTTCTTCAATTTTAAATTAGGTACTTCCAACACTAAAAATGGTAAACGGTATAAAAATTCCATAATGAAGGCTGAATTCAAATAATACGTTTCTACACAATGTACACTTTAAACGCCGGCAAATACAATTCTCAATTTTGTGACTTGTGACGCTGTGCGCCACGCCGCGCCACGCCGGCTGGGCTAGGTTCAGCTAGGTCTGGTTACCGGTGATCATCGGCTAATAAAGAGTAGAGAGTAGAAACCCTTTAGTCAGTCTCGAAATAATATCAACGTTTGGTCAGCCGCGCCATCTTCCAGTTAAATCTGTAACCGGGAAACTTCAATTACAGAAAAATTTTCGTCTTACGTTTAGGTCTAGAATGGGGTTCTCCTTCGTCGCGGTTTTCCCGAGACAGTCCTCTTTTTTTGACAAAATATCCCGGCATATTTTATAAGTACAATTTTTCTAATTAAGTACATTTTTTATTTATAATTCTTGTATAAAATAGAATTTATGTTAGTGACTGTATATTTTTATACCAGTATCATATTTGAAATGCAACATATAATATATAATAGATTTAACTTTGACTTTCTTCCTTTTTGAACATGTCTCTTTTTTTTACAAACTGTACCAATTGTTGGAAACAGCATTGGGTGCATCTTGCACAACCACCGCTCATTGAATGGTACACGCACTTTAAATAATTCTGGCTACACTGACTCGTCCTCCATCTCCCTCGCTCTTATTCAATGACTCCTATCTAAGAGAAAAAGAGAGACTGTCAGTGCAACCAGAATTGTTTGAGATACACGTATCGCTCAATGAGATGTTTAGGGAGCGGTGGTGTACTATGTGCATCCATTTTGGGAACGGGAACTCTAGTTTAGAATCACCCCTTCTATTGACAGTCTGTCTACTGATAGATAACTTTTTCCGTGTGTCACTTTGCAACTACTGTTATCAATTGTTATCGGTGAAGTGTATTGATACTGATAATAAAGCTTGGAAAAACATTCTTCGTAAACATTAGTTCTTATTTTATTACTGGAGTATTACAGAATCCCATTAGAGTGTTATCATTAGGTACGTTACCAATAAACAAGAAGTGCTCTTGAAAATCTGTTTTAGATGACTTCTTAAAGAGAAAAGTTGATTTTCCGAATCTCGAAAAGACAACTTAAGTCAGCCTTAAGTCAGCCAAAATAAGGCCACTATAAGTTGTCTTCAATAGATGACGTATGATGGCAGTACAGTAAAAGTTGGATAACTGCCTGAATTTCGGGACTGGTACGTAGCAGGCAGTTATCGAGCGGAGGTAAAGATTCTTTCCCCTGATTGAACTCGAGCCGAGGGCACGAGATTCCTTTTGAAGTGTTCTAAATGTGAAAAAGGACAGTGAGTGAAAGAGAGAGGGTAGATAGTAAGGGTGACGTAAAGGAAACATCATTAACATAATACTAATACAATGATAAAACTTTTTAATTTTGATAATTTTTTAATAACATTTTTACAATTATATTTTTAAGGTTCTTCTGATGAAAGCAAGACCAAACACGAAATAATTTGAATCATATCAGCGTATTTAATGAATGATAATAGCTCTTTTTTTCACCTACTAAATAAGTAAATATAATCCGAAATATATTGTCATATTGTGTTTGATATTTATTTTAATTAGAAAACCCTCACAAATACGTTTGTGAAAGTTTTATTATAAAATAACCAAAATTACGGAAATTTCATCTTTATATTAGTGTCGTATTTTTGATACACGAGCTCAGACTGAGTTACAATATCTTACCCGACCATCGAGCATCGGTATAAAGAAATGTGTACTTTGTTTGCCTCGTCTAATCTTTTTGACCACCGCAATTCGTAACTGCATGCTTCTGGACAATTGTAACTGCCTGGTACAATTTTCTCATTTTTAAGACTAAGAACTTTTACCCATGTAGTCAACTGATTTGAATTCAACCAGTTTTGTCACATGGGCAAATCATTTGAATTATATTTACATATTTAATGAGTGACAATAACTCTTCTTTTCACCTATTAAATAAGTAAATATTATTCAAATTATATCGTGTTTGAACTGCAAGTACATATCCCTAGAAAAAAATAGAAGATTACAGTATAAAAAAAATATGTGAAGTCAAAATGAGCTGCAAGTACATATGATATGAATCACAAAAAAATAGAAGAGGTGGCGACCCGTGTACGTGCACAGCGTCACAGTTCGAAGAATCCGGAGACGCATCAATTACCTTTTCATACGCGGGCAGTTGTGTATATTTCGCGGCGCCGCGCCGTTCTGCCCCAGCGCGATAAGTCGCCGCCTAACTGTCGCGTAGCCCTTGAATTGTTTAGAGAAAAAGGCTACGGGGTAGAGGCTAAGCAGAACCAAAAAGGTTCAAGAGCCAATCGGTTCCGAAACAACGACGAGCGACGATGCTCCCAATAAAACCGTGAACGCCACGTTTTTATGTGTGGATTTATTTCCATCTCCTTTCCTACAGAAGATAATAATTACAATATAAAAAAGGATGTGAAACCAAAATGTGTTACAAGTACATAAATGTGCTTTCCAGCAGCATGTAAAAGCGACAATATACAACACAATGTAAGATTCGGTGCTTTCTAACTGCGCTTATTAAGATGACACCACTATGCACAACTAAAATGCTGTGTTCAACTTGGCGTGGTCAGGCAAGGTCAAGGTGTCGATGAATAAGAATTATTTAAAAATTGCAAACTAATGAAAGTGTACGCAATGTGTTAAAACTTTATTTAAATTGATGAATTAGTTGTACGTCTGTGAAAGGCAAGATATTGATATCGATAAATGATCTTAGAAAAATTTTAAAATGCAACATAATGAAAATCTACTCATATTGTCAGAACTTTAAATTCACAAATTATCTGAAAGCCTGCGAGAGAAGGTATGGTATTGACGATCTGAGAATACCTTGCCTGACCACGCCAAGTTGAACACAGCATTTTAGCTGTGCATAGTGGTGTCATCTTAATAAGCGCAGTTAGAAAGCACCAAACCTTACATTGCGTTGTACATTGTCGCCTTTACACGCTACTGGAAAGCACATTTATGTACTTGTAACACATTTTGGTTTCACATCCTTGTTTATATTGTAATTATTATCTTCTATTTTTTTGTGATTCGTATCATATGTACTTGCAGCTCATTTTGGTTTCACATATATTTTTTATACTGTAATCTTCTATTTTTTTGTGGGAATATGTTGATTTCACATATTTTTTTTATATTGTAATTTTCTATTCTTTTGCGAGGTTTTCTATTTTTTGGTGTTACTCCTTTTCATCCTTGACTTTTTCATGTACTTGTTGTAATTTTTTTACTTTTGTGAAGTCTTTTGTGGCGATCTCACATCTTTTTACAAAGATCATCAACAGCCATGAACTATCTTGTCACGGGACGGAATTAAGGATAGATTTTACGTAAGTTCAACAACTACTAAAAGAAACCATGTGCATCGAATTGCCGACCTATATGTATTATATTATGTGTATAGTACCTTGTGTAGGATACATGATGCGCGGAGCAGCTTATGGCGCTAAAGCAACCTTCGGCGCTGAACGTATTTAACATTGAACTCTAATAACAACCACAATTAACACCTTTCGAAGAAAAATATCTATGCATTTTTAGAATTTCGTGGCCAAGCTTGTTTTTCTACTCGTAAATCATCAACGGATATCCACGTCGTACCCTTACCCCTTACCATACTCATGTAATGATCATCGGCAATACTTTCACCGTAGTGATAAGTCGCTGCCTTAAGTCGATAACAGTGATCTCCCATTTGTATTTTAGCAGTAGGTATTGCTTTGATGGAAAAATTTTCCACTTTCGTTGTTCCGCTACTATTGTGATCGAACAAAAGTAATTTTACAATAAGAATTTGTTTAGAAGTAGCTATGTTGACTTTCTACATTATGTTTTAATTTGAACTATTACAATTATTGCAAGGATGTGTCAGATTCATCCATTTTGTGAAATTATGTTTCATTCTATCTTGAAATTCAGATGATTTTTTTTAACATCTTGGGCAATGCAAGATGTACCACACAATTTGTACTGATAGCAGTATTTGTATGATTACACGTTCCATATCCTAATACCGTTGTTATTTCATGTTGTACTGCATTCTTAATAAGAATTTCATGATCACAAAGAGAGGTAATAAACTCGGCTGCATCGTGTAGCTGATTGTAAGCGTATTTTTCTCTTACGAATTGTCGTAACGATAATATGTTTGGATTTGGATCCGACGATTTATATTAGTCCATAAAGACTTTTATAACATGTTCAGCCTTTTCAGTCGAGAATAAGATTTCTCTTATGGGTGAACAATATAACATGCATCGGATTGTGGCATTCGCATAACAAGACACACCATCAGAATTCGAGAGACCTCCTACGTAGTACTGAGTGACATCCACGATGTGATCATTAGTATTCTGACATTTAGATACATAATTAGGTACTGCCCAAACAGTATCACAATAATTCCTTTTTTTAGTCATTATAATTTGTCGCTTTGAAATTTAATTTCCTCGATTCTAAAAGCTTTGTGTCCGAATCGGTCACTATTCCGGTGCGAATTCTCGACAAGATGTCTTTGTAAATATTATCATCCTGCTGTCGCATGTTTATTATGTAATAATCGTAACACCGGAATATGAATAGCTTTGATTTATTAACAAGAACTTATGTTCTTAATATATTGACAGTTAAACAATCACTGACTCAGGGGTGCGCCTCCGAGAGATATTTATACTAAGGGGATTGTGATTTCAGAAGGACCGTGTGCAAAGGTGTCTAATAGTTCAGGTGGGAAGGTGTGCAAAGGTATCCTATTGTCCAGGTGAGATGTCATCCGATGCACGTTTCATGTGCGAAAGTGTCCAGTAGTTAGGCGAGAAGATGTCATTCGAAGCACAAGGTATTCAATCGATAATGTGCTATCTGAGAGGGAAGAGGCACGTTACAATGTCGCCGCTCAGACATATCTGATCGTACCCCCTTAAGACACAATGAACCGTTTATTACACGGAACCTGAACTCCGCCAAAGCACCTAGGTTCGGACAAAAGAAAGATTTCGCGAGGTGTTACCTACACCGCTAATTAGTTAGCCGGAAACTGATTCGTGGAATTCGAGAAGTTCCGCGAGCGCGCGTGCGAGAACATTCGAGGCGATTCCGCCGTCTCGAAGATTCCCGACAGCTAGCGACCACGAAGCTGAAAGCGATCGGTTTCGAATCGGGCGCTTACTCACATTTCCTGCGACTCTCTGATTTTACATCAAATTCGTCCACATGCTCTTACTCCCAAAGAAAATTATATCCACTCTAGTGGCTTCTCAATTTGTTCGAGTTCGTATATGAAAGTTAATCTATGTGCACGCTGCTAATAACCCTGTAAAGGGTTCATAGCATTATATAAGAAAAAGGAACTGAATATATTCCTGAACATTGAGAATATGAAAGTACTCTGACATGTCATGATTATTTTATTTTAAATGAACAGTAATGTACTGAATGAAATTCTGGAGACTTATTTTTAATAGTACCTACATTAGTCTCAATGAGATTTGATTTGATTAATAATATTTCTCATTAACGTTTATGGAAGAAATAGAAACATAAAGATGAACATAGAAAACTTTGTAAATATGTATACGTAGGCATATAGAACGATTCTTATATGTGGTAAAGACGCATTAGTAACACATTTCATTTTTTATGACAGTATTTATTCATATACCATAAATCATTAAATACAATAGTAAAAAGAAAGAACTTGAAATTCTTATATCCATTTCAAAATCCTGCTTCTGGTTCGATAATTTTTTTGAGGAATAGTTCTTCGTTATCCATAACAGTAGCTTTTGTTATTTAAGTACGTAGAAATTTCTGTAATCAATATAAATATTACGTATGCAAATAGGATAAAAGTACCTTAAATCGCTGTCAATTGAAAAGTAATTGATATTTTTGCATCTAATTTGTCTCAAACTAAAGAAAAATTATTTGTCTTATATAGAATAGGCCAGGACTGATATAATCCACAGGTTTCTAAGTAAAATTTAAAAAACGTAAGATATGTGAAAATTATATAAAATTATATATATATATATATATAAGCTTGTAAAGCTGCAAAGCCATTTTTACATGTGTATTTACAATTTATTACTATATGAATGTTTTTGACAATTTTTTTTATTGAGGTTATGTGTAAAGAATGGTTTTATAATAAAAATATACAAATAGGTACATTTCTAAAATATCTGATTTTTTAATTAGACGTTCGAATTTACGTATTGGACAAACAAAGCCTAGTTTACAAGCTCTGTAAATTTTATGCCCGTATCTATAGTAAATACTAAATTCAAATGGAAAAAATATTAGAGGTAAGCCATATATTAAGAATACCCATACTCATAATACAAAAAAGCTATTTTCATTAAGAAAAATGTGTAAATTGATCAATCTGTTTAAGCACACTATTGATTAGATACTTCTAGTGGATATTCACGTATACACACATAAATTTTGCACCTAGTCAGATACACGGAAATACTTCCCCTTTGTTAATTGTTAATCACATGACACTGTAATTGCAGTATGTTTTCCTACACATGTTTCAGTACTAATTCAGTAAAAAAGCGATCAGTTTTAGTGCATAGTTCACGAGGTATTACAAATGATCATATTAGGTACATGGGCGCAATTCGGTACCTTTATCTTATGTATAGGTAAAGCTCTAATTTCTTCTAAACATTAGTTGTTTATTAATAAATACGATCGTAGTTACTCACAACATTGAGTGTATAAAAAATAAAAATTTACAACGATATTGCTACTTGGAAATGACTTCAGGATGTATAGATAACGTGATCTTATTACTGAAGCGTTAAATTCTCATTTGTTTGTCACATTTATCAATTGTCGTTAATAAGACTTCTGAACGAAGAGAAACAAATACTTCTATACGAAAATTAATAATAAAATTATACTATGAAGGGAAAGGTTTACAAGAAGTAGGGAGAATAATAGCTAGGCCTTATTCAACAATGAAAAAAATAGTAAATAATTTTAAATACGAGGGCATATTACGAAATTAACCGGGTCGAGGAAGAAAGGAAATCCTAAGTAACAATAGATATAAGTTATCTAATAAGAAAGTTAGTGTGCCAAAAAGGAAGTGCCATTACAAATTAATAAGTTACTATCAACTAAAACAATTCGTCGTGCATTACGAAATGTACGATACAATGGAAAAATTATTCACAAGAAACCATCCATTTTAAAAGTAAACAAAGTGAGGAGTTTGGAATTTGCTAAAAAGTATATTAATTGTGAAGCAAATTTTTGAAATAACATCATATTTTCTGACGAAATAAAAATTAATGTCTTTAGTTCAAATATGAAAGAAATCGTGTAGCGGCAGCTAAATACAGAGTTTAAAAAAATCACACAAGAGCTAGCGATGACGATGAGTTCTGAACTAAAGTTCATTAAATCCAGCATGAATAAGATAAAGTACCTTACGATCTTTAAAAAAATTTATAAGTTTCAAATGCCATAAAAAAATTACAAATACCACGAATCTATTACTTTCAACAGAATAATAACCCAAAACATTTATCTTCCTTTGTGCAGGAATGGTTATTGTATAATATTTCAAAATCGATAAAAATGCCACATTAATCGGATAGAGCATTTGTGAAGGGAAATCGAAAGTTCGTTAAAAGATTATCGTATAACTAATACTGTAGATGCTAATTATTGCTACATATAACAAAGCCAATTTCAATATAATCGGTGACAACAGTTATTAGTTACTAGGTAATTATACTTTAGTCACGCTTGGCTATTAAGTGCTAATAATTGCTATTCGACTGTGTCAATTTCAATAATAAACCTACCTTTAACTTTCTGATATTTTTCATAGAACTATTCATTTAATTAAAGGTCAAACTTTTATTTCAGATAAACATTAAATAATAAAATTGGTAAGCCTTTAACAACATACCTCTCACACTTGCTGTCCTTAAATCCTTAACCGTTCATTTACAAGCAGACACGTAAAGCAGTGCAAACTGCTAGGGGAACACCCTTATCGACGATCAAGTCAATGATTTGCTCGCCATGCTCGTTAACAAAGTTGTTACATCTTCCAGAAACGACGTGGGGGATGTGGTTGCATACGGAGTGCACTTCATTTACTACTCTGCCTCGGGTTCTGTCACCAGCCAAACGTTGGTCAAGTTTTCGCATGGCCAATTTGCAGACCGAGCACACCGGATTGAGCTTAGCCTGCCAGACAAATTATGCTTTATTTTAAAAAATTAAATCTATCAACAGAAATCACTCAAACTATGGAATATAATTTCTTGAAACTGACAGTAACAAAATTGTATCACATCCAGTTGCTCGTTAATTCCAGTTAAACTCGAGCAAAAGTAATTATAATCCAACATTTTTCGAAACCAATCAAGACCAAGAAGATGGCTTAAGCTTAAAAGATACTCTAAATAAGTTAAAAGGGAACAATACGAATTCCGTATTGAATGTTCAGATAACCATTAAGGAAATTACGAACCAAGTTTTCTGTTGAATAGTGAGAAGAAATAGTAGTACTAATTATTAAATCAACTAAAAATAAGCAGAAACTAAAAAGCTACCGATCAATCGCCTACACCACGTGTAAGCTACTTGAGGAGATTATAAACAAAAGACATCGATGGTACCTAGAAAGAAATAATCACCTAATCCTAACCTCTATCGAGTTCGGCTTCAGACAAATTCGTTCAGCCAAAAACGTCCTAACCAACATCGAAATGAATATATGTGATGCCTTACAAAAAGGTGAATATCTGGTTGCAGTATGTCTTGACATAGAAATAGCTTAGGGCGTAATTTAGAAATCTAAAATAGTTAAAACCCTTCTCAAATTAGATATTAACAGAAAGCTTGTTCGTATATAGTAAACTTCATATCGAACGGGTACAGTCAAGTAAGACTGCAACTCTCAACACCTACACGTATACAAAACGGTGATTCCAAGGGCCAGTCATAACGTCATAAGTGACACCCTATTCTTGGTCATAATCTATAACATTGTCAAAAACATGAAAACCTCACTAAAAGCTCACCTCTTCACCGATCACTTAACAACAACGTGCGGTGGAATCAACTTGAATATCATAATTGAACAGCTACAAATTGCCATCCAGCAATTCAGGAAGAAGCAAAATCCAGAACATAATATAACATTTCTATCAACCAATTCCTTATCACAACATGAACAGAAAACAACAAATCATAATAGGTAGTATAAGATCCGGAACGCTTAATTTAAAGAACTTAATTGAAAGAATGGAATCACACTTATATAAGATGTGTAAAACCAAATAGTACTAACAATCTACCATATATGATACCACTACAGAACAATGAAACCGCTAAGAAGAAAATATAATACCAGCCATGGCCTCAATAGAAGAGAAGCACGTAAAAGACACACTAGAATGCCGGAAAGAAATAAACATGTATCACAAAATATGGACCACCAAAACGGAGCATCGTCGCTAATGACTGAGTAGCCAACGCGACTTGAACGAAACAAAGAAAAAGCAGAAGTTTAGTATACAGTGCATATCAGAAAATGTGGAGCACTCTATACACAAAAACAATTAAAAAAGTTAATATGCACATACGTCCGGAAATACTTAGGTTTTTAGTTATACGTTATTTTATATTGCGTACGATGTGATACTTTTTCTAAAATCTACGGCTGTGCGGCATTCTTTCATGGGGCTGAGATAT
Source organism: Calliopsis andreniformis (assembly GCF_051401765.1). NCBI lineage: Eukaryota > Metazoa > Arthropoda > Insecta > Hymenoptera > Andrenidae > Calliopsis > Calliopsis andreniformis. The sequence goes on from NW_027480422.1 coordinate 41,367,944, forward strand.
CTCTGAGGCTAGTAGGATCTTAAAGAGGACAGTACACCACACAAGCAAGAAAAGCATCAGTTCAATCAATATTATGTAATATATAATAATGTGTACATAAATAACTGTGCGTTTTCAAGCATATGTGCATTTTACCCTTTTTTAAACCCTTTGCGTCTAGAACTTATTCTCTAAAGGTGTCCGACATTTTTCTTACCAGTGTTTAAGGCAACACAAAGAGGCGTACAATTAAAAAACTAGACGTTTTCGAACGTATATGCACATGAATTTTTTTGATTGTCTATAATGTAGAACCTACCCTACAAAAATGTATCAAAATTTCTGATTCACCCTTATAGCAAGCTACTGCTTTAATGGAATAAACTGCTATATCAAAAAAACCGATTCTACATCAGTTACAACAGTTATATTCTACCTATACTCCGTCGGTACATCAGTTCAAACTAAATAACACTTTCAAAATTTGTCTTAAACCACTAAACGACGAATTCTTTTATACTTCAATTTTTACTTTCAAATCCAAAATATCACATTTTTTAATAAAACTGATACACTTCAGCAGAAATTGACATATAATAATAGAAATTTAGAGTATTTGCTCCTCTATTTAAAGTAAAGAGAAGTTGAAGTTATCTCGAAATCCATCCGATGCCCATTATTGTTTTTGCTAAAAGTATCTTTTGATTGCTGCGTTAATAGCGTAATATGTATCAGTATGTCTATTAATTCGTAAACCATACAATTAATTGGTTATTTAGTTAATGGCCACAGCTATAGCAAAATGCAACAGTAATTAGGTGCAAGTTTTTTTAATTATTACCTACTCAAAAATAATAATTCAGTTACAGTATTGACTTGACCTGTTACAATACCTTAGTTTTAAAATTTTGCTTTAAAATTGTTATTTCGGGGGAATATGCTCATTTTACTACAAACGAATATTTATCGTGTAAAGTTGTTTAAAAATAAGTGATGTTTGTGCGAATCTAGAAGTCGTAAGTAACTATTTACCTGTGTTGTTTCGAGGAAACAGATGCAGAGGACGGCGCACAACAAAATTGTGAAGTACTTCATGTTAGTTGTTACTTCTTCTATTCTTAATTCGTAATTTTACTTCGTAAGTCTGATTCCTTTGTACTGGTTTCAGGTAGGCTCGAGTTTATATAGCACAGTTATCATTAGACTGCGGACGTTTATGCAAATTTTATATATGTCAAAATATACAAAATGTATGCAAAATTAATGCAAAATACGTAACAAGTCACATAACGTGACAATTTAAAAGAATTTGTAAAACATATTTTGGATGAAAAAGTATTTCGAACAAGAATTGCACGATTACAATGGGAGCTAATCAGTAATATAATCAGCTTATGTTGTTTTACTCTTTTATCGAGATATAGGGATCAGTTTCATTTTTCTTTTTTTTTTTTCATGTAATGCCGAAGTTTTCTTTTTCGTAACACCCCTTTTCACAATCATATTGGCTATCTTCTCATTATGATTGTTAATGAAATTATTACATATTCTGAAAACGGAGTGTGAAAGATCGTTACGTATACTATAATGTATAAAATCTTTCACTTTTTCCATTTTATCACTAATTAGTTGTTCTTCAATGTTCTTCAAATTGTTCTTCAATTGTTCTTCAAATATAACAGATTCTCAGATAAAACACAGAGTGTCGAATATTTAAAACCTCTGAATATTTTTCACCGAATCATCTGCTGAAAAGATTATTATACCTACACATACCTTCTTCAATAATTGAATTTATATCTGGGACATAATATATTATATCCATGTTAGCCTGCCAGAATAGTTATGCACTGTAAAACATGGACTGTACTTTTGTAATTGTAAAACTATAAATAATCCTTACTTGGGCTGATTTGAGGAAATACTTTTCGTGTTCTACAAGAAGTCCCCTACAAACCATTGCCTCTAATGCGTTCCAGGCGACTTCTAATAGGACACGAACAGTAAATGCAAAAGATGAAGTTCAAAAAAACTACTAAGAATATCACGTTGAGTTTCTCTTACAAACTCGTTTCAAATTTGTTCACCTCGTTCTCCAGTAAGTTCGAAGGTAAATATACAGATTAGGGGAGCTATCTCCGATTTCAATGACCTTAGAATATCATGTCAAGGTCATCATTCTGAACAACTTTTCCCTATACATATACCCGGCGGTCTCTTTTAGTTTTCGAGATATTCGCAAAAATGTTTTCAATATTAAAAAGTGTAATCGGAGTTGGCCTGGGTTAGGTTCATCAGCAGGGAGGGGTTGCTGCCCCTCCCTAAAATAATAGACACGTTCCTACTTGTTTATTCCTCTATATCTTCAGTTATTTTATATGTATCAGCCAATACTTGAAAAAAAGCATCCAGTCGTTCGTCAAAATCGAATGTTCTTTTAAATACAAATTCTGCCAGATAGTGGTTGAAATGATATTCTCTATGACTATACCTAGGAATATTGTCACGAATACCTCTCCATACTCTTTCAATATTCTGGGTATGAACACCTATGATTGGATCAACATTTTTTGAATGATTCACTACAAAATGTTGATATATATTTTTATCAATTTGTTCATATGCTTTCCAACAATCACTATGGATTATTGTTCCAGGAACAATCTTTTTTAAAATAAGAGGCAGTGATACTTCTGATCTACGGGACAGAATTGGTACTACAAATATCTTTTTTGTGTCACGGTCTATACTCTCGAAAATCCATTGTCCCGTAATAAGTCGTCCACGGTTGTACTTTCGACGTCCAAATTTGGCTTCATCGATTTCTACAATAATTAATGCACGACGTTACGTTACAACGATTTGTTCGAAACTGATAATAATGAACCGTCTTTCCTCGAGTTCTTTCGACATCATAAGAAATATCAACAATATAGGTTTCAGCGAGGAAGGTAAACAGAAGCTCTCGGTAACGAATCTAACCCAGACCTATTTCGATCACTCTTTTCAATATTCAAAACTTTCTTTTCGACTATCTCGAAAACTAAAAGAGATCTCCTTGTATATGTATAGAGAAAATATACGGAAATGTGTCAGTTGTTTGGGGAGGGGCTACCGCCTCCTAATATTGAAAACATTTTTGGGAATATCTCGAAAATTAAAAGAGACCGCCGGGTATGTGTATAGGGAAAAGTTCTTCAGAATGATAACCTCGACAGCATATTCCAAGGTCATTGATGTTAGGAACTGCCGCAAGATGGGGTTTTAGTTTTTTCTTTTTTTTTTATGCGTGTGTTGCTTTGGTACATGTGTGTGTGTGTGCGTGCGTGCGTGCGTGCGTGCGTGCGTGCGTGCGTGCGTGCGTGTGTGTGTGTGTGTGTGTGTGTGTGTGTGTGTGTGTGTTGGACATGAATTAAACGTACGTATCAAATCTAAAACGATTATTCCCATCAATTGAAATCGGACTTGGCTCCCCTAATCTATATAATTACCAGTTCGAATATATATTCCAAATTTATTATTCAATTAATATAGTATTTGATTCATTTGTGGTCAGTTTGACACTTCGTCATTTCCATCACGTATATCTGTGATTATAAAGCAAAACGGCCTATGTTACACTTTCAAAAAATTCAAATTAAGACTTTAATTGAATTCTAGGAAATAGAACTTATATTTTCAGAAAGAAGGAGGAGCATTAAAAGAATGTTTTTACATTAAAATAAGGATTTAAGAAGACACATGTTCATAAGACTGTATTGAAGTTGAAACCTTAAACGCTAATATCTCGATAACAAAAAAAACATGCGAGTTAGATCATTTTGACTTACAACTAAAGATATAATGTGACACTGTCAGATAAGCATATACGTGACATTGTTTTCGCGGCCACTTATGTCAACATAATATTTTCACTATTTTTTCTTTGCATCTAGATACTTGTCAATCAACTTTTCATGCGAGTGTATTCAATGCTATACACGCAACAGCAAATAGTTGTAAGACCGACTTGTTTCATATTAGTGAAAATATTAAAATATTTCAGCATCTAATAATTATTTAATTTAAACTAGGGCTATTACAAGGCGCATAAAATTTCTGAAAAACAAGTTTCCATAATATCCTCACTTTTTCGAATACAATTTTCTTATCAATTCTTCTTTATCGTTACAGAAGAAAGAGAAATAGGGGGTGATAACACAAGGCATCATATACATATGTACATACATAGTTTATTAAAAGTCTAGTAAATACACTGTCAATCAGTAATGGTAAATTGTCATTTCGTCAATCACAATTGTAAGAGGAGAGAACGTATGACTTTGATGTACATTGAGCTTGATGTTCTTTGTTGTTCGTGTTAATAGTCCATAATGTTTAACAAAGTGTCGTCTACTGCAATGATTAGAAACATAATATACATAAATATTTATATTACATTTGTCTATTATTCGAATATTGATTTCATCAATTAAAGACTGCAGTTACAGCTACATATAACCGAGTTAATTTCATTATAACCACTGATAGTAGTTATTCATTATCAAAATTAAATTAAATTACATAATAAAATTGATAAGCCTTTAACAACATACCTCTCACAATTGCTGTCCTTAAATCATTAGCCGTTTATTTACAAACAGACACGTAAAGCAGCGCAAACTGCCATTGGAACACCCTTTTCGATGATCAAGTTGATGATCTGATCGCCATGATTATTGATGAAATTGTTACATCTTCCAGAAAGAGCGTGTGGGAGGTGGTTGCATGCGGAGTGCACTGCATTTTCTACTTTGCCACGGGTCCTGTCACCAACTAAGTGTTCATCAACTTTCTTCATAGCCAATTTGCAGACAGTGCACACGGGGTTGAACTTAGCCTCCTCAATTCCTTCTCCTTTGACGTCTTCATTAGCCTGCCAAATTATGCACCATTTCAAAGTTAAGCGTTTTCGTAGTAGTCGTAATAATTGCAAAGAATAATTTTTTATTCTTAATCCAATAACCGTTTTGTTAACGTCCAAAATAAACGTGTGACATTTCTAACTAATTGTAGTGATCAGAAATTCACTAAATTTTTGTGTGGATGTCAGCTCATATAACAATTATTTAACCTTTATATGCAAAATTCCATTATAAATAAACAATTGTAAAAAAAATACTTACCATTGCTGAGCCAAGGAGGCAGACAGCGAAAACAACGCTCAAAAGGACTGCGAAGTATTTCATGTTTGCTGTGGTTGTTTCGAATTAGACTGTCTTATTCACCGATAGGGGCCTATTTATATGTAAAACTCATAGTTTAATCAACGTACTGTTTGGTTTAATTATCTATAATTTTATGTAGCTCTCACCTGCGTACATATTTGCTTTATAACTGCTCCAAAAGTTAATCACAATTAGTGCCCATGGTTATATTTGTATAGAACTAAAATTACAGAATCAATTGTTGTTTGATTTGATAAGAAAGTGTGATCTAGTGGGTAAAATTTTCTAAAAATAGACTCCCACAATATCTTCACCTGTTTAATTACGATTAAGTACGGAGTTTTTCTTGATCCGTAAAGACACACTGAATAGAGAAAGTTCTGTTAATACGTATTATCAATAGATTATGAATTTACGTTTCTAAAGCGAATTCACATTTATTATTTAAAACTGATAATATTTTTGTTGCACAGGTTTGTTAAGTGTTGAATAATTTTTACTCTAGAAGTATTAATGTATGCAATGTTACATCCCGGTTAATTTCAACATAATATGCAACTTTCCATTCCGATTGTTGCTCTGAATTCGAGTAACTCCGTAACTTGGTATTTTGTCAGAGTCGGCAGGTCGTTCACCAGCAGGTGACAAATATACGTTCATGACTGACCTAGTATGTATCCCGCGTTTATAGAATAGATATAATACGAGGAAGTAGGAAGACTAGACCATGCCCTCGCTGTTATTTTATTTGAGGACTATCGTTTTCCAAATGAACCACAATTATAGACGATAGCTTTGCGATTACAGAACACGCGTTGGTAATATCGCGGAGGTAAGCATCCTTTGTAATCTGTTGTAACTTTGCTTTTGGCATTCTTTTATTCGCATTCAAGTATCGAATACTAAGCCCCTCGAGTGCACAGTTATTAGTCCGTGCCCCACACGACGTAAAAATCGTGGCCGAGAAGAAGAGACAGCTTTGTAAGGTTTTTAACGCTGAACTATTAGGGTTCTTCTTCCTCGTGATCTCCTTGTAAGGTAAACAACCAATTGTCAACATTGCAAACTATATTACTATCTTCGAGAAGAGGTAATTGTAATAACGTGTCTACATTATCTCCAAAACGAGATATATAAAAATAAACTACGTCTACCCTTGTACGTGCGTATTTAAGTGACGACCAGTCTCACTAATTCCTAATCACAGATATTCCGACGATCCCGTGGAAGGCAATAATAGTCTAAAGGCTAGGACGTAACTGCAAAAAGCAGAAAAAATCATTTTATTTACAACAAAATTTGTTTGTCTTTTTAAACTCATTTACTATATGTACATCAACAATGAACAACAATTAATTAATCATTATTTCCTTCCTTATACAATTGTTATTTATTCTAGAAGTATAAGTTCGTCATAGTCTCAACAACGATTGTTTTAGTATCAAGAATACATTCTCGCTTTTTACGATAGCGGTTAATCGATACAAATTATTTTATTTCATTATAAAGATTTTTTATAGTTGTCTTAACAATAACTTGATTCTTGTTAGTACACAAAACAGCGTAAAATGTCTATCGAATATTTTTTCTATGTTATTATCTACGTTTAATATGTTATTAAACAATATACAAAAATTTTCTGACATTCAAAATACCTAATATCCAATATTCTTAAATTATAATTATGTTATGCGTGATGACAAAAATAGAACGGTTGTGTGTTAATATAATCTTTTAAGTTGCGAAACTACGATTTTTATCATCTAAGGTTAATTCCACTTCTTCAGTATATCAATTAAACATTTCTAGTTTGTCTATGTATACACTATAAATCTTTAAAGTCCGTCTTTATACAATGAACTCTGTTTTATCTTTTGTAATAGAGATTATGAACAGTACACATCTTTCGATAAAAAAACCAAAAAACATAATTTTGAAAGGGAACACATTTTGATAAATATGGCAAAGGGACAAGATTTCATTTCATTATTTTCATCTTTTTCAACGTCTCGATGTCAAATGACAGTATTTTCACTAGAAATATTTCTTCCCTGTTTCGTCTTGTGTTCTTTTTGGACAATGGGAGATAAGTTTTTTACAGATTTGAAGAGCTGTACTGGCTTCTTGCCCTGCTGGAAAAAATTAAATGAAATTTAGTAACTGATACTTGTAATGATAGTACGATAGAATAGCACGTATTACAAATATGTACATTAGTTTGTACATTTCACAAACATTAGTTCACTAATTGAGAATTCAAGACTCTTTGAGAACTCAACTATTTAATTCAGTAGTATGAAATTGTAGGTAGTCATTAGACTGCAGATGTTTATGCAAAAGCATTTTTTTAATAGAAAACAAGTAAAGTAATAGAACCTGCAGAGAAATATGATTTGTAATTAGAGGATTTTACAAATATATTTTTTATTTTGCACCTTTTATATAATGCATGTATTTTGCATATTTATATGCAAAAACATTTGCAAGAGTACATTGCATATTGTTCGGAATTTTCTCGTATCAGGAAGTTATCCCGAGACCAAACGCAGGGGGGTCTTGCAAACCGGATCAAAATGCTCTGAATGAAGACTTAGCAACCAAATCCTCCCGTCGATGTCGCGGGCACACGATCACTCGAGCGCAAAGAGGTTCCCAGATCGACGTTATCGCTAGAAGGAAGAGAGCGGGGCCGCGATCGATCAATTCGCGAATCTTCGGCGACACGCGTGCCCCCGATCCCCACCCCGCGAGGCCCGAGCTACTCGGTCCACCAGTGGTCTTCGCGGTTGGGGGGGCAGGGGGGACGGGACCGCTCGGGTGACGCCCCATCTCTCGGCAATCGCGATCGGCCGCTCTCACGCATCATGTTTACAATCGCTTAAATCTTGAACACATATGTTATTTGCACCGTATGAAAGGTTTATCCCGTTACATTAACCTAGTCCATCAGTAAACAGACGATTGTAATTCGTACTACAGTAGAACCTCGATTATTAAAACACTAATTAACAATACGATCGAATGGATATCTGATGTATTTGAAATGAATTATTTTGACCGATCCCACTCTGATACACGATAAAACTATCGTTGGAAGTAACCGTATCTACACATACATTCGTTATCGTGAGAGCACCGGTGCAGCTGGCAATTTTGAACTTAGAGTAAAGGAAAATATAGGAGGAACGTTTTGAATTTTTTCTTAGGATACATTGTGCAAAACATTAATTAAAATGAAAGAAGAAAGTAAAATGCTTAAATGTCCGTAATACTTTCTCAAACAAATTGCCCCATCCAAAATCAGTGTTACGATGATACAGTAAAATTAATTGTGATTATGGTTTCACTATCGAATCATTTAAGGCAGTAAAATCTAAAAGTGAATCTTGTGGATATAGGATATAGGATTTAAGATCGAAAACAAATTAGAAAAACAGTATGCATATTTTAAAAATAAAAATAAATAATGGAGTAATAATTGGTACTGTATCCTCGAATTAAGTTTGAAATGTTAATGAGCTTAAAAAAATAAAGAAACAATATTTTGTTATACACTTTTTATTATTGTATAAACTGTTTGAAATTTTGATCAGCGTGGTCAATACAGTATTCAACACGTTTTATAATATTTCTCATTGCTTCCTACATTTCAGTTGTAATGCCTTCAACAGTTCTAGTGATCTTGTGTCGTAAATCTTCATTTTCGGATGCAGTTGCATACACATTGTCTTTAATGTAAACAATAAGATATTGTTTGTTTACTTTCTTAAGCTCATTAACAATTGAAACTTAATTCGAGGATACAGTATCAATTATTACTTCATTATTTAAGATGCCAATTATCTTCTAAACGACTTATAGTAGCAATTTTTAACAAGATATCATTTTGGTTGCAAACGACCTTTACTAACTACCTGCGCAAAAAAAATTATATATGTCCATTTGAAAAATCTAAGTTGTTCTTCATAACTCAAGAAGGTCACGAATAAAAATAAATAATTTCCATACGTCTTATAGCTGATTTAAAGTCACGTAAATTTTTCTTTACGAACTTTAATTATTTACGAGATATTTGTTTGGATATTCATGGTCGGACATCCTCTAGACATTTCTTTAAGAATTAAATTATGACTTAATTATTATTATTTTCGTACTTGTTTGAACAACAAATTGAAGATGACACATAGATTTATATGAATAACAAAAAATTTTTTAGATTTGGTTAATTTTTTCGTGAATGAGAATACGTTAAGAAAACCATGCTTCGTTCCCTTAAGTGATTAGAAACTGAAGCTATTAAAAGAAAAATTAAGGTGACCTTCATCTATTCTTTACGTATTTGCCTACGAAACATCTGTTTACATTGGGTTGTGTGTCTCTTGGTGTTATGTAACTTTTATCTAAAACATTTTTCGATATCATCAACTGTTTAAATCCAATTTGAAAACAATTCTTTAAAATTCATTAACATATTAACTCTCCATCTAAAATAACGCGACCACTTCACAACGGCCAGTCGCACAGCTCGACGATATCTGAACACGGTTGTTTTACGCTTTCGCGCGTGAACGGTCACTTGTTAGTCAGAATCTCATCACGCGCTAACGAGTGATTGGCAACGAAAATATTAAAATACTTCGATACTGTTTTCCAAGGAAACAGTTGAATTACGGTATATAATGCCTTTGAGACTTTGTTTCCTTATAATGTGTAGAATGCGGTAAAATAAAAATATTTAACCTTGAAAAATATGATCGAGTTTTATTTTGCGGGATTCTTTTCTAATAGATCTTCATCGATCCGAAGCTGTAGAATACATCAATGATAGCGAAGATTAATCATTTTTGTATACCCTGTATGTACAAAAAAGAACTAAATGGCAAAACGGCCTTTCTTAACGATGATATTAAAGGCTCGTTATAGTTTCTGGACAAAAATAATGAATTCCTAAATTTTTGTTCATTATTGGGGAAACTCTTCATGGATTTGACCCTTTGGGGTTGTATTCAGGGCCACCTTAACATTACAGGTTAATAGAGCTATAGCCCTAGGGCGGCATTCAGCGCACGGGCGCTAAATCATCTAATTGTCGAATTTTTTAAAATTTCCCACTTTTAAGTAACTTCATATTCTTGCGATTGGTTAGAAACGTTTTGCCAGGGGTGGTAATGGCTAAATATTTTCGAAAAACTTTCTATTATTTAAAATTCTGAAATCATAAAGGCGCGCAAGTATTATTTTAACTTGATGGAATAAGCATAGATGGAATAAGCATGAAAGATGCTTTATCAAGATTCCTGGCCTTATGGAGTACACGCTTATTTTTATGATAAGAAATGAACTTACAAAATCCATTGCTTATTTAACAGAATGAGTTTTGAGCCGCCGTTTTACTCAGCATAAAATCGTGTACAACTAAAAATCTCGACGTCTCCGGACGTATGTGTACATGAACTTTTTTCATTCTCTATATAATGTAGAATGTAACCTACAAAGACATGTCTTGCATTTTTTTATACAACTTGCATAGTAGTATTTTAAGTTTGAATATAAATCCTTGTCTGGGTAATGATGACATTCACCCTCTTCTGATTAAATCGTTCGTCTTTGTTTTATTCAGAATTCTATGACCAATTTTCAATAAATTTCTGGCAACGGGCGCTTCTCCTCTTACATGGAAGACGTGTATTATTTGTCCCATCTACAAAAGTAGAGATGCATCCGATATTCAATATTATAAACCAATCAGTATCCGAAGTATTATACCCAACATTTTTTAGGGTATCGTAACGAATAAATTACCTTTTTTGTGCAAAGACATAGTTATTATGAAACAGCATGGCTTTGTAACTTGTTCCACTTCCATAAATTGTCTTATTTATCTTCATTACCTCACCAATACCACAGAAAAAGGATACCAAATTGACTCGATTTATACAGACTTCAGGAAAGTTTTTGATTTAGTGTGTCAGTCTTTCTTTATCCAATAAAATTAACTCACAAAAAATTTCCAAAAAAATTAATTCATGCAAAAAAGCATCCAAAAGATATTAATAAACTTCTGAAAAGTACCTATCAAAGTCGGACAACCAACTTATGGCATTATGTATATTGTCCTCGGTAGCATATAAATAACGACATGATTTGAATATACACATTACGACCTTAAAATTTATTTGTAAAGAATACATGTTTTCGGCGTTTAATATCTTTTGGATAATTGTTTGGGAAGATTTGATATTGTTAAAAGTCTAATGCTTGTTAAAGTTCATTTTTATGGGTTAATATTTTATGGCAGACTTTATATTTTCTGGGGTTTGTAGATTTTTTCAGTTTTATTTGTTACACCAATTTCGCATGTATATGATTTTGATAAAAATGACCCGTCAAGTACACCTTAGGTTAATTTTTCTGGTTTTTACACGTATCCGTTATTTATAAATCCATTTAAAGTATTAATGTTTTATCGTGATTTTCTAATGAACATGTTGTGGAGCATACTGTACAAACGGGGCAACTACTTCTGATGGTTCCACAATTACCGAGATCTAGAGCACCTTTATAAATTGCACAACTATTTCTTATTTCAATACTCTTTTCGAATCCAATGGTAATAAACATTTTTTGGGAAGCTTTTTATATTTTTTTATGTTTAATATTTTGTGGATTAATATTTTTCGGAGGTACTTTTGGGGAGTTTATTAATATCTTTAGGATGCTTTCTTAGAGAAAGCATTAATTAATTTTTTTTGGAAATTTGTTGTGGGAACCAGAATCCAAATCAAATTCAACTACTTGGTGTTTTTACATTTAAATGTTTTTTTGAGGATTCCACTTAGTTTTGCTACTGATATGTAAAAAATTATTATTTCTATACAATATAGCATATTCACATATGTTTTTCTTACTTCTTATGCGTATGTATCAAGCGACGCGGCAGTGCTGCGACGCCAAGTATAGATGGAGTGTAGCCAACACTATCTTGTACATTGTTTGAAGTTTTGCGTACGAAAAACTTTAATCATGTATAATAGTATATATCATTGGACCCATAGCTCAGATCTAAAATTCCGTGGTATTATCGCAACATAATTTGGGTACGATCTTTCGATTAAGCCTAGTCTCATCAAAGTCGAGGCAGCTGTTGCTGAGACCTCATGATGCAATTTTGAAAAGTGTAACTTTTATCATCATTTTTTAAGTTATTCTTCTTCATAGTATATAGGGATGTCCGGATGTTCGTCACGTAAAAGTGCAAGCGCAAGTCTACATTATGGTAAGGGTATTCGGCACGACATGGAAGGGATACCCAACGCAGTAGATCACTCGCTCATTCCATTGGAGTTGGTTAAGCAGTCCGATAATGTTACGACGCCAAGTAGGCATACTGTAGTGGTCATTAGAATTGCACCACCTTACAAGTACCACTGCGTTTAATTTAATTATCATACGAGAAATAATTATCTGTGTCATTGGTTATTAAGAATCGAATTCCTCTCTCTTTTTACTTTAAATTTTGATAACAATATATTACTGTCGTATTCAATAAACAATATTTTTTGTGTGTGCTGTAGTTTTATTTTTCGGATCGTCTGTAACGATTTTATAAAATAAGCCTTATACATATTCTAATGTACTGTAGTAGTCAGTATAATTACAACACAAGATCTCTTAAATAGGAAAGTAATTACAATCCTGACAACTAAATACATCTAAATTATTATAAATATCAAAATTTTAAGTGAAACAGGGGAATTCGGCCTTTAATAGCTAATAGCACAGACGATGATGTCTTATGTAAGTCAAACCAAAAGCATCGACACCTGTAGAGTAGTGCAATTTCAATAGCTACTACTGTATGCAAAGCATAGCCGGCATGATCATACATATTTACTGGAGTTTTGCGCATAGATACCTTTAATCGTGAATATCATTTGATCCGTAACTCAGTTCTAAAATTCAGTATTAGCTTAATATAGTTTTCATACGATCTTTTGATTAAACCTAGTCTCATCAAAATCAGTGTATCTGCTGCTGAGATCTCGTGATGTGATCTGGAAAAATATCACTTTCAACATTTTATTTTCAAGATTATTTTCTTTTAGGATTGGATCTCTGTACGTTCGCATGTCCGGCTATCCATCGGGTAAAGTCGCAAACACAACCATACATTATGCGAGGGCTACCTGGCGTGGCAGATTAGCAGTACTCGATGCTTGGGTCTTAAAAATTAAAGTTTCATTAATATTTAATTCATATTTCTTTAATATCGGCTGCAAACAATTGGTAATGTCGTCAATAATTTTCAATATTGATAATAGTAGTTATCCTGTGCGGGCCCAGGTAAAAGAATAAAAGTCGTTCTCCTTCCTACATAATCACTTTTCCATTGTAAATCAGTTGTATATTTTCTGTGTTTTAGCATATTACTTTAAGTAATATAAGTAATATAAGTATTACTTAAAGTAATATAAGTAATATAAGTATTACTTTAACACAAGTCAATGCTTAATCCATTTACTCGTAAGGAAAAAGAAAAATGTACTCATTTTGCAGCCATTTATGAAATTAATAAGTTGTTGACAACTGCATCCTTTGCAACTCTTCAATTCCTGTTCTTTTAATGATTAGCAATATTAGATCGTTTTCTCATTCAAGAATATATTACGGCACTTCATGAATCAAATTAAACAATTCCTTATATTATTAAATAAGTTGCTTTAATCCAAAAGGGTGCGTAGCATTTCTCCTTTAGGCTAAAATCAGCTTCATAAACAATAATCAAACCTTTATTCAATGTCATAAAAAGGCGTGAAATCCCCCCAAAATATCGTAAAAAGGTAAACAAAATCGCGCCAAGTATGTGTGATCCCCTGAAAAATCTGCCCTATAGAATCCAATCTTTTAGAAAGTATCAATCATTTGAAAAAACCAATTTAAGGTATTAGGGCAAATAAATCCATTGAAATCATTGGAAATCGCCAAGCGCAGGAATTTAATCTTCTACCAATATATTATTGATATTGTAGTCCCAACAAATATCACTTTTAATCTTATTAAATCTACAAATATCATTTTTAATCTTATTTCTTCCATGAAAAATATTTTTGACGCTATTTGCACATGCTACACGAAAATCATGTTTTACTCTATGAAGTACGCCTTTATTTTTGTAGCAACAAATCAACTTACAAGAATCATTGCTTATGTTACAGTTAGTAACTTTCGTGACTAAAAAATACTTGGTGAGCTCTCTTGTAAAAAAGTTCAGTCATAATAATGGAAACACAGTCCTCTTATAACAGTGATGATAGTCAGGGGCGACGAATTTCTTCTCCATCGCGAGTCGGTCTCCTACGGTCTACGGTAGAGACCCTACAATCAGAGACTAGACATCTTGTATCCACTTTTGATTGGTCCGCCATGAACTGTCCATTCCCGTCAATTTTTAAATGTACTATTTTCAAAAAATAAATGCTTGAAAGTTAATGAAAGAATTTTCGTTATACAATCCTAACTGTTTTATGATATCTATTTATATAAAAATGTAAAGCTCAATACTAACCAAAATAATATATGTATATTTACAAAATTCTATATGTAATCATAGTTTTCATTTATTAATTTATTTTTTATATCACTATAACTTTTGTGTTATTCATTTACAATAATGGATTAAAATAATCTAAATAAGGTGAAATAAATAAAAAACGTAAAAGAAAAATGTTTTATTTACAATGCTAAATTTATTAATCACATTTGTTTATTTTTTATTTGAAGTTTTCAATCGAAATACAATGAATGTCTTTACGATTTTAAGAAATAAATTGTGGCAAATTAATATATGTTCCGCTTTTATATTTTTACACTTATCTATTACAAATATTTGTACATTATTATTATTTAAGTTGCTGAAAAATTTGGAACAGTGACGAAATATACCTTCTAATTGTATACAAATTTTAAATGTTTGCACATTTATATAGTATAAGGAACTTTTTCTGTACGATTTTAACTGTACAAATTTGCTAAATGTGCAATCCAACAACGTTTTTGAACCCGCAGATTTTAAGCAATCAGGGCATAGTTTGCAAATTTTTGCAATCGAATGCATAATATAGCCCGCAATGTTATATAATGAATTTAAATCCAAGAATGTTAAGTTTGCATTCACTGAATTATTGAATTCGGGTATTTTGTTTGAATTGAATGCAATGGCAGGTGTTTCTTTTTGTTTTTCTATCGTTTTAATTTCTAAATACTCCAGAAACCCCGTCAAGCATTCATAGTCATCGTTTTCATAGCTACTGTTTTTTACATGCTGCATATATAAAGCTACGGAAATAATTTTTAAGTTTTGTGTAAATTGCAATGGATCTGGCGTGACATGTTTTCTTCGGATTTGGGAAAAAAGGTTTTCAACACAATCTTGCGTACATTTGGTTGTGAAAACGAATGCAAAATTTTTTTTCATGAATTAAATATTCAGTTAAATTAATTATTGACATTGTGCTAGTTATTATACCTCTTTAAATTGACTTGAATTCACCATTCCCTATTTTTAGTTCGATGAATATATGTACAATTTCATTATTATTAATATTAATAATACACATATTTTGGTCTTTTTTGCCTAAGACTAAAACGCAGGTTCTTGAAATCATTAGACCAGAGTTCGCTCCCAATTGTCACGCGGTACGGACGTATTAGTAAACTCTCTGTTCGGGATTCGTTTCGCGTATTCAACACCAGTTTCTAGTGACTGTGTGGTTTACACAATATGTTTTATATATAAAAAAGAAGGGCACCTGACGAAACATTGCACTAGTCAAAACGTCAATGTAAACCAGGAGTCCAATGACTCTTCTAACACGACTCAGCTTACAAACTCGGGTTTCCGCAACGTAAATATTTCTAAACCTGATGGTCACCAAGGTTCTCAGGAAATAAATACAACATATGTCAACCTTACTGCTATGTCTAAAAATAAAGTAGCTACAAAAAGACCTCTATCAACTGTTACGTTCCGAACAGGAAATTTTTCGGATTTTTGACTTTCGGCCATTACGTCGGCCGGGGTGTGTCACGACAATGCTTTGTCATTATGGAATTTCCTAGTCTGGCACATTCTGGCCTTTGGCGTTCAAAATTCTAAATTATAATTGTTGTGGTTGTATTATACGCTCTCCTTGGAATCGCCGTCGAAAGTCGACGACGCAAATGTGTGTGAATGTGTGAGAATTGTGAGAATGTATGTGTTCGTGTGTGTGTGTTCTTCTGAAGCCTCGAAAAGGTGAGCATGAACACCTAAGGTGCCGTAACAACTATCGTTACATTACGATGTTTGGAATTGCGGGTTCTCATGCGCTTGAATGAGTGTGCACCGAGAGTGTGGTCAACACCTTCTGTTGCAAGTCAAGCATCTTGTTGTCCGTGATGCCTGTTGGAGCTAATTGCAAATTGTTCATAGGGTTCCAATGCACCTGTATCTTGCATGAATTGGGACGGTTGCGAGTAATTGCGGAAAACTTTGTAATGTGACGGCGTGTCAAGAATTTGGAATGAGAATCTTTCGCGTTTGGTTTTGGAATTCGCACAAAAACTGTATACAGCGCGCGACACGACGCGACGCGCGAGCGACGATACCACGCGACGAAAACGCCGAGCGTTTCCCGCGAAAGTGTGAAAAACTTGTGTAAATTATTACAACAAGTTTAGTAATTATTGACCGTCCTTAATTGTAAAGAGTAATAGAGGATGTTGTTCATGTGTAGCTTTGCGCAAAATATTGAGCAACCTGTGAATTGTGAAGGAAACCGGAAGTAGAGCACACGCGACATATCGAAATGCGAGTTGACAAATCGCGCGACGGCTCCGGCACGCTGCCTCACCTGATTCGTCAGGACCTCTCACGGATACGGTAGAAGATCACTGTATTGGTGATCCTCGAAGGATCCTACCTATCCTGATTTCCGTGATCGATCACTCTTCGTCGACAAGTCGCGAGGTGCGTGACGGGAGACCGTGGGTTTAATTATATTCTATTTCTTTCTTTCCCTCTACCTTTTTGTTCTTTTCTCAATTATTAATTGTTTCGAGCGTAGATTCACGGGAGTGAATGGACTCAATCGCCCACGTAAAATTCGGCAATTCGTTCAGAAAACCATAGTTCGATTTAAAATTCAATTCTCTAACCATTCCGCGTGTGCTCTCTTTTTCTTTACAGTATCATCAGCATTCATAGTCTACATTGTATCATTCTGCAACTTATAACCGAACTGGCATACCTTAAGGATTTGATTTGGCTCATTATTGGATTTGTTATCTGGAAAAGGATTGATTACGTTGATTTCTTCAACTGCGTGGGTCTTTTGAATATTGTCTGATTTTGATTTATATATATAATTGTCTGGAATTGTTTCATATTCTTCGTGTATTGATTATATATTGATTTCTCATTGTTGTACATGAATCATCGCCTTTTGTTTCGCCACGTGGTTTGAGGGACATCGATATCGCCAGTCGATATCGTGGATTTACCTTGGTGTCCTTACGGCCACCTTGGCGCGGGATAGTCCACGTGCACAGCACGGTTTAATATCTCGGTTGCGATCACATATGTGAATATTTTCTTTTCTTTCTTTTATACGATGTGTGCATTTATTAACGTCATATAATTGTGATTAATATCTTATTATATTATATAATAATTATTGTAATTATTTTACGGTTGTGTGCTCATTCACCGTGGTGTATTTCAATTCTTTTCTCTTCAATTTTCTTTTGTTTATGCATACGATTATCTGTTGTTAATCTTGTTGTTAATTCGACAACAACTTGTTAAAATCTCAGAGACTATAATATATTTATTTTTCCTTTTGTCTTCATATATACTTTGTGTTGATTACTTTACTTTTCCAAATGCAGTATTAACATAAGCCTCCACCTCTCGGGAAAATCAATCACGCATAGCGGGGCCCGTATGGGAC
This sequence comes from Calliopsis andreniformis, assembly GCF_051401765.1. Taxonomy (NCBI): domain Eukaryota; kingdom Metazoa; phylum Arthropoda; class Insecta; order Hymenoptera; family Andrenidae; genus Calliopsis; species Calliopsis andreniformis. Next base: position 41,386,119 of record NW_027480422.1, read on the forward strand.
TAGATGGTTTCCTAACCCATTTACCTTTATCCTCCTTGGATGTTCCATTAATAGAAGTTTAGATATACTTGCGCATCGTGACCGAGCTTCCTTTTCAAAGCCGCTCTGTTATCGCGACCACACTACCATTTCGCACTGTCTCAGTACATTTCATTTACAGACAGAGTAGTGGCTCGGACTAGATGTTAGAACGCATAGAAGTATATATATATATATTTTTTTTTCTATAAAAATACCTCCCATGACTAACCTGTGGGGTGATTGTTTATGTGACGGACGGAGTTACGAATTCCGTTCGTAAGAGAAGCGATACGAATGAACGGAGTTACGGACACCGCCCGTAACACAACAATGTTGTAGCTCGTGTGAATACACGCGCGCTTAGCAGCAGAAACCGCGGAGTCTCAATACTTCCGCACCGAGGTAAGCGAATTCACAAGAATTGGCAAAACGTGACGGCTTCGGCCACCTCCGTTTTGCCTCCAAGAGAACACGGATCGTGGATACGATAGAGGAACGCGGTGCACTTTGGTATAGCATGTCTAGCGAACCACAACGCGACAGTACCAGAGCTAATCAGTGTTTAAATAAAAAGTAGTCAAGTTCACGGTGAGTTCCAACTCTTTAACCTGGCCAAGGACCCAAACATCCTATCTCCTTCTCACCTAACGGCGATCAGAGGTAGAGCACGCTTGCTCTTACGAACAGACGGGAGAGAGGCAACATCCTGCAAGTTTCACCTTCAATGTTCACTCTTCTGTAGATAGTTCTCAAATTCGTTTTAAAATTAGCTACAATACTAGCAAAAAATAAAGGTATGGTTCTATTTCAAAAAATGGTTGTGATCGTCACCTCCCCTTTGTGCGTCCACCGGGAAAAATAAAAGTCTCACAACATGATATTTCTCTCGGCGCTGAACAACTTTTATTTGAAACATTTTTGCATATAATCAATAATTTTGGAGATATTCGTCTGTAACGCTTTATAATTTCCACCCTGTATATTATGCATAAGAAAGAACAGAATTTAAAACTATAACACGGTTGTCCATGTTTCTACATTTCAAAATGCCTTGCGACATTAATGTACTTTCAGCCATATGAGCACACAAGGCGAGCATATGTATTCAAAAAATGAATAATATAATCGCAACAAAACCAATCAGAACGGAAAATTGATAACAATACCAATAGAAATAAAGTCAAAATGAAACTTCTGCGAAACATCGTGCCAGTGTCGACCTCTCTGTCCTAGTCGCGCTACCGAGAGCCTACCAAAGGATGAATTAAAAGTGATTGTGTCTCGAATAATTCTGAGTCGCTTCATACTCTGTGCGACTTTCTGACCTTCCTGGCATTGATTATGCAACCTTTCCATTTCTAACTTCGACGATTTTGGACGACCATCGACCGCTTGTTCAAGCCATGCTACGCGAAATTAAAGAAATGAATACAAAAAGTTGCTAAATCGAAGTCCAAAATCAATTCCGAAATCAGAGCCTGGTCGTTGTATGAATTGCCTGATAGAATGATGTAGATGTGGTAAACACTGTGGCTTCTGCTGGAATAGAGAAAAGAAACACACACAAAGATATTGAAGATATTGAAAATTTGAATGCACTGTTGACATTACAATATTCTCTCCGGTACAAGTATTACAATAGTCTAATGTCTCTCCGGTCCCGAAGATTTCACATTTATCGCATAGGTACTACATTCTTTATAGTTTTCCGAACATAGAAAGAGATAGTTGAGTAACGATTGATAGGGACCGAGAGTCGAGGTAATTGGGCGAAGATTAAAGATCGCGTATCGGTAAGACAATACTAATGCAAAGGCAAACATTTTTTATTTTTGGTTTTTTCATGCAATTTTTTTAATCATATTCATGACATTTTTCTGAATGAAATGACACCAAACATGACATAATTTGGGTTACATTTACGTGTGTTATACATATAGTGCTAAGAAATCATACGCTTTCACATACGCTTTCATAACCAGATGTGAGGTGATATACGTGGAGAATAATGCGTTTCTATGTACATGTATATAGAAAAAAATAGTTTTCCTTGAGAAGGATGAGTGGCTTTTACAGATACGATGCTCGGACAAGAACGAACCGACTTGTTTGACAAGAATATTTCTTATAGTTTGCGTTTCGCCAAACAGTTTCATTGCCCAGTATGTACATATTGGAACCTTTAATTTTCCGAGAGGAAGTATGACACAGCGCAAAGAAAAACTGGCGGCTAGCAACTGCATAGTCTGCTCAAATGTCTGAGGGTTAACTCGACGTTGCAATTAGCCCAAAATTTTCTTATAGGAAGCATCGCCATAAATATTTCAAGGACAGAGATCTATACTACTAAGCTCTTTGTTTGTCGGTCAAAAAGTTACAAGTCCTTGTTTACATTTTCATTTATAGTGTAGGGGATACAAAGTCTACGATCGTGCTTGGGGCGCAGTCCAAATGCAGAATTCACTAAGAGTTCAGGACAAAGAAAGTTTTTCATCCCGTCGCGTCCGGTGTTTCAATCTTTTTACTTGTTTTAATTCATTTTATATCTATATAAATTTAGATTTTTTTATTAGTTTTATCTCATTTATTTGAGATAGATTTTCTGTTTAAAATACAGTTACAATTACGACTCGTTTTTCATCCGATGCGGTAGAAGTTCGAACAGGTGAGCGATCACGATCAGCTGTTTGAATCTCAGACCCGACATCGAGTGGGGGTATCGGAGCCTGACAAAGAGAGAGAGTGTTAAAATCGCTGAAATTCAGGGATCTAACGGGGTCCGGATTGGGTGGTTGAGAGGAGGGTGTCAAGAAAAAAAATTGTACAAGTAATCGAATTTGAGTCGGCCCTGAATTTCAGCGATTCTAACATAAGGTCCTTCGAGCCGGATTTGGTTGAGAAAGGGCAAGGAAAAGTTGTATTAGCTTCTCTTCAGGTCGAATTTCGAGTAGCATTTACCTCTCGAACCGTACCACCATGTCCACTCCCCAAAGGGAACAGGCGCTTTCGTCCAACCTCGAGAGTGACATGGAGGATATCGTCTCGCGAGTCAGAGGCTTGACCCGACTCGTGACGAATCTGAAGAAGAAAGGACGAAGTAGTTTTACTATCTTCCTCCTGAAAGAAAAACTAAACTATGCCACGGAAGTGTGGAGGGACGTGCTCGAGCGAGTTAGTCGTCTCAAACAGGGCATTCCCCTCCATCACCGTAAAGGTATACCCTTCTTCGATCAGGAGGTGCTTCAGGACGCCGAAGACACGTTCCACGAGGTCCAGGATTTCCTAATGTCGGAAATAGCACAACTGGTCGAAGCAAAGGAACGGGTTGAGTTGGGTATTAACCAACGTAAAGCCGAGGGTGCCGGCTTTGACAACCCGCAGATTCCGGTCGAGTTGCCTAAGCAAAGCCTTCCGTAGTTTAGCGGTGATTCCAGAAAGTGGAGACACTTTGAGGATTTATTCACCGCTGGCGTGAAGAATAATCAACGGTTGTCGGACGCACAACGGTTGCAGTATTTGAACGCGTGCTTGGAAGGTGCGGCTCTCGCGACGATCGCCGAGTTTGAAATTGCGGATCGCAATTTCAGCGAGGCGTGGGACGCCCTGAAGAAACGATACGGGAACCCACGCACAATTATCACTCAGCTTCTTGAGACCTTACGGAAGCTGAAAATGATAAAAAAAGGCGATCTACCCAGCTTCCAGCAAGTCACAGTGAGCTGGAGACAGACGCTCGCTGCGCTCAAGAAATTGGGGCGCCCTACTGAAGAGTGGAGTGACGTGCTGGTCATTCTCATAAAAGAGAAGCTGGAAGCAGCCCTGCAATGGGAGTGGGAAATGTCTCTTCAATCGGACACGGACTTCCTGTCGTTTAACGACATGGTGAAGTTCCTTGAAGGACAGGAGCGCGCGTTGGTGGCATTGGAACACCAACGATGTAACGCAAAGGCGGAAGTCACGCCAAAATCTCGCATACAGCAGCATAACGCCGTGGTCGAGAACACTCCCACTAGTCCCGAAAATTGCGTGTTTTGTGAACAGCCGCACGTAGTTGCTACGTGCAAAAAGTTCAAGACACTTTCGCCGGAACAGCGGTTTCAATACATGAAGAATAATCAGTATTGTATAAACTGCTTGGCGTCAACGCACACGGTGACACACTGTCGAACCAGCGTGTCATGTAAACAGTGTAACGGACGGCATCATACCATCCTGCACTTCGAAGCACAGAAGGTCGGCACAAGTAACCGTCGTTCGACGAACAAGCCAAAACAGGGCAAGCGGGAAGCGGGACGGAGCAACGTTCCTGTGCGCAGTCCTGCACAGGCAAATGTAAACACGAATTCTCGTGCTTCTACGTCAGCCGACAACGTTGCGTCTCACTGTGGTGCGACAGAAAGCGTAACGGGATCTGTGTGTCTTGCGACAGCTGATGTGCGAGTCTATGGAAAGGGAGGGACGTCGCGTATCGCGCGTGCACTCATTGATCAGGGATCTGAGGCCTCTTTCATAACCGCGAGTCTGGTGAATGATCTACGACTCGCGCGAAGGAAAACCCAAGCCATGGTAACCGGCTTGGGGGGCGGAAAGACCCACGAGATTACGCACAGCGCGGACATTAAATTCGGGTCAACACGGTGCACTGCACAGGCGTTCCGCACAAGTGCATACATCGTCCCGAAAATTACGTCCTACGTCCCACCGTCGGTTCACATCTCAGATGCTGAGATCTTAAGTGAACTGACGCTTGCAGATCCAGACCCTGCATCTGATCGACCTATTGAGGTGCTCATCGGTGCAGAGGTATACGCCAGTATTATTCGACGAGGATTCCGTCGAGTAAACAAAACAGGACCGATCGCACAGGAGACGGCCTTGGGCTGGATCCTGTCTGGGCCGATCGACGCAGCAAACTCTTCCCCAAATCCTGTGAGGACGCTGCACTGCAGCGTCCTTGAATCGTTGGACAAAGCGATACGGCGATTCTTGGAGATAGAGGAGGTGCCCTCGACCCTGGTGAACACCAAAGCCGAGGACGAATGCGAAGAGCACTTCGTAAAAACCGTCGCGCGAGACGCGACGGGAAGGTTTATAGTTCGGTTGCCTTTTAACCATTCGAACCCGGACGAACTGTTGGGCGATTCTCTCTGAATAGCTCTCTCCGCGTTGACAAGGTTGAGGAGAAAACTGGACTTGAACCAAACCCTCGTGAAGGAATACAGTGAGTTTCTCACTGAATACGAGTCGTTAAATCATATGACTCGGCTCGAGTCAGTCGATAACATGCGACTCTATATCCCTCACCGAGCGGTTATTCGCACGGAGAGCGCTACGACGAAGCTGCGCGTCGTGTTTAACGCCTCCAGCAAAACAGCGGGCGGACGCTCGCTGAACGACCTCCTCCACGTAGGTCCAAAATTACAGACTGATATCACCGCCGTATTAACGAGGTGGCGTCTGTACGAATACGTGTTAGTAGCGGATATCGAGAAGGCGTTTCGACAAATTCTCGTCGCTAGAGAGGATCGTCGTTTTCAGTGCATCGTATGGCGCACCCCCTCGACCGAGCGACTTATCGCTTACGAGTTGAATACCGTTACATACGGTACGGCGTGCGCTCCGTACCTTTCGATGCGAACACTTCTCGAGCTGAAAAAACAGGACGGCGACCGGTACCCGCTCGCCGCGCCTGTCCTCGAGAAGGACGTCCACGTAGACGATGTGTTTATGGCAGCTCCCGACAAACCGTTGTTGGAGAGAATCTGTAAACAAACGTGCGAGCTCCTACAGCGAGGTGGATTTAACCTTCGCAAGTGGGCTGGAAATTCGTCAGAGTTGTTACGAAATATTCCACAGAGCTCGCACTCACACGCAGTCGATCTTAATTTGTTTGACGACTCCGAATTAAAGGTACTCGGTCTGCGATGGACTCAATCTGGAGATTTTTTCTATTTCAATCTGCAACGGTTTCAACCGTCTGCAACACCGATAACAAAGCGCACTTTGTTTTCGGAGATTGCAAAACTGTACGATCCCCTCGGCTGGCTTTTGCCAGTCATGATCCGTGCGAAAATTTTGATGCTAGCCCAGTGGCTGGAGAAAATCCAGTGGGACGAGCACGTTTCCGCGGAGACGCTCAAAATGTGGAACACATTTTGTGTCGATTGGAGCAGACTGAACGATTGGAAATTACCCAGATGGATCCGATATGGAGCCGATGCAATCTCTGTGGAGCTCCATGGATTTTGTGACGCATCACTCGCTGCCTATTCCGCCGTCACCTACTTGAGGGTGACGACGGTGAACAATGAAATGTTTACATCACTTCTAATGGCAAAGACGCGAGTGGCTCCGATCAAAACGCAGTCGAACCCAGTTCTTGAATTGAACGGGGCCGTACTGCTCGCTGAGCTTATCGTGCATGTGAGAAAATCGCTCTTACTGCCGATCGATCGTGTTGTCTGTTCGACAGATTCTACGATCGCCCTCGCTTGGCTTAAAAAACACCCATCGACATGGATGGTTGTGGTAGCCAACCGCGTGTCAAAAATCCAAACGTCTCTTCCGAGCGCTGAATGGCGTTACGTTCCAACATGCTCAAACCCCGCGGATTTAAATTCGCGTGGGATAGAGGCTGCAGATTTTCTGCAGTCAAGACTGTGGATGTTTGGACCAGGGTGGCTAAGCGGATCGGAAGTGGAGTGGCCAGCGATGCCAGCTTCCGTGGAGACCACTGAAAGCAAGCGCATAGCGCATGCACATGTAACGACTCCGAAACCGGAATGGGAATTTCTGTTCCGATTTCAAACGTGGAGAAAACTGTTGCGTGTAACGGCGTATTGTCTTCGCTGGCGAAAACAAACGCGCGTCAATCAAAGGTCACACGCCGGTCAAGTAATCGAGACGTCAGAAATGTGTAACGCAGCTGAGCGCCTCGCACGCCATATACAGGGCTCGCACTTCGCAGAAGAATACCGATGCTTAAAAAATCATCGCAGTATTCCTGTGAAGTTTCCCTTGAAAAGTCTCAACCCGTTCCTCGACGATAAGGACGTCCTGCGAGTCGGTGGAAGACTGGAGAATGCGACGCCTGCATGGGAAACCAAGCACCCAATAATACTGCCTAAGCATTATGTTTCTACATTAATAATTGGGCAGTGTCACGTAGATACGTTGCATGGAGGCTTGCAGTTGACCTTGCACACTGTAAGGCAAAATTATTGGATCCTCGGCTGTCGAAATGCGGCGAAAACCGTGGTCAACAAATGCATGCGATGCGTAAGGTGGCGAGGTAACCCGTCCACGCAATTAATGCAGCATCTGACCCCGGAGCGCTGCCGCTCGTCAAGAGCATTCGACAATTGTGGAGTGGATTATGCGGGACCTTACCGTGTCCGAAACTCCGGAGGCCGAGGAAAAACAGCTCACAAAGCGTATATCGCGGTGTTCGTTTGTTACGCAACAAGGGCTGTCCATATCAAGCTCGTCCATGACTACACGACGAGCGCGTTCTTAGCCGCACTCGATCGGTTTGTTGCACGACGAGGAATCCCGTCCTGCATTTTCGGTGACAATGGAACCAATTTCGTCGGTGCCGATCGAGAATTACAAAAGCACGTGCAGTATTTTCTGCAGCAGATACGCATAATAAATGCGGTGCTATGGGCATTCAGTGGCGGTTCAATCCACCCAGCGCCCCACACTTCGGTGGAATGCATGAGACCGGCGAGAAATCGGTGAAACACCATTTGAAATGCACGTTGCGCGAGTTCACACCAACGGGAGAGGAAATGCAGACGTTGCTCTGCAAGATCGAAGCGAGCCTTAACTCTCGACCGATCGCCCCCCTGAGTGACGACCCAGACGACTATGCGCCTCTTACGCCTGGTCATTCCCTGACGGACCACTAAATGCGATCCCGCTGCAGTCCGTGGAAAATGAAAAACTCTCGCGATTATCGTGTTGGAGAGCGATTCAGAAATTCCACGAGCAACTGTAGAGGCATTGGACGCGCGATTATCTCACGCACCTCCAAAATCGCTACAAGTGGCGCGCCATCCAACTGCAACTGCAACCAGGAGATCTGGTGCTAGTGCAGAATCCTCTTCTTCCCCCCAATCAGTGGGAGATGGGAAGAATTGAGGAGGTGTACCCGGGGAAAGACGGAAATGTACGTGTGGTAAAAGTACGTACAGCGAAGTCAACATACACACGCCCAATTACAAGGATGTGTAGGTTACCCGTGGATGAGCCCGCTATGACGACCGACGCCGAGGTCGAGCGGCCAAAATAAAATGCCAAAACAATTTTGGAAAAAATAGGTGAGACACCAAGGTGAGACCGATTGTTCTAGAAGAAAATCGAACGATCGCGACCCCCTCCTCCTTGACCCCCAAGCCTCCTGGGAGGGGGGACGAAGTATTTCCGTCTCTATCTCTCCAAAGGAAAAAGCGCCCCAGCGATATCGCGGGTGCAACCGAAACAGGCTGGGAGCGTCGCGACGGCCTAATCAGTTGTAAGCCACCATGGACAGCAACAACGTCGCGACACAAAAAGAGATTTCCGACAGCTTCGATCGCTGTTTGAAGATCGGGGAGAAGGCGTTACAGCCGGATAGCCACCCCGCTGAACAAAAGCTGCCGACGGTCGAGCCCCCGCGGGAAAAAACAGAGGAATCGCCGTCTCAGCTGCCCGTGGAGGTGTTGTTCTTCCAGATGGACCCTCTCCAGCTCCGTGTCCCGGAGCACATTCCCCGCACGACCAGGAGATATCGCTGCACAGTCCCTGGAGGACGTTATGTCCTCCGTTGGGACAAAGAGCAGCGATTAACATCGCTGCTCTGGAGACCCGAACACGTGGCCTCGACGCTGGATTCACGTCCGGGGCAATCCACCACCACCACCCCCGCGAAGAAGGAGGCAAAACCTGGGAACAGGGTGCGAAGAGGCAGCAGGTCCAGCAACGGGCCACGACCTGGGGCACGGGAGGAACCAAGGCAGCCCGCCTCCGCACCATCGACCTCGAGGGCCGCGGAACCTACCCGGTCCACGCCTGCCACCGGACGCTCCCGGCGACCTCCACGGCCACGCGGACCGACCTTGGAGGAGCTGACGCGCGCAGCAGTCGGCATCGCGGTAGAAACCTCGATGCGGCTGCTGCAGCAGCAGCAGCAGCTCCAACAGCAGTAGAGCACGGCTCCACCTGCTAATAAGTAAGTTCAGTTGAATTCATATTTTGATTGAATTTACGACAACGCTGCGAGTGAGTTCACTTCAATTGAACTTCACTTGCAGCACCTGTCTCTCTCACTCGCGGAGAAAGCATCAGTCTTTCGAGTCTCGCGTTACGAAGTGCATACGACAGAGCATTACCGATTCTCTGTTGCACGGACCGTGCAAGGGGGGCGGTATGTTTAAAAAGCGGTTATATAACGGGCATTTGGCTCGTCCGCGAGATTCGTAATTTGTTGGTATACGTGACCGACCGAAGGTTGCCTTCCGTTGGAGCATCCGTTGTCCTAGCAGCAAAACACGATCAGCTGTCGTATGACTTGCTTTTATCGTTAAAATTGAAGTTCAAACAAAGTAAGCGTTGTCGAGCAACGGTTTTGAACTCCAGGCTCGATGTCGAGTGGGGATATCGGAGCCTGAAGGAGAGAGAGAGTACATCGTACTACATTAGCACGAAATAAAAGATAATTTGTGAGCGCCGCGTAGTGGTAAAATTTAGCACGTCTTCCGCTTCGCGGAGACACGCGCGGCTCTCGCCCCAGTCGTCTTACGACAACCAAGCTTGAAACAGTCAGTGCGACCGTTCGTCAAGCGTATCTCAGCTAGCCAGTCTTCAGATTTCAAGTAGTTTGGTTGCCAGACAATTGAAATCTCACTAGCTCTCAAAAGCTGAAACACTGTCGCCTACAAACTAGGATTCTGCTCTGCTCGATTCGTACGTATACTACGTACGAAAGAGCACCTGGTTTGTCTTAGGGGACAATTGAACGAAATTTGCGCTCTTGGAATCGGGGCCTGCCCTGATTCTCTGAGTCTCGTCTTCGTCTCGGAGCAACAAAGGCCGCTGCCTGTTGGATCCCTGAGAGACGGGTTACAACAGAGAGAGAGATAACGTACGTGCCTATCACCTCTGCGTTACTCGTGCTCTGCCACCCCGTTTAGAAGCAACCCCCGTGTGACGAATAGAAGCACACGGTGAGGTGAACGGAGTCGCGGAGCCTCTGGCCGTCCTCAGCCTCCAGGACTAGCAATTCGCTGCTTATAGCGTGTCCCTCCGCTCACGAATCCCTAAGTTATTTGGATTCGTACGAAACGAACCTTTCTAAAAGGTGCAAGGCGAAGAGAAGAGGTCCCTCCTCCTCTCAAGCCACTCGCTCATCGACCTCCTCTTCGCAGCAGAAGAAGAGTCGATAATACAGTCCACTGCATTACCTTTGCGTTACAGGCAAGGTATTGCTATCCCCTCCACATAGGCTCGTGAGCGAAGCCTGGAGTCGGGAATCTTCGGTATACAGTAATGTTGCGGACGAGAGCCGTTTCGTCTACACGGACGAGAGCCGTGGTTTATCCCCACTACCTCGTTTGATACGTGCCGCCGAGAAACCAATTCTTGGAACCATCGCGTTCGAGCTCGACGCCTGAGAACAAGGACGTCATAAAAAACAACGATAGCATTAGGCATTTAAATAGGAAAAATTGAAGTTTCTTATTCCCAAACGGATTTTCACGCAAGTAACACCAATCGATTCCTTGTGCTCTCCCGATTAAAATGATGTCAAACACGACATGATTCCGATTATTTTTAACAAAGATACATAAAACTTGGTTTGTAGAACGAAAGGTCATGCTCGTAAACAGACCCGGGCGCGACTCTCGTCCGCGAGTGGTAGTCGATTTTAAGCACGACCAGTCCCGAGCGCTGCTCTCGTCCGTGAATGGTAGTCGATTCTAAGGCACGACTAGACCCGAGCGCGACTCTCGCTCGCGAGTGGTAGTCGATTCGACGAACGCGGCTCTCGTCGTGGGGCTAACTCCCTATTATGTATTCCCTCATATTTTTGTGTTTAATTATTTAATGACTGAAATTATTAAAAAAATGAAAGCGTAATACAAAAAGTATGTATATAAGTTCCGTTTTAAATGTTTAGAAATTTTTATTTTTTTATTTTTAATATCTTCTTTCCGACATCGATTAAATATAATATACATAAATTCTGTTTATGTCATTTTTAGCTCGTAAAGAACTGATAGAAAAGTAACTTTGACGATTCTCCGTAACCGTCGCAGGGTTCCAACCTTTATTATTTAAATATCTTTATTATAAATAATAGGAATCATGTCGTATTTGATATCATTTTTATCGGGAGAGCACAAGGAATCGATTGGTGTTACTTGCGTGAAAATCTGTTTGCAAATAAGGAACTTCAATTTTTCCTATTAAATCCCTAATGCTATCCTTGTCTTTTCTGACGTCATTGATTTCGGGCATCGAGCTCGAGCGAGACCCTTTTTTTTGTTTCTCCAGTCGTGTACCAATTATCTCGGCGACCGAGAGCAAAGGAAGCCGAATCGACTACCAGTCGCGGACGAGAGTCGCAACCAGACCCGAGAGCGGCTCTCGTCCGCAACATTACTGTAGCTAGACTTCCACTCTCGCTTACCGCCGCGGTTCCGCCGCTATCTCTCTTTTTCAGACGCCAACGTCGCTAAGGGGAGTAAAGGCGTCGCCACCACCAGCCAGGGCCCTCCGATCCACCGCCGACCACAGGAGCCGTCGAGGACCGGAGCAGCACCCAGCCCCAAAACGAAAATTTTAATACACGTCGTTTACAAGCCCTTTTCAGGGCCGACAAAGATTAAAATTGTGTATCTGCTTCTTTCAAATACCCTCACTCTCACCTTATCCGGACCTCCGTTGGATCTCTTATTTTAAGCGATTCCAACACTGTTACTAAAAAAAATATTAACAAAATCAATACTTAAATTTTACAAGTATCACCAATATCAATTTATTTTATTTTTATTCACACCACATCTGATCTCCATACATACCTATAAAAGAACCCTCGCTCCATTTTTATAATATCTATCATACATGTATTTGTAACGAGTAAGAGGAAGGCCGCGAACTCCCCACTCGAGGCCGCCCTGGTTCGCGCCGCGGCCGCCAGGCGGCAACCGCGGAGTCTCGCGATCTCGCGAGTGAAATCGCGACACCGCGAGAATAAAAGGCGGGCAGGCCGGACCAGGCAGGAGAGCGTTCCAGTTACCGAGCGTGCCTACAGCGAGCGATACCGCAACGAGCACACAAGCTGGTTCTCTCTTTTGTAATAGACTGTCCGCAGTCCTCCAACGGACCCTTCGAGGTGGTGTTCCAACCGCTCCTTGTTGTAATAACCGTGATCCTCGACGGGAGAGTTACCTCTCCGCGTCACCAACCTCGGGTCTCTGTGCATCACCCGTGGCGTAGCCCGGTGGACACAGGCAAAGGACTCTTCGGCCCATGGTCAACGGGTGGCGTAGCCGCCGTGGCCTGTAGCGCCAACCTCAGATTCCAATCCCGATGATCCTACTCCCCAGCGTACTGTAAGCACAGCGTGGAGCAGCGGCTCCCAACGTCCGCCGACACCGCCGTTGGGGATACCAAATCCCCTCTACCGCATACCGTAGGGAACAGCGGTTCCCAACCTACCGACGCCGACTAACCGGGGAGCTACGACTCCCAACGTGAGCGACCAAGTGGGACTCCCCACTCACCGAGAAGGAGCAGCGGCTCCCACTCCGAATCGTATACGAGGGGCATCCGGCCTCTCCCGTCGCGCGTAACTAGAGAACAATAAAGGACTGTTTAAAACCGAAATATAGCTGACCCCCTTCATTGGCTACACGAACCCGGCGCCCGACTGAGGCGGCACCTTCTTCCTCGCTCCCCCCGGCGACCACGCACGGCGTGGTCACAAAGTGGCGCCCGAACAGGGACCTGGAAGAGGAAGAGCGAATGAGCGGGGTCAGTTGGGTGTACCGGTTAAATAAAGACGCGCTAACCGACTTCGCTGCCGAACACGGCCTCGGCACCGCCGGCAACTACAACGAGCTCAGAACTCGAGTCCTCGCCTTCGTCAGAAGGATGCCAGACAAAGGGATCACCGGAACACCCCCCGGCCCAGTCCCGGGGCCAAGCCACAAGCAAGAAGACAACACCGACCGACGGGAACCCGACGACCTCGCAGTGATCGACCGTGTCCGAAGGTGGGGCACCCACTTCGATGGCCGAAACGCCGAAGAGTTCTTGGACCGGTTGCAAGACCTCGACGAAACATACGGGGTAACGCCAGAGCAAGCCTACCGATGCCTACCCGAAATCCTACGGGGCAAAGCACTGGTGTGGTTCCGCAACACCCGAGAACTATGGCCAACCTGGGAGAAATTCCTAGAAGGATTCAGGAAGCAGTACCTACCGCAGACCCGAGCCAGCGATCTTCTGGCGGCCATCTATACCAGTCAACAACACCCAGGCGAAGCTGGGCGGGATTACCTCGACCGTCTGATGACACTAATGCGACGGCACGGAGGACTCTCAGCAGAAGAGAAATTAGACTGCCTACACCGGAACCTCAACAAGGAGTTCCGACGATACATCCGCCGAGAGGCAGTACACAGCTGCCTCGAACTGCTGGACCTCGTCACCGAATACGAGGAGCTAAGGCAGGAGACGAAACCCACCCGCCCTCCCACTCTACAAAAAGAAGTCCAACACGGACTACCCTCCGCCTCGTATGACCGCGCCACCTCCTGTTGGCGATGTGGGCAGAGAGGACACCAAAGACAAAACTGCCACAACGTCGCAAAGCTATTCTGCAGCTACTGCGGAACAACAGGCACAACAACCGCCAACTGTACCTGCCTACGCTAACCGGGAAACGAGATAATGGCCGGCAGCCGAGGCGCACGCCGGCCACCAGCTCCGCAGACGCCTCCGCCAACCGGGAAGTAGAAACCGACGGCAGAATATACTTGGAGTTCCAGGTCCACGGCAGACGATACGAGGCACTCGTAGACACGGGGGCAACCCGCTCATATATTAGGAGCGACCTGGCGGCCCTATGCCAATACTACGGAGACCAGATAACTCCAAGCCAACACAAAGTACGAGTAGCCGATAACACCGAGGTCCCAACAGATGGAGAAATCATCGTAACGGCCAAAATAGACAACCAAACCATCTCACACCGATACGCCATCCTGCCGACGCTAAGCCAGATGGTGCTGCTAGGAGTAGACATACTAGGCAGAATGAACACAAGCATACAGATCGGCGAGAGTAGATGGGACTGCACATCGGAAACCAACACACTGCAACCGACGGTAGGGTTGGCCCACATCACACCGGAACAAAGCCAAACACTACAACAATTACTGGAGGAAGAACTGCCAAGATTCCTACAAATCAAAGGGCCAACCTCATGGGCGGAACACCGCATCCGGCTAAAAGAAAACACCGACCCGATAAAACAAATATACACGCCGCGTAGCCTCGCCATGCAGGCAATCATGAACGAGGAAGTCGATCGCATGCTAACCGAGGGCATAATAGAACCATCTCAGAGTCCGTGGAGCTCACCGCTCGTCCTCGCAAGAAAGAAGAACGGAACATACCGCTTCTGCATCGACTTCAGGAAAGTCAACAACGTCACCGAAAAAAACGCATACCCACTACCCCAAGTACAAGCAACATTGGACAAACTCCGAGAAGCAAAATATATCTCCACGATAGACCTGGCAAACGGATACTGGCAAGTACCACTAGCACCGGAAAGCAGGGCAGTCACCGCATTCACCGTACCCGGACGCGGACTATTCCAGTTCAACGTAATGCCATTTGGACTACATTCGGCACCCGCTACATTCCAAAGGCTACTCGACCAGGTGATCGGACTGTACCTGGAACCCAAGGCCTACGCCTACCTGGACGACATCATCGTCACCGGAAAAACCTTCACGGAACACCTCTCAACCCTACGGGAAGTATTACGTCGGCTACAGAAAGCACACCTCCGCTTCAACCCAGAAAAATGTAACTTCGGGCAGACCGAGCTAAAATACCTAGGACACATCGTCACCAGCGAGGGAGTACGCACCGATCCCGACAAAGTACAAGCAATCAGAGGGATACCCCCACCAGAGAACCTGAAACAACTCCGAAGATTACTCGGAATGGTATCCTGGTACAGAAGGTTCATACCGCAATTCTTGGACCTCGCCGCACCACTAACACGACTCCTACAAAAACGCCGTAGGTGGCAATGGGACGCCGAGGAAGACGCCGCATTTAACCTCCTACGACACCGACTAGCAACCGCACCAGTACTAGCATGTCCAGACTTCACCCGACCGTTCACACTACAAACCGACGCCAGCAACGAAGGACTAGGAGTAGTCCTCACCCAAGACACCGATACCAAAGAACGAGTAATCGCCTACGCCAGTCGAACGTTAAGCAAAGCCGAAAGAAACTACTCCGTCACCGAAAAAGAATGCCTCGCCGTGGTTTGGGGAATTCAAAAGATGAGACCATATCTGGAAGGATACAAGTTCACCGTCATCACCGACCACCGATCGCTCACCTGGCTACGAACCATGGAAAACCCCACCGGACGACTAGCACGCTGGAGCCTGGACCTCCAGCAATACGATTTCTCCATAAAATACCGGAAGGGAGAAAGCAACATCGTCGCCGACGCACTCTCACGCCACCCCGAAGAAGCCGGAACGGTGGAACACACAAAATGCTCATGGTACGACCGGATACACACCGCAGTAACGGAACACCCGGAACAGCACCCAGAATACAAAATAAGAAACGGACAGCTATACAGGAAAATAGCCGCCACCACCGGCCTACACCGCGGACTAGAATGGAAGACCTGCATACCCCAACACCAAAGAAAACAAATTTTAGAAGAAAACCACGACACACCGACAGCCGGACACCTAGGGATCGCTAAAACTAAAGCCAGACTTGCACAACGATACTACTGGCCAGGAATGTTCTGAGACGCAGCACGACACGTACAAGGATGCATAAAATGCCTACAATACAAGGCGATACAACAAGCAGCACCAGGAGAGATGCAAACAACTCCAGCAGCCAACCCGTGGGACGTCGTCTCCATAGACCTAGTAGGACCACTACCCCGGTCCAGCAAAGGCAACACAGCACTGCTGGTAATGCAAGACAAATTCTCGAAATGGGTCGAAATACAGCCGTTGCGACAAGCAACCGCACCCGCAGTCACAAGAGCCTTCCGAGAACGAATTGTACTTAAGCACGGATGCCCTCGGAGAGTCATAACCGACACCGGAAAGCAATTCGAAAGCCGCGAATTCACCAAGCTGTTGCGGGGGTTCAACATAGACCACCGGAAAACACCTCCATACACACCGCAATGCAACCCGGTAGAACGCAGAAACCGAGTAATCAAAACAATGATCGCACAGTTCACCGAAACCAACCACCGAACCTGGGACGCACTACTACCGGAACTAGCATTCGCATACAACACCGCGCAACACGAAACAACAGGAATGACACCAGCATTCCTAAACTACGGACGGGAACTTACAGCCCCAGGTACGACACACCAACATCCAGAAAGCGGCAATCCAAACCGCCTGGAGGACATAAACCATTTACAAGACGCCATCGAACTGGCCCGACACGCGACAGGACAGGCGTTCGAAAAACAAAGTAAATACTACAACCTAAGACGGCGAAAATGGCGGCCAAAAATAGGCGAAGAAGTCATGCTACGGGAACACCACCTATCGTCAGCCTCACAGTACTTCAACGCAAAACTCGCGCCGAAATTCGCGGGACCATACGTCATCAAAGACATATTAAGAACAAACGTGGCACTTCTCCATGGTCCGCGCGGGAAAATACGGGCACACATACAGGACCTCAAACCAATAGGAGCGGCGCAAAACCCTGGAAACGGTATAAAAGACCGAGCAAACCGGAGATCGGGGATCAGTAGCCAACAAACAACCGAACGAAAAGGATATGAAGAGAACCAGGAAAGTCAGGATGGAAGCGGTGCCGCTGGGACGATCAACCGCGCACCGGCCACCAGAAAGCCAGCCAAGGCAGGCAGAAACCCCCGCAAGGAGAGGACCGCCGCCGAGGATGAGGCCGCCACCTCGGAAAGAACCGTTGAGCCACGCTGCCGACGCAGTAGCCCCAGCCGAGAAAGACGCCGAGGAGTCCCTGGAGGAGCTCATCAAGTTCCTGGAGGAGCAGGCCCTGGGGATCCCGGCGGAACCAATTACACCGCCACCACCGCCCGTACAGCGGCAACAGCAGCAGGACGCCACTCCACCAACACCAACACAGTGGCCACAGGGCCACCCTCCGCCACCGCCGGGCCAGCAGCCGCAGGACGCCACACCACCACCACCGCCAGTGCAGCGGCCACAAAGCCACCCTCCACGGCGGGGTCAGACACCAACCGGCCGGACCAGCCACACACAGGCCAACCGGCCACCAACTGGTCAGACCCAAGCCAGCCGCCCACGGACCAGCCGGATACCCACCGACCGGACACCGACCATCCGCCCCCAGGTCAACCGTTCGCCGACCGGACCTCCACCGACCAGCCGCCCACCTATCAACCGCCCGCCGACCAGTGGCCCACCGACCAGCCGCCCACCTACCAACCGCCCACCGACCAGCCGCCCATCAACCAGCCGCCCACCTACCAACCACCCACCGACCACCCGCCCACCAACAAGCAGCCCCCCACCGACCAGCCACCCCACAACCAACCACCCCATAACCGGCCACCCCAAACTACAACCGACCACCCACACTCCAGACCGACCCCCACGGACAGCTACCACGGCCGCACAAACAGACGTGCGGGCCACCAGAGAGGCGGGGACACAGACCCACGGGGAGGTAACACCCGTGGCACCAGGGAAACACACCCGGGGAGCGGCACAGGCACATGGGGAAAGAGAAATCCGCCTGGACCTCAACAAGCTAGGGAAGTCACACATAGAGACGGTCTCCCACGCCGGGGCCAGGGTATCGATGAAAAGACTGTGAAATAACTTCCTAAGAATTAGAATAATAAGTTAGGAATTAAGGCAAAAATGTACATACAATAAAAAAGAGTTAATGAACATGGTGTATAACTAGACCCCCCCGGAGTTCGCGGCCCCCGAAGGAAGGGGGAGATGTAACGAGTAAGAGGAAGGCCGCGAACTCCCCACTCGAGGCCGCCCTGGTTCGCGCAGCGGCCGCCAGGCGGCAACCGCGGAGTCTCGCGATCTCGCGAGTGAAATCGCGACGAGAATAAAAGGCGGGCAGGCCGGACCAGGCAGAAGAGCGTTCCAGTTACCGAGCGTGCCTACAGCGAGCGATACCGCAACGAGCACACAAGCTGGTTCTCTCTTTTGTAATAGACTGTCCGCAGTCCTCCAACGGACCCTTGGAGGTGGTGTTCCAACCGCTCCTTGTGGTAATAACCGTGATCCTCGACGGGAGAGTTACCTCTCCGCGTCACCAACCTCGGGTCTCTGTGCATCACCCGTGGCGTAGCCCGGTGGACACAGGCAAAGGACTCTTCGGCCCATGGTCAACGTCCGCCGACACCGCCGTTGGGGATACCAAATCCCCTCTACCGCATACCGTAGGGAACAGCGGTTCCCAACCTACCGACGCCGACTAACCGGGGAGCTACGACTCCCAACGTGAGCGACCAAGTGGGACTCCCCACTCACCGAGAAGGAGCAGCGGCTCCCACTCCGAATCGTATACGAGGGGCATCCGGCCTCTCCCGTCGCGCGTAACTAGAGAACAATAAAGGACTGTTTAAAACCGAAATATAGCTGACCCCCTTCATTTGCTACACGAACCCGGCGCCCGACTGAGGCGGCACCTTCTTCCTCGCTCCCCCCGCACAGCGTGGTCACATATTCTACCGTGTATTATGCCGTATGCATTGCAGAATTATAAAATACTCCCTCTATTAAAATCCTTTAAGATAATCATAATTATATCGTGTTTGGTGTCATTTTCATCAGAAAAATATTAGCATTTTATTAATTGCACTTCTGCCAACATTAAATGTGCAATTATAGAAATAATGTTTCGGTAATAGATAATACGCCCACGTTTGCTTTCGTTGTTGAATCCACGCTGTACAGGCTCCAAGGGGTTTGACCCAGGGACCCATCAAGTCATAAAAAAACGGTCCGCCTGAAGTGCCCGGACGGCAACCGATAGGAACATTTGTTGCCAACGAATTTTATTTTTCCCGGACAAATCCGCACATTCCCGGTCGGACCAAGTGTAAATGGCTCCATTAAAGAATAAGGAACCGATACTTATTGGCCCGTCCCGCCTGGGCATAATCCGAGCATAATCCAGGCTTTTCCTGGACGGATATGTGTGAACGTCTCCATTTAAAAACAAGGGATTCATCTCGCCCAGCCCGGCCCGGCCCGGATCGCCCGGATGTGTGTGACTCGACCTTTAGTTGTTTTTGGCGATTCAATCGAGCCACATCCGTCAGATCGAACACTGTTCCCAGAACAGGAATAGGCTGAATGGGTAAATGTACTCAGCTTATTGGTGCTGCCTGCCATTCTCAGGCATAATACGATGGAGTTTTAGTGGGTATGCCCTGAAAGACGGGAAAGGCCCACACTACCGATTACTGACGCATATCCGCTGTGCGTAACGCATTTCTCCATCCAAAAAAAAAAACGAAAAAAAAAAAATAAAACAAACACTACGCCGCGTCGTTGGGTGTGATCGTGCGGTCAGGGCAGCTGTGAGAGGGTAACTGGATTTCCCGACCAATACGACCACGGCCTACTTCCACTCCACCACTGAGTCGGGAGGCCTGGGGTTGCCATCGCTTAGGTGGTACATCCTCGGAATTCGGCTAAATCGGCTGCAGTCTCTGTTCTTGTCTGCCGCTGCTGCCACTGCTCAGCCTGGTGAATATCTTCGGATCGAGATCGGGAGGGCACGTCAGTGCCCGAACAATCGCGGCGAATTTGTGGACACTTCTGTGAAGGAAGCGTGGCGTTGGGCCGTGTTACTTCATGGGAGTGTCGACGGGGGAGCTTTGAGAGAGTCGAAGAGGCGGACTTCGTCCAAACCTGCGAGTTGCGCATCAATGCTCTCCCCACTAAGTCCCAAACATCACGGGGCCGGAGGCAGGACACTCTGTAGAGCCGACTGAAGTCACCCGGAAACCCTCAAAACCACGTGTTGCAGTAGTGCCACCGCACGAATGATGCTCGCGTTAGGCGGCATAATGCTGTAGTGGCGTACCTGACACGTGGGCTTCGGCAAAGAGGTTTCCAGGTAGAACGCAAACCGAGGTACCGAACCGATGAGAGGGGTGAGAAAGCCAGACATCGTCGCGACGAGGAAGGCAGGTGCGCAGTCATCGACACGCAGGTGGTCGGTGAGTAGTCGATCCTGAATCTTGCGCATCGTCGTAAGGTCCAGTATTACGCTGATAACACGAGCCTCCGCCGGGCCATTGCATCTAGCAGTGGAGCGGGAGAAGTGAGCTTTCACTCGGCTACCTTGTCGTTGAGAGGGCTGTGGAGTGCAAAGTCCGTCAAGGGGTTAACCGATGCCGGGTTGATGGGCAAGCGGGACCTGAAGGTGGTATCGTCGCGGGTCTTGGTTGGGGGGGTCGCAGCCTGGAAGCTATTTAACCGCCGAACATCCACGCGGTTTGACCGTGCTGGAGTTGGGTGAGGTTCCGGCTGTGGGGCTTTTGCGGGGCCGTCGCTCGCATGACACCTAGCCAGCACTTACGGCCTTTATATTGGCGTTTTAAATAAGGGTGCGGCAAAAACTGGCGTAAAAACCGGCGGGTAGTACACCTGCACCGTCCGGGGAAGAAAAAAAAACAAAACAAAAAAAAAAATTGCCAAATGCCTCATCATCTAATTAGTAACGCGCATGAATGGATTAACGAGATTCCCTCTGTCCCTATCTACTAGTGGGCAGCGGTTAACATCCCCCATGTTGCCTGAGGTGTCGGTTTAGACTCGTTTAAACTAGTATCCTAGACTGTGGGGAGCCTGCTGGGACTCGGTCCTCATAGTGGTTGTCCTGCGCAGAGACGTCGCTCCGTCTCAGAAGTGCCCCCAAATGCAAGAACTGATCGATTGAGGCCGCACACCAAAATGCAGCCATGCAAAAAGCGAACTAGCACCATATCGAGAGGCCTCGTCCAACTTCTCGTCGCTGGACCCCATGGTTGGTGTGGATGGGTTCCCACTAGGCCATGGGCTTCCAAAACCTCTGGAAGACGGGAAAATCCCGTGAAACCGTGCAAGCAATACGCCGCTGGACACGCGGCTATTGCAGTGTGCGTTGAGTTTTCAAAGGTATATACCGAAGGCACTCAACAGGCCTCAACGGGGGCGTTATGCCTTTGTTCACACAGGACTTGGGCGCCAGGGCAATCCGGAGTTCGATGTCTTATTGGCGATCACGAAGCGCAATACACTATCTGAGCTGGTTTTAGCCTCTCGTGACGCAAATCGTTATGATCTCGAACCTCCACGCGGTCCCACCGGTCGGCTTACCCCTCTTCGGAGGACGAAAGAGCCAAGCAAATCGGATCATAGCGAGGCGGCCCAAAGGGCCTTTGCCTCAAGTGCCCAGTTCCATGCATTGTGTGGGCCCAGAAAAGGAACGGGCTACGAAGACAGGGGTGCCTGTTCGAAATCACCACCTCCTGCGTGTTTGCCGTGCGCGGCGACCCGTGTCGTCGGAAAAGGGGATCCTGGGATCTCAGAGGGCCCTCTCCTGCGGGTGAGACGTCCCCAACATGTACCTTTGGCCTCCGCTTCGACTAGACGGGCGGCTAGGTGAGAAAAGCAGCCCTGTGCCTAGTCAATCGGCTTGGGGAATGACCATACGTGCTTGCACGAGTGGGTTCTCTCTGGGCGAGGAAGCGGGCCCTGGAGTCAGGGGAGACCCTGTCGGCCTTGGCTGTGCGGACTATATCCCGGATGATGTCCTAACCCGGTGGATGGCGGGTTCCATATTGAGGGTCCCAGGAGGCTGAGGCACACACCGGCCTGAAATAATCTATATACGTTATGGATATGACCCCCCCCCCCCCCCCCCCCCCCCCCCAAACAAAAAGAACAACCAAGCAGGCGCAAGTAGTGCTTCACGATGTGAAGCGCGAAATGGCCAAATGGAACGCGAAAGCTGCTTCCAGCCTAGCGGGACGTATAAGCGCGAGGCTTGCGGTAAAGGACGCGAAAGCGTCTACCCGCAGGACCTCGACAGACAGCTCCCTCCCGAGGGAGCGAAAGGGACCAGATAGTTGTGAATCCGGTCGCACGAATGAGCAACTTGAGAAAGAGAGAGACTGCAAACGCGCCCGCTGATAAGGACGCCGCGCGTGTGCGCAGTCTCAAAAGCGTGAAACCCGTGCCCGCTGCTGATAAGGACACCGCGCACGGGTCAGCGCTTAAGAAGGACGCACCCCGTGGAAACACGGGCAAAACTCCACCTAAGGTGGTGGTGAAGGCGGAACCGTCTAGCCCCACCAAAGGCAAAGACTCGGTTGCTGGGGATAAGGAACCCGACCGGGTAGGGGGCCAAAACGTCTCGAACGAGTCCCCTGTCGTAGCGGAAGCTAAAGCTGAGACGAAGGCAGACGCCAAAGTCAAAGCTAAGGCTAACGTGAAGAAAGGGGACCTGAAGGGAAGGTCACCGCACTCCGCTGTGCCTGGGACCACCGTACGGCCTCTCGATCTCATCAGAGACGAAGCCAGAGCCAAGATGTCGGATGTCAGATCCGTCTGTTTTCAGAAGGAGTCGAAGGTGAACACATGGGCTGCGTCTAGTATCCTTGGACATGCCGACGCGCTCTACCAGTTGGTCCAGGAGTTGCTTCTTCGGAACAGCTTCTTAGAAGGCCAGCTGGCCGCGGTACGTAACGATGTCAAAAAGTCGCAAGCGGCCGTAGAGAGCGCGGTCAAGAGATCGCTGAAGGCAGCCCCGCAGCCCAAAGCGGTCTCCCAACCGGCGAAGCACGTGTCGACCTACGCTGATGCGGTGAATGTCGACGCTCCGAGAGTTTCCCCAGACGCGGTGCAGTCACCACATAATGTGGTGCGCATCTTCCCGCCGAAGAGCAAAGTGCAGGACAGCGACGCTACCAAGCGTAAAGTTCTGTCTCTGATGAAACCGCTGAAGGCACAGATCCGCGTGAAGTTGGTTCGACGCATCCACAACGGTGGCATCGCCTTCGAGACGGATCGCAAGGAGGATCTCGCTGCTTTCACAGAGAGTAGCAAACTTCAGGAGGCAGGACTCACGGTCTCCGTCCCGTCTAAAAGGAACCCTACACTCATTGTGTACGACGTTCCTAAGGCGGTGAAGAAGGAAGACGTCGGCTTGAGTATCTGGAAGCAGAACCTGGCTGACCTGACCCAGAAGGATGTGTCCTCTGGCCTGAAAGTGCAGTTTGCAACCACGCCGAAAGGCAAATCGGAGGCTGCCAACTGGGTCATACAGGTGAGCCCAATGGTTCGCAACAGATTCAAGAACAGTGGTCAGGTGCTCATAGGTTGGATGTCCTGTCGAATTGATTCTCATAGAGATTAAAGGTAAAATAAGCGACACAGAATTATGGTACAAAGGTCGTGACAACATAAACTATAATCCAAAGAAAGCTGATTGGGATAAAATGAAAAAGCTGGCCCATGATGAGCTTAACGTCCAATTTGCGGAGATTATAAGACAGGAAGAACTAGAGAATGCAGTGAAGCTCTTCACTGCAAAAATGCAATCTCTATGCGGTAGGTCTATGCCTAAACGTGAACAAGTCTACCGTCCAGATATCTGACTTGTTCACTTCGTAAGGGCGCGCAGGCCCATAGGGTCTGTTTTGACCCCGGCGTGTGAGGGCTCGTTGGACGCGGAATCGAGCGAGGAACACGATTCCGAAGGTCCCCGCACGATTTGAGCAAAATTGGCGAGGCTAGGGACCGAAAACCGGGGGTTAGGTGGGTGTTAGGTGTGTGCTGCTCGATGATGAGAGTCTCGATCACTGGATCCGCGGATGGCAGAGGGGCTAGCCCGTAGAAGCACGCGGTAGAGTTCTCGCCCACCCCACTTGCAGTAGAGTCACGCGGGGACGACGCCCACCGGGCTACTCGCCGACGGCGCGGAGCGCAGCGACAGGGGGGCGCGACGTCACACACACCGCGACCCATACACACACCGGCGGGCACCTCTTCTCGCACAGCGCGACGTCGACCGCGACACGCGCCGACGGCCACCTCTTCTCGCCGCGGTACAGCCAGCCGACACCACACCGCGGTACAGCCAGCCGACACCACACCGCAACACACCCGCCGACACCACCGCGACACACCGCCGACACCACCGCGACACACCGCCGACATCACCGCGACTCACCCGCACACGCCCGCCTGTCGAGGGGCCAGTGCGATCACGGCTTATCGGACCGCGACACACACCGCCGGGCACCTCTTCTCGCACAGCGCGACCTCGACCGCGACACACCGCCGACGCCACCGCGACACACCGCCGACATCACCGCGACTCACCCGCACACGCCCGCCCGCCGAGGGGACAGTGCGATCACGGCTTATCCGCTCATGCTTTTGCCGAGTCGGATCGCACGAGGAAGTCCTCGAGGAGGGCCTTTTCTTCTCTTCTCTCTTTCCTCTCTTTCTTTTCATCCTCCATGATTTTTCCTTTTCAGAGGAGAGGCGATTTTTCGGGGAGACTGGAGCGGAGAAATTCCGAGACTGAAAGAGAATCGGGGTGAGAGTTGTCTTCAACGACTCTAGCCTGAAGTAGAAATTAAAGTGAGAATACCTTTAAAATCCAGAAAAATTCTCAAAGGTTTCGGAACGGAAAGGCTCGAGTCTCTGGTGGAGGATCGCTTCTCGAAATTCTTCAAGCTCATGCGACGCTTCCCTCTCAGCGAAATTATGTAGAGTAGAATGTAGCATAACCTGGAAAAAGTAAAAGAAAACCACGAGACATCGAAGGAAAAGCGATACCATACTACTCTGCCTAATGTGCATGACAGATAGGGCGCTGCTCTGGAAATGATCTCGAGGACGCGAAAAATTTTACACGAAATTTCCATTAAATTATTTGATGCGACATTGCAAAGTAGACTTTACAAAATAGATACGCGAAGATAGAGTTCTCGAGGAGGGAGAGGCTGGGGGGCAGACCCAAACTGCTGTCGTAAGGCATGTGGATAGAGACGTTGCCCACCTCTCTGCTCTGAGGGTCGTTGCACAAAAAAAAAAAACACAAGATACGGTAGAGTTGCGAATTTCCGTCGGACACGAGCGGGGAGAGGGGAGAGCTCAACCGACGGAAGAGAGAGAGGACACAGGGTGATGCACTCTCACGGGAGAATTTTAGAAAACTGTGAATAAATTAATTATGTTTTTTTTTTTTTACTTGATGAAGTCGCTGGCCAAGGCGTGAGGTAAACGCACGAGCGACACGCTGAGGGGGGAGGGAACATGAGCGATTGACGTGTGAGGTTTTTACGTGTGGTTTGCTGTGAAAGAGTGATGTTACTTGCATGAGAATTCAAGAGAGAAGATTGTAAGCATCACCTGGAAGACTGGGGGGGGGGGGGGGGGGGGGGGGGGGGGGGGGGGGGCATAGGGAAGGAAATAATTAATTAATTAACCGAGAGGTCCACGAAAAAATTGACGCAACGGGAAAAATGGAAATGCGTAGAAAGACGATACTTTAGAATCGAGACGGCTCGAAGATATACGCGAGGCGAGTAAAATAAACAAGAAATCGAAGTGGCGAAGACGGAGACGCGACACTAGAAAGGAGAAGTTCGAGAAAAAATAATAGTAAACACGCGAAGGGAAAGTCATTAGGCGCGCCGGGTAGTTTAAGAATCGTTTTTCAAAGTAAAATACTTTGGAAAACACGAGGATTGTAAAAGGGGGGAATTAACGCACAATGCGAAGGCAAGGGCGGTCGGAAATAACGGGACTCGGTACAGGTCAGGAACGAATACTCGTCGGTACACGAGGAAATAAAATTATAAACGCGAAAAGAATAGGAAATTATTTGAGATAGGACACGCGAGAAACAAAAGACGAGACATAGAGACACGGTCGGGACGAGCGGAACGAGGAGAATAGTGATAAAAAGAATCGCGAACGGACATAGAAATATAAGAAATCGCGAGGCAAGTTGATCGCGAGAAAAACGTGAATAGAGGCGTAACGCGAGGGACGCGTAGGGACAAGGAAAGGCATTGAAATACACACTCTGGCGTGTCTGCGACTGATGTTCGATTAATAGGAAAAGTAAAGTGATTACTGTACCTGGTCGGGTGTACAGCTGAAGGGAAGATGCTTTGCGAATCCCTTCGGTGGATCAGGAATCTGTGAAACTGTAAAAAATAGAAATTTACATATCGAGATTTGATCGAACGATCAGCGTCGCACTCGCGTCGGGGTGTTTGCGTAACGTATACGAAACGCGCAGTACGCGAAGAAAAAGGAACTAGGAAGAATCGTAGGGTTATAAAGAATAATAGAGAATATTTTAATCAGGACACTAATTGATGTTACGTGACACGCGAATAAGCTGTCATCGGCGGGAGAGGTTAAAGAGTCGCGAGAGCCACGCGTGGTCAAGCGGGAAAACGGGTACAGTCGCGTGAGAGTGTAGGTAAAGAAGATCGTTAGCACGAAGGGTACAAGATAAAGATAGTCGGTAAATGTTCATGGTAAAGAAATGTCAGCGAAGAGATCAGGTATATCGACGCGAATGAAAATGTTGCGGCACGGGCAGAGCGGGGCGGTAACGGCGTTAAGGTAGGGCGCGTAAGGGGATTCGGACGGGAATAGAAGGACAGCGCGGGCGGACGAGAGATAGACAGCTAAGCCACAAGGTTGCGTAGTCGGAACGCTAAAGCGATAGCAAGGGAAAATTCAGATTTAAGACTTAGGGAAAATTATATAGTCATACGCGTGTACATGTGTATATGTATATATGTATACGATAAACTCAATACCGTGCATGCACGAATAGCAACGTAAGAAGCGAGAAAGCAGTCGGGAAACCGTACAGATCAGAAGTTTGCAATCGTAGAGAAAAATTATAATACAGATAGGAATATGAGTCGGTAAAGACGTCGCGCAAAAACATGAAACGGCAAAGAAGAACGATCAGAGGGGGGGGATTTTGGTCGGTGGTCGGGCGGGTGGAACCAGTGAAGCACGGGGGCCGAGCTGGTTGCAGGGATCAGGATCGGTCACAGAGCTAGTTGCGATTAAGCAGTAAGCTCCGGAATACTAGTTTAGGCTAGAAGAGTAGGGGAAGTGGTTTAGTGGAAAGTGGAAAGTGATACAATTGAGTGCATATTAAATAAAAGAAGATGACACAGGAATAACGAGTAGGTGAATGAATGGTTATGAATGAATTAGATTTATAACAATAATAATAGGAATAGAGATAACAATAATAATAATAGTCATAATTATTAGAGCTAATGCAAAAAAAAAAAAAGGAAACGGTAAACATTACTAATACGATATGTGTCTTTGTAGGGAAGGCAGCTTGCTGGCAAAGGAAAGGAAGCAGGAATCAGGAAAGCAGAAGGAAACTATGGAAAACAAGGAATTAGGTAGGAGTGAGGGACTGAACGGGAGGGGTAATGCAGAAAGGGGGAATGAGATAGATATACAGATAGCAATCAATAGGAAAACAAGACATAGGTTTACACGCATGTTAGCCCTACTGATGACAAAGGACAGGGAGGAGACGTTTAGGGTCATATGGAAAAACGAAGGGGTCAGGAGGAACTGACAAAAAGAGGGATAAGAGTAGACGCAGCAAAGGAGGAAGGACTCAAAGAGGACAGAGAGACCCAGACGCAGGAGGGGGAAGAACGAAAGAGCATGAAAGAGGAAGGAAGTCAGACGGAAAGAGAGGATAGGAAAAAGGAAAAGGGGGAGGAAATAATAGTAGCAGATGAAGGAAGGGGAAAAAGAACGAGAGCAGAGAAGGGTAGGGGGGATGAAGGTAAGGTCACGAGGGACATGAAGGAAAGGGGCGGAATAGGTTTTTCGGAAGATTCGAGAAGACCTGGGAAAGAGCAAATAAGGCCTGGGAAAGAAAGCTGAAAGGGACAAGGAAGAGAAGGGAGGAAAGAAGGTGGGGAAAGAGACTGGGAAGAAGGAGGAAATCATTGATATTACAAGCCCAAGAACTTCGGGATCGGAACTCTCTGAATTGTCAATAACGGAGAGAATAACGAGAGAAATGAGGAAGCTAGAGCAGACAGATATAACACAGAAGACCAAGAAACCCAGGATAGTAAGCATAGAGATAATTGTGGCAGCAAGTAGCAAGGGAGCAGAGGGAGAGCGGAAGGGAGAAAATAAAGAAAACAAGGAGAATATATTTCGCAGGATAATAGGGAAAGAGGATGTATGGATTGATGCAAGAAAGACAGGTCAAGAGAAGGTGGAAAAGGCAAGATGTAGCAGGGAACTGGGGAACCAGGAACTAGATATACAATGGGAGATGAGGAGAATAGGGAGTACGAGAAGGGAACAGGAGGAGAAGGTAAAGGAATGGCTAAAGGGTGGGGAAGAAGGGGTGCAGTTGGGAAAAAGGTACAGGATAGGGGAAAGAGGAGACACAAGGACCCACAAAAAGGAAAAGGAAGAGACAGGAGGAGATAAGGAGATGGTAGAGCTAGAGGAATTAGGGAAAAGATACCCGCAGATACAGTTTCAGAGCAAGAGGGAAAGAATAACTGGTAGGGATCTAGGGGCAGAAGAGAAACGAAAAAGGGAAACGGGAAAGGAAAAGAGGAAGAAACAAGCATTATTATGAAGAAGACGAGAAGGAAGGAGATAGGAGAGGCTGGAGGAAGTCAAACAAGCGGGAGTATAGAGGATAGAAGAAGGGAAGAAAGAAGGGAAAAGGTAAAGAGAAGGTTAAGGGACCTGTTCGGGGAGAGCGATGAGGAGAAAAATTAGAAAAAGGAAAGGACGGTTTCCGTCCACCTGTAAGTAGTAGGACGCGTTAGATATAGTATAAGTTAAATTAAGTTATGATATAGGGT